>NC_133163.1:15087500-15712500 GCF_040802235.1 Manis javanica | reverse complement strand
ACTATGTGGCAGGCACAGTCTCTGCCCCAAAAAGACTTAGAGCTGTCAATGCCCTGTACCCAAAGACTTAGCTGTATTTGGTTTAAGGAGAAGCAGCAGTCACACATATTAGCCAAGATAGAAGAATGTCTAGCCATTTTTGTAGTTTGGTCAATGTTCTTATTTTTGTCTGACTATAGACATGCTAATAAAGGGACCTTGTGATCATAGTCAAATGGCCTTGACTGATGTTGACTGCGTTCTGCAAAATCATGTTCAACTGGGGAAAACCGAAGCTAAACTGTGACTGCCAAGTCAGCTCTAAACAACGCCAAGCCCCAGCTGAGAGTGTCAGGCCACTTCCTTGGCATTCAGCAGCTAGACTGGGAAAATGCTTCTTCTAGAAGATTCCATTGCACCTGAGATGGAGCTGTGACCTATACTCATATCTCCCTTCAGAAATGAAGGATAGAGTACCCCAACTGCTTGGATGGTGCCAGAAAACAGCCTTCGGCTATTGGCCCCTTCAGGGACTGCCTCAGCTGAAGAGAGTGGCTTTGTCCATGCTCACACCTGCTTTCTGTGGAGGCCCTCATTAAAATGACTGCTTACTGTGGGTGTACGAAGGCCCTGTACTCTTGCTCCATCTAGAAACAGTTCTGAAGGATGATCCCGTCATCAGTCCATGCATCAGGTCACCTGAGGTTTCCAATAAGAGTCCATCACAACCCAGCTTCTCTCTGCCCACTCCTACTTTAAACCTTTGTGTCCACAGGTGTTAATCCCAAAAGCCCTCTCTAAACCTCCTGAATGCTAACCTCCACCTGAGATGCAGCATCCTGGCAAGCCTTACCAGCCCTAGCATCTCATATAGATAGAGATGCTATCACTGTCCTGATAATTCTGTGGAGTAATCATCTGTTTCTTGGTGTGAACTCCCTAGCACCTAGCAGCTTCAGATTCACAGTGGTACCCAGTATACTAGGAGTTAACAAAATGCCAGGGTAAAACATTCAGAAAGATGTGCGTCCAACACCAGGCCATATGAGGAAGGAAAGTGGGGATGGATAGGCAGGAAAAGAGAAGACTTGGGAAAGTCAGCATGTTAGGAAGAATAATGCCCCTCAAAATGTCCACATTCTAATCTCCAGAACCTGCACATGTGTTAGGCTGTATAGCAAAGTTAAATTCAGTTTGCAGATAGAATAAATTTGCTGGCCAACTCAGCTTAAGATAGGGAGATTATATCTGAGTTGATTTGATGTAATCACAAGGGTCCTTAAATTCTTAGAGGAAGGAAATAGCATAGAAAGAGACATAGAAAGAGGTCTGATGATAGAAATGGGACCAGAAGGATCTCAAATGGCTGGATTTGAAGATTGAGATATGGTACTGTGAGTCAAGGAATGTGAACAGTCTCCTGAAGCTCTAAGATGTAAGAAACTGGATCCTTTCCTAGACCCTTCGGAAAGGGATGCAGCCTTGCCATGTGTAGAAAGGACTTTTGCCCAGTGAGACTCATGTTGAGCTTCTGATCTCAACTACTAGATAATAAATTTGTGCAGTTCTAACCCATTAAATTTTTGATAATTTGTTATGGTGGAACTAGAAAACTAATAGGGGTAGAATGTAGAGCTACAAATATTTGCAGCAATGGTTGCTTCAGAATTTTTATAGACATTGGCTAAAGGAACTGTGGTCTGATGGAAGAGACCTCCCCAGAAGCAGGGTTTGCAAACTCGTTCTCATGGAGACTGTGTGTTCATTTGGAAGACCTTGAAACTGCTTTTGCACAGTGATCACATATATTTAAACCAAGAATGTATGTTCATTTGTGATATAGAGGGTTTGGATGGTAATAATGGGAAGGCTAAAGCCCTTCTCCAAGCTACCCCTTAATGTCTTCTTTTGTGTAATTTTAAGAACTTCCATGTGCGTGATGCTTTGTACCTTACAAAATACACTCCCATCTGTGTGCCTCTGAAGAACAGAACTAGGGCAAGAAGATAAAAGTAGTTATAAGGTTGCAGATTAAAGATCCATAAAAAAAGAAAGAACAAATGATTAATTAGTTCTTTTTAGCTAGTTAGTTCTAGTTAGCTCTGCCCAAATGAGGGAGTTGTTTTCTGAGGGACTATGTCACACATTAAAGGACAGGTTCAAGTCTTGTTGAGGAAGGTAAAGGAGGGCATGAGATAAGAAATTTTTGAAAATTAATCTCAGGAGGTTTCTTCTAATTTTGCTATTGTGTGACCAGAATTTTTTTTAATATGCAAATTACCCCAAGACATTTTTTGGAGCCCTACCTGTCATATCCCACCAAGCAAAATAAAACATTCATCCATCCCCAAAAGGCAAAAAGGAGCACTTTTATAGGATGCCAAGAATGATGCCAGTTAGTTAAATACAGCAAAATTCACTTGTAGCATTTTAATGTTTCCCCACAGTGGTGTTTATCTTTAACTTTCACACCTAATGTAAACAACAGAAGTCAAACAGTAATAAAGATTCCTGAAAGTGTCAGCAAACACTCACTTGCCATTCAGTTTATTCCCTGAAGCCCAGCTCTTTCTCCTTTTAAATTAGGTGTCCCAGTTGCTATTGAGTCTTACTGCAAATTATAAAATGTATAAAATGCAATTTATAGTGTCTATAAATGTAAAAAAGCATCTGGTCAACCATGAAAGAATTTGGGTGACAACACGACATAGTGAAAATGACAGAGTATTGAAATTTAGAAAACTTGGCTTTAAATCTAAGCTTCTTAGTGGCTGTAACAATGCGCAAGTCATGTCCCTTTCCCAAATCTGTTTTCTCATCTGCAGAATGGATTTTATATATGTCACACTCTTCTTCCTTCTAGAGTGTTGAACCTCAAAGGACATCATGGGTATGAAAATGTTTTCAATTCAAATGTGACTCCTGATAACCACTCATTAGAGTCTCTATCTGGATTATAAATGTTCCTGTGTAATGCTCTTCAAGACTAACTCGGCAAGATGTTAACACTGCCATAAGGACTGGTCATCACATGTGCTCTGACACTTTGCGAAATAGGATCGTAATGTTTTAACCTTGGGGAGAGAGGAAGGCTGTGCCACTTACTTCATCTACTGAAAGCTCACCCATCAAATATTAAATATCACAAATTAAAATGTGTGCATAGAAATGTGAATAAACATTTTTCTATAAAGTTGCAAATAAATTTAATCCTTTATGGTCCTCATAGTTCATAAGATTAGCAGAGTGAGTGAGAGGAAATAGGAATATTCTAGAGCATATAAAAGCAGAATGAGGGCCAGAAACATAAAGCTGTGAGGTGGTCACTCATAAATGGTAAAAGAATGATCACTCCTACATTCATAGTAAAGTGAAAAATAAGAACATCCCTCACTTTTTTTTTAATCCTACAATAGAGATGGATACAGTTACCTTGCAAAGCAAAATATTTAAATCTTACAGGTAAGTCTAAATCCCTTTGGGGACCATCCTCAATCTTGGCCTTCCCCTCAACCCTTTCTAGAAGCAGCCACTATTAGGTTTCATGCACATTGTCTTAGACTTTTTCTATGCATGTATGTGTGTGTGTATATATATATATATATATATATTTGTCTTTGCATATATATTTCACATACATCTACACATAGAAATCATATTGGTATCACTTTGTAAAGACTTTTCTAAGACATAAATGGCATCACACTAAACATATTTTGGCACTTAAGACTGTAGACTCTAAGTTCAAATTGTCAGATTCAAATATCTTAATAGATGGGAGACCTTGGAAAATTACTTAGCTTCTATAATTCTCAGTGTGTCCTCATCTATAAAATAGTGACAATAATAAAAACTACGTTGTGAGGTTGTGCTGAGCATTACATGAGCTCATTTGTGTGAATAAGTTAGCATAGCACCTAGCAGATCACGAGTATCCCATCAATGTCAGCAGCTGGTTTTCCTCACCCCTACCAGGGGTGTACTGCACATATATGCCTTTTTAAAGGTTTGTAGTGTCTGTGCTTCTAGGATATCTGGTAAGCCTGGTGGATACACTGCAAACACTGGTCAACTGTATTAACCTGTTGAGATTATAGGTTTCTCATCACTAAAATGGGCTGTGAGAAATATCCCAGTACTTGGCACATACTAAATACTCAGGAAACATTAATTTTGAAAACACACATTTCACAAAAGAAATCAATGAATGCAACTGGAAATTTCTTAAGTAAACTTATGTGGGGAAGCTTTGGTGACAAAATCCAAATACAATGTCAGAAAAAACACTTGAATGACGAGCGGGAGTCAGCATGAGATCTGATGACAGACACTCCATGCTAAGGAAAGAGTGAAGCCATGAAGAGGAAACCGCCTTAGCCTTACTGATTGGCAGCAGGAAGCCACCTGGACAGAGGCTAGCAGGTAATGAACGAGGAAGAAACTGTGCCTGTTAGGTCAGAGGGGAGGAGGGCATCGGATGGCAGACCACGGTGCAGGGCTGGATCTTAATCTGAGGGCAAGAGGCTGTCAGGGAAGAGTTTAAGCAAGGGAATTACATGATCTTATTTACTTTTTTTTTTCATTGCCTGTGGATCTCTGTAGAATGGGGGTGACTAGAAACTGAAGGACCAGTTTGGAGGCCTTTATGGTACCCAGGTGAGAGATTCTGTGGCTTGGCTTCAAGACAGAATTGAAGCTGGAGAGAGGTGAACATATTTGGGGATGTATTTTGATACATGTTGGAGCAAGCGGCAACTTGCTGATAGATTGGATGTGGATGGTGAAAGAAGCAGAGGATTTATTTGGACAAACTGGAGGAAAAAGGGACCACTTACAAATGGGGAGGAAGAGGGAAGAACAGCCTAGGAAAAAAAACATAATGTCCCAGGGCTGAGCCTCATGTACCTTAACATTAAGAGATTGTCCAAGAGGTAGGAAGAATGTCAGATGAGCATTTCATCATGGAACTAAAGAACTTCATGATAGAAAAAGTTCAAATGTGTGGAAAGCACTTATAGGTTCTGATAAGAACAGGACAGAGACATGACCACAGTTTTGGCTACTGGAGTTACTGGTGGCAGAAAAGTAGAAGCCATATGAGTGTGAAGAGTTGAGAAGAAGAGGTAAAGGGGAGGGGGGCACCTCTAGTTTGCACTCATCTCCCTTGCCCTACTTCTCTTCGGCCAGAACCTAGCACAGCCTACAGAAGGCAAGCATGGGCCTATCGCAGCCAAAGGCTAAACACGCTTCCTTGAAGGCACAGCCGCCTGTACATAGCATATGTATAGTTATGCACTCATACATAATCTGATCCTAATTAGGCAAATATGCTTGGGAAAATGGATTAAAGGAATGATGCTGAGTGAAACATTCAAAATGGTTAACTCCGGTGGGGGAAGAGATGGAGATTATGCACGATTTCTTTTTAATTCTTAAGTTTTATGTACTTTTAAGTTCTGCTCGGGAGGCAGACATCACTTTTATAAACAGAAAAAAATATGCAATATATTTATTGAGAAATTGTCATTTTGCTCACCTCCAATGCCTTCTCTGGGCCATTTAGCACCTCCCAACCCCCAAGGGCTTCTATCTCTTTTGTGTCCTTCCACATTTACAGCTTCCACATTTACCCTTCACCCCCAGGGCTTCTAGGCTGCAGCTTCTCCAGGTCTTCATTCTGACTCTCCTGGATCTCTCTGTCTTTACTGTCCTTGGTCAACACTGCCTCCCAGTGTGCCCAGCTTCCAGACTATTCCTAGGAGCAGACCCCTAAGAGTACCCCCAGCCCAGAAAAGCCCCCCTTTCTCAAGCTTCATCAGCCCAGAGAGTCAAGAGGCTCTTTCCTGGCTTTGGCAAAACATAGGGGAACACATCTGTGAATATAAAGTAAGCTTTGCTTTTTCACACATCTCTTAAGTATTTACCTAAATATGAGCAACTGGGATTCTCTCTTACCTACTACATTAAATTGCAAAGTTCTATCTAGTAAACTCTCTGTAGGGAGCATATGCAATTTAGTTATAAAACATAGGTTACAGTATGTAGGGGAACTAACTGAACATCAAAAGGCCCAACTCCAGGGAAGAAGATATGAAATTTCATTTACCATCTATCCTGTGAGATTTTCTATGAGTGTGGCATTATCTTGCAGCCAACAAGAAAGTAGGAAGGATACATTATTTAAAACAAACTCATCCATATCTTTCCTATGCCTCTTAGTTGAGCTAAAATGCTATTTCAAGAGCCTACTAAATTTGTTTATTGGAGTATATGGTTACTAATAAGCATTTTTATTTTGTATTTTCACACATGTGTAGTGATGGTAGTTACATGTTTTATTTCTGTTTCAAAGACATGGTTTTGCCTTTGGTAAGTATTTATACTTCAAATTACAGTCCAAAGATAAAACTAATGTATTTGGCCACACTAAAAGAAACCACCTTCTTCAACACATACATACTCATCAAGTGTTGTGTTGGTCATCGATCTCAGTGACATGAACATTTTGATGGAAAGATCCACATTGCAGAACAGCTATATTGCTGGTCATACCTTATCTAAGAAAATGTGTGAACGAGATTTTAATTTTCTCCCTAGTATTTTCTATATTAAAGGGCATAAGGTCTGTTAGTCTCCACTTGGCAGAACATCTCCCATCTCAAATAATCCTTCCAGAAGCAGATTTTTTAAAGTGAAATAAAATGCCTACAGAAAATTCCAGGGGGGAAAAAAAAAATGAGATAGCAACAAGAAGGCTTGAGTACGGAGCAATAAATCCCACACTCTGATTGCAAAGATGATGCCCTCAAAAAAGCCAGCAACAGCTGGGGCATCCTTACTTAGATTAAAGTTTATAAATGATTTTATCTAATTTTAATTGTCATGCATTTATAGCAATCTGTTAGCTTTTAACCAGGTTAGACACTCTCCCAGCTGGAGAGGCCTCTCAAATCACCAGAGAACCCAAAAATGGAGCAAAGCAGAGAAACCTTCCATGCTTTCTTTTCGCCCTGCTGGTTGTGAACAGATTGCGGCTAGAGGCAGCCGGGCGGCGCGCGAGCTGCTCTGCGCCTCCTTGCGCAGTGCTCAGTAGCGGCCAGCAGGCTGCTCCATCAGGCGCGTCTCAGGGGACTGTTTGGACCCCGGGGCTCCTCCCCTAGCTCCGCCTTCCTAAGGCGGCTCCACCCAGTCATCAGTGTCCTGCCAATCACTCCTGAAAGGGGCTCCTCAGTGGTAATATTCAGTATTAAACAAGGCAGTGAGGTATTCAAAAGAAAAAAATGTCCCCTTTGAGATCAAAACAACAACAGAAACTGCAGCGAACTTTATTTTCGCAACCACCAACTAGTGCCAGCCTTCCCCTGCTTATCATTTTCCCATACTTCATCCTACCCTTGTCATTCTATAGTGGTTGTGGGAAGGAGAATTCTGGCCTCATTGTCCTTGATATCTACCCCAACATCGTTCAGTCTAAGTAAGTATTATCTAGATGCTTCCTGAGAGTTGGGGTGTGCCTACCTTCTCCCATTCCCACCCAGCAAGACCTCGTAACCCAGTAAAATGGGGCTGATCTTGGCATGGTGTGACACTCAAAAAAGACATGACTTGACCAGATAAAGAGCATGAAGAATCAACTGGAGTATTTACCATAGTGGAGTGGAAAACATGGTTTATGTTTCCATGACACACATAGGAATACTTCCTAAACATCCACTCTGTGCATGTATGTTTCCCAAACCTTACCAGCAGCTGCACAACAATCTCTCCCCCAGAAATCTATTTTTCTAGACTTGGTTTGTTGCCCTACCTCATGTGGGTGAACCTCATCTTTCTCAGCCACTTCCAGGGCTGCAGCTTCAGATACCTGCCTCTCGGCCCACAGGAGTCACGGCCAGACAGTTGGCTGAGCATCAAACGGCTCATCCCCATTAAGCAGCAGAGGGGCGATAGGTTTGAACAGGTCAGCATCAGTAGCGTTGACCCTGTTGCAAGCAGGTAGGAGAGGCTCAACTACTCTGAAGCTATCCTAATTCCTTTACTGACCACCTTCTCTCCTTCCATCCTTCTCTCGGCCCACCTCCTAACTCATAAATCATCAAATGTTACTGCTGGAAGTTTCCTTATAAATATTTTGGGGGTAAGTCCTCATTTTACTGAGGAAGGACCCAAGGCCTGAGGAAGCTGTTTGCCCAGGGTTACCCAGCCAGCCACCTCTGCTAGAGCAGAGACTGGAGTCTGGGGCTGTATCTCATTCTGTTCTCTTGGGCCACATTACCTTAAAGAAATGGCAGCACAACAGGTTTGTGTCAGGAATTATTTGTAATCTGAATTCTCAGGGATAACCTAGGATTATTACACATTCAGGCATTTTTCCTAAGCCTTCTACAACTATAATACTATATAGTGAAAATCACACTTAAAATGATGGCCCTCAGGCTCTATAAATTTTCAAGGACAAAACAAAGATCCAGTTATGATTCCTATAATGTCCTTGCTTTTAAGAAGTGTCTCAGTATTGGTTGAAATAAATGGTTTTCTGGTTAAATTTCAATAAACTAGAAAAGTCAGCTAACTAAAATATTCCTTCCATAAGTCTCCTAGTTCTCTGAGGGTCTGTGAGGTAATGATGTTATAATCACCTTATGAAATAGTTCTCCCTCTCACCACCCCAGCACAGGCTTATAAAGAAGCCGCACTTGTCTGACACCCAGGCGCTGGGACTGGTCCCATCCCTCTCAGCCACTTGTGTTAGTCACCAAGTGCCCAACAGCTTGAAGCATTAGGACCCCAAATATGATGAGACTGGACTTACCCACAGTCCCAGCTCTGCCTACCTTTCTCCACACACTCAGGAAAGTCTCTGTCTTCAGGAACAGAAATTACATGTCTTTATCAAAACAATCTTAATTCTCCACAGCCTCCAGAGCCCAGGTGAGTCCACTTCAAATTCTATCTGACACGGGAAATGAGTGGCCATCTTGAAATCATAGCATGAAGTTCAGATATTAATTTCTTTAAAAAGCTTTAAGAGATTTACTTCTGGAAGAGGAGAGGCATGGGTCAAAACGTCAGAAAGGGATGAGAAGGATATGTGAATTATTAAAAATTGCCTTTGAATGATTCCACAGTTGTTACCTCGGTTCCACGGTCAGGGTTTCCTGAAGTGTGACAGGCATTCTGGGCCCCGTTTCTGAGGCTGTCAGGCCCACGGGAGCTGGATCTCAGGATATATTGTCAGCGTATGGAAGTGTCTGGTCCTGCAAACACAACAGCTCCTGGCGAGTCCACTGGGAGCGTTTCCTTCCATTCTGGTCTGTGGCAAGGGAAGCCTGGGTCACTCTCTTCCTCTCTGAGCATGAGGAGCTCTGTTTCCCTCTCTATGTGCCTCAGTTTCCTCACTCTAAAATAGAACCATAATGACAAAACCCACCACAAAGGGTTACTCTGAGGATTCAGGGTGGCGCTTAGTGAGTGCTATAAAAATGTGAGCAATTACTTCTATTATTATCCGTCCTCAATTATTAACATAACTGTCATAAACAAAGCTTTCAGTCCTAAGCTTATGAGGGGCCTAAAGAAAACTCCAGAAAAGAAATGTCTTAGTCTTTCCCTCTTTCCCTCCATCCACCCCTCCTGCCTTTTCTCCCACTTCCTCCCTCTTTCACCCCTATTTCTTTCCTTCTTTTTAACAGTTGTGAAATGACTTCCCATTTCTTCAATGCGTTGCTTCCTTAAAGACTTCAGACTACACACATGAATTTCTCTGTCTACCTTTTCAATATCAACATCCTGGGCAAAGTTTAACCCCTTGAAGGTGCCAGGGCAGCACTGCTCTTGCCAGTCATGTGGGACTTCAATGACACAGCAAGGTCAAAGGAAGAGAGCCGAGGTATGAGAAACTGGCTTACGGCCCTGAGGCTCTTGGTCAGAACCCTCTCTCTCACCATGGATGATTTATACTGACACACAGAAAGGGTCCCTAGTTGGCAAAGGAAATAACAGCATACCCATACAATAGGATACCAGGTAGCCATTGAAAAGCATGCTGTAAATTAAATTGTTTGATAAATTAGTTGATACATATTAACATTTTAAACAGTCTATCCAGGCTAGGTAAATATAATTCATACAAACATGAAAGTAGAAAAATCCTGGCTTCATCGAAACAGGAACGTGGATGTCTCTGGATAATGGAATTGTGACTACATTTAAGCACTTGCTAAATTTTCTGTATTAAGAACTCTGAAATTATTTTAAAAAACAAAACAGCAATGCAGCATCTTTTTCCCCCATATTGAAGCCCATAAATGTGGTCAGTGAGATGCCACCAAATGGGGGACACAGGCACATTCCATGATCATCCGTTTTTGACTGCTGAGTGAGTACAGCCAGACTAATCTGTCTCCCTGAGATTAGCAATAAGCTGAAGAAAGCAGAATCCAATAAGGTGAGATAAAGTTTAACTTGCCAAACTACCAGTAAGGGCCCAAAGTGTCCCCACCCATCCATCCTCTTGGGGTAAATCAGTTGTTTGTAACTCACAAACGTGCGTTATCATTGGAAAGTGTCACATTCTCCCAAGACAGCTCCCACGGCTGGCTCCAGGTCACCAAAGGTTGGATTTCTAAAGCCATTTTAAATTCTAAGAAGTGATGGGGTGGTCTTCAACTGTTTAATAAAAGGAATTCAAATCTGGTTCCTCTGTGCCAAGAAGGACCAGTGGTCACTAGCAAATCAGAGAATAAGAAGCCCTGTTAGGACCAGACTCCTTGAGAACTGAGGCAGGCAGGCAGGCACACAACCGAGAGGGGGGTGTTAGAAAGGTGGCTTATCAAGACATTTGAACAAAACAAAAAGAAAGAAAAGGCCTCAGAGTGTCAGTCGTCCTACTTGAAAGCCTGTGCTTTAAAAGGGATACGGGCTGGTTAAAAGCATCCACTCTGGGGTCAGACCGTCCAGGGCTTGATTCCCTGGGATCTCCATTTACCAGCAATGTGGACTTCTGGTCAACTTGCCTTTTATACAAAATGGGACAAAAATGGTAACTATTTCATTATGATTGTTGAGAATGTAAAATACAGCATTCTAAATAAAAGTGTTCAGTAACATCTTGTTACTACTACTGTAAATTAGTAATTACTTTAAGAAAAGCATTGAATTAAGTATCAAATTAGGCATTGTATAGAACATATGAAAAAATTTAAGATATGGGTTTTAACTTACAAGAACATCATAATCCAGCTGGATTCCCTCTTCTCTCCTTTCCTCTCTCTTCTCCCTCTCTCGCTATACATATATACACATACACACACACACATACAATATGATTACATTATATACACACATACACAGGTGTTTGTGTGTGTGTTAAAAAACAAAAGATAAATAAGTTTTCAAAACAATGGAGAAGCAGACAGGAAAATGCCCTGGGGAAAAAGTAATGGTTAAATTCTTCTCCAAAAATCTGAATAAAATAAACCAAAAAATAGGGTTAAAGAAACAAACGAAAAACACAGGATAAGGAAATAGTGAGACAATTTCTCTAGCCATGCTTGAACAATGTCTCTACTTCTAGCTTCTCAGATCCCAGCTTTGTCTATTTCCACATCAAGCAGTTCAAAGACTGAACAGGAAAAAAATTTACCAAATATGGGTTTCCACCTTCCATGCCTGTGCCCTAAGGAAATGTCTGAACACTGCCCAGGAAAACAAAGGAGCAAACCAAGATAAATCTATGTACATTTGGGGGATCAAAAGGAAGACTTGAATAGAACTTTCAATAATCAAGAGATGAATAAAAGCTTTTAAGTGAGAGAGAGGAGGCATGCAAAAATGGTCTACAAAGACAGCAACAAAAAGAAAGAAAGAAAAAGAGCATATAAATGAGAATAAAGATAGCAATCTTGGGAAAACTCACCTCCAGGAAAGAAAATAAATATTTTAGCAACAGTGCTTCTTACTCTTAAGGAAATTAAAGGAACATATATTCCATAAACTTAGATGAAAGAGGAAATAGTAGAACAGTTTTCAATGGGGAAGGGAGATGGAATTAAAACAGTATAGCAGCAACGAAAAGCTGAATGAGCATTGCAGGAAAAAAAGATGGTATTGGCTTCAAAAAATCATACACAATAAAACAAAATGAAAAAAGGCAAAGCACTTAGGAGAAGATGGTCTACATGTTCCCCCCAGTAGGAATAACAGAATAGTAGCTCTCTGGCCCTGAAGAGAAGAACAGAATGGCCAGTACACGTACAATTTTAAAAGACATAATGGAAGAGAATGTTCCTGAACTGAAACAGCATTTGTAGATTTACAAGGATCATCATGCACTACTTAGTATTTATAAAAATTGAAGAGTAGGCCTTCATTCTTGAATAAACTAGCCCCAGACTTCTTCAAACAAACATAGATGCCAGAAAACAATGGGGCCAGTCTACTAATTTCTGGAAATACAAAGGGACCCATGATCCAAGAACTTTCTCCAGCTTAGTTTTCGTTCTTCCAGTGACAATAATAGAAAGAAATTCTCAAACATAAAGGAATTCATGAAACATAATTAATATAAATCCTTCCTAAAATATCATAATGATGTAACCCTGCTAATCAAAATGGAAAGCAAAATAAATTAACCACAATGGACAAATTTCCATAAGAACAGACAGGAAAGACCTTAAACTATTTCATCAAAAAATTTAGTCTAGATAGCTATTTTGATTATGGTTATAAGACTTAATATAAATATTTTAATTATTGAAAAAGAAACATTTTACTATAGTTTTATATCATCATATTGTTAGTTTATTATAGCATTTTAGTTTTATTATACTATTTATATACTATTATAGTTTTATTGTAGTTCATTATAAGTATTTATTATTTTAATTAAAATGAACTATAATGAAAACTCTTGAGTTTACCAATAAAAAACAGAAAGTGGAAAGGGATGGCAGGTATGCGTGAGTCATGGAAAGTGAACTAATTTCCCTGTCATTCATGGGAGAAGTCAATAGTCATCAATAATTGCAGAAACTGAAATATGGCTTAAGCATTTTAGTTGAAGACTCAAATCAATAACATGAATCACAAAAAAGTGACTATGTGTTCCAAATTACAAGGATGAAAAAAATTACTGAAAAATAAAGTTCAGCTAAATGTGAAAAATAATATAATCAGCCAAAGAAGTAAATATATGTTGTATTGGGATTTTTCTACATAAAGATGATTGGGTCAGAGAAGGAGGAAGAGCAAAGCCTTTACTTACCACCATATCAAAAGATGCATTTTTGTCTTATTTTTTTTACTGAAGTATATGTAGTTTTTTAGTTGATAAACAATTTTATATTGGTTCCAAATATACAACACAGTGGTTCAACATTACCATATTATTAAATCCTCGCCCCCTCTGGTGCTGTTACTGTTAACATAGGAACATGTTAGAATCATTGGCTATATTCTCCATGCTGTACTACCATTGCCATGACCAATTTATATTATGATTGAGAATTTTTGTGTCTTCTTATTCCCCTCACCCACCCAAGCCCTCCCCATGGTAACCATCTGTCACTTTTCAGTGTCTGAGTCTATTGCTATTCTCTTCATTTTGTTTTGTTTTGTTTTTAGATTCCACAAATAAGTGGAATCATACAGTATTTGTCTTTATTCACTTGACTTATTTCACTTAACATAACACTCTCTAGGTCCATACATATTATCACAAATGACAGGATTTCTTTCTTTTTTATGAATAATATTCCATTGTGTATATGTACCGTATCTTCTTTATCCATTCATCTATTGATAGATAATTTTGTTTCTTCTATACATTGCCTATTTTAAATAATGTGGTAATAAACATAGGATTTTATATATCTTTTTGTGAATCAGAGATTCTAATTTCTTTGGATAAATTCCTAGAAGTGGAATTACTGGGTCATATGGTATTTCCACTTGTAGTTTTTTGAGGAACCTCTGCACTGCTTGCCACAGTGGATGCACCACTTTACATTCCTGCCAACAGTGCAGGAGGGTGCCCTTTTCTCCACAACCTCACCAAAACTTGTTATGTGCCTCTTGGATAGTGGCCATCCTAACTACTGTGAGGTGATATTTCACTGTGGTTTTTGTTTGCGTTTCCCTGGTGATTAGTGATATGAGGCATCTTGTCATGTACCTATTGGCCATCTGTATTTCTTCTTTGGGAAAACGTCTGCTCAGGACCTCAGTCCATTTTTTAATCAGGTTATTTGTGTTTTGGGTGTTCAGACATATGAGTTCTTTGTAAATTTGGGTGTTAACCCCTTTTTGGATAATTCATTGATGAATATATTCTCCCATACTGTAGGTTGCCTTTTTGTTCTATTAATGGTATACTTTGTTGTACAAAAATTTTTAGTTTGATGTAGTCCCACTTGTTCATTTTTTATTTTGTTTCCCTTGCTCAAGGAAATGTGTCCAAGAAAAAATTGCTCATGCTTATATTCAAGATATTTCTGCCTATGTTTTCTTCTAAGAGTTTTTTGGTTTTACATCTTACATTTAGGTCTTTAATCCATTTTGGTTTACTTTCATGTGTGGAGTTACACAGTAATCTATTTCATACTGTTGCATGTAGCTGTCCAGTTTTCCCAACACCAGTTATTGAAAAGACTGTTTTCTCTCCATTGTATATTCATGGCTTGTTTACCATATATTAACTGACCATATATGAATGGGTTTATATCTGGGCTCTCTATTCTGTTCCATTGATCTATGGGTCTGTTCTTGTGCCAGTACCATACTGCTTTGATTACCATAGCTTTGTAGTATAGCATGAAGTTAGGGAGTGTAATTTCCAGAACTTTGTTCTTCTTTCTCAGGATTACTTTGTCTATTTGCAGTTTTTTGTGGTTCCATATGAATTTTAAGATTATTTCCTCTACTTCATTGAAAAGTGCCATTGGTGTTTTAATAGAGAGTGCATTGAATTTGTAAATTGCTTTGGGCAAGATGGCCATTTTGACAATATTAATTCTTCCTATCCATGAGCATGGGATAGATTTTGGTTTATTTGTGTCTAATTTCATCAGTTTCTCATAGTTTTCAGAGTACAGGTCTTTTAGACCAATATCTCTGATAAACATAGATGCAAAAATCCTCAAGAAAATATTAGCAAACCAAATTCTAAAATATGTCAAAAGGATCATCCATCACAACCAAGTAGGATTTATTCCAGAGATGCAAGTATGGAACAATATTTGTAAATCAATCAATGTGATATGCCACATGAACAATAAGAAGGTTTATTCCCAGATATGTTCCCTTCTCTGCATGTCTTCTCTTTTTCACCAGGCATAGAGGTCTGTTTGGCTGTCTCCAGATAGTTTTCAGGGTTAGTTATAATATTTGCTGTAGTTCTTTCCTTGCTGTGTGTGTGGGAGGAGGTTCCTGCTTTGCCTTCCTACTACTCTGCCTCTATTTTCCCTCTACCCCTTATTTTGTTTTTTTATGTAGCTGCTTAAAAAAAATCTGAACCAAAATGTGTTTCCATAGTCCATATGCTGAATTCTGGAATCTTCATACCTTTTCAAACTACTGCCAATTAGTAAAAAATTAAATTTTTATTCTCTATTTATCTAAACAAAAAAACTAAGCTCACATATTTCTCCCATTTCTTGATATCAAATCAAGAAAAAGTGATTTAAGTATATTATTTAGTAATATAAAGGCACATATAAGAAAAAATACTGCAAAGGACTAAAAAGGGTTATATCTAGTAAGTGAAAACAAAGTAGAAATGTGTGCAGAGAGACATTTTCAAAGGAAATGAGACTTTTTAAAAGGAAAAAGAGAGGAGAAAAATGATTTGAAATTTTTTTGTCTGCTGAACAAAAAAACAAGGGGACTAGGCCTGTGTACATACTACATGCCTTTATAATGAAAACAGGGTGGGATGTGTGCACAAATATACAAATAGGCAAGGAGAATAAAACATCAAGTCCAGAAATCAACCCAACTATTAGTAAAAACTTAATGGAAGATGGAGGTGGCTTCTTACATTTTTTAAAACAATGATGGACCTTTATTTGTTTATTTTTTTTAATTCAAATATAGTTGACAACAGTATCATATTAGTTTCAGGTGTACAACACAGTGATTCAAAATTCATATATGAAATGCTCACCATGATAAGCATAGTCACCATCTGTCATCACACAAAGTTTCTACAATATTATGGACTATTTCCCTATGCTGTACTTTTCATGGTACTGAGACAACTGTATGGTTACTTAGAAAAATATCCACACCTCACACCATACAGAAGAATAAACTCCAAGTTTCAATAGATCAAGGATCTAAATGCAGAAAAGAAGGAAGAAGAGAAGTAGAGGAAGAAAAAATGTCTCAGAGAAAAACATGAATGAATTCCCCTTTAACATTAAGGTAGAGAAAGTCAACTAGACTCAGAATCCAGAGGCAATGAAAGAAAAGACTAATAAATTTGATTATACACATTTTTTAAATGTTTGCATAGAGAAAGAATAACACCAAAAACAAAGTCAAACAACAAATTTAAAAGACAATTGGTCCACTGGAAGAAAATATTTGGAAAAGATATCACAAAAAAGGAGATTAATACCCTTAATCCTAAAAAAAAAAACTTAAAAATTGGGCAAAGAACAAAATCCTATGAAAAAGTGAGAAAAATACATTAACAATTTACAAAAATGATATAAAAATGGTGCTTAAATACATAAAAAATGTTAAAATTCACTCCTAATTAGTGAAATGCAAATTAAAATAATACTGAGATACAATTTCTCACCTATTAGACTGTCAAAAATTGGATGAATAGAACACATCTGTTGGTAAAGCTCTCAGTAAATAGGCATGCTCAGATGTTGCTGGTGAAAATGCAAACTGGCACAAACTTCCAGAGGAGAACCTGACATTCTTTCACAAAACTACACATGAATTTACATTTGGACTCAGCTGTACCACTCTAGGGGTTTACCCTGAAATTAGGCCTCTGGCAATACAAAACACATATTCAAGGGATTATTTATTACAGCATTACTTTCGATTTACTAAATACTGGAAATGGCTTAAATAACCATATATTGGAGAGTGGGTAAATATACTTGATGCTTCACATATTAGAGTATTGGGCAACTTGTGAAATAGAGTTCTATGAATTGATATGAAGATATTCAGAACATATTATTAAATTGAATTTAAAAAAGTAAAATACCAAGAAATATCTATAGTATACTACCTTTCCAATAAGAAAGATATAAAAAAACATGTAAATGTATGCATGCATCTCTTGGGAAAAAAATATAGGGAGAATGGACAGAAACTAATGAGAGTAGTGTCTACAGAGTGAGTGGGAATAAGGTAGAAAAAATGGGAAACTGAGAAGGGGTAATGGGCATGAAAAGATCGTGACACTTCACGATATCTGGAAACCATGTTTATGTTTCACATACCTAATAATTAAGTAAACCAGGAGGTAGGAGAACCCAGCAACAAATGAACCTAAATATACCACTAGACCACAAATGACTGACAGTAATATAACCTCCCTGAAGGAGGTGGGTAAGGAAAGAGCTAACCTAAGTAACTTTGAAAAACAGTGTTTTGACCATATGCTCTAAGGCATATCCCTTCAGACAAATAGCACTGTACAAAATGAAATGTATTTTAGTTGGTAAATTGTTCACAGGGGACTGGGTTGGCAATTGCAAAACAACATTATGTGTATTCTAGGGTTGAGCATAGTAAATACATTGTGGGCAATCAGAATCTGAATTTTCACTATCAGAGAAAGGACTTACAAATGAAGAGGGAAGGGAAGAATAAAGCCTGTGGAATAGATTGAGTCAGAGGGTCCATTTGAGCTCATGGCTTTATATATATATATATATATATATGGATAGAAATACAGATATGCATATGTTGTACTTTCTACTAATGCTGCCTGAAAGGGCCTAGAAATAATGGCACCTAGTGGCCGTGAGCACACTCAGAATCCAGATTTTATTTTCTAAATACCATTCTGCACTAAACGGAATGAGAGCTTCTTGGGAAATTGGTTGATACTAGGGCTGGGGCAAGCAAACTATAAAATAAACTTTGGAACATTTTACAGTGCTGGAAAGTAAGGGAGTGCTCAAATAATGATGAGGAGAGTATGTTGAAAGCACAGAAAAGCCAACTCAAAGGAATCTGCTAATGCTCAAATCTGGGACAATCTGGAAACCTAAATAAATTGTGATAGTAATATATTATAACTCAGAGAATAAAAAAAAAATAACCATGAGTCTGCTGTCATACAAACAAGTAGATGAACAAGTAAACAAATGGAAGAGATGAGGCAGCTCTTCCTTAAAATAGAATTCCAATTAATTTATTAATTAATAATATTTTATTAATTAGAATTCCTGTTAATATATATAATTCCAAGTAAATAAAGCCATGATTGAAACAGAAAATCTCCATTACACAAAACAACACAGTAATAATGTAATAAACAAGAATGAATAAAGGATGCCAAAATTAGTGGATGAAAGTATGATGAGAAAGACAGTCTATGCATAGTCCACAGTTATCTCCCCATAAATTATGTATTAATTACAAGGGGAAAGGTGGTAACTCAATGGTGGGGAAAACTGGCAAAAATTATGCTAACCAAGTAATCATAGTAATAAGTGATTACAAGTAATAAGATATATCAATATCATGTACCCCCTGATATTATCCACTGAGAAGGGTACAGGACTTCTGTGATATCCTTGCCCAAAATACATAACCTCAATTATCATGAGGAAACATCAGACAAATACAAATAGAAAGAAATGCTAGAAAATAACTGGCCTGTCCTTTATAAAAACCTCAAGGTCGTGAATGACAGAACAACTGAGAAATAGTCAAAGATTATGGAAAATACATGACAACTAAATGCAGTGGTGCACCCTGGGCCAGAAAAGGGGCATTTGTGGGGAAACAGGTGAAATAAAAGTAAGGTTTATAGCTTAGTTGTAGACTATGGGCACAGTAAATATTGTAATAACGTTAATTTCCTGATGCTAAGGATTGTACAATAGTTATGTAACTTGACAACATTAGGGAATGCAGGTAAAGGGTATATAGGAACTCTATGTACCATATTTGTGACTTTTCTACAAGTTGGAATTTCTTTCTTTAAAAAGAGGACAAATGAAATGTTTAAAATTTTGCCATGAACTACAGAAAAATATTAATGTACTTACTATCTTGATTTAATAACTAAGGACTATATTTTCCTACTAGGTACAATAAAAATTAAACATGAAGATGATGGGCTTTAGGGCAGAGAGGACAGAATCACACACACCTCCGGCAAGAAACACAAAGAAATGTGAAAAGGTCAATAGTCCATTTACAAATGAGACTGAAGCATAGACAGAATATAACTTTATGTGTATATAATATGCATAAAGTGGAGGGTGTAGGAAAGGACAGACTAAATTATTTAAATGTGGAAGTTGTTCGGTTTTACTTACCTTGATTAAAAACTAGTGATTTTATGCAGTCAAGAAACAAAGAGAAACACAACTTTTGCCTTACAATTTACATTTGTTCTATAAAATTTGATTCTCTAATGAATGATTGTCATACAAAACAGAAGAAATAGAGTGAGACAGGTCCCAAAAAGATTAATAAGTTCCATCTGCATTGATTATTGTGAGTTAAATTTCATTCCTGGGGGAATAACTACAGTGATGGACTATTTTTATTGCATTAGTTATTGATATCAGGATTGACCTGGTTGAGTGAATTCCAAATTATTTTATTTTTCCCCCCATTTTAATGTGGAAGTTTCAAATAGAAAGTGAACAAATTTTACAGAGAACACCATTTAGATTTGACCATTAATATTTTACTGCACTTATTATTGTATCTATCCATTTACTCTTTCTATCCATTCATCCATATTTTGTTTTTTTTTTGCATTTCACAGTAAATAGCAGACATCCACACATCTTCGTCTAAATTTTTCAGTATACATCTCAATAACCTGTAAACTCCAATGCGACCACTCGGTTTCCTAGGTCTACTGGCAACAACCATAGTTCGTAGCTATTGGATTCTATCTTCACCTCTTCTGACCTTGAATATAAATGAAGCCTAATCTACAAAACTAGGCATATCAAGAGTCCTGAAATATCAGTGGCGACCCCCTTTGCATCAGGCAGTCCCTTGACTTAGGGTCGTTTGTGGTCACTATGCTGCATGAATCCACACACCTACCTATTCTCAGGTAGGTTGAGAGAACAGGGGAATGATTACCGTTTTATGACCACAGATGGTTCTCACTACACAGGAAGTGTTGAATATGGAATTAAATATTGACCATACGTAGAAGTTAGGTAAAACATTTACTCCATAATAGTCTATCCAAAATTTTATATGTGTGTGACTTCTTCTGAGGAGAGTTTCAAAGCTTACATATTTTCAAAGAAATCAGCGACTCTAAAAATACCGGGGCCATGGGTCTAACCCTTCCCTCCTCCCAGGCCCTGTGCATTAGCAGTCTCAGAATGCGTTATCTTTTCTGTCTGCCACATCCCACAGTTGACTTATATTTAGCTTAATTCAACCAAAACCCCAATTTAGTGTCCCCACATTATGCTTTTAGTGTAGATCATTTTTGTTTATTTGTCTATTCCTGGTGATTAGTGAGTAACTTTGTCCATTAAGCCAAGTTGGATGCATCATTAACCAGAGAAATAGAGAATACAGGAGTGAAAAGTCAATAGTTGGTGATATTTATGACATCCCTCAGAGTGTGACTAAGAGAAAGATGCTTCTGGTATTGGGACTATAGTCTTGCCCCTATGACTCATTACTTGGAGGACTTTGGTGAGTCATGTCTTCCAGCTTCCTGTCTGTACAGAAAAACCCACCAGGAAGTAATAGGCACAGGAGAGTGGCGTGGATTTGTCCAGCCCCATTGCTACAGCTTTGTGAAGTTGTATCCTGGACTGTTTCTTCCAGACTGTCTGAAACTCCCACAGAATCTGGCCTCATATCATGCCCAGAACAGAGGTTCCACGAGCCCTTTAATTACTGGAACATTAAAATGAGGAGCCAGTTTGGAAATCACCTTATTGCAATCATATTAACCTTCTTAGGACCAATGTTTCAGGAACAGCAAGACCCTAAAATACCGAGGTCGCTTATGCTTACCAAGCTAAAGTCATCACTGGGGATTTGAAATCAATGAACCCATATTTTCTAATTTTGTTATTTCAAACGAGCGTCCCCTACTTCAAGAGGGGATATCACATTTAGGAAGGCAGTTCCTTATGACCTCAGTCCTTCCATTAACGCACTATGTCTGCAGCAAGCCTAGTTTCCTTATCTGTGATATGGTATTTTGGAGCATGCCTGCAGCTGGAGTACTGTTGAGGGGCTCATTGTGAACCTGCCTCTGAGCTCAGAAGGAGACAGGACTATGGTTGATTATAGTATCTGTCCTAGATCAGGTATCTAAAGAATACTAATCCCAAATCCTCTGAAAAAGCCTGGTCACAAAGGATAATAATTGTACTTTTGTAAAGGCAATGTTTGTAGAGTGACTGCTAGCTATCAGTATCTTTGTGCTTAGTGCACACAACAACTCCGTGAGTGAAGTACAATTACTATCCCATTTTACTGATGGGAATAATGAAGCGTAGAGAAATTTTTACAGCTAAAATTCCCTGAATAGTAACCCAGCTGAATTCAGTCTGGGATGCGAGTCTTGATCCTTGATTGGAATACTTTCCTTTAACAGCTAAGGGGCCCACCTCACTCACATGGTGAGTGATGGAGGAGGTAGCCTTGGTGAGCTGAAGGCCCTAATGAGGAGCATCCTATGGAAGAACAGAACCTAAGGGCAGCTCTCTGCTGCTCTCTTGTGGCCACTTGCCACACTGTTGGTTGGTTGGTTGGTTGGTTGGTTGGTCGGTCGGTCGGTCGGTCGGTCGGTCGGTTGGTTGGTTGGTTGGTTGGTTGGTTGGTTTCACAATGTGGGGGGCCCTAATTGCCCAGCCTGGGGCTTTTGGTCAGATGCACAATAGCTGTTAAAGCATGCACACACTGAAGGATGATACAAGAAATCATTTCTTCTGCCTCCCTTATCACTATTAAGTAATTCAATGTTGGGGGAGGGGGTTGTGTCATTTTGTTGTCTTTTTTTTTAGGAAAAACAGTTATTCAAGGAGCTGAGAAGTTTGCCTGTTCCTCATCCATTTGCCTGGATAGGATACATTCAGATAACCAAAAATTCCTGCCCCGTCACCTTCCCCTTCCATTTCCCATTAGTCTGCACTTCAGATTTCACCTTGGACTGTCGTTTCCCTCCCACTCTGACCCACTCACATGCTGATGTGTGTGCCCTGCTATCTCTCAAGTTGCTTTGTCAATAGTGGTATTAGACTGTCTCTCATGGTGCCACATAATCCCCATTTCTGATTTAAATACAAAGAGACACAGCTGTGTTTGACAATAATGACTACTTTTGATCTCTTCCAAAAAGTCCAAAAATTCTGCAGCATCATAGGGAACTAGGGAGACTAGAATAATGACCTATAATAAATGACAAGAGGTATTAAGTTGATGGATAGGAACTGGGAAAGAGTCACTTTCAACTCTATTCAAAGACAGATAGTAAGTAAATCTGTAATTTACTTCTTGCACCTGGATATGTAGTGATGTTTCCCAACTGGTGAGTAATGGGCTTCTTAATGATAAGTATTAATCATTGTTATAATCATTAAATAAATGTATTTCAGCTTTTAAGAACAACTTTAAGTTTTCATTATAGCCTTGTTGAAAGTCCTCTATTTACCCACAAAACACCTAGGAGATGTTTCTGCTTTCCTCTGATTCAGAGGCATTGCATAGATTATATCAACACCTCTCTTTAGAGTTCTTTGAGTCAGTTTTTGCTTTCCACTGTGTCTCTGTAAACGCTGTGTCTCTGTGAAGAACTATTTCAGTAAGAGAGAGGAAACAAAGAAAATAAAGTTCCCCGATTTTTCTGTGGAGGTATGAGAAGAAGAAGAACAACACAGAGGGCAGATTGAAACTCTGCAACCTTCAGAGTACTGAGGAGAGCAGAGCTGTTGTTCTCAGCAGGCCTTTAGCAGCTGATGCAGCTAAAGAAAACATCAGAGCAATGACAAAACAGTCAGTAAACAAGCAGTCATACTCATCCCAGAAACCTGACACATGGGTGATAGGTTTGATCTTAAAAGTTCAAGAAAGTTCTCAGTTTCGAACAAAATCTGGCTTCTTGCTACATGCTGGTTCTTGAAATTATTTGAGAGTGTGGCTAAGCCTTTTCTGACCCATGACACCTTAGGATAAATCTATCTCAAGGCCTCCTGGAATATTATTTGGAAGTTCCAATTAAATAACTTATCTAAAAACAATGACCCATCTCTATAATGAATAAGTCATAATTAATATCCTAGATGCTCACTCTCTGAGATTGGTCCTCCCAGAAAATGGACTCTGAAGCAGAGATTTACATGCAGAAAGTTTATTGAAGGGTATTCCAGGATTGCCCCTCAGGTCTGTTGGGGTGGGGGGTGGAAAGAACTAGATGGGAGAGAAGTTGAACTGCCATCTGGAAGACAAAGCTTGGCTAATAGCACCTCTCCAGAGCTGAGATGGCTCCTCAGGGTTGTCCTGAATCAAGGCAAGAAGCCCAGTAACAGAAGTCCCTGGATAAAGTCCAGGCCTGGGGAAGGAGCACGACCTTGGGCGAGGCAGCTCCCTAAGCAAGGGACGTCCTGGGAGGCATACAGCTGCGAGTTGCAAGTAGTTGGCACTCCTGGCAGTTGGGCTGACAAGTGCCCCTCCCACAGGGAGGACCTGGGCCAGTACCAGAGCTTTGCTCACCAATCAGGTTAATATCCTTGCCCTTGTGGCAGGAAGCAAGAGGGACCTAGGTAGCAGCCCTCTGACTAAACGCCTTTAAATATCATTATTGTCATTCTATTGTCTGAAGTCTCAAAGCCCAAATGTAGATTCCCTAACCAAACTCACAGAGCATTCCAGAGGAGGGATCAGGCCTGGAGCTGAGGTCAATCCTCCTTCAGTTCTCTAAACAGAAGAGGAAAACCCAGCCCTGCTAAGTCGATTGCCTTGTCTTTTCAGTAAATTCCAATGAAAGCCATTGATTCAGCACCCCGGAGAAAGCATTGTAGCTTGCGATTACAGAAAGCTGCTTTATATTCTGGGACCATAATTCTTCCCAGATCTCAACATTCTGGAACTAAGAGTGATTTCAGAAAGGATGCAGATTCACTCATCACTTAAATCTTAAAAGTTCTATGAAACTCACTGCAGAAGCAGGCAACGCCGGAGGCGATGCTCTTCTGGACAGTGGGTACAGCTCTCACAGCTTCATCTCCCAGCCTGTGCACCAAGGGCTTCTCATGGGCTCTGGAAGCAGAGGGGCAGCCAGTTTCCTACTATTGAGACAGGGACTGTGGGTGTAGTCAGGGTAGGATGAGGGCCTCCGGAAAAAGCACGGCAGGATATTTACAGTCAGAGCAGTGTAACTACATGCAAGGAAACCCCCTACCAAAACTCTGTGTTAAATATTAAGCTCTAGATTGATTCTTCAGTGAGATCAGTTGATATACTCCCCAGATAAAGGAAAGTAACCCATGTTTTTATTATGCTTATTGTTTATAATCATGTGTAAGATTCACTTTAGCATGCTAAAAGGGACTTAATGTCTCATCAAGGACAAACATCCTAAGACCACTTTTAACAAGTCCACACCCTTAAGCCCTTTATCGGTTCCCAAAAATCTTCAACTGCCTATAAATCCCCTAGTCAACGCACCACCCCAGGACTCTCTTGTCCCCTCCTGGTGCGAGCCAGGAGCTCTGTCCTCTCACTGTATCTCTCAATAAAAGCCTGGCTCTCCTACCTTGGGTGTTTGCTAAGGTAGCTCTCCTACCTTGGGTGTTTGTTCAACTCCACAAACAAGAACCCTGGCATCACTATTACTGTGTTTATGCAGATATTTTAATATTCTGTAACCCACCTTATCTCTTTGGCTGCTTCACACATGACAACTCACAGAAACGTAACTCAGCTTTCATTTCCCACCTCACATCTTAACCCCTCTGAATTCCACTGTGCTTATCACTTCATCAGAAACCTTCAGTCTGATAGGCTGCCAGAATCTGTATTTATGAACTTTTCCAAGAAGCATCTCTCCATGTATGAATAACAAACCAACAGGCAAACTTAGCAGTTCTTTGTGAAAATGGGAAATTTGTGAGCCAGTTAATCAGATTTTAATAGACCAGGCCTTGCTTTGCATGTCATGCATTTGCTGAGATTTCACCCCATCATTTTGACCCTCAGCTAAAATTCTCCATTCAGAAAAGCACAGAAACTGCTTTCTCTAACCCTCAGCAGGGAACCAAGAATCTGGAACTCTGTGTACACCTATCACAGAGGTAATTGAACCTAATTTAAAGACCAGGAATCTAATTCATTTAAAACTCAACACCGGCAAAAGAAAACAATGCTTTCTCCCTTTAACCATGCCACACTGATTATTGACTCCACTTCATTTTTAGACAGAGGACCTGTGGAAGGAATTGGAACGATTTCCTTCTTGGTTCAAGTTCAGGCCTTGCCGAGAAAGACAGAAAATCATTACCAGCTGAATAAAGTTCAGTTATTTATAGAAAATGATTAGAAGCCCTCTACCCTGGTCACATGGCCAGCAGTCCGCAGTGCCCAAATCACCCTCACAATTTACACTTTTGACAGCAAAGAGTATTAAACCATCAGGACAAGCTTTTCACCCTGTCACGGTGGAGGTGAATGCAAACACTTGGAGTTCGGTGCAACCGTACAAAAGACCTTGAGGCTTGAGAGGGCATGCAGGAGGGGTCTGGCTTTGAAGCTTCCTCCCTAGTAGGAACCTAATCTTTTCTGCCCTCACTTGGCATAGGTACACATCTCCATTTTCCCCAAGTGTAATCTTCGGTAATGCTGGTCTGTGCACCCCAACCCATGTGCACTCCCATTCCCACTTTCCACCTATAGCATCCTTGCCGGTTCACATTCTGTCCATGCTTGGGTCAAATCTTCCCTCTTCGCTCACTGCCAAGACCACCATGATCTTTCTCTTCTCTGACTTCCCGTAAGTTTTCATATTTTTCATAGACTCACTTAGGTGCTCCCTCCTATGTGTATGTTATTTTCTCATCATCCTGGCACCCGCTGCCTGGGCACTGAGAGCTCTGACACCATGAACGTGACCTAACGTCTACCTCCTCAGCTGCTCCTGCCTCGCTTTGCGCTCTGCTATGCTCTTGCTCTCTCCATGCTGCTGATTCTGCTCCCTCACAGATTCTGTTCTCTGCCATTCTTCTGCATGGTGCCTGGGCTTCCTCCATATCCTACTGTCCTGGCTCCTTTGCATGTTTCATTTTCACACTTGAAAAGAGAAAAATACGGTCACTTCCTCACATTGGCCATAGTCCCCATACAGACCACACTGCAAGCCCACTGTACCATCCTCACTCAAGGTCCCATGGTACCAAGAACAGTGACCTACGTGTAAGGAACCACACAGACAGGGGCGAGGATGTGGTGAGCACTGGGCATGTCTGGAAGGCAAAGTCCCCAAAGACATGTCCACAATTCCTGCCTGTCTGTGTCTCCGCAACATACTTCACATGGCATATGGAAATATATATTATATTTTAAAGTCCTTTCTTTATTCACTTGACCTGCCACTCACTTTGGATATAATTCTAGACCTACCTTCATCCTTGGTCAAGTTAAAAATAGCTGTCCATTTTCTTGCAAGAATGTTGTATCTCCACATTTATCCATTCCGTCATTTTACCCGTTCATTTCTGAAACTAACATCCTTGCCTCATTCAAACTTGAACCCAAATGGAATGTCTTTAGGATAGCTTTCTTGGTTAAATATTTTTGGTCACTTATGAAGACAGAAATATGTTTGGTGAAGGCAAAATATTTTTTGAGTACTTGTGTAACTGCTGGAGACCCTAGTGAAGTGGCTGCTACATAGAAAGTGCCAAAATAGTTGTCAAATTGCATTAAATTCTTTAACAACATTATGGAATCTTAGAGTAGGAAAGAACCTTAGAAGTTGTTTGGTTCAATCTTTAATTTAGTATTATGCCTGAAAAAATGGTCATTCTAACGATCAACTCTCCACAGAAATGCTTTCTGTAAATGGAGTCAAATCCATCTTCCTGTAAACATCCACTCATTTGTCTTAATTCTAAGTAAGGTTCAACACAAAGAAGGCCTAATTTTACTTTCCACATAGAAGTCTGTTAAATATTTAAAGACAGAAGTTGAACATTTCCCAAGAGTTTTTTTCCAGGCTAAATATGCAAAGAAAAGCTGGCTAAGAGATTCTTTTTGGTTTTCTTTTGCTTTTATATAATAAAGTCTCATCAATTACAGTAGTAATATTGATGGTAAACCCCACATCATCTATTCACTCCTCATGTGACAAGGAGTCCAAAATTTTATTATCCATAGCATCCTCCTCTGGATGCACCCTTCAGTATTGTTTGGGAACTAAGAAGTCCCCATATTCAATAGGACTAAATAATAAGTCTATGATCTCATGAATCAAAAACTAAGGAATGAAGTCCGTGTTCAGTTGACATCAGCACTGGCCACCCTCCTGGATGGGAGGTTGTGTTGTATCTTCTGTGCCCACCTTGGTACTCCCTATTTCTGGCACCTTCATATTCCTCATAGCAATGAGCTTGCTGACTGGCACTTAATAGCTGTTAAGCAAAAAAACATGCTTAATAAACGACCCACAGCCAGTTCTAACCCTCAGCCCTTTCTTAGAGGATACCCTTGTAAGCCTAGGATACCCCATCCTCTGATTTTACTTATAACTAATTTTTTTTTATTTTGGTATCATTAATCTACAATTACAGAAAGAACTTTATGTTTACTAGGTTACCCCCTTCACCAAGTCCCCCCCACATACCCCTTCACAGTCACTGTCCATCTGTGTAGTAAGATGCTGTAAAATCACTACTTGTCTTCTCTGTGTTGCGTAGCCCTCCCTGTGCCCCCCATGCACTATACATGCTAATCGTAATGCCTCTTTCCTTTTCCCCACCCTTATCCCTCCCTTCCCACCTATCATCCCCAGTCCCTTTCCCTTTGGTAACTATTAGTCCATTCTTGGCTTCTGTGATTCTGCTGCTGTTTTGTTCCTTCAGTTTTCCTTTGTTCTTATACCCCACATATGAGTGAAATCATCTGGTACTTGTCCTTCTCCGCTTGGCTTATTTCGCTGAGCATAATACCCTCTAGCTCCATCCATGTTGTTGTGAATGGTAGGATCTGTTTTTTTTCTTATGGCTGTGTAATATTCCATTGTGTATATGTACCACCTCTTCTTTATCCATTCATCTACTGATGGACATTTAGGTTGCTTCCATATCTTGGCTATTGTAAACAACTTATAACTAATTTTAACTATATTAAATTACATCTTATTAAATTTGGTTCATGAGGCCAGTCTGTGAAAATACTTTGAACTGAGTATCAGTCACCTAAAGTTTTAATTCTTCCTTCTACATTGCATCAGTCACATTTTTGGTAATCATGCCTAATACATCTTCTGTGAAGCCACTGAATTAAATATTAAACAGGACAGAGCCAATAACACAGTTCTCTGGCATATCGCTGGAATCCACTTAGTCAAACTCTCCAAATAAAGTTACTGAATGCACACAAATCTATCAGACTTACCACCTAGCCTATGTTTCTCCTTTTCCACAAATGAACATAAGATAATTTTGTCAGATGCTTTCCTGAAGCCAAGGTATTATGGGATGTATTAGTTGTACGCTGTCTCTCGGGTTTTTTTAATGCAAGAATTTCTCCACAGAGATTGCAAATTGTTTCACCTGGAAGGCTTTCCCTATCCCTATGACCCTAAGATAAATCATACCCATACAGAACCTCATATCCTGCAGGGTAAGTTTACAAGCACAAGATTACTACTTATTGAATGCCTGCTCAATATAAAGGACTCTGCCGAGTGAGGGATGTGCAGCACCTTGGAAAAATCACCTTCATTACAATACTGTTCATGGGGCATTCTTATCTGCATTTTAGAGCTGAGGAAATCAGGACTCAAAAAGGCTAATTTCTCCCCAAGTTCTTATATGTAGACATCATTCTTAGGTGACTTATCACCTGGGCTGGCCACACAATTTTTGGAATCCAAGGAAAACTTAAAATGAATGTGTGTGTACCCCCAAAATTCATATATCTTAATCCCCAAGGTGATAACATTAGGAGGTCGGGTCTCTGGGAGGTGATTAGGCTCTGCTCTCAGGGAGAGGAGCAATACCCTTATAAAAAAGACTCCAGAGAGCTTCCTGGTCCTTTCTGCCACGTGGAAACACAGCAAAAAGCCGACTTTGAATCAGAAAGAGGGTGCTCACCAGATACTAAATCCGCCAGCCCCTTGATCTCAGACTTCTCAGCCTCCAAAATTGTGAGAAATAATTTCTTTTTCTTATAAGCCACTCAGTCTGTGCTATTCTGTTATAATAGCCCAAATGAACTAAGACATCCCTTCTTCAAAACAGCAGGAAAAAAAAGTGAGTATATATATAATGTATTAAAATATAAGGCCTTTTCCTTTCTTCCATTCTTTCTCTCAACCTGGCATGTTTTTTATTTGTTATTTAACATTGATTTCACTTAAAAAACACAACTTCAACGATTAAATAATTACAAATTTCAAGACAGCAACAGTGCACCGTTAAGGCAGTGCTGGACCCCTCTGATGAGGCCCTGAGTGATCGCACAGGTGGTACACCTATGAAGCTGACCCTGGTTGTCTCCCCCGATCTCTGGATCCCTGCTTACCTCTGAGACCTCCTCTCCTGCTCTTCATTCCCATGCTTGCTACCCTCCAGACTCTTTGGCCATTTTTCTCCTTTAAAAATTTCAAGCAATTTCATGCCTCAGTTTTCTTGCCCTGTTCCCTGGAAGCCTCTCCCAGCAATGCTCATATGCTCCAGTCCTTCCCAGCATATGGGCATCAGTTCCAATGTCAACTGTTCAGGCTTTCCCAGAGCGCCCACCCCTTTCCCTGCTCCGCCATCACTCTGTCATAGGATTCTACTTGATCTTCATCCTGCCACCTATAATCACCTGAATGCACCTCATGGATGCATTTCCTTGCTCACTGCCTGAGTCTTCCACCAGGAGAGCCATGCTATTATCCAATGTGTTCACTGCTGGTCCAGCCCCTGAACCTTCCCTGGCACAGGGTAGGTACACAGTGTGTATTTATGGAATGCATGCCCAAATCAGTGAGCTACTGTGTGCTAGACCACACTTCATGAGTCCTTCTCAATACAGATTAATTAAATTATAAATGCACATAAGATGATGCATTTAGAACTCAAGGTCTTTGAAAGGAGAGAATTATGCAGAAATATTAACTATGACAGTGGTGATAAGATAAATTACTTAAAGCCACGTATGTGAAAATGGCCACATTTTCTCCACCCCCATTCATTTTCGTTTTCCTCTTCTTGCAGTAAAACCATAATATTGAGCTGGTAACAGCCTAGCTGTTGCTATAACAACAGACTTCGTGGACACAAACTTTCAGCCGAGATGAAACCACATGATGGAGAAAGAATTGTTTGGCCAAGGCCTATTCAGAAATAATTACAAAGATGACAGAGGAAAGAATTAGCCAAGTAAATTGGTTTTGAACAACTGCATCTCCTTAGGCAGATAAGAAAATAGAAGATAAAGCTGAATCACACCTAAGAATATATATCTGTGGTGGAAAGTCACACAAAGTCAAAAAAGGTGCCTTTTTTTTTTCCATTTTGTAAGGAAATTAAGTTAAGTCTGAGTTGATTTGGAAGAAATAGTACTTCAGACACGTGGGTCATTTCTAATTAAAGTTGAAACTGAACTGGCCTGGCTTTGCTATATTTCAAAATGATTTTATGCAATTAAAGGATTTCTGAAGTATCACGGGTAAATCAAATATCTAAAACTTAAATAGGAATTCAAGTTTACTGGCCGGCTTGGTTTTTAAAACAACTTTGGAAAAATTCTTCTGTAAAGCAAATAATTCATTTGTTATAGGACAAGACATTCCTTCATGTATGGATCTTACACATTTTTTGCATGATAAATATTCTTAAAGCAAAATTCTCCCAGTGCCAAAACCAGCACCATCAAACTGGTTCCTTTCAAGTGGCATCATCTTTTGGGGTCTCAGTTTGGCAACATGAAATTGGAAAAATGACTGCCGGCCACTAACCTCACTATTTGAACTTCTTTGTTTTTTAAAGCTCTCTAAAAGCATTCTTTAAAAGCACACATCCACATACCCTGAGGGTTGGCAGATGAGCTGTTTGTTTTCTCTTACAACTTTTCCCCCTTCAGCATTTCTTCTTAGTCACTGTCACACACAGACCTCACCTTTGTGACTCTAGGGACATGCAGAGCTTTTGGTTTCTGATATTGGGGACTCTTATTTCCTTGCTTCAACCTAGGAAATCCAATGACAACAAAAAGTCTTGTTCAAACTAAGACAAAGTATTCTCTAGGCATCATTTCAGGACTTTTGGAGAGATTATATTAGAGTAGTCCAATATATGCATTCATACCTAAATCATCTGTATTAATAAAGTCTCTTTGGACAAGACTTGAATGAAAGAGAGAGCAATCACACATGGATGCATCCAAACAGTGACTTGTTTGTTCTTTTAGCTGCTTCCAGAAGGGGTCTTGCTTAGCTCATCAGTAGAATAATTACAAATTCCTATATGTACTTATATTAAGTTGATTTCACCAGATTCTTCAAAAATAATGCAGGGTGCTTCCCATTTTCATAGAAGATTCAAAGTGTATCTGTGTGACTTTCCCATTTTTCTAATTCCTTTTTCCTTCTTACCCCACCCATACTGTGTTATACCAGGCATCATGCTAAAGAAAAAGCCAAACTGGGTTCCAACCCAATAGCTGTTGACTTGTTTTTACCAATGCACAGCACCGAGGAGAAACAGAAAAGAGGTCCAAGAGTCCCTATCTTTCAGGACCTTACACCCTTTTGGAGAAAGGAATCAGCTCAGGAAGTAACTCAGTAATGGTGGCTAGGTATAAAGGTGGTGGAGCGGACTGTGATTTGAGAACCTGAATTTCAGAAATGATGGAGTTGTGAGTGGTGGAGAGACCTCGCAGGCAGAAGAAGGGTCCTAAGTTGGATCCTAAAGAATGAGAAGAATGCTTTCTGTCGAAAAGAATGGGGAGAGTACCCTAGGTTAGGACCCTCACAAGGACCGGAACCTCCTTCTGCTTACTATCCACGCTCTCCGGGTATTGCTGATGATCTGATGGAAACCCAGCCGCTATTGAGTGCTCCGCACTTTTCCTGTCCAGTCTAGTGGGTCTCTGACACCCCACCTTCTCCCTAGCACACCTCCTATCCTGCCTCAGAAAGATCATGAAACAAAGCTGTGGCCACGTCATCCCCACACCCAAAACGCTTCAATGTCTCCAATATCCGAAAAGAATTGAACTCTGGAAGACTGGCTCTAACCGCAGTGAGACAGCCTCTTTCCTGTTTCTCTCCCCATCTTGCTCTTGCTCTGCACCCCACGTGGCATGGCCCTGTGATGTCCACCATTCCCTCTCTCTCTCATCCCAAATCACCAAATGCTTTCTCAAAGTTTCGGTCCATTCTGTGTCCCTGCTTCTTCTTCTCACCTGAGTGCAGTTACACTTTCCCCTCCAGGAGTAGATCCCTGCCCTTCCCAATGTAATTACATCTGTGAAGACCTTCCAGAGCTTTCCACGTCACCTTCTGCGCCCTTTACTTTGATTTGCACAACTAAAGCAGACAAGAGGACCCCAAATTTCCCTTAGGCAGTAGGTGAGGAGAAAGGTTAGGAAAATGCTTTAAATTTTTTCTGTTGAATATATTATCCCTATTAAATGTTCCCAGGGCCTTTTGATGTAGACCCCGTTGTTACAGATAAAGTACACAACCAAAAGTCACATTAAGAGAAGTATAATTTGTTATCAGGGTCGGTTAACTTTAAAATTCAAGGTCCCATCCATCACAGTGTACTGTCTCCTTTTGGGCCTTGCATAAAATCGGTGTCCAAAAATGCTTCAAGAAAAATCACTAAACACAGGCTTGCTGGTTCTGAGACCATCCAGCAGCACATGCACTCAACAGTTAAGCAGATATTTCTGCAAAACCATAAGGCTGTCACACAAGCCGGGGGGAAGCCCAGGAGTCCTGCCTTTGCAGCTTCCTCAGACGATTTGAACAGCTTTAGAAACTTTTCACTTAAGGAAATTAGAGGCTTAATACCAGCCACACTGAATGTTTTTCAGGAGCTGTCTCCCTAGAATCTGTAGCAGCTGTGTGCAAATTAATCGGTGATTTGCAGGCTACACAGAGCCGAGACTGGAGAAACAGCTGGGCATATTTATGAAAGTTTGTCAGGGATGTACCAGCATGTTTGGAGGTACCTTCTTCGTTAAGTGTCATTTTGCTGGCAAAGAAAAGGAGAAAGTGAGACAGATCCTGCCAGTGTCTAGAGGATTAATGGGAGCCTGGCAGAAATCTGAAGCTGAATATCTCTTCTTGTTCTAATTCAGGCGGAGATTTATGGGCGAGGGTCTAGGAGCCAAACTGCACCCGACACAGTGCTGATTGGTGACTCGGCTGATAACGACAGTGGCATTCAATTTCCAGTGAGTGCTGCCAGCGGCCCTGCTGAAGAGCTGTGACATCAGGCCGGGGCGTCTGTTTTGAAAAACAATGGCCAAGCCACCTCCATCGCTGCCTGTGCCTTCCGTGGTGGCCCACGCCTTCCCCTCTTATGCTTCTAGTCCCCACCCAGAGTTAGAGAAACGATAAAGGGAGATGTGGCAGAGAATCCAGAGGGGGTCCAAGTGAGTCTCATGTATCATGATTCACTTTTTTATCTTTAAATATTTATGGAGAAAGCACGGAGGATGAAAAGAAATCAACAGCTCAGATACTGAGAGAAGGGAACCCTTGCAGAAAAACTAAGTGACAAGCGGGAATGACCTACTTCTGGAGACAAAAGGTACTGTTTTAAGCTCATTTGTTCAGTTACTTTGTCATTTGTGCCTCTTTGTCACAACACCCTGGATGTTTCCAGAGCCTTCCCATTACCTCACCAGCTATCCTGTGAAATTCGTATCAGCTCACAATTATTGAACAGTCCCTAACATTGCCTGAGAACCCAAATATAGGGCCCTGTAAATTGTTTTACATTGTACTTTGCTGACAAACTCAGGATTTGGCATGTATCAATTACTGCACCATCCAGTTTAGGATCCAGTGGGATGACAGAAAGTAACTAACCCAAACCCAGTTGAGGAAACCTAAGACGTGGAAAGTGGAAAACTTCTAAGGTCTTACCGCTGGGTAAGAAAAGAACTGTAGATAGAATTTGAGCTCCTCTAGTCCAAGGCACAAGGTAGACAACAACTTCTTTGTAAGACAGGAAACCAAGGAAATTAGGGGCTTAAGGAAGAAGGTGAGGAAGAGACTAATTCACTATCTGAACCAGACAGAGATCAAAGAACACAGATCTTCATTATCTGAACCAGACTTATAAAGAATCAGATTTACCACAGAACTATAAAGAGTGTTGCCATATTAACTACAGGTTCCCAGTGCAACTTGAATTACAGATAAACAATGAATAATTTTTTAGTATTAATATGTCCCAACTATTGCATGGAGTATAAGTGTGTCCTGTACAATATTTGGGACATATTTATTCTCAAAAATTGTTGTTTTCTGAAATTCAAATTTAACTGTGCATCCTATATTCTTAGGTTTTAAATCTGACAACCTTACCCACAAAGAAGGAAAATGGAAAATATTAGGCAATCATATTAACTAGGACCACAGTAGATGCCCCCTCCAGGGTCCTGCCCATAGCCTAGTTCTTCCACACTGTTCTCTGCATGTCCTTGTCCCTGCCTTCCTAACTAGAATTTATCCCAGCACCAGATCCAGGTCTGGGCACCATGTGCTTTTCTTCCTCCACACCCTACCGGAGATAGTCTCCAAATGTAGGTTTCACAATAGGATTCTATAAAAGTTTACCAGAGTTCTTTGGGGGATTACATATGTAGTGTTGGATTTAAAAGTGTGCAATCACTATTTTTTAAACCATACTCACGTGTCTATACAGATTTTTTAATGCATTTCAGAATCAGTTAGGAATGCATTCAACATTAAGGCAAACACTTCTGAGGTTCTCTGGATCTTTCTTTTATGATAGCAATATGGCTGCTGCAGCTCCAACCTTCATATTTACATTCCAGCAGGAAGGAGGAAGAGAGGTGCCAGCTCTGTTTGTCCTTTGGTTTAGGAAAGCAAACTCTTCCCTAGGAACTACTTGGCTAGTCCAGGCCACCTGGATACTCCATAACTACAAGGGGAAAAAGGAAGGAAACAGCAGGACCTCATGAGAGTCTCAGACCATTCAGGTACCACCGCCTAAAGCTGGCACATTACTGCCTGAACAAAATTGAGATCTTCTTTATAGGAAAGGAGGTGAAATGAATACTTGTAGATACGCCACAATTCTTTCTCTTTAAATATAATTTTATCTTCATCTGGGGATCTTTGTTTGCTTTACAATGCAGGACTTCACCAGAACTTAATCATTGTAAATGATGCCAGCTACAGAGAGGACATTCTGTTATATTTTTAGGGAGCCCCAGTGTATGGCACAGTGTATAACTTAGAAGTACTGAAGCAGTATTTGTTGCTCTGTGACAGAAGACCAGTGAAACTATGTAGCCCAGATAAATACCCAAAGAGACGCTTTAGCATCATGACCTCAGTTGCCAACCGTACTCCCCTAATGGTAATTTCTTTAACTTAAAAAGACTTTATTTGGTTTTCTTTTATAACTTAGTCATAAAGAAGTTTGTTACTACTACCGATATTAGTAATATCATAGGTATTATTACAGTAAATATAATGAGAGAGAAAACATTCTTGTTATACAACATGGGAGCACAACAGGTGAGCTTCTCCCCTTCATCTCCTCCAGCCTATGGCCACCCTCAGATAACCGTGCTACTGTCTGAGCATGACCACAGCTCTGTGCATATCTTTCCCATCATTTTTCTACACATAGTAATCATCTGTGAACACACACACATTTTTCTTATGGTTTTGTTCTGATAATACATAAATTCATATAAATGTAATTCGCACCATATATACTGCTGCTTGGTTTTTTTTTTGTTGTTTATTTTTACTTAACAATGAGTCCTGCACATCTTCTCAGGTCAGTACACAGACGTCCTCCTTATTTTATTTTAGCCATTTCTGGTAGGACTACCTTGCACAGATCTCACACATTAGAGTTTTGTAAAGTCCTTTCCCATGCATTCCCTCATCTGACCTTCACTACTGGGATCAGCATCCAAATGTTTCATAGATAAAGAATCTAGAATTCAGAGAGGTTGTTCAAGTCATAGGTCCAGGTCCAGCTGTTCCACTCCAGTGCCCTGTTCCAACATGCACCACTGCCTGTAAACACATACTAAATTTGCCTTATGACCACTGACACATGTCCAACACTAGAACACTATTGCCTGGGTAAGGTTCTGTAGTCTTTAACTCCCATGACTCCCAAAAAGTGTAACCTCCTGATGTAAGTTAATAGAAAGAAAAAGGAGAGAAAAGAAAAGGTCGTGGGAGATAAGAAAGGGAAAAGAAGGGAAGAGGTGTTTGGCAGAAGGCTTAGAGGGATTGAAAACCATAAGAAACTGTTGTTGGTGCATTTTTCACATACAGAACTATGAACAGGAGTTGTGAGAAAATGAGTTCGGGTGCTGTCCCTGGAGTCATTATGGAAAACTCTGTACCTGAAGCTGACCTGTGGTCTGGGGTTGCAATACACACACTTCCCAGGAGAGACAGCTACCCCACATTCTCTGCCTCCAGTTCCACATGTGGCTTTTGCACCAACACAGAGCCAGACCCCAAGTGAAAGCTGGCTCTATGCTCCCCAACTACACTTGGATTTCCCCACACACTTTAAAAGGCACTGTCACATGTGCCTCAGAACATCATAAAAACAATTTGGAAGACCTCTTTCAAGGGGCATAAGAGGAAATCAATACATTCTGATTTTCTCCTCCATTAAACTCTCAATGACTGAAACAGTAGTGTAGCTGGGGAGAGTTTGGTAGCTCAATGACCACATACTAAATTCTTCTTCTTCAAGATTATAGGACCTTATTTAGGTTCCTATTTGTAGAGCTGTAGGGCTTTAATGGGTTCAAAATTGTACCAGTAATCATCAAAAATAAATAAAGCACTTATATAAGTATGAAGATAATTATTTGTGAAATCATCTAACTTAAGAGCATCCCTCATAGCATGATAACTAAATGTTACAACGCTATTAAGGTTAATAAACGAGAGAGACTGTTAAGTGAAATGGTGCCTTGAAATGTGTGAGCAAGGATACCAGAGGCACTATGAATATTTCTTAGCTAGAAGATAGACCATATTAGCCAGAAGGTAGAGAGAAACTCAGGGACTCAGTGATCTGGGAGCCTTTCTCTGCTGCACACATGCAGTTCAGTAGCACATCCCACCAAGCCAATTGCCAAAATTCTCCCAGGATCTGTCTGCTTCTCTCCATCCCCACAGCCATGACTACAGTCCCTGAAAACTTCAAAGGCTGGATCCCTGGGAGTCCTTCCACTGCTCACTTTCAATGTCCTCTTCGCAAAGCAGAAGTCATCTTATAAAAATGTAAATCATGTCACTCACTGGTGGAGAATCCCCCAGTGCCTTCCCATCTGAATTTGTTTCTTCGGGCTACACTAACAAAACACCACAAAGTGGGTGGCTTAAAAATGACAGGAATTTATTGTCTCATAGTTCTGGAGGCTTCAAATCTGAAATCACGGTGTGAGCAGCGTCATGCTCCCTCTGAAACCTGTAGGGGAATCCTTCCTCCCCTCTTCTGGCTCCTGGAGGTTTGTCAGCTATCTTGGCATTCCTTGGCCCATACAGGCACTGTTCCACTCATCTGCCTTCATGTGGTATTCTCTGCTATCTCCACTGGCCGTCCATATGTGCACACCTTTCTCTATGTCCAAATGTCCCCTTTTAATAAGGACACAAGTCATTTTGGTTGAGTGCCTACTCTAATATCCTTATTTTAACTTAATGGCATCTGTAAAGACTCTATTTCCAAGTAAGGTCACATTCTGAGGTCCTGGGGGTTGGGACTTCAACTTATCTTGAGGGCAATACAATTCAACCCCTAACACACCAACCTAGAGAAAAGTCAAAGAATCTTTGTTGGCAAGTCCCTGCAGGATCTGACCCCCACCCACCCCTCTGCCCTCCTCGACTACACTGTGGCCCCACTGGCCTCTTTTATGTCCCTCAAGCCTGAAGATCTCTTTGCCTCCTTGATATATAAGGTCCTCTCTCCCTGGAAGACACTTCCCCTGGGTCTGTACTTGGCTGGCCCCTTCTTCCTAAAGGTGGTCCCTTATCTATCACCTCCTCAGCAGAGGCATATCCAGGTTGTGTGCAGCTGAGGGACACAGGGTAGCCCCTCGAGAAGAAGATACAACTGCCCGTGAAAACAGGTCTAAGGCCTTGGAAGGGGCCCAAGGACTGCCTTGACTCAAAGAAATCCCCACACTTACTCTCTAACATTACCCTGTTTTACCTCCTTCTTATCACACCTATAACTTATCACTAGCTCTTATAACAATCAGAAACCTTAAAAATATACTTTCTATACATTGTCTCTTCACACCAGATTGGAATGTCCAAGAAAGAAAAGGCCTATTGATGTTTTAGTAGAGGCTGAGTCTTAGCATAGTGCCTTGCATATAGCTGGCACTCCGTGAATATTTATTGAATTTAGAAATGGTTGAAATTGTGAATAATAATAATACAAATAATATCAAGGACTATCAATCATGCAGTGCTTACCTTATTCCAGGTACACCTTATTATTATCCCTCATCTTACAGGTGTTCCTGGCTAGCTGCCAGTACATGGCAAAGCCAGGGATTTGGAGCCAGCCATCTGGATCTAGACTGCATCCTCTCGCCCACCAGATGCTACTGTCTTAGATGAGAGACGCTTGTTTGACTGACCCAGTGTTCATCACTGTACAGGATCATCCCCACCTCCTTGCTGCTTTTTCTTGCTTAAGACTTCAATATATAGTGAATTAAGAAAAATATCAGTGATCAACTTGAAGCCAGATATGCAACTCAATAGGAGCTTTCCATGACTTAACCAAGGGTCCTGAATTATTATGGGAACCTTTGCTGTCATGACTTATATGCTTCTCTTTCTGAGTGGACATGTGTGCATACACACACAAAAATGATGATCGCTGATACAACGTATTCTTCAGGTGTGCTCACCCTTACCAACTCACTGAATTCCATCCACTTCACTTCTTATCCAGTGAATTTCAGAAGAAGGAAAACATTCAGTTCTTAAATTTAAAAAAATAATAATAAAGACTTTTTCATTCTTCCCAGCTTAAAATAAACTCTTCTTGACTTCTTACTGATAAACCTGACAGCCTCTGTCTGGTTTAGGCTCTTACTATCTATCATAAATAAAGCAAAAGGAAAAGTCTACAGAGGTCTCGAGCTTTTACTGAAACATAGCAGTGGAAGACAATCAACTTTATTGGAAATGAGTAGGTGAGATAAGTGGACAAAGCTGGTGGGGGGAAAAGGAAAGTGCATATTTTTAAGCAAAACTTCCCTGAATAAAGAAATGTCCTGTGGAGCCCTTCTTTGAAAGAAACTGGCAGAAGGCCATCCCATCCAGTACCACCTTCCCTGTGGGTTGAGCCCTGCTCGGTTTTGTGATCTTTCTTTAATCCGTGGTAATAACCTCAGATCTTGAGTGGCTGGAATGGAGCCCTCTCTCTCAACACCATCAGGGCCAGAGGTAAATTTTATTCTCACCATGACCCACTCCCAGAGGTGACGTCAGAAAGATGAGGTGAGAAACAGGAGACTCAGTCCACTTCAGCTTTATATTTCCTGCTGCTGATGATGAGAAGAAAACACTGACCATTAAGAAATAGTTCTTATTTAACTCCAAGGGGCAGGGGGGAGGGAAACAACAGTCCTTGTCCTTTGCTTCAGTTAGAATTTCCTCCACCAGCTGAGATTTTTGTTACCTACCTATCACCCTGTAGAAATATTTACTAGCTACCCACACTTACATTATGAATTAAGAGAATTCAGAGAATCATCAGAGAAGGTACAGAAAGGGATGTTTTTCTTCTTCTCAAATTGTTGTAATAAGTTTCTGGTGATGAAGGTTTTGGTTCATGTAATACATCATGTTTCATTGCTGGAACAGAATGGTGCTTCAGGACACAGGGTTTGCTCACTTATTTTAGGATTGAGCTTTCACTGGCTCACTGCTGAGACCCAGGGATGGCCCACACTCCACTTATTCTTGGCTGGTCCAGAATTCACAGACTATACCCAAGGCCCCAGTCTGGGTTTGGAATACATTAAACTTAGAAGGACACACGCCAGGGACCTTAATTACTGGTATTGCAACAAATTCAATAGAAAACTTTCTGTTCTGAGACCAGGGTTCAGATACTTCAAAGAGATTCCATAACAGGGTCATTTGTACTGTCCCTCATGCCACTTGCAAAGACTGTGCCACCTCAACAAGTTTCGATGGGGATGGACAACGTGATATCTGTCTTTAGATAGAGGCAGCACTCTCTCTCCACTATCAATAGAACTTCACAGTGCAGTGGTTTCCCATAAATTTGCAATTGTAGGGTTTTTCTTCCCATGCTTGTATCAGGCCCCAAGACTGGTGAACACACCCCTGGAGCCATTGGACCAAGAACACTGTCCCCACATGCTCTGGTAGTATGTCTTGTACTAGGTCATGCTACTGCCTGTTAAGCACGAAAGTGAAACAGAAAATGGTGATTTAATTAGCAACATTTTTCTTTAAAGCTCTTCAGATTCACAAGTTGACAGAAGGAACCACTCTCTCTGCTGAAGAATCAATTCTTTGAAAGCAAGGACTCTTTGCTTGTCCTTGTATTTCCAAACTCTAAGAGGCAAGACTTCAATAAATGCTTGTGTCTGCATTGACTCAAAACACATTTCATGAATTCCTATTCTTTTCTGGGATAAAGAATGATCAAAACATAAAAATCTTTCTCTCCTAGAATTTAGGAGCTAATCTCAATATCAACTAAAGATTGATATAAACTAGTTGTTACAATCTATTATAAGAATTATGAAATAACCTGCAGAGAACAGTGAATGAATGACAGCATAAAGGGGTAAAGTCTTACATTCCAAAGGCTGGCCAACCAGTCCATGGTGTGAACTGAGACTTCAAACAGATGGGAAGAGTTCATGTTTTTACAACTTCAGTACTTCATTCCCAGGCACCAGAATACACATGGATAATTCCCTTACTAAATTAAATCCACATGCACTGTTTTTGTTCCAAACCTCTCCCAACATACCCAGTGATCCAAGATGTCATTGATGTGACTCCTTGCACATATGAGGGAAGACCAGGTATTAAATTTCTTATCAAGCCATTTTCATTCTATTAAATCTATGTCTTGGAAAAGCTTCCACTAATATAACCATTTTTGTCAAACAGCTAAGAATGAAATATACTTTAGGGCATTTAATATGAAAAGGACAGTTTCAAATAGCTATACACATGTTGAAAGTTTAAAAAGTTGTTTGTTAACTACTTTAGTTATAATTCATTTAAAAATCCCATTATGTTTGGTTACACAAGAGTGACTTTAATACACTTAAAGATGCAGTACTCCTTAGCTATGACATATTTATAGACTGAACATTAAAAGGTTTATAAAATAAGTCTGTATTTTCTCAGTGTCAAACAACCCTCAATGAAGACAATTATTCAGTCTGCCTATTTGTAATTAGGTATGAAATAATTTATGATTATGAAGATAAGTGAGCAAAAAATTTCAGAATAGTTGCATATTGTATTTTATTATTGAAAGATTTCTGTCATCTTTCCAGGGTTTGAGGAGTCATAAATTGCCCAGATCTTGTTTCCAGTGGTTTTCTCTTGGAGTTAACAAGCATATGGATCTAATCTAGGAATGTGTGTCAAAAATAATAAAGGGAAGGCTCCACACAAAGCTAAAATGAGATGGGATGAACACAGGCAGGGTTTGGCTTGGACAACTACAACAATTTGCCTACAATCAACCTACAAAGACAGGGTCTGGAAGTTCTGAGGGAGAAAGAACACCCCCCATAGGGGTCAGAAATACAGCCTAGGTTCAAATAACCCAAGCTGTAGAACTTTTCCTTTGCCACACTTTCTTCTTCTTGACAGGACCAAGAACATTTTCAACATGCCATTCCCACAGGTTATCTATGGCTTCCTGGTTAAAAGGAATATGGTCAGAGTGAAGTCAGCCTCTTTCTTCACCGCCTCTACCAAAAGAATAGCCAACCACACAAGACATCAATGTATTTCTCTTATTTCTTTTCTCTTCCATTCAAAAGATTCTAGAGGAGTAGCAAGAATATAGAACTGCTATTGGTTTCATTCAAGCTTTATTCTGTCCAGCACATTTTCCCTAATAACTTCTCAGTTATTATCCCATTTCTTTTTATAAAACCTAAACAGGGATTGTGCAGTTTTTACTACTATTTTGTCATGCCTCCAGCTCCAAAAATGTTCTGTGTAAAACACATTGTCTTCATGAACTGAAGAGACTTTTGTAGAATTATTTTTGTGATGCCCCCAGAAATTCTGGCAAGTTCCAATAGTTAGCCCAAATGTGAGACCTGGAAAACAAATGTGAACATAATACAATCCCATTCTCTAATTGCCATAACATCCTCGAGAGCCTCTGTGGAGACCAAATGGAAAAACTGCTTAGCAAATTGCATGTATGTGAATCTGAACTTGCTGTGCAGAAGGAGCATCTGAACCAATCATTTTTGCCAGCTAACATTCAGCGAGTACTTGCAGAGCACGGGGCCCAAGTCCACAGATGGAGATTTTACTGAATGAGAAGATGCAGCTAATACAGCAAATCTATTCGGTCATCAAAGCAGAGCTGCCCTTCTCCATCCACCACATTCTTTCACGAATGATCCCTGACACTTTCAATTATGGAAACTCCCCAGGAAATGCAGGTTGGGATCAACTTTCTGACTAAAATAAATCTGACCCTAAATCCTAAAAAGTTTGAAATTAGGCTGCCGAAACTAAAAGGATATATTCTGAAATGCTTTGCAACTGCAGTTTTTTTCCAAATATTGTGTAGACCATACTATCAATCTGGTGCCCTGAGCTAAACCTAAGTGGGGGTCATAAGACAGAGTAGGTGACATCAGGCTGTCTCTAGCAGTCAATCTGTACTAATTGGTAGAAAACAAGAGACTTCTTGGCCTAACAAGTCCGAGAGACCATTTGATACCATCCTATTTCATCCTTTGTTGATCTCTTCCATTAGGGCATGCATAAAAATAACCATCCAGTATCATGGTGCAGAACCCAACGATAAAAACAAGCATCCCGGACCTCCATGCATATCTCCCAAACAGAGGTGGTTTGCACATGTCAGACACCAAATCATGATAATTGAATGAATGAAGTGTTACTGTCAATGTCTTTTCATTTCTTTGTTCAAAATTCTTCCCATGAAAGATATGATGCAAAAGGAAGACATTAGAGACATGTGGGAAACCAAGAGAGTCCTGCCGTAGAAGAAACTCAAGGTATCATCTAGCATCATCTAGGCCAATTCGCTCTCGTACACGATGAATCATTTACAACCACATTCATCTGGGTTTGCTCGAACAACCCTGATGAATGTCTAAAGAAAGAGCATTTAATTCTTTGAAGAGCAGACCATTCCTTTGTTGAATAGCTCTAACTTTTTTTAAATCTCCTTCTTATATTGAGCCTGAACACCAGTAATTTCTAACCATGGTTCTTGTTATGACCCCTTAAAACAGAATATGTCACCTCTACTCCACAGGTCTTCAAATATTTGAAGACAGTTATTAAGTCTTCCCCTAATGTCCCTTTCTCCTAGTAAAATCATCCCATTTCCTTCAGCCATTCAGCATGGTTTCCACATCCTTCATCATTCTGGTAACCATCCAGATAGTTCATGATGGTTAAAAATGCAGCACCCAAAACTGAAATCCACACTCTACACGTATTCCTATAGCACTGTGGCAATTGGCAGGGATTTCTCTATGCAGGGTTAATGTTATGAAACACCTTTTAAATTAGCCAAAGCAGGGGTCCACATTTTCTGCTTGCTCTCTGTTTCCTACTTAATTTATGATGTGGGCCACCAGCCATTAGAGAGGTGTGGGGAATGTGATTGTTGCCAATAATTGACCATTCCCTGGTTCAGGAGATACATAAAACTCTAATGGAACTGTTATTCTTAAACCCACAGGATATATAACAAGAACAATAAAATGATACATTTGCAATATCTGCCTTCGTTTTTTTTTTAAAAAAAAAAGATGTATAATGAAGATATCCATCTTCATTTTATCTCACACAATGACGTACAAAGTAGCCAACCTAAGATGAGATTCTTATGTTAAACATTAAGAGAAGAACATACGTAGCCTTGCATTCACACACACACCAAGAGCATGCTAGCTGCTGAAAAATCTCATTAATGCATCAGTGTCATAGAGCTAGATGGCTTTGGACATTGCAATACTGGCTCCCATAGCAACCTATTGTCCTTGCACACTTATTTCTTGAATTGTGTGCCCGCACATGGAGCTGTGTCCTATCTAGAAAAATAAGTGTTCAATCATTCAGCAGCTTCAGTAATGAGATCTTACAAGGCTCTCAGAGTTGAAGCGGTTGGGTCCCACATCCAGAGTAATCTGCCTGAAAGACTTTTGTCTACAAAAATAACAGGATGAGAACATAGTTGGGGCAGTATGAAGCGAAAACTGCTATTAAGCCTCTGGGTTAATTGTGGCTTAGGAATGGAACCCAATATGCTGGTACAGAATAGAAGAGGTTGGGACTGAGGATATCAAGGCTAAGGCAAGACAAGAAATAACAGGAATAGCCACGATAATTGTTATATTTACAGATAGTAATCACTAGTGATACATAAAAACTAACATGGATGAGGATGGACTATGTTTCAGCTTCTCCATCTTGCACTTTACAGTTATCGATTCATTATAACAATTGTGAGAAAGGATTTGAAAAAACAAAACATCATCTTTGGGAACTTTCTAAAAGTTATTTAGTGCTTTTCATAACCCAGCACCATCATGACTACTTATAAACTGTGCAGAGTTTATTAAGGTGGCTATAGTGACACATGTTACCAGGTCCCTGAATTAATGGCCTCAGTTCTGTTTTGTATTTCTTCTCTCTTCCCCAAAGAGGTCACTTCTTGGCACTGTTGGGCTCCTGACCCCTGCTGGTCCATTCCTTCCCGTTACTTCTCTCCTGAGGACAAAGCAGCCAGACAACCAAGACTAATAGAATTATAAAGCAAATGAGGAAGGCTCTGAGAAAGTCTCTCCACTGAGTAAGCACGTGAGCATTAATATCCAAACACTTTAGTATCTCTGTTCACAGCTCAGATGCCTAGGTGTTCTTCTCTATTATGTGTTTTTGTTGGGTAGAGACATGAACCGTGAGACCTGTGGCTACACTGCTTATTCCTAATGGCAGTCTTATTGCTTCAAAGGTAGCAATCTTATTAAATAATCCTCTTTAAGTGAAAGAACTGTTAAGAAACTTGCTTTAACAGAAAGAGTTGGGCTCCTACCCACCCCCACCTCTACTGAAGAATCCATCTGTAGTGTCATAACTAGTACTTCTCAAATTCTTTTGGCATTGAGACACTTTTTTAATTGCAGGTTTTGGATGGCACAATGAATTGGCACTTAAAAGGTGCACGTAAACATAATAGCAAAAGTAGTTGTTAATTTCATTATGAAATAAGAAGTTAGAAAAAGTAAATTATAAAATACTATGAATATAAGTTGAATTTATAAGACAAACTATCTTCTTAGATAAATAATATGCATTAGTTTGGTTTAACAGGCATTTGCTACATTTTGCTCATGTACTAATATGTTGCTGAAACAACTTGTATAAATTCATCAGGTAATTTCTCAAACAACATTTCTGGGTCTGACACACCATTGTTTAATGGAAGATTATGGCAAAAAAAAAAAGAACAATCATATGCAAGTGTGTAGTAAAGGTTGCTAGTTGCTTATCTATGGTGAACATACCCTAGGTGATTCCCAGGGAGTCACTCCATGTATAATCATGCCTTTTGAGTGTGGACAGGACCTGCAACTTACTTCTAACTAATAGAATTGGAAAAGATAAAAGGACTTTGAAGATGCCATTACATCCATAATCGGTTGACTTTGAATTAATCAAAAGGGAGATTATCCTGGGTGGGCCTGAACTAATCAGATGAGCCCTTTAAAAGAGGGCCCAGACCTTCTCTTGAAAGTAGAGATTCAAAGAAGCAGAGACTCCTTCTCTATTGTCAGCTTGAAGAAGCTAGCTGCTGTAAATCTATAGCCACAAGGAAATGGATTCTGCCAATAACCTGAGAGAGCTTTGAAGCAGATCCTTCCCTAGCTGAGACTCCAGATTAAAATGAAGCCCAGCTGACACCCTGATTTCAGTCTGTGACACCCTGGGCAGAGAATCCAGTTAAACCATGCCTGGACTCCTAATTCACAGAAAATGTGCAATAATAAATAGGCAGAATTTTAGTCCACTAAATTTGTGGTGATTTGTTACACATGCATTACATAACAGTGTCTCCTGTTTTGCTGTACAATCTGTATTTCTAGTTGAGAACATTGCTGCACACCTGAAAACAACATTTCCCACACTTATCTGAAGCATGGTGTGGACCACATTTAGTTTAGTGCGTGACTGAGTTCTGGTCAATGAGACTGAGTGTAAATGATGTTAGGACATTCCAGAGACCTTTTTAAGTAAGAACTTGTACCTTCATTCTGCCTTCATTCTGCTGCATGAAATGCGATTGCGATGACTGGAGCTCCAGCAGCCATCTTGAAGCCTGAGTTTCATACTAGGTGGAACAGTAAGCAGACAAATGTATGGGTTTCATGGACACACCAAACTAGTTCTGCAATATTACCTGTAGCCTTCTTCTATGTAAGAGAGAAGCAAACTTCTATTTAAGCCACTGTTCTGGGAATATGAATTAGTCATGGCAGAATCTACTTCATAAAATATTTTTTATTTAAAAATATATGCATACCTTCAAAATAAATTAATGTAAATATAAAACAAAGTCGCCCAGTTTACTTTGGTTCAACTATTAGTAGCATCTTACAGAGAACTAGTAAATGCTTCCTGCTGGTCCAAATACTGACCCAGACTAGTGCTGCTACTAAACATGAGACTCTTCATTAAGAGGTAACCTGGAGTCAAACACATAAAAGAGGTTGTAGGTGAAAATGCACAGATTGGCCCATGCCTTCATAATAATCAAACACCCAATTCTGTCTATAATCGAAAACAGTTACTTAAAAATGGTGGTGCATTTGGACAGTTTAGTTTATCTGTTCCATGAAATTAACAGGGTCATCTTAGGCATACAGCAGGTGGGTGACCACAAATGTGTGTGATTTTAGGGCTTTAGGAAGGTCCTGATGTCCAAAATCATCACCATGTGTGTACCTGGCTGATAACTGAAGATTTACCCATCAGACTCCCATCCTTTCATTTTAAGGTCTCTGCTCCTTGTTAATTGCACATCTCCATAGCACAGGCATCACTGTGACTGTACATACGGAAGGTGGGAACTGCTGAGCTAGAGGGAAAGAGAAAGCACAGAAGTACCTGGTGAGGGAGCTCAAGCTCACAACTCATGGTGGGGAGCACAGAGGGGAAAGAAAGGTCATCGGAGATAAACAGCACCTACTTCACAATGTTCACTAAGCCATGAATCCTTTCAATAGAAGATACATTTTAAAGTCCCAGGCGCGGAAGATATAGTGAACAAAACAGATCCTGCCTTCATGATAACTGTGGCTACATCGGAGATGAGCACACCCACAATTTCTAGGCTGACGTCATTTAGGTTTACTGACTTTGAAGGCAGGATGCAAGTGAATGCCTCTCTAGATTTCAAAAGGAAGTCCTCAAATTGTTGGTCAGTTGATCTGTTAACTCAGTCAAAAATATTCAAACCATTTTATATATCAGTAGGTACAATTTTAAAGTGTGAATACATGAAGTATATCAATGCTGGTGGGGGAATCGCTAAGACTGTCCTCATGTGCTAGCAAAAGCATCTCTTTCTGGCTCTTGGCCAAGTCTATGAATGTTTATCCTGACAGTATTGAAACAAATTATTACATCTATTTATATTGAAAAAGACCATTCAACCATAAATGTTGCATTACTATAAGATGCTATAATGTTCTGCAACCCAGTCTATCGCATGTTCCTATTTGGATGGTAGCATATTTCATGATTATACATATCTATGACAGAGATGAGCATTTATATGCTAATCACTGCAATATGGGCAGCTCCAGCCTTTCGCAATAAGCTATGAGGCTTTTAATCAGAAAAAGCTATTGGTGCACAGTAATTCACCAAAAAGTATGTCTGACTACCTTAGATATTCAGGAAAATATTTTTTCTTGCAAATTTTGAGTACCAACAGGAGTGTTCATTGTACCTTCACATCAAAATCACAAAACAAATGAATTTTCAGTAGTAAAAAAATAAATATGAGATAATTGGGGGAACTAGCAAGTTTCCACCCCTGTGTACATCACCCTCTTCAGCAAACACAGAAACCCATGTGCAAGTGGGTATATCTCACCATAAATAGTCAGTTACTTAAGAAACAGACTGTGGTACTCAGAAGAAAAATTACTATTGTGGGACTAAGAGAAATCTTGGTCTAGGACTGGGTGCTTAATAGAATAGGATAGAAGGAGAAATAGTAGTTCCTCATGATATCATTTAAGGTAGCCCATAGTAACATCAATAGCTGTTGACAATAATTCTGGTGGTTAATATTTATCGAACGCTTTCTATATAGGCTAGTCACCCTGCTAAATGCTTTACATATGCTTATTTAATTCTCATACACATAGTACCATCAGTGCGTACTGCTGACTCATTTTTATAGCTGGGTAATCTGAGACTGAAAGAGATAGGGTAACTTGCCCCAAATCACTAAGTGCCAGATTTGAGTTTTGGACCCATTTCTATTTGATTCCAACATCCATGGGCTTGTTCCACTGAATGCAGAGAAGGCCATTCCCTCCCAGCAGGCCACAGACCATTGTGCAGTTCAGTCTCCCTGTACGCCCAGGCTGGTCTTTAGTGGATGAGGAGCCACTGCAGAAACAGTGAGGGGTGCTAGCCTTCCAGAAAATGGGATTTTGAGAGATATAACTTTCTCAGACAGCTGTGGCCAGTGATCTCAAAAGCAGATCAGAGCTGAAGAGACATGGCGCTTGGCAGTTGGGTGGATGAGGGAGTGTGGAAAGTGGGGTTCTTGTGGTCCTGACGGTGTGCTGGTGGGGCTAACAGGCTGGCAAAGTTCAGAGCAGGTGGCCTCATCTCTGCCAACATTGAGGCACCCACTTATGCCTACCATGTGACTCAATAAAACTCTATGGAGCTTTGAATGTGCCTATGCTCTTCATAGTGAAAAAATAATGGAAGCACTTATTCCCACCCTCCAGGAGGCTCCCGTCTGCAGGGAGATATGTATGCCTTGATGTGAGATTGATTATGATGCCTGACAACAGATGCATAACCACAGCAAAGATTCCTTTGCAATTTGACTAATCCATCCTAGAGACGTAAGAAACATTGCCAGGAGTGGAGATGACTGTGTACATCATTTTAGTTATTAGCAGGAAAACACACTATAAAAGAAGTGGTGTTTCATTTTACTTCTATTCTAAAGCACTTAGATCTGGCATTTTCCTCTTATTTTCATCTGGTGTGTGCTGCTTCCTGACCTTTCATGCCAGGCCAGGGGAGAGAGTGCTTTCTGGCAGGAATGGGTGAATACTCATGGACTTATAATTTGCTTTTTTAATTAGGGTCAACCACATATCCCTCTGCTTAAGTTAGCCACAGCTGGGTTCTTTGTCTACCTGCATAGCTTAGTTAAAATCCCAAAGTGACACTGAAGTTAACAGAGAATAGGGGAGAAAGAGGTACAGAGGAAAATAACATCTGGCTAGGAAGATTCTTTGAATAAATACATTATGACTCATTTAATTTGATTCAGAACTGACATTTCAACAGAGTTAGTCCTGTAAGTCACAGGCTATCCTTTACCTTGAAATAAGATCAGGTCTACAATGAACACTGTCATTCATCTATCTCACTAAACAAATCAACTGCATTGATTGTGTGAAAAGATGGAAGTTGCTTTGACATGCAAAAATAAAAAGAATGTCTGAAAGGCAAATCACTTCATCCAAATTAAAGTTTTTGTATAATTTATGCTTAGTGACATACTTCACCAGAAGGACAGCTCCTGGCCCCTATTTTGAGTGAGTAGTATTCAAACATAAGCTGAGTTTTATGGAACTATCAAAAATATTTGGGGGGAATCAGCATCAGGGACTCATGGACACTAGAGCAGAGATACACCCCAGGTCCTTTGTCACTAACCCTCTTTCTGTAACTTTCTGCATTCTGGGTGGGACCTTCCACATTAAAAGTCTGATTCAAAAATCAGAAAAGTTTATTGTCTTGAAAAAAGTCTTAAATCAGAAATGTATAATATTTTAGTGTAAATTCTTCCAAAATGGTGATGCAAACCTAGACTATAACAAGGCGCTGTCATAGCAAGGATAGATTTTCCAGAATGAGAAGCACAGTCACAGGGCCATGTCACATGTCCTGTCAGGAGTCTCAGTGATCCTCAGTAATGATGCCTCATGCTCACCTTGTCACCTCTAGTCCCACTCTGGGCAGAAGGCACATTACACTGGGCATTTTGCCTTGTTTTAAGCACTCCCCAGGTCTCTCTGAAAATACTGTTCCTGTCAGACAACAGTCCAAGTGTCCAGGTACTGCTTGTTTCCCCAGCTCCACAGTCTACTGATGACATCTCTGGTTCTGGGGGTGGAGAATCCAGGAAGGAGCTATCATCTGGTTCTAGAAGGGCACACTGGATTGTCTCATAGGACTGGGTGATACCAGAGGCAGCCCGACAAAACTTTATATCCGGGTAGAGAGCCTTCTAGCTTCAAGGACTGTGTCCATCTTGTTGTCTCCTATTTAACTCCACTGAGTCCTTTCTTGGTGGTTTCAATATAAGAGATTTGTCCTATATCCTTTTTCTGTGTGGAAAAGTATAACTAGTCTAGTATAACTACTAACTACTAGACTTTGCATCCCATATACTAAGTATCAGAGGTTGCAGACTGGAGGCCTGCAGGTAGGATCACCTAGGATATGTTTTGTTTGGTCTATACAATGTTTTCTTAAAACATACCTTAGATGCCAGCATTTTTAAATTGGAGAGAGTTCACATAGATAGCTAGTTGTGAAATCACTACTGCATTGCATTACTGGCCTTGAATTCTCAATATTTCTCTTGCATTGTTCAGCTACAGCCTGAGAGGAGCTGCCTTCTGTAGTCAGGGCATGCTCAATCCAGTCCACCAGAACTCTCCTGACCCAGGAGTCTTGGCCAGTAATGTAGACGTTTGCATACATTTGAGAACAAGGTACTCTGTAGTATGTAACAGAAACTGGCATATCTGAGGGTGTCCACTGAGAATCCAGAAGTCAGTTACCAGTACCTTAAAAGGGTTAAGCCTGGATGAGAGTCCAAGAAAGACAGGAAAGGGGAGGAAGTTGTCCTGTTGTCCTGTTATGTGTTTCCTGTTACACAGCCTGTTAGGTGATTCCAGTGATACTGTGAATAAATACCCAATACTGCTGAGCCTTGCCAGTGATCCGCTAATTAATATCATGGTCTTGTACTATTAACTTTTCTGTATATAGATCATGTTATTTGCATGCATTTACAAGCAATGTTGTGCGTCTGTACGAGTGTTGGAGAAACGGTCTGTTAAAAGACTACCAACTATATTATAAATACATAACTTTACTTTATAACTTTACTTTATAACATATAACTTTACTACATTTGGTAAAATACATACTACCAACAATTTTACCCCCAAATGGAACATTAGGGAAGTTTACTAAATCTCAGGAGGACAACTTCCAAACCCACTCAGTTATAAGATCTCAACACACACAGACACACACACACACACACACACACACCAAACTCCTTAGGATCATTTCACCAACAGGAATTTGGAGAACAAATTGAATTCTGTATTACAATAGAGTTTTTTCTTATGAACAGAGAAGAAATTGCTTTTCATCATTGATATGGGTATTCCAGGTTTCCATAGTATATTCTATGAATTTTTGCAATGTTCTGTGATTCTCTGAGCAAGTTTTCTAGTATTTTTCATTTGGGAGGTTGGTGGAGTAGAAAGTAGTGAGGCTGAGTAAACTTTTAAGGCAGAAGAAAAAGTCACATGAGGCCTGACGTTACTTGCCTCCTGCTGAAGCACTGAACAACAGAGAAAGACAGACAAAGGCTTGTTCATGCACCGACTCAGGAAATGGCAGAACAAGGAAAGCAGCAGTATTCGTTCCCTCTGCTCCTCTGAGGGCGAGACGGCAAGCCACTCCCCGGAACTCAGCCCTGAAGCCGCTGGGCCACAGTGGCCTGGACACGAATGCTTCTCTGTAAGTGCTCTGGGGAAACTTGGCCCCAACTATTAAATCCAGGACAGGCAGCTGGGAGTGGACAGCAGGGAATTTTATTCCAGGCCCAACTGCCATATGATACACAGAAAGTAAGCCATAGGCGGTTGGCAGATAAAATAATGTTAATAATTAAGGCTTCTACAACTCTTTGCACACATTAACTAATGATGTCTTACAATGCCCCAGAGGCAAGTAAAATAGCTACAACCTCTGCTTTATTATTCATTCATTGATCCCAGAGATTCTTACTAAGCACTTATTATGCAGCTGGTACTGTGGGTCGGCAGGGACACAGAATAAGGAATAAGGCCTGTCTTAGCTGAAAGTTCTTCACAGTCCAGTGGGAGAGGAGGGGAAAGGACTCATCCTGTCACACTGGCCCCTAAGAGGTCAAGGCACATGTTCAACTCACGTGGGTAACACCCCCCCCATACCCATGCACATATACTCGGGTCCCCAGGCACCACTGAGAACTTGACCCTATAAAACTGGGAAGGAAGGGGAAACTGTCTCCTCACGAATTTTCCCTCCTTAAACTTGAACTCATTTTCTGAAGCCCAGGTCAAGTGAAAGCTCCTGCACAGGCCCATCAGCTCAGGTAGGATTTTAGCCTGTCTGGGCTCTCGTTTCACTCAGACCATTGATGATGTGGCGCCATCTTCCCACTGGATTGCTTGTGCTAGAAATGGACTACTTGCTTTTGTATTCCCAACAGTAAAGAGTGCCTAGCACAGAATAAACTGCCAAATAAAGGTTTGCTAAGCTGAAGAGCCACTGAAGCCCCCATGCTTGGGGAGAGGCAGGTGACCCCTGGGCCAGTCTGAGGACCTCAGGGGTTGGCAGCTTCTATTTCACGAGGTGAGGAACATCGCTGTCTCTTCTTAAAAAATAGCACTTTCTCCAGCTTCAAAGGCTTTGATTCCCTCTAATAGGGTTTAATGCTTTCAGTAAATATTCCCAGAGGACTTTTAGGGATAAAAACCAATACGTAAGGACATGCAAGTATAAATGAATTTGATCAGGTCACTTCTCAGAGTTGACATGAATAGGAAAGGGTTTAGAAAGAGGATTCAAGGTTTCAAAAGAAGCCAGACATAAGTTCAAGGCAGGACAATGGAGTTGCAACTACCTGAGGCAGGGAGTAAGGGCCTCAGAGAGTCCCTCTCAGGGAGTCTCATAGAGACCGTCCCTGAGACGCCACAAGACTCAACCCATGTGCCAGGACTCACTGCAATGTGTCACCCAAACTTTACTGCTGCTTCCAGTCCATATATATTCACCTGACACTTACTTTAAGCCACCTAGGACTCTGAATGTTTTTACACACATCAGGCCACCTCCTCATGGGAAGACAGGGAGGACCGTAGGATCCAAAGAAGGAGGAAGGTTTGTCTGGGGACAGGCACTGGATATGTCCTAGCTCCTCAGTCCCCTCTGTATGGACTATTCTTACCTGCCTCTCCACCCTCCATCCTCCCCCATTACCTTGTCGCTAACTCCTCTTTTCTAAAGCTAAAGCTCTGTCCAGGTGGAGTAAGAACCCTCCTCTCTGCTCCTTTTGTACCGCTCTGTAACACATCCCTCTGTTATCAGTTCCACCAAACTGCACTACAGTGATGTAGCCACATCGCTCTCCACCAGACCCCTTGAAGCATGCATCTCCTTCATAACATAGTTCTTGGCACCTGGTAAATATTCAGGCAATCCTGCTGAATGAATGAGCTCACGTTGGCGCACACTATAGTTGACCAGTTGACAGGACTTCAGAGGAAGATATATAGGGAGGTATGCAGAACTTAAGTTCAGCCCTGGAAATCAAATGTGGGCAGTCATCGGGATTATGTGACAGCTGCCATCTTGGGAAATGGTGAAATTGTGGAAGGAGATAAGAAAGACCCATGAAAGGAAAAGAAGCCAGCCACAGACCTGACTGTCCAGGAGGAAAACCAGAAGATTGCAGGGACTTGGAAAGACAAAGAAGAAAGGTTTCGGGATGGACTGTGTGGCTCAGTGTGGTGACCTTCTGCAAGGAGGCTAGGTAAGGTGGGAACTGTTTTGTATAAACTAGATTGTATGCAATGAAGGAACAAAAGAGGGGAATGGCAAATATGGACTATTCTTCCAAGGAATACGGTAAAGTCGAGGTCAGATATCAGGTAAAACAAAGGAAAAGTAGGGGTGATTTTGGAGAAGTTCTTTTTAGACAATCACATTTAGAAGTTGAAGAGGTTGAGACAAACTTGATGGAGAAATCAACAAAACAGAAGAAACAAATGATGATCCAAGGTCCCAGAGGACGTGTAAAGTGGTGGAATCCAGAGCTGAGAGTTCATGCGGAATGGTGCTGGGCTATCACCTACTCTGGGACAGAAGCTACTAACGTTGTTGAGGGAGTATGCTAGCAGTTAGAGCAGACTGTTGGCTTGGAATCCCAGCTCAGCCACTCACCAACCAGGAGGTCCTGAGTGTCTTTCTGTATAACTTCCATCATGTGGAACACAAGGATGGCAGTAGTACCCTCCTCACCTCATTGGGCTGTCATGACAATTGATATGAGAACTACTCTTTCCTCTGCCCCATAATGTCCACATCCTCATCCCTAGAACCTGTAAATATGTTACCTTACGAGCAAAAGGGACTTTGTAGACATGATAAATCAAGAATCTTGAGATGGGAAGATTGTCCTCGAGTATCCGGTAGGGCCCTATGTAATTACAAGGTTCTTTAGAGAGGCAGCAGGGAGTCTCAGAGGGAGAGGACCTTTGACGAAGAAAGCAGAGGTTGGAATGATGATCTCTGAAAACAGAGAAAGGGGCCACGAGCCAAGGAATGCAAGCAGCTTCTGGCAGCTGAAAAAGGCAGACACATCCTTCCTGGAAGTTTCCAGGATGGATCCCTACTGACTCCTTGATTTTAGACTTGTAAGACTCGTTTTAGATTTCTAACATTGATATATATAAAAGAATATATTTGTGTTGTTTTTAAACCATTAAGTCTGCAGTAATTTGTTACAGCAGCAAAAGGAGGCTCAGATGAGAAGGGGATGCAAGGAACTGGCTCAACTGAAGAGTCAGAGGTTTAACAGAGTTAAGCCAGGGACAGGAAAAGCCCAGGAATTGACCTTTGTGTATATCCAGACCTGTGGAATCATATTGCTCTGTTCTGTCTTTTCCTAGGCCTCCCTTCAAACACAGGTGGTAAAATTGAAGCTAAATGCAACAGCTCAGCAGGAAATAACCTTTGAAATCCAAGGCAAAACAATAACATTTTCCACTCAGTCTGCTCAGGCAAAACCCAGGCCTTGTCGGTGAGGTGGGATATTGTAATCAAACGCTAAATTAAATGGTGGCATTGCTTCATTCCTGAAAGCTTGATAAAGCCACACTCACCTCAATGCTAAACATACCAAGGAGCTACAGAGGATAAATATTTGGTCCAATCTCCTGGTCAGCAGAGAGGCAGCGCAGACAGATGCTACAATTTTATAAGACTTATACATAAATACAAGAAAGTTCAGGGTCTGAAATACCAAAAGTTCTGAATAACCTGCCAAATAACCTTACATTTGCATAAATAAAAGACCTCTCGCCTAAGGGCTGGCCTTCCAGCAGAACACCATTGTTGCACAGCAGGAGCCCTTTTTACCCATGGTCTCAGCTAGTAAGGTAGGAAGTCCATTTGGTAGATAAGGAAACTGAGGCTCAGAGGGAGAGCAATGGACCCAAAGTCATAAGGCTAGTAAGAGGCCGAGTGTGATTCCCTGACTCACTGGGTGAGTTCTCTTCCACATCATGCTGTCTCCCCGGAGGGGATGTCGGAACAGGGTTTTCAGTACATACCCACAGCAGCCCTATGAGAAGAAATGATGGCTCCTAGCAGCAAATCCATAAAGAATTCTCTGCCCTTCATTTACCTCTAGCCTTGCTCTGCAAGGGCTACTAGCCATTGTCATGTAATGTGCTAATGGACCAAGGAAGAAAGGGAAGGTCTGCAGCCATCCCTTGGGTCCCTTGTTCCTACATAACCTCTTAAAAGTCAGAGGGATTGACTTGCCATATGCAAAACTCTTCAGTGGATTTTACTGAAGGCCTGGGTCTGTGTTCACACGGTGCTGTGAACCATGGGAATTCTAGTCATCCTTGCTAAACAGCCTTTCTGAAGTAGAAGTTTACATTGGTGAATAAGAGCCAATCACAGGTGGAAGAATAAGCAAAATTTTCCCTCTGTCACCCTACAGATCAAGGAGCTGCCTCTACAGCTCCTGTGCTCATGGCTTCCAAGTCGGCACCTTTAGATTCTGGAACTTGGTACTCACTGCAGTGAGCAGGGGTGGCTCAGGAATGGAGCAATTTTTGTTCCCCATAAATGTGGGAATGGGGGGCCCTATTGAGTTAGAAGGTGTCTTTGAAAATGGTAGGGACCCAAACAGTTAATATAATAGGCCTGCCTGTCTGCCATCAGTTCCTCCACCTACTCCTCTGTGACCTAATGTGACCCCTCCACAGTGTAATACAGACAGTGACTAAGAGCATAGGCTTTGGAGCCAATTATTTTGGGGTTTAAATCTTGACCCTGTCACTTCGTAGGGCTTTGACCATGGATCAATCACTTAATCTCTCTGTGTCTTCATTTCCTACTCTGTAAAATGGAGATAAGAACGCTCATTTATTGGAGTTGTTAGGATCTGAAATAACAGATCTTCGGGACTCATCCATACTTGGTATTAAATGTTGGGTATTATTATTACCTCCATGTTTCATGATACTTTTAAGTAAGGACATATCCATACATTGGGAACTCAATACAATCTCTAATTGTATGTGAGTATGTGTTTAACAAAGATAAACTAGAGTTGAAGAAATACACACTTACTTGAGATTAAGGAAATCATATAATTTCTCTAGAGGGAATGAGTCACAGTATTCCTCCTTTGGTAATGTATTATTAATGATGATTTCCTTGAGATACATTAAGAGTGGATTCAGAACAGAGAGAGAGAAAGAGAATTTACCCATTGCTGGCGCTTCAATTAATCAACTTCTGTTTCTGTAAATAGCCCTAAGTGAAAGAATCAAACTATTATGTTTTGTAGATGAATGATCAGCAAATGCTCAGAAATTCATCTGTCATGGTCTAGTTTTGCTGCCTGACAAGAATAATGAAGCGAGCATATTCTGAATTCATAAAAAGTCTGGGCTGCGGTTGACATTAAGTCCACATTTAATTAGGGTGGAACCAGCAGTGAGATTGAGTGCCTCCCCAGCTTGGCAGTGGGGTGGAAGGCTTTATCATCTGTCCTTCTCAGATGCAAGAGGTGAAAACCAAGTGCAGAGAGGTTTCCAAACAGAATCTAATTGTGTGGCTCCTTCAGATGCACACGTTTTTTCACCAGTGGACTGTGTTTCAGAGAAGTCTGTTCTTGTTATCCAGCATGTCAGAGACCTCAAAAAAGAAGGGGTAAGGGGGCGTTGGGGTTTCTTTACGCTTCTTTGTAGTAGCAAATATGTAGGAAACCTAACCCTTAAATAGTTTATATATTGATATCATATAAGACACAGGTATATAAGATTTATTCCAGTTCTATACAGAGATTTTTTTGGGAGGACAAAACAGAAGCACTGTACTTTTTTTTTTTTTTTTGTAGTTGTGTTGAAAGTGGTGGTAATTGTGGCTGTCTCTGGGCAGAGTTCTATTTATTTAAAAGCAGACCACCATGTATTAGTATTCAAAGTATTTCTTACCTATCTTAAATAAAAGGGATAAAATCACATCGATAAAAAGAAATAGATTGGTGTTTGTGAACTCTGCCATGGAGAAGGCCACCAAAACAATAAATATATTAGTAAATGAAGCCCCAGACTGCATAGGGTCTCTGTAAAAACTAATGTCAGTCCTTTATTTCAGTGACCACTACACAAAAAAAAGCAGCCCACAGTATAAAGTAGGTTGAGATAATTCCTATACAGTAAATACAGACAAAGGCAACAGAAATAGCAAAACCCAACACATTTGAGTCAATACCTGTACGGACAGCCACAGCACTTAGGAAATGCCAGTCATGGCTCTGACATTGAGAGTGGCCACATGGCCGGCAGGGGATGTGCCAGCAGTATTACCCTCACTCTAGTAAATTCCACTTGTCAATTGATTTTCTATTAACCTGTCCTTATGTCTTTTCCCTAAATGCACTTTTAAATTTTGATGATATTTAAATGTGCTTTGGAGTAATTAAATAACTTCAGAAATAAATCTCATGTGAGTTTTGGTTCCTGGAAATAAAACAAACGGAAGCAAATATCCTGCTGCCTTTGGGTACACAATGATTTGTGTTTACAGGGATAGAGTTGACTGAGATGAGCTGAGTAGGTTGTTCTGGTTCTCATTTTCCATAAGATTCTACAGCTGCCTTACCAGTAGCAGCAGATGAAGCTATGGGAAAAAAAAAACAGCAAAATACTTTCTACTGTAAATTTCTTTATCACACAGGCACAAACATGAAGCGTACTGTGCTTCATGTTTGCCTTCTGTGTCCCACAAGCGCTTATTAGAGTTTTGAGAAGTTCACTCTGCCTCTTGGCTCTTCCATGAAGGAACTTGTGTTAAACTCTATAAATCTGATCGGTACCTGCTGTCACACGCACAGCCCCAGGTGACGTCTGTGTGGACAGCGCCCCTGGAGCCGTTTGGCGGGGAGCTGCCACTTGACATCAAAGAGCTTTGGGAAGATCTACATGACAGTACAGCAGGGCAGGGCAGCCTCATTCTGCCCAGGTTCGGTTTTTATGGACATTTGAGGAAGCCCTTTCTTTTTCTTCAACCATCTCTGACCTTCAGTGTAGCAGATTCTGCTTTTATAAAATAAAATGAAACATTTTTAAAAAGTATCTGATGCTCATTTGCCCCTCAAAATTCAGAAACCCAGACTTTTACCAAGTCTTTCTGATAAAATCCAGACCTGAGTACCACCTTTTGAATGAGCCCACCCACCATCTCAGAGAGACCTAGGTGTCATCTTACCTGGGCTACAAGCATTCTCCAGAGGACACGTCAGCAAGCCACAAGCCCACCTTTCCCCTGACCCCTCCCCTCAAAGAGCCCACCAAAAACCCTGGCCATAAAAAGCCTCTTGACCTGTTAGAGAACCTTTTTTCCTTTGTTCTGCTGGCCAGGACACAGGGGGCCCTCTCAGGTTCAGCAATAAACCTCTCTTCTTTCACTTTCTGCTTTGTATGACAACTGCCATAAAAAGTTATTTGAATAAGTTCAATATGAATCCATCCTCCTTGTTTCAGGATGTAAGTGGACAAAAAGGTTGTACAACCAGACCTTAGCTAGAGTATCATATTTGTGAATGATGCTTTTAAAATCAGGTATAACATGCCCATGTTAAGAAACAAGGATTGACTTTCTGTGCAGAGCCAATGCCTGCATACTCTTTCCAAGAAAACAGGCAGAGAACCTCAAGCCCAGAGACGGTGAGGAAGGTCACTTTCAGGCAAGCCAGGAACCTTAGCAAATATGGAAGACCTCAGACAGAGGAAGTCATCCAAATTCATAGTAACTGCAGGTGAAATCTAATAGAGTATTTCAGACATGGTTTTCTAGCCTTTGGATAGAAGACTAAATAATAGAGGCCTTCAAGAGTCCAACCTGAGATTCATTAGGGAACCATTTCCAGTCAGAGTTAATTCTCAGGCATTAGCGGATGCTCTATACTGTATAGCTCTGGATTTGCAAAGCAAACTCGAGAAGGTCTATATGGTTAATTAACACTCTTGTATCTTTGTAAATGATCAGTCCAAACATAAAAGACCAGCCTCTCTGTGTGATCAAGAATACTCTTTGAAGATTATTTATAATCACCAGGGATGGAAAACAAGACTCTCAGCAAAAATATCCTAAACTTGAAAATAAGCAAAAGAGATTACTAGGCATTACCTCTGTGCAATATTAAGCTTGATTTTTTATTGACTGGGTTACTTTACAGCCCCACAGGGCTAAAGTTAACTTGTAGATTTTTTGCAGATAGAGATGCAAATAATGTCTGGCCAGTGAAACAGAAAATCCCAGTGGTTTTGTTAACTGCTTTGTGAGATAGAATCAGTTCTGACTAAAACTCAGCAGTCTTATTCTAATTTTTATATACATACAAAACAAAACATATCTTATTTTTACATATGTAAATGACTTCTCAAATGCCCTTTGGGTCATTTTTAACATCTTATTGGTTCACTCATTCATTTGAATGAGTTAAATAAAATCTTCACATATGTTCATCTTATATTTGCAAGAGAATCATGCTTTTGTCCTTTTGAAAATTGTAATTTATCATCTAAATACATGTGCAGTTGAATGTCACTAAACATAACCCTATCAACTGTAGAAAGAATCTGGGCTGTCCATATGAAGACTTAGAATTTTTTAATACTTTCTCATTTCAAAGAAATTTTAGATTTACAGAAAAGTTACATAGACAGTACAAAAAGTCATCACATAGCCCCCAAAAATTTGCCCTGTAGTTAACCCTTTAGCTACCATGATTCATTTGCTACAACTAAGAAACCAACCTTAGTGTATTTCCATAAACTAAGCTCCACACTTCTTTCAGGCTTCGCTAGTTCTTCCCAATGTCCTTTATCTGTTCCAGGATTCTACCCAAAATACCCCATTACATTTAGTCATCATGTCTCCTTAGCTGTCCACTGGTCTGTAACAATCTCTCAGACATCCCTTGTTTTTGACGACCTTGACAGTTTCGAGGGGGGCTCATTAGGAATCTGCAAAATGCCTTTTAACTTGAGCGTGTTTGATATTTTCTCATGATGATACCAGAATACTGGTTTTCAGAAAATGACTTATCAATGATGACATTAAAACCTTGATTGCCTTGCCCAAATGGTGTTTGTTAGGTTTCTCCACTGTATGATTAGGTTTCCCCCACTTTCCATACTCTGACTGCTTGGAAACCAGTCATCAAGCACCGTCCACAGGTGGTGGGGCAGTGGGAAGATACACCTGCATTTCCTGTAGAGGAAATTATTTGGAATTCTTCTGTACAGGGGACTTGTCTCTTCTCTCTCATTTATTTATTTATTCAACTGTTTATTTATATTCCATGAGTATGGACTCATGGATATTTATTTGCACCCTGGCTTAAATCCAATTCTACATTATTTAATTGCTCAGATTGCCCTACCTTCGCCCATCAGGAGCTCTTCAAAGTGGCACCTGTGTTCCTTTGACCTGTCCCCATGTTTTGGTTTTGAGTGCAACATGTCTTTACTTCTGACCCTCAGGTTTCTTCACCAGAGGAGGGAATAGTAAAGTTGATCATTTGCTACTGTTATGAGTAATCAGAGCAAACAAGAATGACAATAATAAGAGTTTCATTCCCAGAGTTCTTATTATGTGCCAGGCACTATTCTAAACACTTAAAGACCTCAACTTATTTAAAATAATCAGTGTCTATCAGGTGCCTAGTTCAGTGTCTGGTACTTAACGTATGTTCAAAAAAACGAGACTTCTCATCAGGGATGACCCAGATGCCAACGAGGTAACTTCTATTGTAGCTCATTGAAGTGCCTTCGTTGGTGATTCTTAACAGGTGCCTGACTGCAAAATGACACAGTGAAGGCAGGAGTCTGGGTCCCACACTCTTCCTGATTATTCAGCCTCCGCTCGGAGGTCTGCCTTCTCCTCAATGGTTCCATTAGGTGAGATGCCGTTAGCGGTATGTCAGCTCCTCCAAACACCAAAGCAACTAACCTTGGCAACCTCAGAGCTTTAGTCCTTATTAAGGACTTATGTTTACCTGTAAGCCCAGCCTGGGCCCCGCAAGAACTTGGAAACAACCCAATCTCTGCAAAGTGGGTTAGGCTGAATTAGGTGGCTTCTTCCTCCATTTTCTCTAAGATTTATTTATAAGTGATATTTTTCTCTGAGGCTTTATCTAGGGGACTGTTTTTATATAAGATGCTTAACAGCCAGAAATCATATAAAAAAGAAATCTTCCTCTCAAAGTGAAAACTTCATTGAATGATGAAGATATTTTCACTGATCTAAAGCAAATGCTCTCATTACTTCATCCTCTTTATAAGGTACAAAAATCAGAGAACTCCAGCCTAATAGGTGTGGCCACAGCCACACATTTAAGTACCAAATATTAACAAGGGTGTTTATACCATCTAGTATCTGAGGTGAATAAAATGCAAAATGAACAGGTGTGCTAAGTCCTACAAAATTCTCCTAAAGGAGCATGCGCCTTCAGCAGTAAACTTAAAAGCAATGTACAGAAAGAGATAAAATTAAATTATTTGCTGTATTCCAATAGAAAAGTAAGGGCAAGGAGGTTGCCAAACCAGAAATGTCAAAGGCTCTCTGCTCCAGTGAAGTATGCAAAATGACACAGGGGATTTCAAAAGAAAATGCAAACGTAACATGCAGACCAAAAATGATTTATTCTTTTCAATAAGCCTTTTGGAGGTGAGAAAATAAGATTCAGGGCTGGTTTGTCATAAGAGTCTAAGAAAACACCTACCTTAGGTCTGCAAAATGAGAAAGATCATCATGTGACAATGAGAGACTGAGGAGGCTTTGAAGACTTAGAGACAGCAAGAGACTCCCTAGGTTAGATTTCTCTCCTCCATTTCCATCTCCCCTCTCCTGCTGGCTGCTCCCTGCCCTGCCCGTAGCAACACATGCTTATTAGAAAGTTAGAGGCAGAGCCAAGATGGTGGCATGAGTAGAGCAGCAGAAATCTCCTTCCAAAATCACATATATCTATAAAAATATAACAAAGACAACTCTTCCTAAAATAGAGACCAGATGACACAGGACAACATCCAGACCACATCCACACCTGCGAGGAGCCTTGCGAAGGGGGTAAGATAGAAGCCCCAGCCCGGCAGGACCGGAGCGCCCCTCCCCCCAGCTCCTGGTGGTAGGAGAGGAGTCGGAGCGGGGAGAGAGCCCAGGACTGCTGAACACCCAGGCCCAGCCATCCAGATGAGAGTGTAGACACAGTGCATGCATGGGGTCCTGGATATTAGAGAAACAGGGTGGCAGGACCGGTGAGCGGATGCCTGAGACCAGCTCCTGAGGACAAAGAAAATCGTGTGTTTTTCTTTTTTTTTTTGTTGCTGTTGTTGTTTTGCTTTGGAGACTGCTAGTTGGAAGTCTTAAAGGGACAGGGACCCCAATACTAGGGAAACAGGGCAGTAAGACCGGTGAGTGGGTACCTGAGACTGGCGCCTGAGGACAAAGAAAATCATGTGTTTTTCTTTCTTTTTTTTTTTGTTTGTTGCTGTTGTTGTTTTGATTTGGAGAGTGCTTTTTGGAAGTCTTAAAGGGGCAGGGCAGGACACTTAGTCCAGAGGCAGGGAATCTGGGGATCTCTGGGCACTCTAATCCCCTGGGCAGCAGGGAGCAAGGAGGCCCCTTATGGAGATAAATAGCCTCCCGGCCACTCCCCCTCCAACGGGGCTCCACCACTTTGGAGCAGCGGCCTGAGCCAGGCCACGCCAACAGCTACAGCAGAGATAAACTCCATTGCAGCCGGGCAGGAAGAGGCAGCCCTGTCTGCGCACAGCTGCTCAGCACAAGCCACTAGAGGTCGCTAATCTCCCAGGAGAGGAAGACCACAAACCAACAAGAAGGAAAGCTCTTCCAGCTCTCACTCATACCAGCTCTGCAAACTATCTCTATCACCATGAAAAGGCAAAACTACAGGCAGGCAGAGATCACAGAATTAACACCTGAGAAGAAGACAGACCTAACCAGTCCTCCTGAAAAAGAATTCAAAATAAAAATCATGAACATGCTGACAGAGATGCAGAGAAAAATGCAAGAGCAATGGGATGAAGTCTGGAGGGAGACCACAGATGCCAGAAAAGAGATCACAGAAGTGAAACAAACCTTGGAAGAATTTATAACCAGAATGGATAAGATGCAAGAGGCTATTGAAGGAATAGAAACCAGAGAACAGGAATGTATAGAAGCTGACATAGAGAGAGATAAAGGATCTCCAGGAATGAAACAATACTAAGAGAACTATGTGACCAATGCAAAAGGAACAATATCCGTATTATAGGGGTACCAGAAGAAGAAGAGAGAGGAAAGGGATAGAAAGTGTCTTTGAAGAAATAATTGCTGAAAACTTACCCAAACTGGGGGAGGAAATAATCGAACAGACCATGGAAATACACAGAAGCCCCAACAGAAAGGATCCAAGGAGGACAACAGCAAGACACATAATAATTAAAATGGCAAGGATCAAGGACAAGGAAAGAGTTTTAAAGGCAGCTACAGAGAAAAAGGTCACCTATAAAGGAAAACGCATCAGGCTAACACCAGACTTCTCGACAGAAACCCTACAGGCCAGAAGAGAATGGCATGATATATTTAATACAATGAAACAGAAGGGCCTTGAACCAAGGATACTGTATCCAGCACAACTACCATTTAAATATGATGGCAGGATTAAACAATTCCCAGACAATCAAAAGCTGAGGGAATTTACTTCCCACAAACCACCTCTACAGGGCATCTTACAGGGACTGCTCTAGATGGGAGCACTCCTAAAAAGAGCACAGAACAAAACCCCAACATATGAAGAATGGAGGAGGAGGAATAAGAAGGGAGAGAAGAAAAGAATCTCCAGACAGTGTATATAACAGCTCAATAAGCGAACTAAGTTAGGCAGTAAGATACTAAAGAGGCTAACCTTGAACCTTTGGTAACCACGAATCTAAAGCCTGCAATGGCAGTAAGTGCATATCTCTCAATAGTCACCCTAAATGTAAATGGACTGAATGCACCAATCAAAAGACACAGAGTAATAGAATGGATGAAAAAGCAAGACCCATCTATATGCTGCTTACAAGAAACTCACCTCAAACCCAAAGACATGCACAGACTAAAAGTCAAGGGATGGAAAAACATATTTCAGGCAAACAACAGCAAGAAGAAAGCAGGGGTTGCAGTACTAATATCAGACAAAATAGACTTCAAAATAAAGAAAGTAACAAGAGATAAAGAAGGACACTACATAATGATAAAGGGCTCAGTCCAACAAGAGGATATAACCATTCCAAATATATATGCACCCAACACAGGAGCACCAGCATATGTGAAACAAATACTAACAGAACTAAAGAGGGAAATAGACTGCAATGCACTGATTTTAGAAGACTTAAACACACCACTCACCCCAAAGGATAGATCCACTGGGCAGAAAATAAGTAAGGACAGAAGCACCGAACAACAGAGTAGAGCAGATGGACCTAATAGATATCTATAGAACTCTACATCCAAAAGCAACAGGATATACATTCTTCTCAAGTGCACATGGAACATTCTCCAGAATAGACCACATACTAGCCCACAAAAAGAGCCTCAGAAAAATCCAAAATATTGAAATTCTACCAACTAATTTTTCAGACCACAAAGGTATAAAAGTAGAAACAAATTCTACAAAGAAAACAAAAAGGCTCACAAACACATGGAGGCTTAACAACATGCTACTAAATAATCAATGGATCAATGAACAAATCACAATAGAGATCAAGGAATATATAGAAACAAATGACAACAACAACACAAAGCCCCAACCTCTGTGGGACGCAGCGAAAACAGTCCTAAGAGGAAAGTATATAGCGATCCAGGCACCCTTGAAGAAGGAAGAACAATCCCAAATGAATAGTCTAACATCACAATTATCGAAACTGGAAAAAGAAGAACAAATGAGGCCTAAAGTCAGCAGAAGGAGGGACATAATAAAGATCAGAGAAGAAATAAACAAAATTGAGAAGAATAAAACAATAGCAAAAATCAATAAAACCAAGAGCTGGTTCTTTGAGAAAATAAACAAAATAGATAGGCCTCTTGCCAAACTTATTAAGAGAAAAAGAGAATCAACACAAATCAACAGAATCAGAAATGAGAATGGAAAAATCACGACAGACTCCACAGAAATACAAAGAATTATTAAAGACTACTATGAAAGCCTATATGCCAACAAGCTGGAAAACCTAGAAGAAATGGACAACTTCCTAGAAAAATACAACCTCCCAAGACTGACCAAGGAAGAAACACAAAAGTTAAACAAACCAATTACGAGCAAAGAAATTGAAATGGTAATCAAAAAACTATCCAAGAACAAAACCCCAGGGCCGGACAGATTTACCTCGGAATTTTATCAGACACACAGAGAAGACACAATACCCATTCTCCTTAAAGTGTTCCAAAAAATAGAAGAGGAGGGAATACTCCCAAACTCATTCTATGAAGCCAACATCACCCTAATACCAAAACCAGGCAAAGACCCCACCAAAAAAGAAAATTACAGACCAATATCCCTGATGAATGTAGATGCAAAAAAACTTAATAAAATATTAGCAAACTGAATTCAAAAGTATATCAAAAGGATCATACACCATGACCAAGTGGGATTCATCCCAGGGATGCAAGGATGGTACAACATTCAAAAATCCATCAACATCATCCACCACATCAACAAAAAGAAAGACAAAAAACACATAATCATCTCCATAGATGCTGAAAAAGCATTTGACAAAATTCAATATCCATTCATGATGAAAACTCTCAGCAAAATGGGAATATAGGGCAAGTACCTCAACATAATAAAGGCCATATATCATAAACCCACAGCCAACATCATACTGAACAATGAGAAGCTGAAAGCTTTTCCTCTGAGATCGGGAACTAGACAGGGATGACCACTCTCCCCACTGCTATTTAACATAGTACCGGAGGTCCTAGCCATGGCAATCAGACAAAACAAAGAAATACAAGGAATCCAGATTGGTAAAGAAGAAGTTAAACTGTCACTATTTGCAGATGACATGAGATTGTACATAAAAAACCCTAAAGATTCCACCCCAAAACTACTAGAACTGATATCAGAATACAGCAAAGTTGCAGGATACAAAATTAACACACAGAAATCTGTGGCTTTCCTATACACTAACAATGAACCAATAGAAAGAGAAATCAGGAAAACAATTCCATTCACAATTACATCAAAAAGAATAAAATACCTAGGAATAAATCTAACCAAAGAAGTGAATGACCTATACTCTGAAAAGTACAAGTCATTCTTAAGAGAAATTAAAGGGGACACTAACAAATGGAAACTCATCCCATGCTCATGGATAGGAAGAATCAATATCGTCAAAATGGACATCCTGCCCAAAGCAATATACAGATTTGATGCAATCCCTATCAAATTACCAGCAACATTCTTCAATGAACTGAAACAAATAATTCAAAAATTCATATGGAAACACCAAAGACCCCGAATAGCCAAAGCAACCCTGAGAAAGAAGAATAAAGTAGGGGGGATCTCACTCCCCAACTTCAAGCTCTACTATAAAGCCACAGTAATCAAGACAATTTGGTACTGGCACAAGAACAGAGCCACAGACCAGTGGAACAGACTAGAGACTTCAGACATTAACCCAAACATATATGGTCAATTAATATTTGATAAAGGAGCCATGGACATACAATGGCGAAATGACAGTCTCTTCAACAGATGGTGCTGGCAAAACTGGACAGCTACATGTAGGAGAATGAAACTGGACCATTGCCTAACCCCATATACAAAAGCAAATTCAAAATGGATCAAAGACCTGAATGTAAGTCATGAAACCATTAAACTCGTGGAAAAAAATATAGGCAAAAACCTCTTAGACATAAACATGAGTGACCTCTTCTTGAACATATCTCCCCGGGCTGGGAAAACAACAGCAAAAATGAGCAAGTGGGACTATATTAAGCTGCAAAGCTTCTGTACAGCAAAAGACACCATCAATAGAACAAAGGGAACCCTACAGTATGGGAGAATATATTTGTAAATGACAGATCCGATAAAGGCTTGACGTCCAGAGTATATAAAGAGCTCACATGCCTCAACAAATAAAAATCAAATAATCCAATTAAAAAATGGGCAGAGGAACTGAACAGACAGTTCGCCAAAAAAGAAATACAGATGGCCAACAGACACACGAAAAGATGCTCCACATCACTAATTATCAGAGAAATGCAAATTAAAACTACAATGAGGTATCACCTCACACCAGTAAGGATGGCTGCCATCCAAAAGACAAACAACAACAAATGTTGGCGAGGCTGTGGAGAAAGGGGAACCCTCCTACACTGCTGGTGGGAATGTAAATTAGTTCAACCATTGTGGAAAGCAGTATGGAGGTTCCTAAAAATGCTCAAAACAGACTTACCATTTGACCCAGGAATTCCACTCCTAGGAATTTACCCTAAGAACGCAGCTATCAAGTTTGAGAAAGACAGATGCACCCCTATGTTTATCACAGCACTACTTACAATAGCCAAGAATTGGAAGCAACCTAAATGCCCATTGGTATATGAATGGATAAAGAATATGTGGTACATATACACAATGGAATACTACTCAGCCATAAGAAGAGGGCAAATCCTACCATTTGCAGCAATGTGGATGGAGCTGGAGGGTATTATGCTCAGTGAAATAAACCAAGCAGAGAAAGAGAAATACCAAATGATTTCACTCATCTGTGGAGTATAAGAACAAAGGAAAAACTGAAGGAACAAAACACCAGTGGAATCACAGAACCCAAGAATGGACTAACAGTTACCAAAGGGAAAGGGACTGGGGAGGATGGGTGGGTAGGGAGGGATAAGTGGGGGGAAGAAGAGGGGTATTAAGATTAGCATGCATGGGGGGTGGGAGAAAGGAGAGGGTTGTACAACACAGAGAAGACAAGTAGTGATTCTACAACATTTTGCTATGCTGATGGACAGTGACTGTAAAGGGGTTTATATGGAGACCTGGTATAGGGGAGAGCCTAGTAAACATAATATTCTTCATGTAAGTGTAGATTAAAGATAACAAAAAAAAAAAGAAAGAAATGAAGATAAGGGGGATTACTCCCTGATAGGATAAAACTAACCGTAAATCAATGCTTAATGCATGTTTTAAATATCCTTAATTTTGATCTCTTAAAGGGTGTCAGATGATCGGCTATGGATGCACACTTTTCTGATAATATTCCTTTCTCTACACAATGGTATAAAGGGCATATCAAAGTGTGGGCAAAGGGTCTGTTTGTGTTTATACAGAGGATCAAAGCCCAATTTGGCTACCCAGAAAATGAACTAAGATACGATATGAAGAAGAACTTCCAACTTCAGCAGTCTCTGGAAGAGACATACCAGAAGATGATCATCAAAAAACCTCAACAAAGATCCAGGCTATGCTGCAGTTGTAGCTGCATTCATCCCACCGGTTCCTGGACTTGTCATTGGAATGAAGAAGGAGATATCTAAGCTGGCCTGTGCATACAGTGAAACAACAAATTTGACTGGATTTATACTGTTGGAACTCAACCAAGAATCAGGAGAAGTGCAAGTTGTAGCGCTCCAAAATCTTACAACTACAGACTATCTACTGTTAAAAGAACATATGGGATGTGAACAGTTCCCAGGAATAGGTTGTTTTAATTTGTCTGATTTCTCTCAGACTGTTCGAGTACAGTTGGACAATATCCATTATATCATAGACAAATTTTCACAAATGCCTAGGGTGCCTAACTGGTTTTCTTGGCTTCACTGGAGATAGCTGGTAATTATAGATCTGCTTTGGTTATGTAAGTGTATTCCTATTATGTTAATGTGTGTGCGCAATTTAATTAGGAGTTTAAAACCTATACATGCTTAAGTTACTCTACAAGAAGATATGTCAAAGAAATAATCAATCTTCCCATGTTTTCTTCCATCTGCTACCTCTATAGCTTTTCTTCTTCCTTCCTAATTACAACCCTTAAATAGAATTTGTGCTACATATCGAATTCACCGAGTATCATAATTCCTCCAAGTGGTAAAGATACCTCAAGACAAATGCTGGGCATGGAAGCCACAGGGCATAAATCTGCAAAGAAATAAAAAGCTAAGCTTTTCAAACAATATGGCTTCTCTCTCACTTACCAACTTTACATTTCCCTGTATGGCCCCGGAAGATGACTGGTTAGCCAGAGACGGGTAAGATTCCTCAAGGGAGGAACAACCTAAGACAGGCACAGTCACAGGGGGGCCATCAGGTGAGAAATTGGGGATCAACAGAGGTGAGGCTTAGAACCTCACCCCCCCTGTTTTGAGAGAAATCTTCTGCATCCATGGATGTATTATTGCTCTTGTCTAGCTTGGATTAACACATAGTCTACAGGCACACACCTGATCATCTACATTTGCTCTCTTACAACACTAAACTATGTTTTCTACCTTATCTGGTATCTACCTACCACTTCAGCATTTTATTAAAAAAATAATAATAATAATAAAGGGAGAAATGTGGGATTCACATATAAATCAAGTATAAAAATCAAACAAATATTCATATTTGACCTGGTTGTTTATAGTTCATAATGGGTGATCAAAACCGAAAGTTTTTGTGATGACTGTCCTTGTACTGTTCACCATGTAAGAACTTATTCACTATGTAAGAATTTGTTCACCATGTAAGAACTTGTTCATTATGCTTCAGAAGATTGGAGACTGACAAGAATTAGGCTGGGGGTGGATTAATGATTATGCATTGAGCATTGACTCCCCTATACAGAATTTTATTGTTGTTAACAACCATTTGATCAATAAATATGAGAGATACCCTCTCAAAAAAAAAAAGAAAGTTAAATACTGAATGGTGTTAGCATCTCTTTCTGCTATGGCATTCTGAAAAAAAGAGAGTCATGTAATGGGTTTCTGGAACTTATCAGAGGAGGACGGTGCTGAGTCATTCTGAAGCAGCTGGGAGGGCACGGAAAAAGGGGGTGCTTTCATAGACAGGGTGGAAGCTCTCAGACCAGCGGGTGGGTTGGAGCATCATAGTGGAGCAGGGAATGAGGATTTCCATGACAGCGAAAGCCATGCTTTGCTTGCATGTCTCACCACAGCCCTCCTGGAAGATGCATGGAGATGGAGGGATGAGAACACTTACGCAGACCTGTAGAGCCAGCATCTCTCCCTGCACCTCTCTCCACAACCACCAGGAAGATAAGGAACAATAGCAAAGATGAAGAGCAACCTGGACAAAAGATCTGGTGCCCCACCCTGTTCTCAACACCATCTAAGCCTGAGATTACTTCTCTGAACCTTAGTTTCTGCATCTGTAAAATAATAACAATGCCCACCTTGTAAGGTTGATGATTAAATAAAACAGAAGTGATAGCTAATGTTTACTGAATGATCATTAGGCACTGTTCTAAGACTTACACATTTCAAAATGCATTTAAACCACACAATATCCTATGAGGTACTTATTACCATTATCTGCATTACACAGATAAGGAAACTCAGGCACAAAGAAGTTCATTAATTTGTCCAAGGTCAAATAATTTGGTAAATAATAGAGCCATGAATATTAGACTTAAAGTACTATGAAAAACATGATCGAAATAAATGTAAGTGGTTTCACAGACATGCAAAGAAAATTTTGTAGTAAACCAAAGAAAAGAATTACCGGTCTACTAGCTAATTAGGAAGGCAGTAACATTTGAACTAGGTTTTGAAGGGTGAGAGAGAATTTGCTAAATGAAAATGAAGAGGAAAAAATTTTAAATAAATGCAGTAGTATTTTCCAGCTGAGAGGTGTGAAATAGCCTGAAATGGAGATACAGATGGGTACAAAACGTCTGATAGTGTTGGAGTAGAGGGTTTTCTGTGATACATAGGGAGAGCTAGAGAGGCAGGATTTTTAGCCTGAGTCAGTCTCACCTTATATACACAGCCTAGGCACTGTAAGCACAGTGAGATTTCTAACATTCTCTAGGCAATGGGTGGTCGTAAGAGTCTTTGAGCAAAGGGGGGACATGAGTACATTGTCTTGTAGGTGGATAACTAAGAAAAGGGGCTTTAGGACAGGCAGAGGTAGGGAGACACTAGGAACAGGGAGACCAGCTTGCAATAATCAAGGTAGTATGTGATGATGTTGTCAATGACTACAGCAGCAGTGGGCACGCAAAAGCAGTGGAGTGAAGAGAGCTTGTTGGGATAGAATTGGAAATAGTAACAAGTTGGATGCATCTAATTATTTGCTTAACAAATGTTAGATGAGAACCTACGAAGTGCCAGCTCCTGTGACTGACCAAGGAACAGCATAGGAATCAATAATGGATGTGCTTGGTGATGAAGAAAAGAACACACAGTCTTCTCACAAGGGATATTGTGCAAAAGCTTTTAACAGAGAATGCAGAAATTGAAGGGAAGCAGAGCTGGGAATGGATGATCTTGTCTGGGGACATGTTTGACATGTCAGCTTGAGCCAAGATTGGAAAAATGACTCTAAAACTGAGAAAGTCGATCAAACCCAATAATATAAATTCAGGAGTCATAGCAGTTTCAGAAAGAGTTTGTCATTTGACTAGGACATCCATTCAGTAATTTGGATTCGACTTATTATCTCCATTTCACAGGATGCACAGACCTTTCACAGCAATGTGTCATCTTGGCAACTGACTTCCTTCTTGCGGAGGCAGAACCTGGGGAGTCGGGCGCGGAGTACTGCGGCCACAGGGATCTCCTGGCAGGGAGAGCTGAGATCTCATGTCTAGTCCTCCTCCAACCGTCTGCATTCATGATAAGCCCCGGAGTAAACCCATCTCCAATGGATGTTCATGTAAAACAAGTTTTTCTTCCAAATTTAATAATTTATTGCTTTCACGATGGGTGTTGGCATTTGAGACTTGTTTACTGGGCTTCCCTGACCCCTCTCTATATAACTAGAGCTAGTAGTATTCAAGGGTGTTCTCTGATAAAATACACTGTAAATCTCACTCCACAGAATCCTGCAATGGAATCTTGAGCCTGGTAAAGAGCAGCCGACAGATTTTCCTGGAAATCCAACGCCATTTACACCAAGAGCTGAGAAGTACATTTGAATCTGACTTTGCCTCACTGTGCCAACCCACTGGTTAACTTCACTTATAAAAATGTATTTCCGTGTCCAATATTCCCAGAGTCAACTCAGCTGGTAGATGATGCATCCATAAAAATGTTTGCTCACCCAAACTCTTTGCTGAGGGCTACAAATATACTTGTCAGCATCTCGTCACACACTTTGGGCCCCAGTGTAGACTACTTCAGTGCATAATACATAAAAAATACCTGCTGCTTTCATAGAACTCCTGTGTGTTGGGGGAAATAGTAATAATAGTCTCTAGTATTTATTAAGCACATGTATCTTGATACCAAGCACTGTGTTACATGATCCACTTGCATTATTTCCTCTAATCCTCATAATATCTTTCAGTATCTTTTATTTTCCAGTGTTGAACAGTTTCATTTCTACATCCCCTTGGTGCAATATCTGATATACACTAAATACTTGATAAATGATTTGGGAATATACAGGAATCCCCCCGATTTTCAAAAAGTTTGTGTTACACATTTGGCTCTCTGTATTAGTACCTGTTAAAGGTTTTCATTTTTATGAAAACAGGTGAAAAGTGAAAACAACAGTCAGCATCGTTTTTGCAGCGAGACCTTCTAGAGACAGCACACACCCTGAGCAGCGAGAGAGGCACAGCCAAGCTCCTTCTCCGGGAACCATACTCAGCATGTCTGGATCCAGCCGCCGGAGCTTTGAACTGTGTCTGTGAGCATCTGTGCTTTATCCAATTTATTTTGTGCATCCATTAGAAAGATGTGTCCTAAGGTACCAGAAAAATCTAAGAAAGGTTATTTTTGGGGTCTAGGTATGCTCAAAAAATTTTCCATATAAATTAATGGTAATTGATTCTCTTTTTCACACTGTTTTGACTTACAAAAGGTTTCTAGGAACCTCTACTTTCAGTTAGCAGACTGAACCGGTATAGAATAAATGAAGGAATAGGGTGGAAGATGAGTCTCTCTTGCAGAGGAATATTTATCACTTGATAGCATTTGTTAGTCCTCAGCTCAGAGAAAAGTTAACAGTCAGACTGTCAACACAAAAGAAGTGCAAATGCAACTGCAAAAACCCTTACAAAGCAATATAATCTATAAGTGAGCATACAGGGCAAAGGGCAAACACATTATCTGAATGTCCAGAGACTGGGAGGGAGGAAACCTTTTAGACTGATAAGGACAATCAGGAAAAGTTGCGTGGAGAAGAGATTCAAAAGCAGCCAGATTTGTACAAAGCCTCATGGAACCAGGAAAAATTACCAATGACCACAATTGTCTTGTTCCTTGGCTCACACTTACAGCCCGGTGCCAGCATGCACCCTGGAGATCAATAACTGCTTAACTGTTGTTCTCACATAATTGAAAAACTATAGGGGAGCTGCTGGCCCACCTTTAAGGGCGAGTCACCACTTGACAGCTCTATAGAGAGAGGACTTGGATTTCCTCCAAAAACGCGAGAGCTGACACCCAGCTGCCCAGAGTAAGCCTTTCAGTGAAAAACTCAATAACCTCTTTGGTATACTTCATGAGAGAGGAAAAGTGAACACTTTTTCTGACAGTTACTTAACCTCTTCAAGCCAGAGTTGCCTCATCAGTAAAACAGGAATGTCCTCTGTCTCTCAGAGGTTTTGTGAGAAGAAACTAAAATAACCAAAGTTTCATAGCTTCCAGAGAAGGAGTATTCCTGATTCTATATTATCTGTTTCTAGAGAGATTTAGGGTGATTTTTGATATTTAGATGTCCAATTCTGTGTTATAAGTTTCCATAGGAGGGTTTCTCAACCTCGACACTATTGACATGGGAAGCCAGATAATTGCTGTGGGGATCATCCCATGCATTGCTGGATTTTCAGGGAGGTTCTTGGCCTTTGCCCACTAGATGCCAGTAGCCCTCTCTTGGTCATGACAATCAAATGTCTCCAGACTTTTCCAGATGTCCCATGGGGGGAAGAATTGTTCCCAGTTGAGAATCACTAATTTATATTATTATAAAGTGAGATATGTGTTACTCAGTCCTTTTTCTAGCTTTCACTCTAAATGGTCAAATAGAGCATTTTGTGAAGTCTCAATAAATAGAAGCTAAATGTGCAAATGAATGAAAAATGGATAGATGCATAGCTAATTTATAAGACTGAGAGACTTTCATATTTAAACCAACTGAAAGTAGAGTTAAGACATCATGCCACACTCCATAGTAGATAAGAAAAATAAATACTGCCACTATCGTCAAGGAAAACCTAAAATAAAATGAGAGACAGAAATATGTCCAGGACAGCCAAGAGTCAGGTCTGTGATGACATGGGATACCAATAAGTCTACTTAGACTATATGTTCTATATAGCATTTATCTTTGTCACCTAAATAGCAACTGGTACTTAATAAATGTCTTATTTCTGATAAAGAAATATCAGAGTAGTTGTTGTCCAGGAAGTCCATTTGGTCCTGGGCCAAAAGGAGGGTCCCAGGAAATGAGAAGAGCATTCACAAAAGTGTGAGGAGAGAACATGCATACTTAGCTTTGGCTGCAAAATCCTGTGTCCTGTAGCCCAGACATTTACACAATCATAAAGCTAGTAGATACCACTGAGAAAAGATATACTCTGTCTTCATATTTATGTAATGCACATTAATCCTGAATTCAGCATATAGATTATCAATACAATTTTGTTGAACAACAACAAAAAAATGGATACACTGAAACCACAGGTCTCTAGAATAAGGGGTTCTGCTCATAGCACAGAGGAGGCACTTACCTCAGTAGGCAGTAAACTGGCAGTATTTCCTACCCATAAAAGGTAATAAAGACTGAAACTGTAAATAATATTAATCAGTTCAAGAAAACTACAGCCATTGGCAACACTATATGAGATCACCCTGAGCGAGCTTTGAACCTCTCTCTGCTGCTTGGTAACCATGTGACTGCCCAGCTGACTATGGGCAAGTCCTCTATTCTCTCCAGGATGTTCTCACCTTGTGTGTCAATGGGAGTAACTAGAATTTTTTTAAAAATGCCTTGAAAATTGTGGTAGCCATTTATTATTTTGTACATTCAATTCCTTGGCCCTTTGGGGAGCAAATCCCCCCTTGTGTCCCAGTTGGAAGCTATCATACTCCTGGCTCACTGTCCATCATCTCCCACCCAGGGATGGAGACATAACCCAAAGCAGGCCCCAGGAACTTTCAAACAAGAAATGAGAAGGCACGTTCTGTAACTATAACAATGTGCCCCAGCAGTGTTAACAGGATTCCCCCAAATGGACACTATATGTTGACTATTCATGATTCTGACTATAGCATTCATAAGTTCATGCGCTTGGCAAATATGTATTGAGCACCACCTCAATGTCTGACAGTCTGTCATGTATCTTATACACATTTTTATTAACTCCCCAAATAACCACAAGAGTAAGGAATTGTTAACATCTCTATTTTACAAATGAGGAAATCGAGAACTTCCCAATTTCATCCAGTTCCTAAGAGATAGAGCTGAGATTCAAATTCACATTTTCATCTACTTATTACTATTGTTGTTGAACTCTCTCAGAATAAGGTGCATAAATCATCCCTATTTACTCCTAAATACTTTGGTGTGTATTTCCTAAGAACAGGGACATCCTCTTACATGTCCACAGTATAATTCATGACTTTTAACATTGGTACAATGCTATCATATAATTACAGTTTCTATTTCAAATTTCACCAACAGTCCCCATAGTATTCTTTATAGATATATTTTTTTTTATTCAGATGATTATTGTTGTGTCTTTTTGGTCTTCTTTAGACAAGCAGTGTTTTGCAACTAGTACATTTTTTAGGCCCAGAGCTAAATAACATAATGTATCTCCTCTCCAGCTATGACCATAATCTTTATAATCTTAGCTTGGTTCTAGCATTCCTATTCTAAGAGGGAAGAAATTCTATAACCTCTCTTAATAACAGAACTTCACTGTTTTTTAAAAGTTCCTGCCCCTGAGCAAGGAGGTGGCCAAGTAAGGAAGCAGAATACTAAGGCAGCTGCCAGGGTAGTTGGGATATTTGATACATACAGTGGGGATTGACATATAAATAAAAATACTGAGAATAATGGGAAGTAGGTTGTCACTGTCAGAAATATGAATCACAAATATGGAAAGGAAAAAAACCAGAATGAATCCCTTGGAATCTTTGGGGTTAGACATAAATTGAAAGTATTGGTGTGAACCACTTGTGGTCATACATATGTACATATATGTATACATACACTGAAGTGTGTGTACGGCTGGGTGTTTCCCACTGTGTCTGCAGCTGAATGAAGCCTAGAAGTTATGACACCCCGCTGGCAATAAGCATACTGTGCCCACATCATGGTTTTTACTCCTGTTTTTTTTTTTTTTGGTATTGTTAATATAAAATCACATGGGCAACATTGTGGTTACTAGATTCCCCCCTTATCAAGTCCCCACACATACCCCATTACAGCCACTGACCTTCAGCATAGTAAGATGCTATAGAGTCACTACTTGTCTTCTTGGTGCTTTACTGCCTTCCCCGTGCCCATCACTAAATTATGTCTGCTAATTGTAATGCCCCTTATTCCCCTTATCCCACCCTTCCCACCCACCCTCCCCAGTCCCTATCCATTTGGTAACTGTTAGTCTATTTGGTAACTGTCTTGTTCTTATACTACACAGATGAGTGAAATCATTTGGTACTTGTCTTTCTCCACCTGGCTTATTTCACTGAACATAATACCCTCTAGCTCCATCCATGTCGCTGCAAATGGTAGGATTTGTTTTCTTCTTATGGCTTTATAATAGTCCATTGTGTATATGTACCACATCTTCTTTATCCATTCATCTACTGATGGACACTTAGGTTGCTTCCATTTCTTGGCTATTGTAAACAGTTCCGTGATAAACATAGGGGTGCATATGTCTTTTTAAAACTGGGATCCTACATTCTTAGGGTAAATTCCTAGGAGTGGAAGTCCTGGGTCTAATGGTATTTCTACTTTCAGTTTTATGAGGAACCTCCATACTGTTTTCCTCAATGGTTGAACTAGCTTACATTCCCACCAGCAGTGTAGGAGGGTTCCCCTTTCTCCACATCCTCACCGGCATTTGTTGTTCCTAGTCTTTTCGATGCTGCCCATCCTTACTGGTGTGAGGTGATATCTCATTATGGCTTTAATTTGCATTTCCCTGATTATTAGTACTGTGCAGCACCCTTTCATGTGTCTGTTGGCCATCTGAACTTCTTCTTTGGAGAAGTGTCAGTTCATACCCTTGGCCCATTTTTTAATAGGGTTATTTCCTTTTTGGGTGTTGAGGTGTGTGAGTTCTTTATATATTTTGGATGTTAACCTCTTGTCAGATATATTTTGGATGTTAACCCCTTGTCGGATATGTCATTTACAAATATATTCTCCCATACTGTAGGATGCCTTTTTGTTCTACTGATTGTGTCCTTTGCTGTACAGAAGCTTTTTAGCATGATGTAGTCGCATTTGTTCATTTTTTATTTTGTCTTCCTTGCCTGAGGAGATGCGTTCAGTAAACAGCTGCTCATGTTTATATTCAGGAGACTTTTGCCTATGTTTTCTTCTAAGAGTTTTATGGTTTTATGACTTACATTCAGGTGTTTGATCCATTTTGAGTTTACTTTTATGTATGGGGTTAGACAATAATCCAGTTTCATTCTCTTGGATGTAGCTGTCCAGTTTTGCCAACACCAGCTGATGAAGAGGCTGTCATTTCCCTATTGTATGTCCATGGCTCCTTTGTCATATATTAATTGACTATATAGGGTTGGGTTTATATCAGTGCTCCCTAGTCTGTTCCATTGGTCTATGGGTCTGTTCTTGTGCCAGTATCAAACTGTCTTGATTACTGTGGCTTTGTAGTAGAGCTGCAAGTCAGGGAGCATAATTCCCCCTGCTTTATTCTTCTTTCTCAGGATTGTTTTGGCTATTCAGGGTCTTTTGTGGTTCCATATGAATTTTAGAATGATTTGCTCTAGTTCATTGAAGAATACTGTTTGTATTTTGATAGGGATTGCATTGAATCTGTAGATTGCTTTAGGCAGGATGGCCATTTTGACAATATTAATTCTTCCTATTCATGAGCATGGGATGTGTTTCCATTTATTAGTATCTTCTTTAATTTCTCTCATGAGTGTCTTGTAGTTTTCAGAGTAAAGGTCTTTCACTTCCTTGGTTAGGTTTATTCCCAGGTATTTTATTATTTTTGATGCAATTGTGAATGAAATTGTTTTTTTGATTTCTCTTTCTGTTAGTTCATCGTTAGTGTATAGGGATGAAACAGATTTCTGTGTATTAATTTTGTATCCTGCAACTTCGCTGAATTCAGATATTAGGTCAATTAGTTTTGGAGTGGATTCTTTAGGGTTTTTTATGTACAATATCATGTCATTTGCAAACAGGGACAGTTTCACTTCTTCCTTGCCAATCTGGATGCCTTTTATTTCTTTGTGTTGTCTGATTGCCATGGCAAGGACCTCCAGAAAGATGTTGAATAAAAGTGGGGAGAGTGGGCATCCTTGTCTTGTTCCCAATTTTAAATGAAAAGCTTTCAGCTTCTCACTGTTAAGTATAATGTTGACTGTCAGTTTGTCATATATGACCTTTATTATGTTGAGGTACTTGCCTTCTATACCCATTTTGTTGAGAGTTTTTATCATGAATGGATGTTGAATTTTGTCAAATGCTTTTTCAGCATCTATGGAGATGATCATGTGGTTTTTGTCTTTCTCTTTGTTGATATGGTGGATGATGTTGATGGATTGTCTAATTTTGTCATCCTTGCATCCCTGGAATAAATCTTACTTGATCATGATGGATGATCTTTTTGATGTATTTTTGAACTCGGTTTGCTAATATTTTGTTGAGTATATTTGCATCTATGTTCATCAGGGATATTGGTCTGTAATTTTCTTTTTTGGTTGTGTCTTTGCCTGGTTTTGGTATTAGAGTCATGTTGGTCTTGTAGAATGAGTTTGGGAGTATTTCCTCCTCTTCTACTTTCTGGTAAACTTTAAGGAGGATGGGTATTAAGTCTTCACTAAATGTTTGGTAAAATTCAGCAGTGAAACCATCCAGTCCAGGGATTTTGTTCTTAGTTACTTTTTTGATTGCCAATTCAATTTCCTTGCTGGCAATTCATCTATTCAGATTTTCTGTTTCTTCCTGGGTCAGCCTTGGAAGGGTTGTATTTTTCTAGAATGTTGTCCATTTCTTCTAGGTTATCCAGTTTGTTAGCATATAATTTTTCATAGTATTCTCTAATATTTCTTTGTAGTTCTGTGGTGTTGGTATTGATTTTTCCTTTCTCCTTTCTGATTCTGTTTATGTGTGTAGACTCTCTTTTTTTTTGATAAGTCTGGCTAGTGGTTTATCTATTTTGTTTATTTTCTTGAAGAACCAGCTCCTGCTTTCATTGATTCTTTCTATTGTTTTATTCTTCTCAATTTTATTTATTTCTGCTCTAATCTTTATTATACCCCTCCTTCTACTGACTTTGAGCCTCATTTGTTCTTCTTTTACTGGTTTCATTAATTGTGAGTTTAGACTGTTCATATGGGATTGTTCCTCTTTCCTGAGGTAGGCCTGTATTGCAGTATACTTCCCTCTTAGCATGGCCATTGCTTCATCCCACAGATTTTGCAGTGTTGAATTATTGCTGTCATTTGTCTCCATATATTGCCTGATATCTGTTTTAATTTGGTCATTAATCCATTGATTGTTTATGAGCATGTTATTAAGCCTCCATGTGTTTGCCACATCATGGTTTTTAAATATTATTCTCCACTAAAAGGAATCATGCCTCCTTGGAGAGCTGATTCCAGGGCTGGTTCTGGGGAAGTACAGGAAAAGCCTAGACTGTCAAGTAGTACATAAAGCAAGGAAGTGCTCAAAAAATGGTGTCAAAAGAACATAGAAGTCAGCTTGAAAAGAGTCCTATAGCCAATCTGATATACTTTGAGAGTTAAGGTAAGAATTTAAAGGAATGGTGTATCACATATTAAATAAAATAGGACTCCATGAGCCCCTACTGACATAAATAAATAAACAAGTAAATAAATGAGGAGAAGAGAAAGCACTTTCTTACAGCCAACTAATACATATAAAGAGATTAGACAAAACACCTTTTGGCATCCATCATAAAAATAATTGATTCAGATAAGAATCATTCCATGAATGTTTACAACTTGCAAAGAAAAGTTTAATACAAGAAAGTATATTTATACTGTTTCTAGGTATATTTCAAAAAAAACTCATTAAACATAAGGGGGAAAGAAAGTAGCTTTTGGTGGAGAGACTTAGCAGAAGTCACCTTCATCAAGTGACCAAGTGAACATCACCAGTAAAGAACAGAATGGGATTATGTGCCACATGACAGGGAGCTCTGAGAATAATACAGTTTCACTTCTGTAATATTTTTGCCAAAAATGCAATCCTGAATTTAATCACAAGGAAATATCAGACAATACTGAATTCAAGGACATTCTACAAATTCTACTCTGAAGGAAATTCTATTCTGCTCTTAAAAAATGAGGTCAGAAAGATAATAAAAAACTAAGGAACTCCTCCAGCCTGAAGGAAACCAGAGACATGACTAGCGAATACAATGCATGATTCCAAATTGGATACTTTTGTTACAAAGCATATTTGTTATTGGGACAATTTATAAATTTGAATAAGGTCTGTAGATGAGACAGTTATAATGTATCAACATCAATTCTCAGAATTTGTCATCTATGCTATGGTTATGAAGTGGTGTCTTCATTTTTAGGAAAACATATGTGGAAGTATTTAGAATTAATGAGGTACCATGTCTGCAACTTATTCTCTAGTGCTCCAGAAAAAAAATTGTGTGTGTGGGTGTGTGTGTGGGTGTGGGTGTTGAAAAGAGAATGAGGGAAAAAGAAAGATTGACAAAGCAAGTGTTATAAAATCTTAACAACTGGGGAATCTGAATACAGTATATATAAGAGTAGTCTTGCAAATTTTTTGTAAAGTTTAAATTATTTGACATTACTATTCACTGTGAGACAGTGGCATATTTTCTGAAATAAGGCTACTAAATAAAGGATTTAATTATTCTTACTACAGGCATCATATATTACATAAAAGTTTAGAATATCTGAGGTAAATACATCATAACAATGAAGAATAGAAAACAAAGCAGAGAGCATATTTACTTTGAAGGCATCCTTATTTAAAGACGTGGGTTACCAAAAAAAATGCCTAAAAAATACTGCAAAAGACATAGGTGTATTAACATGGTCATTGCTTTTTAGCCACCCATAATATTTGTAAGCATAATAGTTGAGATAAAAATGCATGTAACTTGTATCAGTGGGCCTAGGCTATCATTTTTAAAGCTAACTATTTTATAGCAGAAATGATGGAAAAAATAAGAAATGCAATAGAGACATGGTTGTAGCCATCTACTTTCCAGAAGTTTGCCAACTGACAAAACCCTTTTAGGAAACCTAGAAAGGAAGATATAACCCCAAATAAAGGAGGGTTTCTCAACCTTGGCACTATTGACATTTTGGACTGGATAATTCTTTGATGTGGAACAGTGTCCTGTGCCCTATAGAATGTTTAGCAGCATTGCTGGTATCTACCAGGAACACCAGATGCCAGGAACACTCCTTAAGCCTTATCGATTAAAAATGTCTCCAGACATTGCCAAATGAGGCTGTGGGCAAGGAGGGTCAAAATCCTCCCCAGTTAAAAAACAGGGGAATAAACCAAATTTTTGTCCAATGTGTGGGAAATTAACACCCTACTCACCTCCCTAGGACTTGTCCACTCTCACATTCTGGAATGCTCTCCCATGAGTTTCTAGAGCATTTTAGGTATAAACAGACAAAAAACACAATTTAACCCAGAGAAAGAAAAGACGGAGATGAGAGTTTCAGCTGAAGTTGCTGTTTACAGTGTCTTATCAAAGTTCGAACTATGAGATAAGGATAAGACCATAAATAATAATAATAACCGCCTGCATTTGGAAAGCATTAGACATCTTAAGAGTGATTTCCTGTACACTGCAGCCTCAAATTCTCATAGCAATCTTATGAAAGAGGCTATTATTCCTTCTTTTACAGAGGAGTGAAAGAAGGCCTGCTGCATAGTGATCACGTGGCCAATAAGAAACAAAACAAGGACTTGATCCAGCTTTTTACTCCAAGCTCAGCCCTCTTTCCACAATGCTAAGCTGCCATGTGAGACCAAAATGAACTATTATTTTTGTAGAAGGAGAGGAAAATGCTGAACCAGTCCCCTGAAATAGTCTTGACAGAAAGCCTGGAAGTTCATGCGCTAGGACATTAGCAATGCAGCCTGACTGCTTCCCTCATCAGAGAGAGGTGACCTCGCAGAAACCAGCAGGGCCGCCCTCCCAGTGCTCCCTGAGCTCGTCAGTTAATCCACATCCTCCCCCATCCCTGACAGAAGCAGGGGTGCAGTATCCCTTTCAGTCTTCATATCCAGTGCTGTTTTTACTCCTCATTTTATCAGGAAAGTTTACAGTTGAGAATGTTGAGGGAGGGGGTAAGTTCCAAGAGCCAGTGAGTGCCAATAGCAAGAATTAAAATATGTGCCTTCACCTCCTTTGTGATTTTTTTTCCCCTCCTTTGGTTTACCTCTCTCAGATTTCTCAAGGCGTCCCTATAAAAATAAGTTGTCAGCACTTGAGTTTGTATGATGCTAAACTTACACCCTTAGCTCTCTGGTTACCAGGAATAAACGGAAAGGATATATACACATACGTGGGTGTGTTTTTGAGTTTGCCCAAGTGTGACAGAGGTTCTGTAAGGCTTGGATGTGAGCCTTATTCCTGTCTGCATGGTTTATTCCTGCTTTTCGATGGTATTTAGGTCTGTTTGGCTCAGGGTTTTATTCTCATGCAGTGGTATTTGAGCCTGACTCCCTGAGCTATCCCTTCCTGTCAAGCCTTCTACCTCGCTCCCTCCGCCCTCAGATAAATCAAGTGATATGATAAGCAAACAAAGTGTTAACCGAGTCCTCCACCCACAGATATCCTTGTGAAAAATGGTAGGTAACTTTCTCCAGCTTAGACAATGGGGTGATGGCAGTAAGAGTGCATTTAGCAGGAACCCAAAGAATTTGGAAATGACTAAGTGACCATCAAATTCTCATCCTGGAGGAGTTGTGGAGATTTTATTTTTTTCTTTTCAGTCCTTTGGAAGAGTGTTTGATGAGCTAAAAGAAACCCAGTTAACAAAATAGAATGCAATTCAGTGATTCAAAGAAAGCTTGGCTAACACGTAGAAAATAACTAGCTAAGCAAATTATAACCTTGAAGGGATAATATTTATTGGGGAACACTGATCACTAAGTCAGCAACATAGCACTGTGAAGAAAAACATCTACTATGACCTTGTTCTAAATAATTAGGAATATAAAATCCACTATGTGTCAAAATTATAATAACCAGTTCTGCTTATTATCCATCACAGTTCCTGTCCCTGATTATAGGCACTGTCCAAAGGAAGAACTTGTGAGCCAGCCCTGGCCAATCAGAGGCTTCCCATCCTTACCTAGAATGGTCAGTTCAGGAGGAAGCATATGACTCAAACTCAGCCCATCAGAGTTCCTCCTCCAAATTATTTGACTCAAAGCTAGTGGGGAAAACCCGTAAACTCTTGAGAGGTAGAAACAGGAGATATGGAGCTACTAACAAAAATGTTTTTCATGTGGGAAAATCTTATCCGCAATTCTCTACAGTCTTCCTTCGATTCTGTGAGTCCCTATCATATCCTTCTCATAAATCTTCCTATTATCTAAGCTCAAGTTGGTTTCTTTCTCATGTTTCCCACATGTTTGTCATATGCTGATCTTAAAATTCTACTCTTGCTACATTTAACTATAGTGAGTGTATATAAATGTATATAAAATGTATTTGAACTGTCTGAATCTCAGTTTTTGCATCAGTTATAAAATAGAGGATGATGAAGAGGCTTAGAAAAGGATGGTGAACAGGATCACACAGCTGGACATATGACTGTGAGTACCGACATCCTTTAATTTACACAATAGAAAACTGAGAGATGCAAGATTCTTTTCAAGGAACTTGGAAAATAGTGAGCAACTGCTTCCTTCATTATAAATATTTGAAGGAAGTAAGATTTTGGAGGACACACATTTCTGCTCCCATAGACATACCCAGGGAGTGGGGTGGTCCAAAGCATATCTTCAAATCAGTTCAATGATTATCTGAGTTCAGTGATTATCTGGCTCTGTGCCAGATCCTGTACTAGGTACCAGGACACACAGAGAAAGGCAGACATTGTACTTTCCTTTGGCTTCACCATCTAGGGCTTTGAAGCTTGGAGCCACAAAATAAATGATAATACTCTTCCAATAGCTTAGAAAAACAAGAAAGATAATATAAGAAAGATGAAAAGGGTGAAGGGACTTTATGTAAACAAAAAACAAGAATGTACTAGAAGCCTACTATGTGCCAGGCCCAGAACGGCAAAAAAAGAATCCAAAAAATGTAAACATTGACCAAAAAGGATCATCTCTTTAGGAATTGAGATTAACCTAAAGTAGACACAAGGAGCTGCGAAGCAAGAATCAGAGGGCCTGCAAGGCGGCCAACAGAGGTGCGTATATATGTGCCCAGAAGCCTGTTCCATCTAAGAAAAAATATGGGAACTAGAGCCAGATAACTGGGGTCCCACAGCTTGCTTCCTCCAAACCAGCATGAACATGACACTGTAAGTGCCCTGGAGAAGGCAGTTGTCCCTGAAAGAGATCACAGACATAATAACTAGTATTTGGGATTAAATGCTGAGATTATAACACCTATAGGGAGACCTGAGCATAACTGAGTACTCTTCGGCACTGCGGGGCCCCAAGAACACCCAGGATTCCATAGTTCCCTAGAGGAGAACACACAGAACTCAGAAAAGCTGTTACAATCATGGTTACAGTTTATTACAACAGAAGGATTCAGATTCAAATCAGCAAGGGGTAAAGGTACAGAGGGTGGAATCCAGGAGAGACCAAGAAAATGGTCCATTACAAAGGACAGTCACCAGGGAAGGAGGGGAGGATCAGTCCTCTAGAACTTGAATAAAGGAGCAATCTGTGGGACAAAACAAAACAAAATTGTATAAAAACAGATTAAAGAGATCTAGAAGTGAGTAGATGCCAGAAAGAAAGAATTGAAAGATATGAAAACTGTATCAATTTTAATTAAAATAAAAGACTCAAAATAGTTACTTTGAAATTAAAAAGTCAGGGGCCAGGTTAAACAGCACATCACACCACTGATGTAGACATTACACCACTGACCTAGACTGTGTATATTTTATCCTCAAAGACTTTTTAAAATTGAAATAAGGTTGATAAACACTATTACATTGGTTTCAGGTGTACAACCTCCTTTTTTTAGTTGCCCCTGCTTTGTAAACACAGTCATTCTTAGATGCATAAGGATGCATTCACCTTTGTTGACCACTGGCTTCTCAATTGTTCAATTAATCTGTCTAGTTCAGTTTCCATCCTACCTCTCTGTTCACCTCTTGTGCAAACAAGCTCTTAAACAGCCTTCAGTCCCCTTCCTGGGGCAGCTTGAGAGTGGATGAGCCATGGATCCATCCTAACTGGCCAGTTCCCAGAGGGACCCAAGAAGAGAAGCAGAGAACAGGGGAGGAACAAGCCAGCTGGGGGATACACAGCCTCCAGCCATCCCAGCGACAGCACTGTCCCTCCAGAGAATTTGCCTGGAAGCACATTCACAGAATGTCAGACTCCCTGGTATTTACACATAAGTGCACAAACACCTTCTAAAACCAGCCTGATGGTTTCCTCAGCCTCCACCTGTACAAATCACCATGAAAGGATGACAGTCTGTAACCAGCCTGGTCCTAATGCCTACGCAGAGGGTGGACACCATCATGCTCACGTCCCAGCCGATGTATTCCCAAAGCACTAACTTTATACCAGGGTAATGAAGCAGGCCAGAAAATCGCCCAAATTTTCAAATCTCACAGAACTAACACATCCCATGTGTGCATTTTTACTCACACCTAAATGTTAAATAGGCTAAAAAAAAAATGCTTGTGTCCAAGAAACCCATTTCATACAAATTCCTATGTCTCTACCCACTCCTCCTACCCTGTCCACCACCTACCACAATCTTGCTTCTCCACCACCCCCTCTGAAATCATTTCCATTTATATTAGCCTCTCCTAAGCCTTCCTTTTTAAGAGTACATAAATTTGAGAACTCAACTAAATTGAATATGTCCCTTTAAATAAAGTTATGTCACCCTGTAAAAGTCAGTGCAAAATGACCCTCTAAGTCTGGCTCTCACCCCTAGGGTCAAAGTGCCTGCTATTCAGTGGAGCTTCGTAGAGGCTTCCCGGAAGGGGAGCTCAGGAAGGTAGTTTGGCAAGCTACATGCAAACGCAGCAGCCAACGGATCTCATCATTTCTAAATGTCAGCCTTAGTATAATCCCTCTGACCCATTCCAAAGCTTATAGGTCACAGAACATTTTATCTGGCAGTGCCTTTTATATATATTTTTTTTCAGTTTTAAAGTGTTATCCATTTTCCCTTCCATCCCCCTCTGAAGGAGACCTGGCTCGTCTATACATTTGGTGAGTAAGGCATCAAGGAATTCAAGCAAATGATAAAAATATGTCTGCAGGGAAATAAATTTCTTTTTCTGAAATCAATCATGTGCTATTCACACAAGCAGAAGAAATAGTCTGAAATACCCCTTATCTCACCACCCCACTCCACTCAGGCATCCTGTGCAAACACTTAAAGGCCAGAGGCTTTCTCTCCCAGCCTTCTTTCCCCCACAGCGGAAGGGAAGGGAGGCAGAGATATGTGGACCGTCAGGCCAGCAGGCGTGATTAGCCTGAAATGATTGGCTGGCTGTCCCAGGAATAGACAGCTGGATGGGTCCATTATCCTGTGTAGATAGTATGCATGGCAATCAGGGCGAAGAGGTGGCCTCTTCCCTACAGCACAGAATAAAAACGGGAGCTTGTATTATTCCCACCTGCCATATTACCTCACTTTGAGTTTGGTGCCCCTGGCTTCTAGCATTGTGGAGGACAAGGGGATTGCTTTGATGGCACTTTCAAAAGCTGTTTTAAAGAAGGGAGCAGTGATTTGGCCAGGCTGTGGTTCTTACATCACGGAGAGGGGAGACATTGCTATGATTCCCCAGTGCCCTTTTGAAGATAGTTAGGGGCCAGGCCGCTCGGCCATTTACTGGCTGAGTGACCTTGGGGAAATCCTGGACCTTTCCAGCCTCAGAGATCACTCAGAATTGTTGTTTAGATTAAATAAAGAATGTAAGGACTTGACCAAGCATTTAGCACACGGTAGGAAGTACTATGAGTGTAAGATGGGGAAAGCAGTTAATTCTGATGATTATTAGAGTCACTTATAGAAACCTATTTCCAACCCCTAAATAGTACATTTAAAATCTGCAAGTAGTTTGCTGGACCTCATGATGTGTTAGAGACTGAAACTTGTTTTCACATGTTTGGGTGACAGCGGATGGGACAAATGGGAAACCAAGGCAGAGTGAATGGCTGTTGATTTAAATAGCCATACTATGAATGACCAAAGCTTCAGGGTTGTGTCGAATCTTGAAATAACTGTTTATCTATGATTACTTGGAAAAATAATTTTGAGCCTAATTTTGCCCTTTGTCTTACATCTTTTCTTTTCAATTCCTTTTGATTTTTGAGAAAAGACTATTTGCTTAAAACTAAAAAGTGTGGTGAAGGAAAAAGAAAAACTGAACAAAGCCTGTTTTTAGGTGGACTCGTACAATGACTACTGAGAGTTTCATTTTTAAGGTTTTAAATGAGAGGCATTTAAAGTTAAAAAGAAATAGATCTTAAACAGAGTACTTGCTCATTTTGCCTTGTATAATCAATTGAAATTTTTTTTAAATGCTACTACTGACTGCCTATTATAAGCTGGAGGCTGTGCTAGGTGTTGACTCATCATTTTAAACCTTCACATAACCCTGCAAAGTAGGTACTATGTTAGAAACAGAGAAACTCAGAGAGGTTGCATGACTTTCCCAAAGTCACACAGCTGGTCAGTGACAAAGTCAAGCTTTGAACCCAGGTCAATCATATCTTTACTTTATTTTGCCATTCTGCACCATGAGGAACAACCATTTAAGACTTCTTTAGAGAACTGAGGCAGAATTTTAATAGCTCATGAACTTGTACTAATGTAAAACAAAACACCAATGTGTTACAGGCAAACTTTCATTCATTCAGGCAAGTCAGCATGGTTGCATGAACTTGGTTGTCTATATCTGAACCCAGAGAAATTAAGCTTCCAACCTAAATCACATACTTGCAAATCTGGATAAGAACCTGAAGGTCTAACTTGAAGGTGCTGGTTGTAATTGTCAGGTATCCCTTCCTTGCTCATCCAGGGGTGACACTGAAAGCAGGTGACACTGACAGCAGGTGACATTGAAACTCGACACTTCCATTAGTTCACTCTTCCCAAAACTCTCCCATTATTATATCATATTGTATCCTAATTATCTCTCTCACTGTCTGAGTGATCTTCCATTTATTTCAAAGACTATTTTTATTAACCCTCCATCCATGTAAGCTTTCCATCCCTACCCTCTTTCGGAGTCTTCTTCCGTGAATGCTACCCTGCTTTCCTCTGCTTTCAGCTCCGTCCAGCCTCTTAACTGGCCCCAGATGTTGCCTGCACCACAGTGACTGAGTATCCTCCATGCCCTTCCACAAAGCCCAGGCACACTTCACAAACAGAACTTCATTGGCCAAGTGCCTCTATTTTGAATCACGTCCTTCCTCACCTCTTAGAGGGCACTAGGGCTGATGCTTACCAGGCAGCCTTAGGGACCCAGTGGAACAATGCAACCAACGTTGTCCAAAGTCAATCCCACTATCCCCACTTTGCACCAACAAGGAAACTGACCCGTGAGGAGTTACATAGCTTGTCTAAAGTCACACAGCTCATAGATGGCTCAGCTGGGGATTAAACTATGACCTTAGCCTTCTTCTAAGCATACTGTGTCAAGTACTGTTCTGTCAAATACTTAGAAGAAGAGACTCAGTGCATGTTGGTTACCTTAATGGACTGTAACAAGGAGACTCTACCTATAATCATCCATTTAAATGAGTTCTAGAGACAGAAGCAGAAGGTCAGAGTGAAAAAGCCTCAGACATCAGACTTCCAGAAGTCAAATCTGTATGACCTAACTGGTAAGCTTTGTGAATTTGGGAAGGTTGGCTACCAAAAAAAATTATATTTCTTTATTGAATGGATCTCCCCACCAGAATATAAGTCCACACCAAAGAGGTACTAGGGTCTGTTATTTTCTTTCCACCCAGAACAAAGCCTAGCCCTGACTTGGTATTTAATAAATATTCGTTGCCTGAGTGCAGACTTCTTTTCTGCTACTTTTCTCCCAAGGTAATTATGACAAAGAGTTCATTTTGCTGTCCTTTCTTTCTCTGTACCCCACTCCATCATCAATCAGCCATTATCCCCATCAGAGTTTCAGTAACAGAAGGATTTTTGTGATTAGCTAGTCACTTATCTGGTGACTTACTGGAAGCTTGCTTTAAACCAGACACCATGTAACAGCTAACACAGGTCATTCTCAGCACACAAAAAATCCCCACTTCACAGATGATACAATTAAGGCTTAGAGAATGTGGGTAATATGCCTGGGGTTGCCCAGTGAAGACCCAGGAGTACTACTTGAAACTAATTGAATATGAAGCCCTATCTAGACCATTAGACCACAGAGCCTGACAGAATCAGGATGGAAAATGTAAATCTTTTATATGTTCTTTCCAAGACCTTGCCCTGCATCATGGCATGCTCTAAACCCATGGGATGAGATTGTAGAATTTACTACAATTCCCCTGACTCTGAGAACAAAGGCATTTTGCCACTTCACAAAGTGTGTGGACAGAGAAAGTGCCTGACTGCTTGCATCTGAGCTGTGTAGAAAATCAGGGGACTTCAACAGTTCAGAGGCAGGCACGTGAGTGCTGGGCAGTCCTCTTCATCTGGCAGGTGCACAGTGGCAGCTGCAGCAGTTCCTGACAACAAGTCAGGGGTCACAGACCTCTTTTCAATTAGATGGTTCCAGGCCTTCCAGCTCCTGAGCTCACTGCAGTTTAGACAGACGGTGCCTGTCTGTGGGCAGAAGGCCAGGGCATCTGCACCAGGCATTCCTATCAGCAGCAACAGGTGAGGCCAGAGAATCACGAACCCCAGCATCCTGTCACCTCAGAAGGGACTAGGGATGGGCCCCTGGACAGCTGGGGCAGTCTTTGCTGTGTAGCATTCAGGGCTGGCAGGAGAATCTCTGAGCCCACTATTAATGTCCCCACAGTTACAATCTGGGGAGGAGATGTCAGCTCCTCAGATCTCCCTCCCAGAAGAAGTGGTGGTCTGTTTTGTCCTGGTTAGGATACCATTTCAACTGCTAAAATGGAGGCCCAGATAACAGCAACTTTAACAGGATGGCTTATTTTTCTCTCATGTAAAAGTCTAAACAGAGCAGTCCAGAGCTATAGAGGGCTCCACAGTGTCTGGGATCCCGGTGACTCACACGTAGCACCTTACGTGTGGCACCTTTGCATCTTCAACATGTAGATTCTTTTGACTCAAGGTCCAGCAGAAACAGAGAGGAGGGAAAGTTGAAGGGGAGAACATGTTCATTTCTTGTAGGGCCTCAACAAAGCAGCCCCATCTGGATCTCCCACTGAAATGCCATTGCACGCAACTCAGTCCAGCAGCCAACCAGGCCTCATGCGAGGCTATAAAATATGATCTTTAGCTCAGAAGCCATGCACTGGGGTAAATCTTAGAAATTCCATTACTTAAGAAAAATGGGGGGGACATGGATATTGGAGGAAACTAGCATTCTCTGATATAAGCTTCCCATTTTACTAACCAAATATTTAGGCATATCCTTTCTCCCAGGCATGGAGCACCCTCCTGTCATCACCAAAAGGGGCCATGGGAAGTGACGCCCAGTATCCGCATGCAGCTCACAGTTAGTACCTCTGGCTGTCACACGGCTCTCTGCATCTCTGCATTCAGTGTGTTGTGGATGCCCACAGTCTGAGCTATCTACAAGTCACTGTCCTCACAGCAACATGGCTGAGTAGAGTCAGGATGACTGCAATGAAAACTCTCATTCAGGAAAGGGATGAATGAAAAACAGCAACTCCTTGTCTATAGCGATTTTCACATCCTGCTGGGCAGTGTAACAAGTCCCCTGGACAGACTAGCTGGAAGCTCCTGGCTTTCTGGGAGAAGCACCCTTGTCCATTGTCCCCCATGGCCTCATGTGAAATGGGCACTGGAAAGTGTTTCTCTCAGGAGGGCTGCAGAGGTTTGCTGCAGTGGTACCTACAAGAAAATCTGTGGTTATAAGGGAGGAGAGGCTGAATAATCACAGACTTTGAAGATTATGCTAGCAGTTTCTTTTGGAATACTATTTCCTTAAAAACATTCAGATGCATTTGCTTCCAGAAACATCCAAGTGTCAGTAAACACAACCAAAAGTCTCACTTAGACCTAACTTTGTGTTATACAAACTCTAGTGTTATTTGTCAGCCTCTGTGCTCCACCCAATCCCCTCTTCCATTTTCTTTATGAGGACTTCCTTGAGGCCATCTGAAACAAAATCCTCCAATGGGAAGAAGGTGCCAGAATCTGAGTTCACAGCTGGGATGGCTTCTATTTGGCCAACAGCATTTACTGAGGCACCTGAGAAAGGCTTGAGGCACTGCATGGCCTCCTGCTACTATTTCTTCACCCACTCAAGTCCATCGCTTCAGGCACCCTTCAAAGAGAAGGAAGAACCATCCAGCACACACCAACATCCTGAGTTCTTCCAACGGGGTCTGCTAGAGGCAGGTACTGTCAGCAGAGGCCCCCGCCCTCTGAGATGCTGCATGGGAGTTTTACCAAATGCTTTCCAGGCCACTCCAGGAGCACCAACTTCCTTGCAATATCTGTGTTTTTGCCACGCACTGCTAACTGTGAAGTAGAAGCCTCGTGTTTTATTTTGGTGGAACCCCACATCTAAGTATCAGATTCTGCATTAGTGAGGATACCCGCTCAGTGGCTCAAGCAATGGCTAAAGTAACAGTGGATTAAACCAAACAGTTTGTTTCTCTTCATGGGACAGTTTGAGCTTCCTGAGACAGATCAGCAGCTTTGCACTGTCAGAGGCTCAGGCACCTTCTGTCCAGCTACTTTGTGTCCTCAGCGGGCTGCTCCCACCTCCTGGTCTAATGTTGCTGCTCTGGCTGCTGGCCTTTCCAGCCAGCACATACTGGAGGGCGAAGGCCATGGAGGGAACATGACCTTTATTTGAGCCTCTAAGATGGAACTGGCATGCCTCACTTATGCTCACATACCATTAAGCCAGAGATAAGCCATTTAGGCACCCCCAGTTTTGAAGGAAACTAGGAAATAAGTCTTCAGTAAGATAAACATGCAATCCAGAGTGTATCAGAGAACAGGGAAAGGATACTAGAGACAAGAAACTAGGGACAACCTGCCATCAGCCTGGCCAGATGTTTTCAGGACCGATCCCTCTACAGTCAGATAGGTTAAGAGAGCTTTGGATTCCACTAGCCAGCTATGTGCCTGGGAGCAGAGGGAGAAGACGGCAGAGCAAGGCAGAGATGGGGAATTCAGTATTTGCAACTCACAGTCTTTTTCTCCCCATGAAAGTAGTTTAGAAATTAGTAGAACTCCATACAAAGAGCTTCAAATTCATAGCTAAAAATAAGACAAAATTTTTTGGAAACATATTGATTCTGAAACATTAGCAAATCTTGAAGGTACAGATGTCAATTCTGCAATAGTGGCCGGCTGAAGACATGCTCAGTGTTAATCAATGAATGAATGAATGAATGAATGAATGAACAAATAAATAGATAAACAAACAAATAAATAAATAACTGGACAGGGTAAATTATTCTGCAATGAAAGTAAGTGTATCTTTATCAGGGTTGGCAGAGATCATTAAAAAGTGAAAGCAGGAACCCAATATATTGATGATACCTGTAGAACTTGGCCCTACAACCACAGGCTATATTCAGTAGAGTATGTTTTTTCCTGTCTCATGCAGTGAAATCCAATCTCATGTAAGTTTTTATTTGTTCAAAGTGATAGATAAGCCTCCTAAAGTAGGGTTTAAATCAATATTCTATTCCCCAAGTTAACAGAAACTGTGGGTTCATTTAATGAATAGATACACATGCAACTTTATAAACCCACAGCCATAATAAAAAAATGGGGAGTGGATACCCAGACAGGACCTTACTCTGCAGGATGCACCTGATTGGGTTTGTAATACTGAAATAAATAATGTTCGAATGTATTCCACATTGCCTAATGAAATATCTTACCTTGTCTGTTGGCAAGCTGGCTTTATGAGCTAGCATGGAAATGGGAAATCTGAAGAGATTAAAAAGAAATTAATTCAAACAATAGCAGTAACAGCTAACATTTATTGAGTGCTTAAAATGTGCCAGGTTCTAAGTGAGATATATATATGCTTTGCAGCTCAGTTGATTCACCTAATAATCCTAATAATAAGATACTATTATTTTTCTCATTTATAAAATTTAAAAAAGAAAAAAGGCTCAGAGACAGTAAGTAATTTGTCCAATGTCACACAGCTGTTAAGTGGTAGAATCAGGCTTTAGATCTGATCAGTTAAGTAAGAGATCTTGAATATCTTACCATCTAACAGGTAGAATCTGGATCCTAACAGAATTTAGTGCTTAGTTATTTGGATTGTTGGTAAATTAGAACAAACCAAAATACTTCAGTATTTGGGGGCTTCTTTGTGCTTGAAACTGTAAAAAATCTTTACCTCCTGATGATCCACTATGCCCATGCTCCCTCAACTTTCCAAGTACCTCTGTCCTAAAACTGTACCCTGGTAGAAAATGACAACTTTCAAAAAACTGCCTGGAGGCAACTGCAAAGCATAATCTTTTCTAAATAAACCATTTCTCCAAACCCCTAAAATGCAGTTATGACTGATTATCAATTATGGCTCCAGTAATTCCCTAAGACATTGTTGGCACTGTAACTGATTGACTTCAAGTATTCTGATACTTCCTTGGTGTGGGGGTGGAAGGAAGCAATTACTAAATAACTTCCAGTAAGAGTCATATTGCTGTTCTCTGTAATTTAAACTATTGAGTCAAATCAAAGGTTCAAGTGAGCTCAAGGTCTGCAGACACAAGATGTGGTCAGCAAACAGGAAAAGAGCAGGGCTCAGCAAACTCTTTCAGTAAAGGGCCAAACAGCAGTTCTGCCATTGTGCTACAAAAGTAGCCACAGACAGATACAAAATGATTGGGTATAGCTATGTTCTAATAAAACTTTATTTATAAAGATAGGCACCAGTCCAGCTTTGGCTCACAGGCCAGGAGTTTACAGATCCCTGTATTAAAGATTCACCAGAATCCTTCAAAGACACAAAAGGTCACACAATCTCCATGGTGAAAAATTTGTTGACAAAGGATGCTCCCTTATTGTTTCTGATGTAGTCTTTACTTCCAACGTTATTTCCTATTTTTGCTCTAAGTGTGCACGCACTTATCAGAAGGATCCAGTTTTTAGTTCAGCAAATGCATATGTCATACCATCACCAAGTGAAGTGATACAGAGGAAATTATTGCTAGAACATGCAATCCATCCAAAATCAAAAACAAAACAAAAAGAACAAAAAAACCAAAGAGTAGAATCCAAGACCCTGCTATGTTCAAGATGATCAAAGACCTGACATGATTACTTTGCTGCTGAGCTCCACTCCCTGCCACCAAGCTGTAAGAATGTCTGACTCATGTGAACATGGTGTATCCATTAGAATTTGTGTTGGACTGACAGGAACAGAGAATCCGTTGAGAGAGTTGAGCTCCACCATCTTGGGGAATGAATTTCAACCCCAAGGACACAAGATAAGCAAACACAAGCCTCGATTCCAGGTAGGAAGTAAAGGACGAGCAAAGAGTGTTGTCTCCTAGCTGGGTGAGCCCCCTGCAAGGGCTCCCTCGGAAGTCCAGGCAGTGACTTCCGCCTACAGCTCGTACTTCCCTCTCAGCAAAGGAGACGGACACTGCAATCCTTTAGGTAGGCTCACGGCCTCGCCAAACAGAATTACTATGTTTAAGGAAGAGTGTAGGATAGTCATGGGATAGACAACTAGCCATCTCTGCCATGTAATTTTGACAAAGAGATTAATTATTTTATCTTTCTTTGTTACGTCCTATTTATTCCCAGAAGCCAAGGTCAATTGAACAAAGTGAAACTGCTCTTTCTGCTTAGCATGACTACACATAACCCTATTCCCACCAGTCCTTTTCTAATTTTTTTTTTTTGCTCTTATAAATTAGAAATGGGAACTCCCTCCCAGGAGATGAGATGATGGCTAAGCCAGTTGGAGGGGAGGCTCATTCACTTTGGGTAAAAGCATTCTTTGTCTGTTGATTAGTCTTCATTCTACTCCCTCCTTATCTGCTGCCATGAGATTCATTCTGTCTGTCTGTCTGCCTGCTCTGTGCCCTGGAAAGTTATGTGCATTGCATGACATGGCCTCTTTGCTCACTGGCTTCTGCTTGGATTTGACTGATGGGAAGCTCAAGCAGGAGACTGTGGGGGCAGGAGACAAGAGAGGCTGAACACCACAGATAGTCCTTGTCCTATCATTTCTTGCTTAGGTGAGGTTTTGATAGCAGCTGCCTCTATGACAACAGCTTCTGTGGGCAGCTGGCTTCCTGAGACAGTTTCCTCCGATTGCCCCTTGAAAGCTGAGGTGATAAGAGCTCTCCAGTATTGCCAGCCCCTGGGTGCTTCAATGTCCCTTGGTGGTTCCTAAACCCTGCCTTCCCCACTTAATACTGTCTTCATTGAGAAGTCTCTTCAGAACTGTCCTTTTCCTGCCAGAACCCTGACTGACAGATCTTGTAGTTGATACATGAACTCATTCTTCCAAAGATGGAGGAACCTTCATCTGAAGAAGGGAAAACTTAGGATTGTACCTCCAATATTCAAAATGTTCAAGACATAGTGCAAACTATAGGGGTAACGGAAAGTGAGAGGGCACCCCCTATGTTCACTGTGCAACTGTGCATTCATAGCGCGAACTACAGGGATAACAGAAAGTGAAAGGGCACCCCTATATTCACTGTGCAACTGTACATTCATAGTGCACTCATAGTGCAAATGATAGAGATAACGAAAAGTGAGAGGGCACCCCTATATTCACTGTGCTAAACTGTAATGCAAACTATAGAGATAATTAGTGATTGTACTTGCGCATTCTTGCCACCCCCAACACTAGCCCCTAGCACCCCTTACCCCATTCTTTCATTGGCCAAGTCCAGGGTTATCTCAGCTTTGAAGCCTTTGCTCACCATTCATTCCCACCCCAGGTGGCCTTTTCTATGCCTTATAAATCATTTATGCTTATTAGATTATGATTATCTGTTGACACACTTGGCTCCTGCCTAGACTACGTGATTCTGAGAGCCAGGATCCCTGCCGTGTACCTTGGTGTTCACAGCACCCAACCCAGAGTCTGACACTGTCTTCTCTGAGCACACTAAGAAACAGCGCCATGATGAGTCACAAGAGTGAACAAAAAGAGAAGTGTAACAACACTGACAGGGCCATTTTAAAAAGTGTATGCTGAATTGCAGATCGGATTTTGAATGTGAGTCATGAGGAGGATGGTGGGACAAGTGGTGAATCAGGGAGCCTGGAGGGGAACAGATAACGAGTGAGGGGAAGGCTGACTGGTTGACTGTAGGGAACAGGGGCCATCAGAGACAATGCAGGAGGCATTTGGAACCTGGACACTGACATTCAGAGGGACAGCTCTGGAGATAATGGTTGGGAATGAGGGAAACCTCCAAGGACAAAAGTGAAGAGCGGGCACAGATTCTTCTGTCACCAGAGCCTGCTCCCCAAGTCAGCATTCAATGTGCAGGGTTAAATCCGCAGTCCTCTCCAACACTGGGTCCATCAGATCAAAGACCAAGCTGATTTGCTAACACTATTAAATACATAAAGCCATCAGGAATAATTTAATGCTTATCAGATGTGCCTACTCCCTAATAAACCCTTACCTACCCCTTATTTCAAACTTAATGAGCAAAATGGGTTGAGAAAATGAATATATAATGAAGATTCCTTTCATTTATTTCCATGAGAGGATTAGAAGGGGGTTTAGACAGAAAAGGGGATTGGCATTTAAGGGGACATTTAACTGCTTCATTGATTTCTATTTCATTCTGGAGCATGTGACACACTGCTGAGGTTTGTCAACCTTACGTTAGCCCGGGTAATTCATCATAGTTAAATATCATATATTTAAGGTACAAATGCATTCCCACCATTTGGTATGCATCAAATCTCCTTTTAATTTTCAAAGGGAATCACTGAGTGCCAGCCAAATGAAGGGGCCAGTTTTCCATCAGAGGAAGCTCTGTGGAGGGAAAGACCAGCACAGGGCCGAGCACCTGCCCAGCGGGCACACCCCAGCCTGGGCCATGATTTCTCCAGTCATCACCCTCACCTGTTTTCCCTCAACCCATAAAAACTTATCTCTCTTCTACAATTATCGCCTTTCTGGAGCTACCTGTTCATGTAATATTTGGATAAAAACAACAAGCTCCTGAGTCAGTGGGCAGTAATCTGCCCAGTGGCCTCCCATGAATTCTGATAGTTCCCTAGAAATACTCACTCTGTGTTTCTATCCTCAGAGAAATGGGTCTTAGGTGGGTTTTTTCTCCTACAGATAACCTGTCTCTTCCCTACATCAAGCCCATGGTGCACCAGAGCCTCTTTCCTATAATTGCCCAAGAACCACTAACAATACTGCTCATGTATTCATTCACTCACTAAATACCAATCGGGTTACCCTGGCTGCCGGGCACTGTGCTAGACACCAAGTATAGAGGGGTGAGCCCCACAGCACAGGCCCTATTCTCACAGAGCACACAGCGGAATGGCAGAGAGAGCCAGGAAGCCAGGACACCTGGGGAGAATGACTCCGTACTTACTAATGACGTAAGAGCAAGAAAGCAAAGGGCAGGATGAGGCCAGGAGCCTCTCTGAGGCTGGGGAGCTAAAGGAAGCCTCACTGAAGATCAGACATCTAGGCCGAGGTGGGAGGCTAAGGGGGAACCACCCAAGCTAAGGGTGTCTGGGGGTGACCGGCAGGAGGGTGTTGGGAGCTTGTGGGAGCAGACACTGTGGCGGAAAGAGCTTGAGAACCGAAAAGTAGTGCAAGTGGCTGGAGCAGTGTGAGGAAAGGAGTGGCTGGAGCAGGGTGTGGTCAGGAAGGACTGTGAGCAGGGAGGGACACGAGCTAACTTTATTGTCACAATCTGATGACTTGGAGGTTGGTGGATGGGGTGGACCTGGTGCAGGGAAAACCGTGTGTCACTGACATTTACTTGAGGTTTGACTTATCTTGGGATGACATCTCCCCACAGAACAAACTACTGAAAGCAGAATCTTAAGCCCCACAGCTGGGGAGTTCCTCAGCCTGCCCGCCATGGCTCACACATCTGGGGTCCTCAGCTCAACATCTCTGCTGATCTTGGCTGAGTCTGCTCACAGATCTGGGAGCTCGCGGATGGCCTGTGTTGGAAAGATAAGACAGCTTGGTTCCATGTGTACCCATCATCCTCCTAAGGAAAGTGGGATATATCATTTCCACAGTGACAGCAGAGGGCACACGTAAGCAGAAACACACAAGCACATTTACACCCTCTACTTGCCTCAAGTCTGGTAATATACCCTTGACCAAAGCAAGCCACCTATCTGGGCCCATAATCAGAGAGAGAGAGAGAGGGGACTATAAAGTGACATGACAAAGGGTCTAAGTGGGAGTAAGGTGGTTTGGACCATTAATGCCTTCAATCTACCATAATTGAGTTTAAGCAGAAGTGGGCAGGCTCAGTTTGGGTTTTTGGTTTTCTCATTCCCACATGATGGGGCCCAGGTGGTTAAAGTGACTTGCCCCAGGGCACACATCGGTCGTAGACCAGAATTCAGATCTCTAGCCAATCCAGTATTTCCATTCCACTGTTACTTCCCTAAAGCCACCAACCACACATAGGCCCACATTTCCCTGTGCCCCCAGGCATGAAATAGTTAAAAAACTCTAGTGATGGGACCAAGGGATACTTCACAGACCAATGAGTAGAGGGAAATGCAGCTCCAACTTTAAGTCTGTGCTACCTTCTTGTCAGAATATTTTAAATAGTTCAACAATTATCAATTGAAATTGTTCACCTACTTTTACATCTCTGAGAGATCATGATGCAGGCTTGAAAAAGCTGAAGTTATTACACTTACCCAAAAGTCCCCGTAAGGATAGCACTTTTACATTTTTGCACAATGCACATACATCTTTCCTATTTATATTCAACATCCCTATATTTTCGCATTTCATGCTGCAAATGCTCCCCTATTCCCTAACCTGTTTAGACATGTACACTGGATATAATGAAGCTGACAGCTTCATCGATTTTATTTCTTTTTTCCCTCTATTTCTTCTGTTTTCTTTTTCTCTTCTGATCTAACCCTACTTTAAGTCAGTGGCTCTCAAACAGGAGGAATGTCTGGAGACAATTTTGACTGTCATGTCTTTTGAGGGGTGCCGCTGGCATACAGTGGTAGAGGTCAAGGATGCCACTAAACATCCTACAGGCCATAGGACAGCTCTCCTCATTCCAAATGTCAGTAGTGCTGAGCTTGAGAAATCCTGCTTTAAATATATGAGATATCAGTGCCTGGATTGCAGACAGCAACAAACTGATTATAGAAGATCTTAAAAATTAAGGTAATTTACCCTGGGAAGATGGGGCTTTACTTAGACAATGAATGGTGACAAACATAAACCATAAGTGTTAGTTCCAAATTTCATCATTTCTGTATGTAATGCATCTCTTCCCTCTATGTCACACAAGCATCCCAGGAGACCAAAGGACGCAGGATGAACCAGGGGAGATATGTAGGTTCTGATGCTAGACAGACCTCAGGTTGAATCCCAATTGTGCCAATGACTAACTGGATAATGTTGATCAAATTTACTTATGCACCCCCTGCTGTACTTTTGCCTTTGGGAAAACAAGAATATGGCCAAGTACCTTACAGGGTTGTTGTGGATATTAATTTAGACAATCTATATAAATGATCTGGCTCAGAGCAAGCATTCAGTAATTGCCAGTTTCCACTTATTCATACGAAAACTCCTCTTAGTTTCAAATCTAATTCTTACACCCTGGTTTTTTAGGACCAGCCAGACTCTACTCAGAGCCAGAAAGTAACTAATAAGAAAAAATTTCTGCTAATGAGATCCCTGGCTCATATTTTCCATCCTCATCAGACTGGCTAATTCAGAAGGGGTTTATAGGAGCATCTGAACTGAACTCTGGCCACCTGTTAGTAATGTTTTGGTGCCTATAGACTCAGATCACTTCCATATTCCCCAGGTGAGAAGTCCAACAGCCCTTTGAAAAAGAGCTGTTTCAAGAATGGTTAAAGGCAAGTCAGAAAACAAGAAGCTAGAGGCAAATATATCCTAACACAGCCACAGTCCATGATACAGTCTGAAAAATGACTGAGAATGTGGTTCTTGTGCAGAAGCCCATGAGCCAGTTGGTGACTTTAGGTCAGAGCCAAGCTCACTCTTGTTCCTTCTGGGTATCTTCAACCTACAGTAGAAATATAAACACCCCTACAAATATGGTGCTTCCAAAGTTCGTTTCCTTCCAAATAGACTCCCAGTCTCAGAGATGATCTGCTATTGGTTAGTAGAATGTTAGGTGTCAAATTCAAAAGCATCTTGCCATGTTTCAATAGGAAAGTGCACGACATATATATTACCTATTGGTTCAGAGTATATTCTGCATCTTGGAGAATCACACCTCAGTCTTACAGTGAGTTTTCACTTACCAGTGCTATAACCAGGTGTTCAACCAGCCATTCTCTGGCTGTAATAGGTCAGCTCCTTTTCAGTGATGAAGTACGTAATGTATGAGACCAATGCATGCCACGAGCCCATCGTTGTGCTTCTTTCTAAGTGAGTTCCTGGTCAGAAGAGATGTGCCTGGAATATCATCATGGCAAATGAAGCACTTTGAAAAGCCTCACGTAGGTAGGCCGGCAGAAGCATTGCCGAGAGGATAAATTGCCACCTTTTCCGTGACAGTCTCCCGAGAAATGGAGCCATACCAGGACTTCAGCTTTAGTCTCCGTTGCTGGCAGGTTGGGCATTCATGTTGTATTGGCACTTGATCATTGAAAGCCTTTCCTCCAACAGTTGTCCTTTGGTCAGCACTCACTTTGGGTCAGCCCACTTGAACGGGTACAAATACATTCAGACCCTGAGCCCATTCTGAGAGGTCTACCCACTTACCTCATCCCCAGACCTCCTTGTCACTGATATTCTGACCTTGTTTGTTCCAAGTCCTTGACCCCCCACTGAACCATCATCCACAGCCCGGGAATCACTGTAGCATATGCCACTGGCCACTTCTCCTTCCAGGCAAAATGAATGAGCAAGGGCATGGCTCAAAGTCCTGCCCACAGAGTGGGGGGCTCTTTCATGTGATTCTTCAGGAATGCTCTTCAGTAAGGTTCCAAGACCACAACGATGTACTTCCGAGTGGTGCTAGCATATCGTGCTGTCTGCCTATCCAATAGTTCACACACCTTTCTTGCAAAAAGAAACCCAATATGTTGTTCAAATATTCGCAGAAATATGCTCAAGGAAGATGGGCCCAATGCCATTTTGAGAATCATAATTGGTATAAACCTATCCCTATGCTAGTGATTGATTTTAGGGACGGTTATACGTGGCTGGACAAGGACTCCAGGACTTCTAGGATATATTCTCTTCTCCCGATACATAGAAAGACATGAGAGGAAATGCCTCTTTTGTTTTTTACATGTCTTTCTGGATATCACAGCATAAAATGGTGATTTGGGGGACTATGGCATACAGCCATGGGAGGAAAGACAAGTTGGCCAGGACCCAGCTGTCACTGAGCTGCTGAATTAACCAAGCCTACAGCAGTCTCCCTTCTCTCTAAGTGGTAGGATAATCCCCCTAATTTTCAAGTCAATTTAGTGAGGTTTCCCATTGCAATTGAACACATACCAGTTCACAAGTCCTATTTTACATGTTCTGCTTACATGTGCTATTACCTCTTTACGAGGGCTTTCTAGAACTTACAATTAGCAGGTTTGTATAATTTGAATACTTTTTTGGACAATAGGTATGGAAATAGAAGAGTAGAAGAGAAAAGAAACAAAAAAATTTGTGGTGAATCTTTTCCCCCAGGGATTAGAAAGACTAGAAGACAACCGAGTCCAAGTCCCCAAACACACACACACACACATACACACACACACACATACACACACACACACATGCACACACATTCACCTGCATGCTCCCTAGGTAGCTTCTGGCAAGAACAGGATTCTTTAGCTTCAGGACCAGGGTCTGAGGCAAAGCTGAGCCAGGATGGAAAGAACAAACTGAGAAATATGGGCAGAAACCATGCAGGCCTTTAAGGCCAGTCAGAGGGTCGGTTGGACAACGTGACTTACATGAAAAAGGGCCTCAGTGAGAGCCCTGGACCGGCTCCACACAGTGGTTATGGGTTAAGCAAGGATCCTTGGAAAGACAGCTGTCAGATTCAGTAGCAATTTCCCCTCTTTGAGCATTACAAGCTGAGCATATGGAAGAGATAACAGAGGATGCCTGCTACTGGGAATTTTATTTTTGCACAACTCCTATATCACATTCCCCCGAAATAAACTGATGAATACAGTTGTACAGTTTATGAATTTATCTTCCTCGAATGAAATCAATATGTTTTTGCAAAGGACTTTGCCCCACGTTTGCTGGTGAACATTTGTGTCCTGCTGGGCAGATAGGACAGGAGGAGCTGCAGAGGTGAGAATCGAGTGATCTCTGCTGCCATCTTCTGAGCTTGGGGCGAGAGGCAGATGGAGTGGAAGCCGACAGCCCCTTTCCTCTAATAAATTAAGATGCCCTGGGGAAAAGGCTGGAACTGGAGGCGCTGCCTCCTTGGAGTAAAGAAACAGTCATCCCTGGCCCCCACAGCTCCTGGCCCTGCCTGCCAGCCTGTCTGGCTGGCCGGTGCAGGCTGTCCCTGGTACCACTGCAGGGAGTCATTCGCTACAACCCCAATTTAGACTCTGTGCCACTGTGAAGTGTTGACCTCTCCCGGTGGTTTGTAATTTAGCTCAGTAGGAATGGAAGCTTCACTTTCTCATCGTTGGTACAGAAAGAAAAGGCATTATTGGCTCAGGTGCCCCAAAACAGTGAAAGGGAAGAGAGCCACCACAATCAGGATGTTGTTAATAATGTGTTCCCAAGTGTCCCTGCAGTCTGTGAAATCTGGAGATGTGATCGTGCTAAGTATTTTTCTTAAACTTTTTGTACAACTGAACTTCCTTCTCTCTAAAACGAAATCATCCCAAACGCTAGAAGTTTTCACTTGTGAGAATGGTTTCCAGCAAAGATCATATAAAGTTTCCCTTTGCTTATTGCAGTTCACCCATTTCCTCTGAACCGCTGGCACTTCTCATCTTTCCTAGTTAGTAACTGCTTGGAAAACCATGCACATTTTATTATTTCAATTTCAAGCCAAAAGGCAGGGCTTCCATTCCATTAATTAACCCCACTTTGGATTCTTTCTCTAATGTTAACACTTTTTCTAGTCTCGAGCTGTAGAGCTGAGCTTGGAGTTTTAGGGATTTTCTCCTCAAGACTACATGGAGAGAGAGCCAGAGGCCTTCCAGGCCGGTTTTCAGATGTCTCTGATTGGTTGTCCTGAGCATAGGTCATAGGCTCTTTACAGGCTGGCTGGTCTCCACAGCACTGGCCTGACCCATCCCTGCAGGGGTGCATCACTAACTACTTTGACATAAAGTCGATGACTACTTCTTTTATTCTCTCCCTTTCTCTTCCTCCCTACTGGAGAGGTGTGTGGCTCCCTGTTCTTGGCCTCAGCAGGAGAAGGAAGTGAGGCATACATGGACATCCTGGCTTTTGTGTCCAAATCTTCAAGCCTCCCCAGTGCCATGGAACTCCCTAAATCCCCCGAGTTTTCTCATGAACCACAGGGGAAGCAGAAAATAATTCTAATCTTTCTCACAAGCCCAGTGAGACAGGTACTTGATCTCAAAGTTGAGCAGTGGAAGTAAACCCCATTCTCCACGCTGCCATGTTTATGTACTGAGATTCAGATGCTTGGACTAGGTTCCCAGTTCAGTGTGACCTCATGTGAGATTGGGAATTTTCATGACCTCGTAGTGTGTGTTTCCTCATTCCTGTGAAACCTTTTCTGCCTCCTTCACTACTCTCCCCAAGCTTACCACACAGGCTGGCCTACAGTCAGTGACTCCCATAATATTTGTTAAATGACTCTTATGGAATGAGTAAATGCATGCACGCATGCATGTGTCGGTGCCCTGGCCAATTTTATGTTGCTGTAAAAACTAAATGAAATAATGCATGTAAAATCATTGCACACACCCTAAAGCCCTTCACAAATGTAAGAAAGCAGCATTATCATTCCCTTTTTGCTTTCTACCCTCTACTGTTGGTAGTGAAAAATTGATTACTCATTAAGTGCTGAGTGAGAAGGTTAGCCTTAATAATTTCATTTGGCTTGCATACAGAAGCTCCTTCCCTGACATTCCTTAAATAATCATAGGCAGATATTTCAGGTGGTGGCTCCCTCTTCTGACCATTCCAGCCAATGGTGTTAAATCCTACCTTCAACATATTGAATCTGAGATCCTGAAATATCAGGTCTGATCAAGAAAATGTCAGGTTTAAGGAAAAGAAGGTGGCTATATCCTCCTCCACAGCTACTGATGACTGTGGTGTCATGTATTAGCAAATGATTCTTGTGAAATCCAAACACATGACAGCACCATATTATTCAGGGCTTATTAGTGGTTTCTTTGATATAGTGATTTGTTTCCAACACAAAATGCATAATGAGGTAAAAGTAGGGGGCAAAGAATATTAGGGGTATGCCATTTGCCTTGGTCATATGGTGTCTGACACAGAGATGTCAAATGACTATCTAAACGAAAACAGAATATTCTCTGACTCTATATAGGAAAATTTCTAACAACAGATTAAACAGGTTGGAGGATATGCCTATGCATATTTTATCCAGTCTTTTTTTTTTCTATCAGGTGAAAATGATCTAGAATGGATAGTTTTTTATTTAAAGACATTCAGGAGTTGAAATGTTAACTTACCACTTATTGGTTAACTCTTGCAGTTTAAAGTCAACCAGCTATCATTTTTGCATGTACTTTGTATAAAAAGCTGAGTGGTTTGCTTGCTGGATCATTTAGGGCAATAATAAAATAAATAAAATGCGATCTCCAAATAACAGTTGAGAAGAGAAGGCACATAACCACAGATACACTGTTGCAATCCACAACAAGGAAATATGCTAAAATTCTGCATTTAAGAGTCTAACAGTTGTGAAACACCAAGGGCTATAGAAGAACAGGATGGGAAACTTACTGGGGGCTTGGGGTTTAGAAGAGCATGAAAAATGAGGACAAGATTCAAACAATACAAATTGAGTGCTCTTATCTCACTGAGAATATGGAAAAAGTTAATATTTATTGGGCATCAATTGGATATAACACCCTGTGATGGAGGATATACATATATTATCTCACCAACAGTGCATACCTACCACTGAGATGGATATTAGATGAGGAAACTGAGGCTCAGAAAAGTTAAGTGATTTATTCAAGATGACTCACCTATAAGTAGCAGAGCCCAAATATGAGCCATGGGTGTGTTGTCCTAAAGTTCAAGTTCAAGTCAATGTGGCTGTTACAAGACCCTATGGAACAAAAGTACTCCAATTTTTGTACTAAAGGATATTTTAAATGACAGGCAGAATGTTAGTCTATGTGTGGAGGGGGTGCATGTGTATAAAAGCCACTGTAAAAATCCCAGTTGTAACAATTCTGGATGTTCAGAATTTGGAAGAAATGAGCTACTATTTAATATGCTGTCAATCTTTCATTCATGCTAATTACTTACTCCACTTTTAATGGAATTTGCACCCTCTTTACAGAATTATTTCAACATGCTAAGAAGTACCATCTAAGGATAAGTAATGAAAGCACCTAATTTGAATTCTATCTTTACATGCTGGCTTTCCTTCAGGCTCACGGAAATCCTCTCCAGACAGCTAAGGTCATGTGACATCTCCATGTATTCAACCTTGTCCCTGTAAAGCTTAGCCCGACCTGTACGAATTCAGGGAAGTAAACCTTGATTACTGTCATTAACCTCTGGTTGGAAAGAGGCTCATTCAAGCGAAGGAGGGTCGCAGGGAGGCAAAGGATATCCCCAGGTGGCTGATACAGGAAAGGAAAAGATGGGATCGGGCCGCACCATCCTGCACCACGCAGTGGGAACAGCACCAGAAAACATCTACACCAGCATATATCCCTGAAGCACAAGGCCTACAGTGTAGGAAGGTTTACGACATGGATTTTAAAGCTACCAAAGTTGATGACATATGAGGGAACACGTAAGGAAACACAGATGATGCCATATTGTCAGGTAACTGCCCATGCAGAAAACTGCCAGTTACTGTGCCAAAAGTTGGCTCGTTCATTATGAAATTAAATAAACATTTACTGAGCATCTTTTTTGTGCCAGGAAACTACAATGGACTTTGGAGACAAAAAAAGAAAAATTAAAGAAAATCTTTGTCTTTAAAGAGCTTAGAATATCAGGTTGGAGACAGACAGTCTTGTTAAGGATGGTTTTGAGGTGATCAAGACAGGAAGCAGAAGACTGATTAAGAGATAATGAGGGACTAACTCAGCAGAGCACAGGTAGATGGAGAGAGAGGGGCAGATTAAAAAGAAATATTTAGGAGGTAAAAATCATCAGTATTTGGTAATTCATTGGATGGATTCCAAAAAAATCAGAGGGAGACAAAATTGTCTCCCAGATTTCTCGCTTAGAGAAAAACCAAAAATAGTATGAATTTCAGGCATTCCCAAAAGCCAAACATATAGCTAGAAGGGCTCATGCCCTGGACACTACACGGTCCTGTCTCCCCTAGACAGCATGGAATGTGCCAAGGTCATTGAGGCCAGATGCCACACAATACCCAAGTGTGCTGGGTGATCCAGTTCTGGCTTCCAAGGGTCAGTTGTGTGCATGTTTCCCCGACTCTGCCTTCAGTGACATCATACTGATAGCTTGAGATAAGAGTATTTACACCACAGGAATTGAAAGAAGCTATAAATCAGGGTTTTTCAGTTTGTTTTAGGTGAGACAGTACTGAAACATTGACCAGCACACCCTGTGTATAAACATTTATAGATATCTATCTGTTTGATACATAAAAGTCTGTCTGAGAGCTGTAAAAAGTTTCTCTAATATGAATGATCTCAGGTTTGGCTAGTATATTTTTATCATCTTTCATGTTACCTGTTGGATTAGCAGAAGATGGTATCATCTGAAGCTTTGTACACAATGACATTAAGCTCACTTACATTTAATATTAAAATTTTTTCACTTATCCCAGGATTACTTTTTTTGGTCCAGATTTCCCTGTCCAGTCACCTCTGTGAGTTTCATGTTTCTAAATCATAGCATACCTGGGAGCTTCTTTTCTTTACATAAATTGATAAAGTTCAGGAAAAGGAATCTGTGAGTATTTATTCCAGGATCTCCCCTTAACAGTGACTAGGCAGTCAGCAGCTATGATCATGATTACAGTGATCATTACATATGACCATTACATATAATCATGTAATTGGCATGATTTCTCAACTGCCAGAACTGAATGCCTAGGCTTTTTGACTATAGCTCCCAGGCAGTACACCTGCTTTACCTGGAGGCATAGCTCATTGCTGTGGGCCGCATCAGTAGCAGTGCTTTATCTTTCAAAGCACCTAATGTTATAGTCAAAAGAATCTTCCCAAGCCTCAACATGAAGTACTGAACTCTAATTCTTCCTTTCACTGGGGAAAAAAAATGTACATTTTGATGAACTATGTGGGCACACATTAGCTCAGAATGGTGGATTCAAGGAAAGCATGAATATTAATTTGCAATATTTTGAGAGGGACATGTTTATGGCAATTGGATGATTACTTACTGGTAATTGTGTCATAATAATGTTGGTAGTTTATATACAATCTCAGAAACAAATAACCCAGGGAGCTTAGCACTGCAATATCATCAGCAGCCCTTCAAAAGCAAATCTTACTCTGAAGTCAAATAATTTAAAGAAAATTAAATGAGAACTCGCAGAGTTCTGAATCTCACAGGAACTGGCTGCCCGTGGATCAGCAGGTAGCTAAAGAAGGCTGGTCCCCCCTGAGTGTTGCCATAAACACAGTTGTGACCAGAACCCCAGTCAAACTCTGGATGCTGAAAACTGCTGCTGACTTTCCCAGTCCTCCCAGGAATAAGGAGGAAATCAGAATGGAAAAATGCTGTGGTTTGGGGACAGTTTTGTCAAACCTGTAGGATTAAACTGGAAATTTCAAAGCTGTACTTTCCAGTTCCTATAAGTCATTCATGGTTGCAAGTAATTTTTAATCCAAGAATATAAAAGTACAGCTGCTAAAACAATAACTATCCTTTTCAAGAAAATAGCATAGTGACTGTGTTATAGGTACCCTGGAAAGGAGGCCACTGCCTGCCACCTTTCATTTGAAAGATTGGACAAGCATCATGAATCGCAAATACTAGACACATGGACACATGGGAGAGAGAACTAGATTTTCATCATGTGTTGTGAATTTCCCAAACCAGGCCTTAAAGGAGATGAATGTGACACCTTGAGACTAACCACTTACAGGTCACCTGCCAACTCTTTCTACTTCACTTGTATGTGGATTCCACAAACATGTATTTGTTATGTGTTAACATACACAATCCCTATTGTCTCAAGCTCCTAACATTTGGTTCCCTTTGTTCATTGACTTTTTTTTCTCTACTCTATTTTTTCCACCCTTTTCTTTTAAGCACTTGGTAGGCACCCAAGTATACTATCTCCCTATCTTAGTCAACTCATGCTGTGGTAATAAAGGACCAAAGATTGGGTGACCTAAACAATAGAAATTTACTTTCTCTTGGTTCTCGAGGCTGGAAGTCCAAGATCAAGGTATCAGCAGGTTTGAATTCTGCTGAAACCTCTCTCCTTGGCTTACAGAGGCTGCCTCCTCTCTGCTGACGCATCACTGGTATCTCTTCCTCTTCTTATAAGGACACCGTTCATATTGGATTAGGGACCAACTCTTATGTTCTCATTTATCCTTAATTACCAACTTTAAAGGGTAGCAGAATATGCACCCCAAAATATGCCATTTTGACATAAGGATTGTTTTGAGCTGAAGGCAATTCAAAGAAGCAGATAAAAGAAAAGCTCTCTGCCCTTTTCTTATTTGCCTCAAAGCAGGGTACAAATTTACAAAGATATCCACCTCCTCTTTCTACCAGGAAGACAGAGGTTAGTTCCCAACAAACTTAGACCTTACCAGTAGGGAAGGCACTGACTGAAGCCTGCATAACAAATATTACTCTTATTTATAGGGTTCCCTAGGGCCCCCCCATAACCGGCCTCCCTATGTCTTTCTTTCTTTCTTTCATCTCTAACTGAAGATGGTATTTAGGCCTGAATTCTCAGCCACCTCAGAGAGTTACTCATTTTTCCTGTGTATTTTATACATGAGTTACACATGTTAACAAACTGCTGTTTATCTTTCTCTTGTTCATCTTTTATCACAGAAGTATCAGCCAAGAACTCAAAAGGATAGAGGGAAAATTATTTTTCCTCCCCTACAGTCTTATCTTCAAATACAGTCACATGGGGGGCCGGAGGGACATAATTCAATCCATAATACTTCTTTTATTCACTATAGAGACACTGGGAAAAATAGGACTATATTGATAGTTATAGATATATACAGATACAGATATAGATGACAGTAATAAATGGCATAATGTGAAATACCAGGATTTAAACAGAAGAAGTTGAAATTTTGTTTTGATGACTTGTAATGCCCTTTGTTGCCTAGTGATGTCCAGTGATATAAATTATATCAGCTCTCTGAAACCCAGTTTTCTCACTGATAAAACATCAATCAGTTACGCCATTTATTTAATAAACATTACTTGAGTGCATACTATTTGCCAGATACTCTTCTAGGTACCGGCAATACGGAAGTGAGAACAGACAGAAACAATTCCCCTCATCTCCCCATGCCTAGAGCTTATGTTATGGCTATGGAGACAGAAAATAAATAGATCTAATATGTGGCATGGTGATGTGTGCTGTGTGGAGAAGTAAAGGAGAGGAAGTAGATAAAGAGAAGGGCAGGGGTATAGTTTTAAATAGGGTGGCCAAAGGGGGTTTCATGAGGAAGGAGACATTTGTGCAAAGGCCTCTTGGAAGTGAGGGAGTAACCCAGGGAAAGATGTGGAGGAGAGCATTCCAGGCAAGGGGGCAGAGGGAGTCCCTGGTGTGTATGAGAAGGTGCTAGAAGGTGATTGTGGTAGGTGGAGGGCATAAGCCAGGGTCCAAGTAGTAGGTTTTGTGGTTATGTGGCTTTGTGCATGTGTGTATGTTGGGGGTGGGGGTAACAGGAGGGGAGCACGTACACAGAATTCGTAAATCATGGTATATGCATTATGAATTTTACTCTGAGACGGGACATCATTAGAGGATGTGAACCAACCACTTTGTTGAGACTAAACTTGAGGAGAGGCAGCAAAGTAGAAACGGGGAGAACAGGAAGCCACTCCAACAGAGCGGGACCGAAGCTCAGAGGTGGAGGGGGTGAGAGGTGGCGGTGCTTGGGACACATGTTGAGGGTAAAGCCAACAGGTTTGCTAATGGACTGGATATGGGCATAGGAGAGGAAAAGAAGCTCATCAGATTCAAGGAAAAAAGGGAAAATTGGAAAACTCAGAGCAATCATTTTCTGAGATGGGGAATATGGAGGAAAGATCCAGAGTTAGGTTTTAGACAATTTCCCTTTGAGGTGCCCATTAGAAGTCCTGGTCGAGAAGTGGAGAAGACAAAATATCCCCCTCATGGAGTTGCCTTAAGAATTAACTGAAGGACAATATACAAGAGATGGAAATCAAAAGAAAGACTGAAACTAGCTAACACTCATGGAGTCAAATACTGTTCCTAACACTTTACATGCACTATCTTGTTCAAGCCTCACAACAACCCAAAGAGAGATACTATTATCTCATTTTATTGATAAGGAAACTGAGGCTAAATCACTCCCCAAAGTCAGATACATAGCTGGAAGGGGCCATGCCCTGGACACTACCCTCTCCTGCCTCCCTTGGATAAAGTGCAATGTGCCGAGGTCATTGCAGTAAGATGTCAAAATGTGAAACTGCCTTCTTTACAGGTCGATTCTCCACAAAGCTCCCTTTGACTTCTGGTATATTTTGTGCCCCTTGAGGACATCCAAGTGTTCATAGAACAGGAAGCCCAGCGAAGTTTCCACCCATCTGCATATACTAAACCAGAGCTCCCCCAGCTTCTGCCAGCATTGCTACAGGGAAGCTCACATCTGTAAAGAAGTCGAGAAGCAAGAACCAGAGAACTCTAGGGGACAAAGGCCTGTGGAGGTGTGAGAGCACAGACCACCAAAATGAGGGCACAGAGCTGCAAGGTCCTTGAAAGCCACCTGGGTGTCCCCTACAGAGCGTGTTTCTAAGCTACGGGATTCCATGACTCTGAGGTGGCGCGCTGTGCTCTCCTTCCCCTGCGCCTCAATGACGGGAGAGCGCCCAGTGGGAAGAGAAGGCGGCAGAGGCACTTTATCTTTGTCAGAGGAAGAGTTCCCTCCAATCCTCCGTTTTTTTACACAAAGACTCATTCACACAGCACACACACAGGAGTCAGGATAGAGGGGGCCAGGCCTCCAGATTTGAGCTCCCCATCAATGAAGCATTTCTGACTCTCCCCGAACCAAGAGCATCTCTGCGCCCACCACCTTGTGAGGCAGCAGCCACGTTCACGTGCATCTGAGCAATTGCAGTGCCACAGGACCTCCAGGTCCGGTTCATTTTCAGTCAACAAGGGTCCTTGGGGTACAAAGATTCTAAAACCTGCAGACAAAGATGAAAAGGGGAGAGAGGCCCCTTCCTCACAGGCAGCCACAGGTCAGCAAGCTTCTGAGCCACATCAGCCAGCATCCTGCAGGATCTTGTCTAAAGAGCCATGCCCCACCCCTCTGGGCTCCAGGTTTTTAACTTTCCCATCTTTCTTAGCCTAAAGTCGCCACTGCCTGGAGCTCTCCGGATGAACGGGCCTCTGATCATCTGGTAAGGAGACAAACTGTGGCCATTCTTAGGAGCAGCTTCAGGGGAGATTTAAAAACTCACAGGAACCTTAGATGCTTCCTCATAGCCAACACTCTTACAGCCAAGGGCTTTTTCAGAGTGACCTGGCAAGCTCCTGTGGAACCCCAGTTGCTGTCCTCTGCACCCCTAGAAAGTGTCCTTTGTTAGCCTGTCCCCAAAGCCCCTGGCTTACTCTGCACCAAAGCCCAGCCTCTAGCTTTCACAAAACACCACGTAAAGACACCCAGTCACCCCGGTGACCCTCAAGCTGAGTCCTTTTCCCTCTTGATCTTTCAGCTCAAAGAGGGACCCCAGCGAAAACCAGAAATGACATTAGAGCTTAAACCTTCCCAAGGAAAGAAATCACTGTGGAAAGATACCCTGGGAAAACCGATTTAGCATTCTTTTCCTTTTTCACCTTAATATCCCTTCAGAGGAAGAGAAGTTCACATCATAAAAGGGCCTTTAGAGAGCATTGCCTTGGAGGCCAGACTGAAAGAGCAGGAGAACCTTACAGTTAAGGATCAAGCCGCCACGAGCTGAAATGAGAACCTGGCTTTTGCCCAGCAAAGGTCCGAGTCAGATCTTATTATGACGGGGTCTGACCCCACTCAGGCGGGGACTTCCAGGAGGCGGCTCCGAGTCTCCCAAGGCGGGCTATGGACTTCTCATGGAATCAATGCTTACAACATGAGAAATGCCTCTGTTGTGGCTTCTAGTGCAGATCCCTTGAGAACCACTTCCCAAGGACACTTCTTTCTGCATATGACATCTTTTTGTAGTTTATTTGGGATGTCATCTCAAGAGACTGTGAAGGGAGAGACTAAGGAAGTAAGATAGGAATAGAAAGGAAGGAAAGTAGGGAATAAAGGGATGTCACTGAGCTGAGACACTGCACTGGGTCACCAGAGTGGGCCAAGGATTTCTGGGGGCAGGTGTAGAGCACCTGAGCGCTCCCAGCTGAAGATCTCAGAAAGGCATGAAGACCCCATGCCCATTGTTGGTTGAGAGCTTCTTCTAAAGCAAGAAGGTACTGCCCTTGCACCTCACCCTGCCTACCAGCTGGCCATCCCCAGCAGCAAGATGAGGTCAGCAGGTGCTCATGGCCAACACCTTCATTGCAGTGAGTACTAAGTAGATGAGGGCCCCAAGAGTGATGGATAAATATGTGGAGAGATACGTGTTTATATCTTCTTTCTTTCCACAAAAGTGAACCAGTAATATACATTGCTCTGCAACTTGTTATTTTTATATTACAATGTGTCTTGAAAATTGTTTCAAATTCTGCACAGACAGACCTTCATTCTTTTCAATCCCTGTACATATTTGACTATATAAGTAAAACCATCATTTATTTAGCCAGTTGCATATGGTTGGCCATTTGGTTTGTTTTTGGTCTTTAACTATTACAAACCATATTATATATCTCATTCTTTACCATATGTACAAATAAAACTGGAGAAGAAATTGCTATGCGAAGGCTGCTGCTATGGCAGAGAGGATACAGTCCACCCGGTCCCGCCGGCAATGCGGGGAAGGGCCCATTTTGGGTCCCTTACCCCTCCTGGGCACTGTCAAACCTGAGGTTTGTGTCTTCCTTTCTCTTGGCCTTCCTAGCAAGCCAGTTTAGAATGTAGGCCAGTCTGCACTGGCCCACTAGGCAGGTGTGACTCTGAGCAAAGTGCCAAGCCAGAATAAAAAAAGAACCCACTTCTAGGAAGATTCCATGTGCGGTGTTCAAGATAAGGGAAGGAGAACACACACACTCACACACACACAAACACACACACAGCTTTTCCTGGACATGAGATGGCTGCCTGGCCGGAAGTCTTCTCTCACGCACCATAGAAGCTGTGATGTTAATTGCCCCTGGCACTGATAGCTACGAATGGCATTATCCTTTTCCATTCCTTGGACACCAGCTACAGGCAGCCTAATAGAACAAAGGCTCGCTAGCAATGGACTGTCAGCAAGCTTGTAGACTCCCCAGGGCAAACTGTCTCTTGTGTCCTTTTATAGAATATCCCCTCTCCTGGGTGGTTTATCATTATAAATCCACAAAGAAATGATATAGTTTGGGGGAAAAAAGGACTTTTCTATTTTATGGCACAGGTAAACTATCTCACCTATTTCACCATGACTTATTAGAAATAAATGTCAGCTGTAATTTTGGAAGTACTAAGAACAGATGTAATAGAGCACCCACTGGTAATCTGTCCTGCTCAACCCTGGCTGACAAGGATGAATTTTCTATTCTTATGAATCACCTTAATGCACTCAGAGAGGAGATTTGCAGCAGTGTTAGTACATTTGTAAGGCTGTGGTGCTGTAAAACTTGCAATCTAGTTTTGAAATATTTATCATTTCTCTTCCTGTTTGTTCTGAAAACATTACGTGGCAAACTTGGAGGTGAGTTCAGTGTCCTCTCTCCCCGAGTGCAGAAAACTGCCTATACAAGACTCATAACACCAACAGATATGTAACAAAATAAGAAATATGCATCCCCTTTGCAACTGCTATAGATTTCCCTAAAGGAAGGAAAGGTCTGTATGTGAAAATACATTGTGTTTGCTGAGACCTAAAAGGCTAGGGTCTGAGCAAAACCTCTGCTGAGCCCAGGGAGTGGGGGTTAGTTGTGGCTCTGGGGGTGGAATATTTGAGGATGTCACCAGACACTGGGGAAGAGGCTGGGACACACTCCCATGCCTGTCCCTTCAAAACCTTCAAAGAAGTCTGAAAACCCAGAGGGTTTGTTTTATTCACTCATGACATAAATATCTTTTGAGTACCCACTATGTGTTTCAGGCACCAACATAAAGATAGGGGGTGAGGTCTGGGTCAAGTTTGAGACCTTCTTTGAGGATTGGGATGACAGCGCTATTAAATCTCAGACCCAACACTCGCTGGCTTCATGACTTGGCAAGTGACATAACATCTCTAAGCTTCCATTTCTTGATCACTGTGACATTAATAAAATCTCCCTGTACAATGTTGTTAAGGGGTTGGTTGTGATGATGGAGGCCATGCACCTGACAGTCAACAAGCCTAACTCTTCTCCATGCCTCATCTTCTGAGCAGAGACTGCTGATTGAGGCTTCTGATCTGGGTGCAGCTCAGTGTGGCTAGAGAATCAGGTAGCATTGTCAAGAATGGGTCACCCACAGAGCGCTATCCACATCAAGTATAGGATAGCTTCCTCTTGAGCCTAGAGAAAGACCTGATAATGGCCTGTGTATTGATAAGCAAACTATTAAAAAGCAGGCAAACGGTCAGTCACATATTGCCTCTCTCTCATGCTGTAAGACCTTGAGATCATCAGATCCTCACCTGCAAAATGGGGATAATTTCAATACATATTGCATAAGTTTGTGATGAAGATTAAATTAGACAAGGACTCAAACACACACACACACACACACACACGTCTGCCACATAATAAGAACTCAGCAAATGCTAGCCACTACAGTGACTGTGTCACTCCGAAAGCTTTTCTTCCAGTTACACATTTGACTCTAAGAAATGCAGTCAGTGCACATGCAAAGGCACAAATACCTTTGCTTCCTTGATGGGAAGCCAAGTAATGGGGAAAGACATTCGGCTTAGTCAGAAGAAGGGGTTGAAGTCTTGATTCTGTTCTTGACCATCTCTGTCACCTTGGCCATCAAAGTTCTCCTTTTCTGAATTAGTTTCCTTACTGACTACTGGTTGTAGGGTTTTGCAAGGTGAAGGGTTTGTATAGAACACAGTGTACCAAAATGTAAGGTGCCATTATTGTTCGGACAAGGCATACAGACAGTGGGCTAGGAGTCAGACATTCTGCGGTTTGCTTTCCTGCTCTGCCACTCACTGGCTGTGTGGCTAGTCACATAACCTCTCTGGTGAACTATCTCTGTGCCTGTACAATGCAGATAATAATAGCTGCCCTGCTGATCCCATAGGGCTTCAAAGTCTTAAAACAGAAAAATGAATACCGGAGAGCTTTGTCACTTAAAAAGCCACACAGCTGTTATTTGGATTGTGATTCATCACAATTAGGGCATTTCCTTGGGCAGTTATGAAGCGCATAACACAAGAAAGAAGAGCAGAAAGGCCAAGCCAATGCAGCAGAGAAAGCAGGGAAATCCTGAGACAGACAGTAATTTTTCAACCTGAGGTCTGGTGGGACCCCAGGAACTGAGGGTTTGGGAGAGGAGAGGTGGGTCAGGGCTCTGCCTCTCTGTGGTGGGAAAATGACCCCAAGCTACTGCTGCTGTCAGGGATCCTAAAAGCTGCTCCCCCTTGGCCTCCTTCAAAGGTTCAAATGCTTGGCACCCCAACCCGCTTAGCATGGAGGGCGGTCAGGCTGTGCAGCCAGAGGCTGCTGGAAAGTACTGACCATGCTCACCCCCAAATAAACATCCATGACTATTTCATCCAGGATCTTTCCATCCTAGGTCCACTCATCTCCCATGAATAATTATGCCCATAAAGTATGCTTCCAACATCAAGTCTAATCTGATGCACAAATATAATTCCACCGGATATCCCTCTGTTTCTGTCAGGACAATTGGCAATATCCCTATCGAGAATGTAGACGAGTAAAAGGGGAAATCTCTGAAATCATCTGACTTCCCGGGTTTTTGCTCTGAAATAAACATTTAATGCATGTTGATTGCTGTGCTCTCTATGTGCTTCTGATAGTAATCTGCTTTCAATATGACCTCAGTGGAAAGTAAATCTGGGCAAAATAAAAGAATGCCAGAAAGCAAATGTGTTCATTCATCCTTCAAGTGGTTTTTTTTTTTTTTTCACTCTTTCTTTCTTTAATCCCTACAAAACAAAGAAGGTGATGGGTGGGCTAAAGGTCCACGCCAGCAGGCAGGCGGCCCCGCTCTTCATAGCTGCAGGATGTTCAGAACCAACCATGAACTCCCGCTCTCAGTACTATTTTCAGTGCCGAAGAGAAAGCGAAGGGCCCAAAGGCCAAATCCTGCTCTCTTAAAATGATGGTTATTATTCACCTCTGTTTGCTATAGCTGTTATTTTTTATCCCCAAAGAAGCCTGCCGTGAAGGTATTTGATGCCTTCCCACTGGGGTCCTCCTTCCTAATGCCCAATCTCCCTTCCCCAAATGTCACAAATCGTCCGTTAAAAGAGGAAATAAAATGTTACCTTGCCGCCAGCCTCAAATCCCAGAGACGCCGGAGCTCAGTTTATACCCAGCACAGGTGATCAGCCCTGGGATGAGGTGAGACCACGGCTCCTGGGCGGCCCTGTCTGCATGCATCCTGGCTCTTCTCGGGCTCCCCGCGCCCCAGCCGTGCTTTCCCACATCACCCTCTGGGGAGGAGACTGACCCCTTGAGCAAAACAAAACTGGTTCCACAGACTCTGCCCTGATTCAGAATTTGTATTGCAGCTTGTCAGGAAAAGGATATTAGCTCTAGGATTTGGAGAGCTCTTGTTAGGTTTTTAAACCCCTTCCCACCCAATACACACTGTAGAACAAGATTCAGCACTATGAATGAACCCCATGGCGACTGGGTCAGAGAAGCTCTGCCGTCTCCCACAGCCTGTGGGCTCAGAATCAGAGGCGGAAGCCTGCAAATGCAAGTCAGGACAAGCTGACTCACAGGAAAATGAGCCACTCCATCTAGTCTGGCTGCCCTGTGTGCCTTGCAACTGAGAAAATGAGAGCCAGCTCAGCCTTTCTCCTCGATTCCATCATCCTGACCACCTAGAAAGATGCCTAAATAAGAGGAAGAGCTTTTCCTGCCATCCAAACACAGGATGAGGCAGGGGACCAATTACAACACATGTGCACTTCTTTGCCAGGCCCTGAACAGCAGTTTGCAACTCTTGCTCCTTAAAGTGATGGTTATTATTCACCTCTGTTTATTAATACTGAGCATTTAAACAGAATTGCAGCAGCAGTTTACGATTTTAATGAAGTTGCACTTCATTTCAACATTAAAATATTTGTGTGTATTTTCTAATTATAAAAAAAAATACACGCTTGTAAAAAAAACATTTTATACAGCACAGCAATAAATAAAGTAGGAAGAGAATGTTCTGCATATCTCCTTTCTCTGAAGACAACCAGAGTAAATATTTTGGTGTATATCCTTTAAGAATTTTCTCTATGCCTATGCATTGTTTTTAAATAAAATGATAAGAATGCATGTTGAAGCCTCTTTTTGACAGGAGTGAAAACTCTGAAACAATCTAAATGTCCCTCAGTAAGAAAATAGTAAATTAAATGATGGGGCATCCATGCAGAGGAATCCCTTGCAGCTACTAAGAGGAAGAAATAAATCTATACCCACTGACAATAGAAGATGCCCACAGTATGTTGTTAAATGAGAAAAGCAAGTTGTAGAGCAATAAATAGTGTCTCAAAGCTTAAGCATTGACCTGTGCTCTGCCAATTGCACATTCTCCATGCCTCTACTGATCACTTTACCTCATTTTCATTATTCATATTTGGGAAAAAGTGCAGCTGCCAGCAGGGCAGTATGTTGGAGGCCCAGGGTGCCCACTGTCTGGGGAGTTTCCCTGCCACTCAGTGGCCACCTCCTGCAGACCAGCGCTGAACCATCAGCACTCCCCTGGGAAGGGCTTGGCTACCAATAAGCTGGCTCCCAGCCTGGCGCCAGCTGCCCCACACCCTCCAGTGAGCTGTGCCTACAAACCAGCTCTGTCCTGAGGCCCCTGGCAGATTTTTCCACCATCTCCATGCTGCATGGTAACAGAGGCTGCAAATTCTCTCCTGTTTGGTGGAGGCTTAACTGACTTCCCTTACTCCCTGTGTGAAAAAATCTAGTGTGCCTCCACTTCACATTTGTTTCAATATTCCTTAGTCCATATGCATTTGTGCTACTGGACTTGGTTTTTGAACCAGTTGTCATATCTATCTGTTTTCTTCATGAGAATGCATTCATTTTTATATCTGTATGATCATCAAGATTGTCTTCTTTCTTCTGAATGTATCTTTTAACATGGTAAGAAGGGATGACCAATTATTCAAAGGGTACAACCAGGTGAGCCGAGTGTATTAGTTTCCGATGGCTGCTGTAACAAATTACCACCAACTTAGTGGCTTACCAAAGCACAAATCCAAATAAGCCTCAGTGCTTAAATCAAGATGTCTGTAGGGCTGGTTCCTTCTGGAGACTCAGCCCTGGAAGAGAGGATCTGTTCCTTGCCTCTCACAGCTTCCAAAGGCTGCTGGAATGACTTGGCTCATGGCGGCATCACTACAGTCTCTGCTGCCTCATCACACTGTCCTCTCCTCTCACTGAATCCCCCAGTATCCTTCTTATAATGACTGCTATGACTGCATCAAACTCACTCAAATAATCCAGCATAATGTCCCCATCTCAAGAGCTTAATCACAAAGGACTTTCTGCCATACAACTAATATTCACAGGTTCCAGGGATTTGAGGGGACCCTTCATTATACAGCTTCTCATATCAAGGAAAAGTAGGAAAAGCAAAAACTAGAAAAAACAAACAAGAAAATATAAAAGGCTGAAATCCTGTAATGCCCCTCCTCAAGGGCTTAAAAAATGTTATGAATGAAAGAAGTATCAGATGAATTATAACATATGTATCTCCATAATTGAAATACTATGCAGCCCCTGTAACCATGTGTTAGGCCATCATATATGAACAGTACATTCCATGACGTGGAAAGATTTTCAAGATACAGTAATTTAAAAAAAAAACAATATCATGTGATTTCACTTGCATTCATTAAAAAATGGAAGACTGCACAGTTGAATAGATGGACTCTAGGTGCACAACAAACTGATATGCATGGTTATCTCTGGAGGCGAAGTGGGATTGAATAGGGACACAATGGAAACTTTCACTTTTTATTTATGTACTTGGGAATTATTTGAGTATATCCAATATTATATTGCATTACATATAATTTTTCTTTTTGAATCACAGTAATGAATATGTTAAAGACAATCCAGAAGGGGCAAAATGTCTTTCCTTTCCCCTTCTGGTACTCCTTTGCCACCCTCCTTTGGTACTTGATGCCTCGATACCCCTCTGAAAGCCTCGGAGAAGCTAAATCAGGTACACTTCAATGGCTGGATTAGTGAGCACAGAGATGGCTCGTGACAAAAGGACGAGATAGATGGGGCAGGACAGACAGATGCAGGCGGTCTTTCCCCAGAGGTAAGCACGTGCTTGTTCGTTTCTCAGGGTCCAAGAAACCCACTGGTAGGAAACTTGTTATTATGTTCCATTCCCCTGAACTTTCCTCTTCAGCAGGTAAACCCTGAACTGAGCAGGCACCCTGGCTGCTGTCATTATATTCTACGGCATTCCTGTGGGTCATTTCCTCCTTTGGTATCCTGCCACTGTTAGCTGGGCTCTAATTAGCAGCCAGTATGTAACATAAGGCAAAAAATATGCAGACAGTTTCCCCAAGCAGCCTGCTACCCTCTTATTATGATGATAATGTAGATATTCCCCATGGTACCTTGGGACGGTATATCTGATAAAAGCCAGAACAACCACATGCTCCAGACATTCATGCTGGATAAACAGAACAAGCAGAGATGCAAACAGCTCTGACACAGTCCTTCACATGAATACAAATTGGTAAAAACTGCCACTTAAAATCCCTTTGTGTTTGCTCTATTAACTGAGCACACTTCACCCCGTCAGACATCCAAGACCAAAATGGTGCCAGAGTGGGGCCAGAGTAGATTATCCTTCTGCACCTGAGGGTAGCAGGAGCCAGGTAGCGAGATTCTACATCACCTGACCCACTTTAGGGGTCGAAACAATGTTTAGTTGGGGCGGTATCCATGGGCCCCTCTTCAAGCCTACAAACAAGCCACTGGTCGGGACTGGCATGTACAGTTACAGGGCCCCATGGGCTGTAGCTGGTGTCAATCAGACCATCAATCTTGCCTCACACCAGTGATGGTGTTTCAATACCCCTTCTAGAGTTTGAAGACCCATTTACAACTGAAAAAGCTACCACTGACCCCTATGGGATAAAAGACCTATTTTAACCATTTTTTTATTTTTAAGATGTACAATGAAAACAATCAATTATGAATTCAGCAACTCTATAAATTTTCATCTTATAATCAAAACAGGATTTACATTATTTGAAAATACTTATATATGCCTATTTTTCACACTGTTGTGAACTGAATGTTTGTGTCCCCCCCACCAAAATTCACATGTTGAAACCTTATTCCCCAGTGTTAGGAGGTGGGGCCTTTCGGAGGTGAACATGTCATGAGGATGGAGCCCTCATGAATGGGATTAGGGCTCTTATGAGACCCCCCAGAGCTCCCACGCCCCTCCCACCATGTAGGGACCCAGTCAGCAGTGGGCAGTCTGCAACCCAGAAAAGGGTTCTCACTGGAACATGACGATGCTGACACTCTGATCTTGGACTTCTAACCTCCTGAATGGTGAGAAATAAATGCCTTTTGCTTATAAATCATCCAGTCTGTGGTACTTTGTTATAGCAGACAAATGGACTAAGACATGTATTATTTATCTAATCCATAAACAGATCCAAGGATCTCTTGCAATAGTGCCTTAGCCATTGCTCCGAGTCCTCAGTCCATAACTTGGGAATCACTACTGTAGAGTAAGGTGGCCTGCTTTTTGTCCCTAAAGATCTCAGTACTTATTAAAACTACTGGAGTTGAGTTTCAAGTTAAGCCAGTAATGGACAAAGAGAGAGAGCCGATGTAAACCTAGAGGACACAATGGCGGTGGGGATGGAGAGGAAGTGAAAGGAATTTGGGTGAGACAATAAGGTAAAGCCTGAAGGAGGCAGGGCCACCTGGAAGGAGCGGGATGTGCAGGGAAGGCCCCAGCTCCAGGCTTCCCTGGGGGCTGAATGCTGGAGCCCTGGACCAAAACTGGGCTGGAGGAGGAGGAGTGGCTCTAAGTGACTCTGGGCATCTCTGTTTCTGGTCTTTCCAGAACAATCCCTCTTCACAAAAGAGACAAAATCCTGAGTGATTTTGTAGCCATAGTGGAGGTCCCATTTCACTATTACCCATAAATTTGTTCATTGCAACTCCCTTCTGTTTATATCCAGAGACTCTCAGCATATCACAGTAACTTCATGTGAAGCCTCCTGTTAAGAATAATTTGGAGATTCGCATTCAATCCAGGGACTGTCCTGTCTCTGGTTTCTATCAAGGCCAATGTCTTGTTTGTACATGAGGAGTGACAAAGCCTTTCTGTCTACTTTGCTTTACTGTTTGCTCAACAATTGGAGGCTGAGGAAAAAAGGGGACAAGGGAGATGATCATAACCACTTTCAGGGTGCAGAACTCAACTGGCTGTAGCAGAAATCAATGATTATATTCTTATTTTTACTATAACAGCATTTGTGGGATTCTTCACTACTGCCAGACACTGGGTCACACAATTCACATTCAAGCAGTTCTGCCTTGGAGAAGCCTCCTGGGCCACCCAATGCAGAGTCACCCCACCTCCCTTCATTATTCTCCTGTACCCATGAGTTTCATTTTCTTCATTGTACTTTTCATGCTCTATAATTACCTAATTTCATGACTTTTTTATCTACCCTCTAGTCAGTAACACTATAATTACAAGCAGAACTTGTTTGCTTATTCAACCCTCTATTCCCAGGGCCTAGAAAAGCGCCTGGCATCCAATGGACACCCTCTTTTTTCATTTAATTGATAAATGATTCCATTTAAACCTTATCACAACTTATGGGGTAAGTATTAGTACTAACTTGACTTTTCTGAAGGTGGACACTGAAGCTAAGAAGGATATGGAAACTTGACCAAAATTACATGACTACTAAGGGGTGGTTAGGGTTCAGACCCAACTGTTCTAGCTGGTGGTGTTCTCGCTGGAGCCCTCAGACAACGCTGACCATATGCCTGACCTCAACCAGCAAGAGCAGTGCGGCAGGCTTGGTATATGCTGTTGTGACGTCTGAAAGAGAAAAAACTCCTGGATTTCAGTGTTTTCTTGTTCTATAAAGGGCAGCATATTCAAGGCGGGGCTTCGTGGCAGGGGCCCATCTCTCCCCAGGTCAAACATTGATATCCCAGTGGACCGGAACAGACCTGTAAACTCCAATGTCCAACATTCACCTGAAAGGACATATGTGAAGAAAATGAAAGACTTTGTGTGGACAAGGGGGAAGAAAGCAGAGTGACTGAGTACTCATCCTCAGGGCTTTTTAGCTACTATGGCTGGTGCAGCCACCTCATTCTTTCTCACAGCTTACTACGCCATTTCCCCCACCACCGCCTACCTCATGAGGTTGAGAAGAGGAGGAAGCCAGCTGACAAGTGAAAGCCGCTGTGAGCCTGGCACACAGCTGCAACTCTCTAAATGGCAGTTGTTGATGTTGTTACTATTATTCTCATGGAGGCAGCAGGATGGATCCCAGAGCAACATGACTGAGTCAAGGTCCCATCTCTGTCAGTTTCCACAAACATGGAAAGGTCAAATACCTTCATCTCAATCAACAAGCACCAGCATGTCAGGGCTTTTTCCCCTCGGGCCATGAACAGAAGGTACAGGTGAGATGAGATGGAAGGATTAAAAGATATATACATTTATGTATTTATCTGTACATGTAACTGTGTACATGCCTCCATATGTTCACTTGATCGTGGCTATAGTGAAGTTGATACAGATACACAGGCTGAGCCTGGGAATAAATTATATCTTAGTTGCTCACCACCATTTACTTCATGCTGCTTGGACATTGCTACCCTGGGTGTAGGGTGAGAATAGGAAATAAGCTTCCTGTTGGTAGAAGGAAAGAGATAAGCAGTTACCCTTAAATGGCAATGAACAGAATATCTTGCAAATAATTCCCTTTATGTTATCTGTTTGGCAAGAACCGGGCAGTATCTTAAAGAGGCTTAACAAGGCTCTTCATCCTTTACCCACCCCAACCCCAATCAAAGAAAAAAATCTTTCCAGTCAGACCTGCAACCAGGTTGACAGTGAAAGCAAAGCAGAACACAGGTGCACTACTTCCTCCTTCCAGCAGGAGGAGCTCTAACTGATCAGTCAAACCTAACTTCCTGTTTATCACCCAACTGCATCTACCTGGCTCAAAGTATCCAGGTACTTTGAAAGAGGGAAAACAGGGATACCTACACAGCTTCTAAATGTTTCTGTCATAGAACAAAACCAATGATGTTCCTTCTCTGTGTTCTGAAGTTTGGACACCACATAATTCAACACCCCTTAAGAAAATGAGGGAGAAAGGATTAAAAGGAGGAAGGAAGGATGAATCTAAACAAACAAGAATTAAAACAGGAGCCTCGACTTCTAACTTGCAAGCATGTGGACAGAAAAGGGAAATTGCCAACAATTACAGAGCAATACAATAAGTGGTGTAGTAATAGGGTGAGCATAAGGTACTCAAAATGGGTGCACTGAACTCAGCTATGGGTGTTTGGAACTGGGGACAGAGAGGAGCCATCAGGCTGAGGTTCCCTAATGTAGTAAAAGCCACCACTTAGAGAGCCCATTCACTCAGCACATAGCTCAAGGGAACAGCTAAGTGAGGTGCACAGAAGGTCAGCACACAGCCAGATGGAAGGTCCAGGCCTGCTAACCATGCACTCAGTGATGGGGCTACTTCCACTGGGTTAGGCCCTGATAGAGCACTGTGGAAGTTCTTGTAAGTCATAAGTGACCTGAGAGATTTAATGAAGAAAATCAGTTCATGCTCTTTTTCATTAATTATAAGGCAACTCCCATAACAATGGTTCATTGGTTTATCTAATTTCTTCTAGAAGACCAACCAGGTATGAACAACTTCCTTCTAGAAATCTTTCTTTGGAGTCATTCATAGGTTCAGCAAGAATATATAGTTGTACTAAATGGAGGATAAGTGCCTATGTCCTCACAAGTGTAGAAAGCACAATTGTAGTGGCAGGATTATTTGTGTAGGTATCTGTCCAGTATGTCTCTGACTTGGAAATCTATAGTTGTATATTCTGAATTTTAAACCTACTGTTAGTCAGTTATTTCAGCTTTACCCAATGATACCATTTCCTTTTCATAAATAATTTTGGAATATTGTCCATTTCATTCCATATAAAAATCTATTTTTAAAAGATATTGTGGAGGGGGCAGAGGCAGGATGGCGGCATGAGTAGAGCACCAGAAATCTCCTCCCAAAACCACATATATCTATGAAAATATAACAAAGACAACTCTTCCTAGAATAAAGACCAGAGGACACAGGACAACATCCAGAGCACATCAACACCTGCGAGAACCCAGCACCTCACAAAGGGGGTAAGATACAAACCCTGGCCCAGCCAGTCCCAAGCGCCCCTCCCCCCAGTTCCTGGCAGGAGGAGAGAGGTCTGAGCGGGAGGGAGAAGAAGCCCAGGACTGCTGAACACCCAGCCCCAGCCATCCAGACCAGAGCGCAGACACAGTGCATGCGTGGGGCCCTGGATACTAGGGAAACAGGGCAGCAAGAACGGTGAGCAGGTACCGGAGGATGGCGCTGGAGGACAAAAGAAAAGCGAGCGGCCATCTTTTTGCTGTTGTTGTTGTTGTTGTTGTTTTTGTTGTTTTGTTGTGGTGAGTGCTTTTCTGAAGTCTTAAAGGGACAGGGACCCCAATACTAGGGAAACAGGAGAGCAAGTCTGGTGAGCAGGTGCCTGAGGCTGGTGCTGGAGAAAAAAGAAAAATGAGTGGCCATTTTTTTATTTTTTTGTTTTTCTGGTCATTGTTTTGTTTTGGTGGGTGCTTATTGGAAGTTTTAAACAGCCAGGGCAGGACACTTAGTCCAGAGGTAGGGAATCTGGGGATCTCTGAGCACACTAATCCCCTGGGCTGCAGGGAGCATGGAGGCTCCTTACGGAGATAAATAGCCTCCTGGCCACTCCCCCTCCAAAGCAACTCCACCACTTTGGAGCAGCAGCCCGAGCCAGGTCACGCCCACAGCACCAGAACAAGCCACTAGAGGTCGCTATTCTCCCAGAAGAGGAAGGCCACAAACCAACAGGAAGGGAAGTTCTTCTAGCCGTCACTAGTCCCAGCTCTGCAAACTATTCCTATCACCATGAAAAGACAAAATTATAGGCAAACCAAGATCACAGAGACACCAGAGAAGGAGACAGACCTAACCAGTCTTCCTGACAAAGAATTCAAAATAAAAATCATAAACATGCTGACAGAGATGCACAGAAATACACAAGAGAAATGGGATGAACTCTGGAGGGAGATCACAGATGCCAGAAAGGAGATCACAGAAATGAAACAAACTCTGGAAGGATTTATAAGCAGAACGGATAAGATGCAAGAGGCCATTGAAACCAGAGAACAGGAATGCATAGAAGCTGACATAGAGAGAGATAAAAGGATCTCCAGGAATGAAACAATATTGAGAGAATTGTGTGACCAATCCAAAAGAAACAATATCCATATTATAGGGGTACCAGAAGAAGAAGAGAGAGGAAAAGGGACGGAAAGTATCTTGGAAGAAATAATTGCTGAAAACTTCCCCAAACTGGGGGAGGAAATAATCGAACAGACCATGGAAATACACAGAACCCCCACCAGAAAGGATCCAAGGAGGACAACACCAAGACACATAATAATTAAAATGGCAAAGATCAAGGACAGGGAAAGAGTTTTAAAGGCAGCTACAGAGAAAAAGGTCACCTATAAAGGAAAACCCATCAGGCTAACATCAGACTTCTCAACAGAAACCCTACAGGCCAGAAGAGAATGGCATGATATATTTAATACAATGAAACAGAAGGGCCTCGAACCAAGGATACTGTAACAAGCATGACTACCATTTAAATATGATGGCGGGACTCAACAATTCCCAGACAAGCAAAAGCTGAGGGAATTTGCTTCCCACAAACCACCTCTATAGGGCATCTTACAGGGACTGCTCTATATGGGAGCACTCCTAAAAAGAGCACATAACAAAACACACAACATATGAAGAATGGAGGAGGAGGAATAAGAAGGGAGAGAAGAAAAGAATCTCCAGACAGTGTATATAATAGATCAATAAGCGAGCTAAGTTAGGCAGTAAGATACTAAAGAGGCTAACCTTGAACATTTGGTAACCACAAATTTAAAGCCTGCAATGGCAATAAGTACATATCTTTCAATAGTCACCCGAAATGTAAATGGACTGAATGCACCAATCAAAAGACACAGCGTAATGGAATGGATAAAAAAAGCAAGACCCATCTATATGCTGCTTACAAGAAACTCACCTCAAACTCAAAGACATGCACAGACTAAAAGTCAAGGGATGGAAAAACATATTTCAGGCAAACAACAGCGAGAAGAAAGCAGGGGTTGCAGTACTAATATCAGACAAAATAGACTTCAAAACAAAGAAAGTAACAAGAGATAAAGAAGGACACTACATAATGACAAAGGGCTCAGTCCAACAGGAGGACATAACCATTCTAAATATATATGCACCCAACACAGGAGCACCAGCATATGTGAAACAAATACTAACAGAACTAAAGGGGGAAATAGACTGCAATGCAGTCATTTTAGGAGACTTCAACACACCACTCACTCCAAAGGATAGATACACTGGGCAGAAAATAAATAAGGATACAGAAGCACTGAACAACAGAGTAGAGAAGATGGACCTAATAGACATCTATAGAACTCTACATCCGAAAGCAACAGGATATACATTCTTCTCAAGTGCACATGGAACATTCTCCAGAATAGACCACATACTAGCCCACAAAAAGAGCCTCAGAAAAATCCAAAATATTGAAATTCTAACAACCAATTTTTCAGACCACAAAGGTATAAAGGTAGCAATAAATTCTACAAAGAACGCAAAAAGGCTCACAAACACATGGAGGCTTAACAACATGCTCCTAAATAATCAATGGATCAACAAACAAATTAAAATAGAGATCAAGGAATATATAGAAACAAATGACAACAACAACACAAAGCCCCAACTTCTGTGGGACGCAGCAAAAGCAGTCCTAAGAGGAAAGTATATAGTGATCCAGGCACACTTGAGGAAGGAAGAACAATCCCAAATGAATAGTCTAACATCACAATTATTGAAATTGGAAAAAGAAGAACAAATGAGGCCTAAAGTCAGCAGAAGGAAGGACATAATAAAGATCAGAGAAGAAATAAACAAAATTGAGAAGAATAAAACAATAGCAAAAATCAATGAAACCAAGAGCTGGTTCTTTGAGAAAATAAACAAAATAGATAAGCCTCTAGCCAAACTTATTAAGAGAAAAAGAGAATCAACACAAATCAACAGAATCAGAAATGAGAATGGAAAAATCATGACAGACTCCACAGAAATACAAAGAATTATTAAAGACTACTATGAAAACCTATATGCCAACAAGCTGGAAAACCTAGAAGAAATGGACAACTTCCTAGAAAAATACAACCTTCCAAGACTGACCAAGGAAGAAACACAAAAGTTGAACAAACCAATTATGAGCAAAGAAATTGAAACAGTAATCAAAAAACTACCCAAGAACAAAGCACCCAGGCCAGACAGATTTACCTCAGAATTTTATCAGACACACAAAGACATAATACCCATTCTCCTTAAAGTGTTCCAAAAAATAGAAGAGGAGGGAATACTCCCAAACTCATTCTATGAGGCCAACATCACCCTAATACCAAAACCAGGCAAAGACCCCACCAAAAAAGAAAATTACAGACCAATATCCCTGATGAATGTAGATTCAAAAATACTTAATAAAATATTAGCAAACCGAATTCAAAAGTATATCAAAAGGATCATACACCATGACCAAGTGGAATTCATCCCAGGGATGCAAGGATGGTACAACATTCGAAAATCCATCAACATCATCCACCACATCAACAAAAAGAAAGATAAAAACCACATGATCATCTCCATAGATGCTGAAAAAGCATTTGACAAAATTCAACATCCATTTATGATAAAAACTCTCAGCAAAATGGGAATAGAGGGCAAGTACCAAACATAATAAAGGCCATATATCATAAACCCATAGCAAACATTAAACTGAACAGCGAGAAGCTGAAAGCTTTTCCTCCGAGATCAGGAACTAGACAGGGATGCCCACTCTCCCCACTGCTATTTAACATAGTACTGGAGGTCCTAGACATGGCAATCAGACAAAACAAAGAATTACAAGGAATCCAGATTGGTAAAGAAGAAGTTAAACTGTCACTATTTGCAGATGACATAACATTGTACATAAAAAACCCTAAAGACTCCACCCCAAAACTACTAGAACTGATATCAGAATAGAGCAAAGTTGCAGGATACAAAATTAACACACAGAAATCTGTAGCTTTCCTATACACTAACAATGAACCAATAGAAAGAGAAATCAGGAAAACAATTCCATTCACAATTGCATCAAAAAGAATAAAATACCTAGGAATAAATCTAATCAAAGAGTGAAGGACCTATACTCTAAAAACTACAAGTAACTCTTAAGAGAAACTAAAGGGGACACTAACAAATGGAAACACATCCCATGCTCGTGGCTAGGAAGAATCAATATTGTCAAAATGGCCATCCTGCCTAAAGCAATATACAGATTTGATGTAATCCCTACCAAATTAACGGCAACATTCTTCAGTGAACTGGAACAAACAATTCAAAAATTCATATGGAAGCACCAAAGACCCCGAATAGCCAAAGCAATCCTTGAGAAAGAAGAATAAAGTAGGGGGGATCTCACTCCCCAACTTCAAGCTCTACTATAAAGCCTTAGTAATCAAGACAATTTGGTACTGGCACAAGTACAGAGCCACAGACCAGTGGAACAGACTAGAGACTCCAGACATTAACCCAAACATATATGGTCAATTAATATTTGATAAAGGAGCCATGGACATACAATAGCGAAATGACAGTATCTTCAACAGATGGTGCTGGCAAACTGGACAGCTACATGTAGGAGAATGAAACTGGACCATTGTCTAACCCCATACACAAAAGTAAATTCAAAATGGATCAAAGACCTGAATGTAAGTCATGAAACCATTAAACTCGTGGAAAAAAACATAGGCAAAAACCTCTTAGACATAAACATGAGTGACCTCTTCTTGAACATATCTCCCCGGGCAAGGAAAACAACAGCAAAAATGAGCAAGTGGGACTATATTAAGCTGCAAAGCTTCTGTACAGCAAAAGACACCATCAATAGAACAAAAAGGAACCCTACAGTATGGGAGAATATATTTGAAAATGACAGATCCGATAAAGGTTTGACGTCCAAAATATATAAAGAGCTCACTTGCCTCAACAAACAAAAATCAAATAATCCAATTAAAAAATGGGCAGAAGATCTGAACAGACAGTTCTCCAAAAAAGAAATACAGATGGCCAACAGACACATGAGAAGATGCTCCACATCACTAATTATCAGAGAAATGCAAATTAAAACTACAATGAGTTATCACCTCACACCAGTAAGGTTGGCTGCCATCCAAAAGACAAACAACAACAAATGTTGGTGAGGCTGTGGAGAAAGGGGAACCCTCCTACACTGCTGGTGGGAATGTAAGTTAGTTCAACCATTGTGGAAAGCAGTATGGAGGTTCATCAAAATGCTTAAAACAGACTTACCATTTGACCCAGGAATTCCACTCCTAGGAATTTACCCTAAGAACACAGCTATCAAGTTTGAGAAAGACACATGCACCCCTATGTTTATCGCAGCACTATTTACAATAGCCAAGAATTGGAAGCAACCTAAATGCCCATCGGTAGATGAATGGATAAAGAATATGTGGTACATATACACAATGGAATACTACTCAGCCATAAGAAGAGGGCAAATCCTACCATTTGCAGCAACATGGACGGGCCTGGAGGGTATTATGCTCAGTGAAATAAGCCAAGCAGAGAAAGAGAAATACCAAATGATTTTACTCATCTGTGTAGTATAAGAACAAAGGAAAAACTAAAGGAACAAAACAGCAGCTGAATCACAGAACCCAAGAATGAACTAACAGTTACCAAAGGGAAAGAGACTGGGGAGGGGGTGGGTTGGTAGGGAGGGGTAAGGGGGGGAAGAAGAAGAGGGGTATTAAGATTTGCATGCATGGGGTTGTGGGAGAAAGGGGAGGGATGTACAACACAGAGAAGACAAGTAGTGATTCTACAACATTTTGCTATGCTGATGGACAGTGACTGTAAAGGGGTTTATAGGGGGGACCTGGTATAGGGGAGAGCCTAGTAAACATAATATTCTTCATCCAAGTGTAGATAAAAGATAACAAAAAAAAAAAGAAAGAAAGAGATTGGGGATTACTCCCTGATAGGATAAAACTAACTGTATATCAACAATTAATGCATGCTTTAAATATCCTTAATTTTGATCACTTATAGGGTGTCAGATGATCAGCTGTGGAGGTACACTTTTCTGATAATATTCCTTTCTCTTAAAAACAAAAAACAAAACACAGTTCCTGTTTGGTGACCTCCAATGAGTTCTACACAATGGTATAAAGGGCATATCAAAGTGTGGGCAAAGGGTCTGTTTGTGTTTATACAGAGGATCAAAGCCCAATTTGGCTACCCAGAAAATGAACTAAGATACGATATGAAGAAGAACTTCCAACATCAGCACTCTCTGGAAGACTCATACCAGAAGATGATCATCAAAAAACCTCAACAAAGATCCAGGCGATGCTGCAGTTGTAGCTGCATTCATCCCACTGGTTCCTGGACTTGCCATTGGAATGAAGAAGGAGATATCTAAGCTGACTTGTGCACACAGTAAAACAACAAATTTGACTGGATCTATACTGTTGGAACTCAACCAAGAATCAGGAGAAGTGCAAGTTGTAGCGCTCCAAAATCTTACAACTACAGACTATCAGTATACTGTTAAAAGAACATATGGGATGTGAACAGTTCCCAGGAATGGGTTGTTTTAGTTTGTCTGATTTCTCTCAGACTGTTCAAGTACAGTCGGACAATATCCATTATATCACAGACAAATTTTTACAAATGCCTAGGGTGCCTAACTGGTATTCTTGGCTTCACTGGAGATGGCTGGTAATTATAGATCTGCTTTGGTTATGTAACTGTATTCCTATTATGTTAATGTGTGTGCACAATTTAATTAGGAGTTTAAAACCTATACATGCTTAAGTTACTCTACAAGAAGATATGTCAAAGAAATAATCAATCTTCCCATGTTTTCTTCCATCTGCTACCTCTATAGCTTTTCTTCTTCCTTCCTAATTACAACCCTTAAATAGAATTCGTGCCTCATATCGAATTCACCGAATATCATATTTCCTCCAAGTGGTAAAGATACCTCAAGACAAATGCTGGGCATAGAAGTCCCAGGGCATAAATATGCAAAGAAGTAAAGAGCTAACCTTTTCAAACAATATGGCTTCTCTCTCACTTAACAACTTTACATTTCCCTGTATGGCCCCGGAAGATGACTGGTTAGCCAGAGACGGGTAAGATTCCTCAAGGGAGGAACAACCTAAGACAGGCACAGTCACAGGGGGGCCATCAGGTGAGAAATTGGGGATCAACAGAGGTGAGGCTCAGAACCTCACCCCCCCCTGTTTTGAGAGAAATCTTCTGCATCCGTGGATGTTTTATTGCCCTTGTCTAGCTTGGATTAACACATAGTCTACAGGCACACACCTGATCATCTACAATTGCTCTCTTACAACACTAAACTATGTTTTCTACCTTTATCTTGCATCTACCTACCACTTCAGCAGTTTATTAAAAAAATAATAACAATAATAATAAATGGAGAAATGTGGGATTCACATATAAATCAAGTATAAAAATCAAACGAATATTCATATTTGACCTGATTGTTTATATTTCATAATGAGTGATCAAAACCAAAAGTTTTTGTGATGACTGCCCTTGTACTGTTCACCATGTAAGAACTTATTCACTATGTAAGAATTTGTTCATGTAAGAACTTGTTCGTTATGCTTCAGAAGATTGGAGACTGACGAGAATTAGGCTGGGGGTGGATTAATGATTGTGCATTGTGCATTGACTCCCCTATACAGAATTTTATTGTTGTTAACAACCATTTGATCAATAAATATGAGAGATGCCCTCTCAAAAAAAAAAAGATATTGTGAAGGTAGCTTCTCTGCCATTTAACCATTGATAGGATAATTTGCATTTGAAAAACAAAATCGTGGTTTTTCAGGAGGATATAGTAAGATACTGTATGTCACTACCTCTAAGAACTTGGAAGTGTCAACTGTTAGCCTGCTGATGCCCTCCCATGAACTCAGACAAGAAGAGCAGACCATATGCTTATAAATACCATATAAGCACAGAAAATGAAGATTTACCAAGTTTCAGAACAATTGGCCTGGACATCCTTAGGGAGATGCATTCCAAGAGAAAGGCAAAGAAAAAACTGAATGTATGTAGTAATTTCACTGTTAGTATTATACTAACATTTGTACTACTATTTTATGTTTTTATCATTTAAAATAAATGATTATGCTCTTTGTTAGGAATCCAACATTTTTACGTAAAATAATTGAATGTTTCATTGAATTATACAAAAAGGGAAATACAGTTTGGATGAAGAATAAAATCATTGAAATAGGCATACTGTAATGTGAGACCTAAGTTGAATATATTAATATAAACTAATAACACTTAATAAAATATGTATTTTCAAGCTCTGTTCAAAAAAAAAAGAAGGAAGAATCAGAAGAGGAGATGTCCCAATCCAAATCAAAAGGCCATATATAAATGATAATGATAGCTTTGAGCAGTGAGATAGGATTAACCAGGGGAACATGAGTGAATTCCGCTGGACAGCTCGCCATTACTGTGCTAACGTCTCTGATATTTATCAACTGTATGTAATCAGAACAGGAATTCTGGAATAAATGGGTTTGAAATGCAGGAAAATGAATTACCTTGTGGATGTGACAGACTTCACTCCTGATGTTATGAAGAGTGTGGGGCTTTCCCTGAAATACTCCCCAGCCCTCTTCGTCCTGCCATTAACATGGATTTCCTGCTGCAGTCAAGACTACAGGGCTCTTCCTGCGGCTTCATTTTATACAGCAGGCAGGCAGGAGGGAGTACACAGGTGACACCAACAAGAGGTAGTTAATCAAAATCAAATGATCAATAAACCTCACGTCTTGAAACTTAACACCCAACCTAAAAGGTGCTCTAGCTCAAGGAAACTAGAGATGTACGTGTCATGTTCTGCCTAATGCTCAGGGGTCAATGTGGCGTGTGATGGATGGGAGATTACAAAAGTTTCAGAATGGGCTGAGGCTGAGTTCATGATCTATGAGGAAGATGCTGGCACTGAGAAACTAAACTGGGTGTCCGGAAATTTAATAAGTGTTTATGAAAACTGGAAAGGGGCTGGAGGCCCACCATTGGAGAACTCAGGCAGCTAACCGTGCAGATCTCACTTTAAATTGGGAAGGCAGTCTCATTCCCCGCAGGTTCAATTGAACTTGAAATTGGGAAGTCATGCTCCTTTCCAAAGGTTAGTTTTACGTGTGAAACACTGAGTATCATTAAGGAGAGAGAAGAGCTCTGGGAATCTTCAATGCCTATATGATCTGCAGTCCAATGGGTCATGCCAGCCTTCCAGAGCTAGGAGGGGGACCACTACAGTAAGGAAGTAGGAGAGGAATGTGGGTTTTTCACTCTAATTCTGACTTACCATATGGTCAGTTAAGAAAATGCCTGTTTAGTGGAATGTGAAATTCATGAGGATAATTATCTGCTGTATTCATAAGAGTGGATAAAAAGCTGTTAAGTCTGCAGCTATATTTAAGGACAATGCCTTAAAAGAGGGAGGGATTTAAATGCCTCTGTGTATACTTTTACTTGTCGGGTTTTAGAATAGCAAGGGTTTGCCTTACTTGCCTGACACATCAGTTTTAAGATATGTACATAAGAATAAAGGGCCTGAGATAAAATCTTTATTGCTTATATATTGCTGTAGTAGCTTAAAGTAACAATAAACATTTATTATATCACACAGTTTCTGAGGGTCTGGAATTCAAGAGCAGCTTAGCTGGTTTGGGGTCTCTCATGAGGTCATAGGCAAGCCAGCAGCCAGTGCCTTAGTCATCTGAAAGCTCGACTGGGCTTGTAGAACCCATTTCCAAGATGATTTACTCACACAGCTGATGAGTCAGTGCCGGCTATTGGCTGGAGGACTCAGTGCTTTGACATGTGGAGCTCCTCATAGGGCTACTTGAGCATTCTCACAACATGGCTACTGGCTTCCCCAGATATTCATAATAGGACATAACTATACTTGCTAAAATAAAGTAGAAATGTGTTCTCTCAATTACAAAAGTCCCAAGGCAGGTGATGTGTGGTAGTGGATCCACTAAGTCATCAGGCACCCAGGATTCTTCTATCAGTCTCTCTCTCATCCTTATTACAAGAACTAAAGGACGCCTCCTTTGTCAACATGGTTGCTAGAGATCCAGCCATCTGTCCACAATTCAACAGAAAGTAGAAGTTAGAAGGCAAAGAAGTTAGAAGAAAAATGGGCCCATACCAACTGTATCACAGTTCTAGATTCCAGAAGATCTACCCAGTAATTTCTGTTTCACTCTCATTAGGCAGAACGGCTGCATGAAGTTGTAATAGAAACTGAAAAATTTATATCTCAGGCAAGCATATTGCCACTCCAAATAACATCAGCTTTTATAAGTAAGGAAGAAAAAGAAAGTGGACCTTGGATCAGCAACAAATAATTTCTGTCATCTATTTTGTAAAGATCCCCATAACTGTGTTATGACAGGATTTCCACATGCTATTTTCACAGGTTGTGATATATTTTTTGAAAACTGAGATTAAAAAGTCAGAGTAGAGAAGAACAGAGAAAATGGGTGGGTGGGAAGTACTAACAGCAGAAAAGATGCCTTGACTTTGATAAAAGCAGAATTATCCTGGCAATTATCTCCTTGTAAGGGTCAGGAGATTACCATGTTCCCTACAGTTTTTGATGGTTCCAAGAAATGGGCTAGAAAGGATAGGTCCTTTGTAGCATTAGCCTCCCATAACTGGATTATCTCTTTCCAATGGCACTGGGGACCCATTTGAACATTAGGCAGAAATCCAAAGCTGTTTTTCCATTCTCTCTCCCTGACATTTCCAGTAAAAGGCTACATTCTCTGCCTAGTAAACTGTGAGGCACTATTGATAGTGGGTGTTGGAAAATGATGCAGAAACAAATAGAACATTTTTTATGCCAATAGAAACAGCAAATCACCCTTCCTTCACACCCAAGTGACACAACAAGTGCAAATGAAAAGTTCTCACCCTCAGAAGGAAAATAATCCACAAGCTTCTCAGAGGAAGGAATTACCTACCTGCCTATACAGCACAATAAATGTCCCTTTTAAAATGAAATAATTTCTGAGCTCCTCAGCACAAGACTTATGGTGGAAAAGACAGCGCCAATATTAAAATTTAATGTACCCAATATTGTCATGTAACAATAAATCAGCCAGTAAAAAGCAGCAAGTATTTTTTTTTCTATGCCTAAAAAGAGTTACAGTGCTTTAATTTGAATGGATGTTGGGTTACAATTATAGGTTATGATGGTGAAAAGTACGAATTTGTGTCTCTATAGCAATCAGATGGGGTTGCACAGAGCAGTTTATGTAATATGCAGTGTACCGCTCTGTCAGTGTCAATGAGTATTCACTTCTCTTACTAATTCAATAGACCATAAAGATGACAAGTTTAGAAGCTGAAATAATGACAAAGTGAAAGCTTTGAATAGTTCAATCTTTTTGGCTTCATGGTGCTTTGCAAAGCTAGTCTAGTTCTACTCTCAGACTTGGGAGTGTGAAGATTGATTTGCCTATGTATTAGTAATAGAAGGAGACTCCAGGGCTCGGAGAGGAAAAACTCTTCTAGTGGGTGAACTTTTCACCCTATCGTCTATGTACAAGATAGACCCTGTTCAGACCCTTGCTACCCATAACCAGAGTTTGGACTCAGACAAACCTGATTTATATCCTGACTCTGCCACTTAGAAACTCTGTAATCTCAGACATGCTGTTAAATCTTCTTGAGTCTGGGTTTTCACCTGTAGAAGTATAGGTAACAGGTGGTCTCAGTTGCAGGGCTGATGGAAGGACTGAATCTGAGTGAGTACTGGACGAATGTTAGCCCCAGCCCCATCCTTTCTGAAGTGAAAAATCAGGATTCCGTCTCTACAGTCAGCATGTATTCCCACCAAACAGGTCTTTGACCTGCTTCCTTAGCTTATTATTCCTGGAAGATTAAATACACCTGTATTTAAAGTGATTAATGGTGCGGGGCACCTGGTGAGGTTTCATAAATATTAGTGCTCAGCAGCAGCAGCGTCATTATTAGGAGAGATTGCTGGGCTCTGTCTATGGTGCTGCCAGAGATCATGCAAACGACCCGACCCGGCAGATTCCTCATTACAGCACGGCTGGGGGAGGGAGGGGACCGTTCCTAACAAAGTGTGACTGTTTTAACTGTTAAAATATGTTCAAAGACCCTCTTGCAATCTTCTTATTATTGTAATTAGTCAAAAAAAAAGGCCAAACCGGCACCTCAGGAAGCCCTGGCTTTCTGACCTCTGTGCTCTGCCGAGCTCTGATTTATGAGAGTTCACGGATGCAAAGCAACCAGCCACAAAAGCCCAGATCCGCTCTCGCCCTAATCCTGGGGCAGATGAAAATGCCGCCACCTCGCCTGGCAAAGAGCATTGGCGGGGTGCCTGGAGCCCTTTCAACAGAGCACCGCTTTGCGGAGCGAACCCTCCTGAAGCCCTGGGAGCACCCGCCTGCATCTCCGGCCATGATTTGCGGAGCAGCCACGCCTTCCATCAGAGGAGGACCGGGACAGCGGTTGCCCTGCCATCCGAGCTGATTTGTTAGCTAAAAATCAATCACCCTGGCAGACAGAAAAACAGCGGAGATTAGAACACATGTGGCAAATAGCAAATGGGAGCGCCTTCCTGGGAGAGTGGGGGTGGGGGTGCGGGGAGATGCAAGGAGGAGTGGGGAGAGAAAACATGATTGATAAGGCTAAACACATACAGTTTCTTCTGGGGCAATGTTACATCATCCTTAAATAGAAAATGTGGCTTATTTTCCCTAAGGCTGAGGACAGGCAAGACAATGCTTTGGGGAACACTGTGCCGTGCAGATTTCACTCAGCCGAACATGTTTCCAAGCCTTTGGGTAGTGGACAGAAAAGTAACCAATGATCAAGAGCAGCTCTGTTACTGAGCCCCAAGCTAGATATACAGACTCCCCCGACTCCTCACAAGGAGGCTAAAAGTCAGGAATATCATCCTGATGTTACACATGAAAATAAATTGAGGGCAGTGGCAGGAAGCTTATCGATGTTCATTGGGCATCCATTATGGGCCAGGCATGGACTGTTCTACGTGCAAAGGATATAGTGGTGAGTATGGAAGACACAGGGCCCTTCACGGAGAGAATAATAAACACTTAAGTAGTATTATCTTAGGTACAAACGAGCACTATGAAGGGAATGAAGTAGTTGGGTTTGTTGTGGAGTGACTCGTTAGAGAGAGGCTGCCATTTGAGCTGGAGTACTCTGGGGCAGACGCGGTGACATTCAAGGAGAGGGCTCCGTAATGACCGGTCAGCTGTGAAAACATGGCGGAGAGGGCTTTTCATGCAGAATGAAGAGAAAGAGCAAAGGGCCTGAGATGAAAGCAGAAAGCCAGCTAGTGTGGCCAGGGGGCAGCAGGCACCAGGGAAGGGATGGGCCAGGCTACATAATGGATCCAAGGACATGCAGTTAGGGAGTGGCAAAGCCAAAACGGATGCCCAGACCATCTCAGAAGCCATAGACACACTGTCCATCGCACACCGAGATAAGCACACAGCAATATCCAGAGGCAGTCGGCCCATGGGCATGGAGTCAGCCTGCTCAGGTATAAATCCTGGTATAAACATTGAGATAGAGTTATGTAGGCAGATACGTGTGTATACACACATGCACACACAGAGAGACCGTCTGTAACTTTCAGGTTTTCTCCCTCACTTTGTGGGACTGTCCAAAAGCAAGCCAGTTTTCCGGGCTACCCTCACTGAGACTTCCTCTTATCTCAAGTTTTCAGGTAGACACATTGGGTATAGCATCCTATTCTTCAGATAGGAAAAGTACAGGAGAGCCCAAAGGAAAGCAGAAAGGAAGAATGGATATGGGTGCCCATGTTGGACATTTCAATTAGGATCTTTCTTCTTTATTTAATTATTTTTCATTTGGGCATTACACTCACACGGAAAAATCTTCCAATACAGCAAGATGGCCACATAGGAAACATGGTCTACTTCCCATCTCCACCAGCAGTTTCCCAATTTATTTCTCCAGCAGCAACTACTGTTACCAATCTCTCAGGTATCCTTCCAGAGATACTGCCTACCTAAGTGTGAATCAGTTATTAAAGTCTTTCTATACATTGATCCATGACGCATGACTCATATTGAGGTTCACATTGCCATTAAAGAAGCAAAGCTTGAGATGTCAAAGAAAACCACCCAAATTTGCCACATTCAAATAATGGTGATCCTGGCACCATTTGCCAAAAGGAACTTTCCCCCAAACATAGCACAATGACACAATGACTGCTCCTCCATGCAAAGATGGAAAGTTCCAGTATCTGCTTACTGAACACTTACTCTGTGCTGGGTGCTGAGCTGGGCACTTGTGAACACACCTGGAGAGAAGAAGGGATCCTTCTGAGCCAGCCTCCTGACACAGCAACAGGGGAGTGGCTTGTGTTCACATGCGGCAAATAATGAAAACCACAAAAATCTGTCTATACCCTCAGGGAGCCATTTTTGATTTGAAATAAGAAACCTGAACAAAATGTCTGTTTCCCTCCTGAGAGATACATCTTCTTACTGCAGTCCAACTTTTTCTCCTTTACAAACAAAGCATCAAGTGGGGCCCCAAAAGGGACAAGGGGGCCCCAGAGGCAAGCAGGGTCTCCGGGCGAGGGCCAGAGCAGGCAGATAGCATGGCTATTAAGCTACTGCTACCATTTTGCATTTTCCCTGATTTTCTTTTCAGTGTCTCAGCTCTCTGCAGGTAAGCAGATCTCATTGTTATTAATTATAGAAGGAACCCTTTGGAATGGATACATCACATTCATTAAAAAGAAGAAAGAACCCTTGATCAACACTTGGACAAATGTGCAGTCAGATATGTAGTTAGAAGGCGGAAATCTTTTTTTTCTCCAAGAAGAGTGGATCAGAAACAGATATCATTAAGTAAAAGATGGAGATTTTATAGCAGTATGTGCAAACCTAGAGAGCACAATTGCTTTCCAGCTGGGTATCAAAGGGTCCTTGTATCACTCTCCTTCCCCACCCCCACCAAAAATTAATTCATGCAGACAGATCTCTACTTTCTAAGATTGCTCTTTGCCTAGGATTTTCCAATTCCGTTAAGTTGCTTTCCCTTATAGACTCTATACCAAAACAGTCTTCCAAAAGAAAGCAGCTTTGGGCAATAAATAAAGGTTTATTGAGCGAACCTGATGTAAATCTTTGAAGAAAGCATTTTCCTGAGGTTTTCTTTACTTCTATTCAAAACCGACTCTCTCATTCTCCTTGCATCCCCAAACACAGCTGCTGGTCCAATCCTGGAGTGAATCAGATGAAGCAAAATTAACCAACCCTACTTAGACCCTCAACCCCCCAATAAAGAGAAGCAAATCTCTTGAGAAAAGGGGAGCATGACAGGAAGGCACAGCATCTCTTCCTCTTTCCCCACCGTCCCGAAGGCAGCTGCATCATCCCAGCTGGCTTTGGGGAGATGCAGAGGAGGTTTGCTTGGATTTTTTTACTCGGATCCGGTGAAGAGCAGAGGATCGGTTTGAACTCATTACCATCGCTACAGCCCGTCAAACCTCCACCCCATAAACAATGTCTGTCCACCATGTGCCAGGCTCACACAGTCACAAGGGGCAAAAAGGGGACAACGACCAAGTCCTTGCCCCAAAGAACTGCTCAGCCTAGTGTCAGAACCAGCTTAGAAACACACACACTGCCACATACTGCCCCTAAACAATTACGGGGGATGGGTACCTTTATGGGGAGTGTGGAGGAGATTTCTGGGGCCACTGCCAGGCTCTGCAAACCTGACGGGACATAAAACAGTCCCCAGTCACAAAGAATCACGACAGTTTGTTAAAAATAAAAAAGAGAGAGAGAGGAGGAGGAGGAGGAAGGAGGAGCAGAGCAAAACTTAGCAAAGAAAAGAGAGTTTGGAGGAGGAGAAATAAATGAGATGGTGAAAACAGAACACGGCCTAATGGTTGCATATAAAAGTAGAGAAAGTCACAGCAAAATGACCATGGGTTGAATGAACATCTGGGAGAGATGATGAAAGGGAATAAAGGTTGCACTTGTAAAAGGAAACTATGTCACAAGGTCAGGAGGCCCACGCTTTTGAGGAGCCAAGCCATCCGATCAGGGGAAGAGGGTCCTGGGAGACCCTGTAGGAGGGCGTGAGTACCCATCGCTGTCCTGGACGAGGACCCAGCACCAGTGAAGACCCAAAGCCAACTGGCATCGTATAATAAGAAACAATTTGGAGGGCAGACATGGGGGCTGAGAGGCCCGGAGATAATACTCATGTCAGACGCTCTTTTATGATTTCCCATGGGTCCTGCCTCCTTACCTGCTGTGGGGGGCGGGGCACATCTTTTTTTCAAGTCTGAATTTTCAGGCATATGATAACATTTAATGTCAAATATACAAAAGGGTCACTTTGTAGTTTCCAAGAGTTTTCCTGTAATGTGCCCATTTGATGTCCACATTTAAATCTCACACGTTGAGTTTTAGAAATTCAGTTTTGAAATAAAGAACTAGAGGCTTGGAGAGATTAAGTGCCTTTTCTAAGACTGCACAGCTAGGAAATAACAAAGCCCCGTGGGACCACCATCATCCTCGGCAACTTCGCCATTCACCTCCCACCACCACCACATCCAGGATGTGACAATAATAGGCTCCCAGAGCTCTCCCCTTTCCCCATGGCCCTGCATTCAGCAAGCAAGACTGCAAGAAGCTTCTAAGGGCCACAGACTGAATGAAGCTCTGGACCCACCACTAGTCCTCACTTGGGGGGAAGCTTGTGTTCTAGGAAGGAGACAGATAATGAGCAAGAAAGGACATATGTGAGTAAGATAACCTCAGCAGGTGAAAGGAGCTACAAAGAAAATAAAACTCACGGTTGGAATAGAGTGTGATGGAGGAGGAGAAAACTGCTGGGCAAGGTGGTCTAGAAAAGGCTTTCTGAGGACACACATCTGAGTGAGACCTGATGAAAAGAGGAACCAACCCTGGAAAACCCTGGGGTGGAGCACGCAGGCAGAGGGGACGGCATGTTGCAAAGCCCTCCAGTGGGCTGAGCTGGACACACAGGAGGAACAGGAAAAAGGCCAGTATCTAAGGGGCATGAGAAACCTGGAACCCTGCCAGCAGGGATTCTGGAAAATGAGGATCCCACATTTTCAGCCCCTGTAGGAAGGGGAAGGGCCTTAAGTTGCCATTTGACTCTCTAGCACAAGGGACAAGAGTGGAAGCAGCTGGAGGCTACTGCAATGGTCCAGATGGGAGAGGATGGCGGCTTGGATGAGGGTGGTGGCAGTGGAAACAGGCAGGACTAGAACATGTGGTGGACCTTTTGAAACTCAGGAAGGTTTGTTGATAGAGTGGATTTGCTCATCATTGTCACTCCCTAGAATGTCCTCTCCCCAGTAAACTTCTCCCTCACGGGTCCTCGGGTGTCACTGTGTTTTTAACAACTTTATGGAATTCATACACCATACAACTCACCCATTTAGTGTGTAATTCAAAGGCTTTTAGTGTAATCACAAAGTTATGTCTCCATCACAACATCACTTTTAGAGCACCACCCAAAACAGGGACCCTGCAGCCCTCAGCCATACCCCTCAGCCTTCCATTTTCTCCAGCTCTGGGCCAATGATAATCTTTCTGTCTGTATAGATTTGCCTGTTCTGAACATTTCATATAAATGGAATCCTACAATATTTGACCCTTTGTGACTGGCCTCTTTCACTTAGCATAATTTTCAAGGTCCATCCACACTGCAGTATGCATGAGAACTCATTTCCTTTTAACGTCAAATGATATCCCATTGTATGGATACCACATCTTATTCACTCATTCATCATTTGATGGACATTTGGGTTGCTTCCACTTTGGAGCTATTATGAATAATATTGCTAAACATTTGGGAACAACTTTTCTTGTGGACCTATGTTTTCATTTCTCTTCAACATACACCTAGGAGTGGAATTGCAGATCATATGCTTAACTGTCTGAAGAACCGCCTGACTGTTTTCCGAAGTGGCTGCACCATTTCATATTCCCACCAGCAGTGTGTGAGGGCACTCAGGTGTCCCTTCGAAGTGCTGTCTCACCTCTTACGTGTTACCTGAGCTGAGTTAGATGCTTTGTCCAATCTCACCAATACCCTGTGCAAGTTCCTACCATAGTTTTCCATGATGTACAGTTCTGCCATGATGTACTGTTCCATGATGTACTGATTTTCTTAGCTCTCTGTGTCCACCTTTAAAAGAAACTGTCCTTTCATCTTTCCATTCCACATGTCTAGCATAAATCCTGGCATATGGTTGGTTTCCAGGTGCCCATAGGACTGGGTCAAAGAGGCAGTCTGGACTAGTTGAAACATACTAGTTGAAACAAAAAGATACCTTTGAGCCAATGAACAACAGGTCTGCGGTCTTCAGGCATACTCGGGAAAATCAGAACAAAATCTGAAAGCAAGCGGCTACTACAGAGCTGAGGCTGGGGGCTGGGGGATTATCCACTTCTGTAGCTGCCTCCTGACAGATGTTATAAATGAGTAATTTATAAGTGTGCAATTGACAAGGTATCTACAACAGCACTCAGAATGCTGATTCAGAGAGAACATGGGTGAGAGATGAGATTTTTATGGGACGCTGTGTACAGGTTTGCCTAGGATTTGTAGTATTGGTTTCTCAGCAATCACTAATGGCCTCCCCGACCCTTCCCAGCGCCTGGGGCTGAAAAATGTGGGTTCAGACAAGATCCCAATAATGTACACTTAAATAATTATTTAATCTGACAAGCTTGCTCTTTGGACATGATCACATGATCTGCTTTTCCCTGGCCGCCCCAATTCATCCAGATGGGCAAACAATTCCTTAAGAAGTTGTTAGTATTCCTGAAAATCTGTTCAGCTTCCAGAGCTTAGCACTTAACTCATTTCTACCTCTCATTCTTTACGAGGCCACATTTGCATGAAAACAAGATCCTTGTTTTATGCAAAAGGTGATCTTAGACTTAGGGCTTCTTAATACTCTTCTGATTATTGAGACTGATACGGAACTCAGAATTACAGCTCATCAGAAATAAATAGAGTCAAATTCTAGCGCCAGCTCCACCACTAATTCACAGTAGAAATCACATTTCTAAATAATGTCTTTTCATATATAACAACAATGATTGAACAAGAATAGCAGTTCCCACCATAGGGTTCTAGGATGGTAAAACTCTCAAAATACACTTTTAGTTTTAAATACTTTACTGAAAACACAAAAATGTCCTGAAAAGTCTACCTAAATACCTAAAACTTAACATATTTCATTAACATCTAATAGTGTAAACATATTACAAATACATCTCCTAATTTTTCCCCACCAAATCTACTTTATGCCCATCCATGCATTCCCACACAATGAAATGATCATTCATATAGTTTTTCAAGTCAAAAATCTAGCAATCATCTTTGATTTAATCTCTGGCCCTTACTCCCCATATGCAATTCATCAAAAAGTCCTATCAGCTTTACTTCCAAAATAAATCCCAGATCCATCATTTCTCTCCATTTCCATTAGTTTTGCACCAGCTGAAGCCACTTCTTTCTCTGAGCATGAACCTGCAGACAGTCTCCCTGCTTCCTCAGCAATGGATCACCCCTTGACCATCCCTTCTCCACCTTGCTGCCTGTGCCTGCACTGCCCAAACCCTGCATACTTCCTTTTGTCTTTGGTGTGACGTCCTGTTCTCTCCAGTAGCCTGCAAGCCCTCTCTCCGAACCCCACTCTTTCATTACCTACCACACCATGATTGTTTTCCATCCTCATTGGCAGCCTTTCTATTTATAGAAAATGCCAAGCTCTCTCCCTCCCCCAGCTATACTTGTGCCCTCTTTCTGAATTTTTCCTCCAGATCTTAAAGGGCTGACCTCCTATCATTTGGGCCTCAGCTCAGATGTTATTTTCTCTTTCATTCCATCTCACATTGCTCATCTAACACTGATAGAGCCACCCTACGTGGCATTGCCCACCATGGCTCCCTCATGGTCCTTATCTTCATTTCATTTCATTTATTACTATCTGAAATTAGGTATTTTTAATGAAAGAGATATTTTAAACATTTTCTTTATTCTTACTTTATACTAGAACAATGCCGGAACAAAAATTCTTTCAACTCAATTATTAACATGGTTTCTCTTGGGCTGATCTAAACTTTGAATGGCAGTAACATATGGCTTTGATCTTTAAAAAGGAGGAAAAAAAATTGATAATTGTGATGATGACAGCTAAAATTTATTGATTCCCTTACCAAGTGCCAGATATTGTGATAAGTATTTTATGGGCAAATCTTATTTAGTCCCCACAACAACATTACATAAATATTTTTATGATGCTTGCTTTAAAGATGGAATAACTCAAACTCAGAGAGACCCAGCCAAGAGCCTGCGGAGATCCTGAAGGAAGGTAAGAGAACAAGGTTTGAACCCATGGGGTCTGAACCCAGAGTCCATGTCTTCATCTTTGTAGTATTCTGCCTCTCTTAGTAGTCACAACTTAGTCATCTTTTCCCCACTAGAATTAAGTTCCTAGGTAATACAAATAATGACTGTATATCATTATTTGGAAAAAGTTCAGAAATATTTTAGAACTATTTGAAAGTACCATAGGATCCCAGCTGGTCCCACACCAGGGTTCCTGAGTCTAATGAAGCAAGCAACTGATTTGTTAGCACCCCACATTTCAGATACCAATCAACCAAGTTCACAGCCAACATGTTGTTAATTTGTTTATTTCCAATGAAAAAATAGCTGTCAAGCAGAAATGACAGGGATGCTTGGGGATCAAGCCATTCTCTCTCTGCAAACAAATCTGCATGGGGAACAAGATTATGAGCAAAAGTTTACTTGGTAAGGATGGAATAAAGGCAGGAAGATGAGCATAGAGATGCTAATACCTGATGCTGGATTCCTCTGGGGCATGGGGATGGGGGTGAGTTTCTCTCCTGCACCAGAGATCTGGACAGGCACTCCCTCCCTTCAGCCATTTTCTGATACATATTTTCTTTCTTTGCCTGTGTCAGTGCCTACAGCCAATTCATCATCATGTCTTAGCCTAGAAAACCATTCATTTCTAAGATGACTTTATATTCTTCATATTGCTCTAAGTCAGTTAATAGCTTAACTCCTCTGAGAACAACCTTACTTATTCCACATTCTTGCAGGGCATTTTGTGGGCCCTATATTCTATCTATTGAAGAGAACTGATTGGTCTAAAATGGGAGGGAGGGAAATTGGAAAGCTGATGATCTAGGACCCTCCAAACACTCAATTCTAAGCCTTAAATGAGTAAGGGGAGAAAAAAAAACATTTCTTTCCCTTTCCTTTAAGAGGTCTGATTTGACAACATCAATAAGGCATCCGCTTATAATTCTGTCTTAACGCATCATTTATAATAATTGATCTTACAACCTTCCCTGCTTGTATCATAATGAAGAGAAAAACTAGTAAGCAGTTAGGACAAAGTTTTTTCCAACTGCTAGTGCTTTTACATCAGGATTGCCTGGGAGTGTGTTTTTCCCTTCTACTTCTCTCCCTAGCTCACCACATGAATTAAAAACCTCAGGGAAGCTGGCAGAAACATCTCAAGCAAGGTTCTGATTTTCAGTTAAGTCCCAGAGCAGTGTCTTTATGGGTAGTAGCCTTGGGGTAGTGTCCTCTGTCCCATTTTGATCAGAGAACATTTGCTTAGTATTGGGGATACATGAAGAAACAGAATCCTGGAAAAGAGGTTACCCTCTGAGAATTAAACTAGTAAAATACACGGTGTGATTGTGATTAGCCATCTGTGAGCATAAAGCAAAAGACAGCCAGTAAATATGTCACTGAGGAATTTGCAAACACCCAAACCTCCAATAAAGATTATGGGAATAATCTCAGGGAGATGAGTCTGGAACTTGACAGCAATTTAGAAAGCCGAAAACTAATCCACTGCACTGTTCTCTCCCTAAGAAAGATTGGGGAAAAGGAAAAGACTGTCACTCCAGAGAGCATTCGACCCAAGCTCCCCAGGAGTATTGCCATCCTGAGCCAAAGGGAGAGAGAGAGATCCAGCAAAAAACCCTGCATCAATTTTACCTAAAGATCTTGGGGAAATTATATTACAATGAACATGAATATTTTATGGAATAGATAAATAGAGGGAACATTTTGTGAACCTTGAAATTTACAGTTGACACGAGAGAATATATTTCTATTTTCCCCAAGTCTCTTCTGTACACAGATAGGAAAGCCCTGCCTACAGTGTTTGCTTGCTTGTTACTTTCATTGTTTCGGGCTGGCACAAATTTCTTCTCTTCCTCTCTCCCTCCCCCTTCCCTCCCTGCCTCCTCTCTCTCCCTCTCTCTCCCTCCCCCTTCCCTCCCTGCCTCCTCTCTCTCCCTCTCTCTCCCTCCCCCTTCTCTCTCCCTCTCTCCCTTTTCTTCCTTTCCCCTTATCTCCCCCTTCTCCCCTTCTTCCTCCTTCTCTCTCTCACTCCCCCTGTCTCCCTCCCTCTATCCCTGCCCCTCTCATAAAGTCTGAGCAGAATAGAATTGTCAGATGCAGAGCCTAGGGCTCTTGGCTGGACCAAGTCACCCAAATCAAGTCTTCGCCCAAAATTTCTATATAGTATATCAATCAGGGTCCAGTCAGAAGAAGAAACTACACCAGTAATTTGAACAGTGAAAATTTAATATAAAGAATTATTAACTAGTAACAGGGGCTTGGCGACTATGGGGTAAGAAACATGTGAAGGCAGGATGGGCATGTGGGCCAGTCTAGCCGCACCCATTCATTCATATATTGGCCACAGATGCTTTCATACTGTACAGTTTGAACAGTTGAACAGTTATGTACAGAGACTGTATGGCCTGAAAAGCCTAAAATATTCAGTCTCTGGCCCTATATAGAAAAAGGTTGCTGGCCCCTACCCTAGAGAATACAGAAACAGTGGATACAAAGCGGGGTCATTACCTCTGAGGCTGAGATAGAGCACCCAAAGAACAGCAGTCTGAGGAAACACTATTCCATCCGCCAGGTTGAGGTTCAGACCTTACTCAAAAAGGTAAGCCTAGGGTCTTCTGGATTCCGGAAAAAATTTACCAACACACTGTAGCTCAGTGCTGGTGAGCTGGAAACCACCTGCCGGCATGTGACAAGACCCACTGGGAAGCCCCTCTTTGGGGTGCCACCAGGACTCACTAGGAATTTGCTGATAGGTGTCTGTGCGACTCACTATGAGTATGTGTCACTGGGTGCCCCACCCATCATTGGCAGCCTCACACCACAGGAGCCAGAGACAAAAGTAACGGGAATCAGGAAGGAGAGCCCCTACCTCCTGCCATGTCCCTTCCAAGTCCTCTACTGACAAAGCCTACTATCAAGACATCTGGTTAACAGGAAATGTTTACAGGGTTCAGCCTCAGTCTCATAAGCCAAGGCAAAGAATTATGCATATGGAGCTAAGAAGCAACAAACTGGGTACCAGAACACTTGAAATATGTTAGAAAAACTATAATTTCATAACTTCTGTTGATTATTTCTATTTCTAGGTTGAAAAGTTACAGAATTTTAGCAATGAAGCTTATGCTAAAATGTATGTATGACTCCTTCCTCTTCTGAAACCCAGTAAAATGATAGTAAAGTCACTTTTTAAAGTATAAAACTAATGGATAAAAACAGTAGGTGGCAAACTTAAAGAAATTATTAAAATTCAATACATTTTAGGAAGATAGAAAGCAAATGGAAGAGGGGTAAGTGACATAGAGCTGTGGCAGATGCCTGTGTAGGGGATGTGAACCACTTCACCCACAGGAACTTTCAAAGGTGTAGCATTTGGAGGCAGCAGGCATCATAAAAGTCAGGGACAAGGAACAAGGCTGAAACACAGTACACTAGTTTGCTAGGGCTGCCATAACAAGCACCTACAGACTGGATGGCTTAAACAACAAAATTTATTTTCTCACAGTCCTGGAAGCTAGAAGTCCAAGGTCAAGATCTTGGTAGAGTTGATTTCTTCTGAGGTTTCTCTCTCCTGGACTTGTAAATGGCTGTCTTTCCCCCATGTCTTCACATCGTTTTCTCTCTGTAATTGCCTGTGTCCAGTTTCCTTTTCTTATAAGGACACCAGTCATATTGCATAGGGCATAGTCTAATGACTTCATTTTAGCTTAATTACCTCTTTAAGACTCTATCTCCAAATACAGTCACACTCTGAGTTACTTTAACATATGAACTTGGGTGATAACAAACAGGAAACAATAAAAAAATCTCTTTGTGGAGAGGTTGGCCCTGTCTCCTCCACCTAACAAAGCCAACCAACTGCCCACACACAGGTACACACACACACAAGAGAAGGCTCCTTGTTCTCAGGAGAAGACAAATGGAGAAGACTCAGGACATTAGTCAGAATTCAGGGAAGGAAGAGGTCAAGAGTAGAGAGAAGGAGTTTAAGTGGGATTTCTTCCAGAAATAGGCCTTACAGGTAGCAGATTTAAGAAGTCTTCTTTTGAGAAATCCTAAGATCCCCAAATAAAATGTTGCTTGATACTGATATCAGATCTACAGGTTCTAATCCTAATATCTTGAAAATTATTTATAAATATGTCAAATCCCCACTTTCAGTGCTTCTAATCAGCTTTTAATCATCACTATTAAATGTGAATGGACAACCAGACATTTGGAAAAACAGCATGCAACATAAGAAGTATGCAAAACACAGCAAAAACTTTCAGCATTTGGGAATAGCTCAAAATGCAATAAGAAAATAAGGAGGAGAAAGAGAAGGGAAAAGAAAAACTACTAGCTATACTGAATAAGCTGAAAGGAATAAAACCAGAGAGATAAGAAAAGACATTGCAGATATAAGGAAAAGATAGAATGCTGTACAGACAAGGAGAAGGAGAAGGAACAATTACTTCCCAGATATAAGGAAAAGAACTGGAAAATGGTTAATCAAAATAAAAAATGTACCACAAAGGTCAGCAGATAAAAACTGAGGGACATTTCAGTAAGTAGGGCAAATAAAACAAAAAGATAGAACTATGAGGAAAAACATAAGAAACTTAGAATGTTGACCCAGGAAGCCCAGGAATAAATAAATAAAATGGGGGTGGGGGAAGGCAAGAGAATAGAGAGGAAGTTATTTTCAAATTCATACCAAAGGATATATCCCAGAACTAAAAGATATGAAACTCTCCAGACTGAAAGAATAGCCCACTGTGTCCAGCCCAGTGAATGATTAAAGGCAAACACACAATCTCTTTTTATGAAATTTCAGGCCACCAGAGAATAAAAGAAAAAATCCTGTAAACACCCTTGGGGTGGGAGGAAACATCACTGACAAAGGGGATGGAATAAAATCATAACATACTTTTTAACAACAAACCTGGAAGTTTGAAAACAATGAAAAAATGATTTCAAAATTGTGAGGCAAAATGATTTGCAACCTAGAATTATATACCCAGCTGAACTATCAACCACGTATGCAGGCAGATTGAAAACATTTTCAGAAAAGCAAGAATTCAAACACATTATTAATCATCAGTATGAACAACTTCCTAAGACCCCAAGAGCATGTACTCCAGCAAAGTGAGGGAGTAACTGAAGAATGAGTATCCTAAGGAAGTGTGAATCCAACACAAGCACACGAAAGAGAAAGCTCACGATGAGAGCCATGCAGTTGTACCTGGGAAGCAGTTGTCCAGATGGAAACATAAGAGGCAAAGCATTTGGAGAGACACCTGGGGCAAAATCATTACTTCATAGATTATTTTATTTACTTGACCATTTGGAAAATAATATTGATGGATGTATAAGAAATAAGATAGAGCATGAAAAAAGTTAAATATAAGCATACAAAAAAGTAAGCAAATGAGAAAACAAGGAAAATATTAATTCTAGGAAAAAAAGGGTACAAGAAAGAAGATAAAATTATAACAGAGTTTGTTATTGATTTTTTTCACAGTCATAATAATGACAATCCTGACCATTAGTTTGATCGAAATTTTTTATACCACTTTAATGAGAGCATGGAAAGAGAAGGTAGCTGGAATGGGGGTAATAGGACAGTAAGGGAGCTAAATCCGCATCTGTCATAACTGAATGCCAATACAAAATGTCTAAAATTGATAAATTAATAAATGACAAGGCAAACATTTTATTTAGAATTATGGAGTAAGTATAAGAAACTCAGAGCTAAAGAGTTGAAAGCAGTTGCCTACAGAGAGTTGAACTCAGGAGTAGGGAATGATTAGCTGGTACTTCTGTTTTTCATTATAAGCCATTTGAATATTTGAACGTCAGATGAATGCATGCATTACTTTATTAAAAACTGAATTTAAGAAGCAGAGAATTGGGCTAGGAGATTGAAGTGAGAGGTGGCAGGCTGCTACCTGGGAAATGAAGCACCTTTGCAACCTTATAAACAATGGAGAGAGTAAATTTCCTGCAGGTCCATAAAAAAGGGACTCATGTTATTTTAAGTGAAAATTCAAAGGAAAAAGGAGGCCCAAATACTGAAGGACTTAAGAATACTCAGGCTAAAAGCAGAACCCAAAATTCATGATCTTTAATAAACCCTAGGGTTCTTTATGACTAATCTTTGTAGACTAGTAGTCAAAAGTAATTCAAAAGTAACTCCATTCAAAAAGGCCATGAAAGGAAGTTCAATTAATAATCTTCCAAAACCATTTTTAAAACTCTTCCTCCTGTCTTCACTTCTCTTGCTCTTCACAGTGGCTTTGGATCTCGAAAGCCAAACCCTCTTCTCTCTGCACCAAGAACCCAGCCCTTGATCCCTTGATCATGCAGATTGTTTTGGATTCTTTCCCTTTTCTCCACATCTGTGGTCTGTCCCTTTCCATGTAGTCTTTCAATTTTCTATCCATTAAGCCAGCTGGCAAGATCTTTTCTTTAGTTTACAGAACTAGAGAAGAAAAATAAATCTTGTCTTTATTCTGACTCATGGAATTTTCTGGGTGAAAATCAAAAGCATGGAAAAAAATTTCACACCATGTTGCCCTTTCCTTACATTATTCCTCCAAAGGGCTGCCTCAGTATGCTTTCACTTCTGGGGTGAGTGTGTGAAGCTCTGAGCAGAGAAAACGGAAGGTCAAATACTGGTTGTGCCTAGGAGTGAAAGACCCAGACCTCTGGGCTCAAATAGTCCCTAGAACATAAGGTCCTTCAGGCAGGGATTCTTGTCTGCTTGTTCACTGCTACATCCCCCGTGCCTAGAACAGAGCATGCCCTGAACTAGGTACTCCATAAATTGAAGAAAACTTGAACCTTTAGCAGCTAGCATCTTAGTGAGGTCATACATTCAGCCTTTCTCAGTCTCACCAAGGAATCACCTTCTACCTGCAAAGGTCTAGTCATAATACAAGTGTTTGGAAGATGGTGTTTCTCCTGTAAACTAGGAATAATTTCCAGCATCTGCCTCAGTCTCATAGGTTTGTTAACATCAGGCCCTTCCCCTGGATGTTCTCAGTATGCTGAGAGAACCTGGTTTCTGAGCACACACTGCCAGATACTTGACCTCAAACCAGGGTGAATTCCCCTAGGAAATGCCACTCAAGAGGCCCCTTGCAAACTGCCTTCCATCCAGCCCCAGCTTAATACATACTTACTGCTCAGAACAAGAGCCCTGAGCTAGGAACCATGAGACCCAGAACTGAAACCAAATAGAGAGCGCCTCACTCTATAAAGCATGGGATTTAAGAGGCAGGACCAGGTGGAGCTGCAGGGGAAATACCCCAGAACACACACAGTGAAAGCGCAGAATGACAGAGCTACTTCCAGAGCAATCGGCATATGGGAGGAAACAGGGGCTCCTGTGTCACCTGAGAAACATCACGGTGGGCAATTCAGCCAACATAGGTGACCCCAGTAAGATTTCAGTAGACATGATCTCTGAGGACATATTAAAATGACAGAGGGAATTTTTAAATGCATCTCTGGTTGCAGAGGCATATGACCCACAGACACACCATGAAACAAGCTGTTTGACACAGAGGAGTTTCTGACCCGGCCTTGGAATAATTCTACTTTGTTTCCCAAAGGGTAGAATATATGGCATGTCTCCTCAGGAAGGAAAATAGAGGGAAAAGAATGTCCCATTATAACCAGGTCTCCTTTGTTATTTTAGTGCCTACTGTCATCTAAGCCATTTCAAAAATTCAAAAAAGAAAGTCTTATTTTCAAATTTATAATGTTGACCAAGGAGACTTGCCTTTATTACCCTCATAAATCATTCATACCTCTTTCATAACAAAGAAATTATTTTTAATTTTTATAATGCTTTTTTTCTCTTGCTTCCCAACATGAGAGGAAATGAGAATAATATTTTATGTTAATAGGAACAAAATGTTCAAAATGTATGCACTGTATAGAAATCTTATAAAATGTTTCAGTGGAAACATTTTTTAACCAATAAAGGAAATGAAACACAAAAAGCCACATTAAAAGAACATTGATGATTTTTACTGTAATGAGGAACCTGTGAGGAATGGATTATGGGTGGATGGAGAGAAGGCCAGAGAGAAAATCATATTTCAAAGGGCTCATGTGATTGGGGGCTGTCCCAGACCCCAGTGGGAAACCCAGCTAAGCTCTCAGGTGCACTCTGTGCTGGCCAGCCCCTTGCAAAGGCCAGGGAACTTTCACTGAGAAGGGTCAAAATCCCTGAGCTCAGCCACCAGAGACGGAAGCAGGTGCTGCAGTATAGGACACCTCCTTCTGCCAGAAGATATCATGACTCCCTGGCCCAGACAACTGCTCCAATGATAACCCAAGAATTCACTTTCATCCACTGAAGGTTTAATAGTAAGAATTGGGGAGAAGTAAGTAGTTAATAATAATAAGAGAACCCTGGTAACCCATCAGAACCCACAGCATCAGGGTCAGTACTGGCTGGAAACAAGATCTGGAGGGGATAAAGTCATTCTTTGGCACTGACCAAGTGGCATGTGGCTGTTTCAAACACTCCAGAGAATGCAAAGGCGTGTACATTTCCGTGGGGCCATTTACACACAGTAGGACAGTAGTCTAAGGCAACCAGGCTTCCCAGATTCTGGAGAGATTTATGACCCGAATTTTCAGATTTTAGCGCCTTCTTTCAGGAACAGCCACACTGAGCCCTGTAGGCACTTGATGCAGCCTTGAAGCCATGCAGGAAGGACCTTACTCCACAAGGCAGGGCAAGCGAAACAGGAAGCTGCTGGTTGGCATGAACTCCGAGAAATGGAGAAAGCCCTCTCCTCCCCATCCACCCCCCAAAATTATCACTCATGAGTTACTAACATCTAAAATATCCAAATGCTTTGAGTTAGTCTCACCCTTGTTAAAATGCTTCTTTTTTTTTTTTAGATATTTACAGCTTGTGCAATAAATGAATCACAATTTTTAGAGAGGAGATTTTGATCAATGAGAAGGGGGAAAAGTGATGAGGAGAAAAAACATTCTGAGGACCAATTATCTACTAATTACTTTGCTGGCTGCTTTGTATATTTATCTTGGTTAAGTCTCACAATTGCTGTTCTACACAGGTATTAGTTCCTGAACTGGTTATTTTTGTTTGCCAGCTTGCTTCATTCATTCTCTAGGCATCCGTTTTTTTCCCCCCATGGAATTCACTACCCACGCTCCCATTTCTGGCAAAGATTGGCCGATGGAAAATGCTGGTATAAGATTACAAAGTAGGACAGAGAGAGATCTTTTTCCCTACATGTTTCCAAGTTGCATCTCTGTCTGCAGCTGTTTTTTCATCATAAACTCCTTAATATTTGACTCTTAAACTTTTGCTTGCATTACTTCAATAAAAAATAATTTTTAGAAATGAAGTATTGGGTTAGAGGAAGGAGACTGGAAAGAGAGGCAATAGCTTCCTGGAAGCTGAAGCCCTCCCCTTGGAGCCCTGAAACTCTGAGGGACTAATCAGAAGGCTTGTGGTGGACCACATTACATCACACACGAGTTCATCAGCACAACCACGTTGGTGGCACATGTCCTCCAACCTTCTCCTAATTGGGGCAGTTTCCATCTTCTTGACTGGAGCAGTTTTTCTCTCTCTCCTCTTCCCTCAGAGGTGAGAAACCTGATGGGACATACTGGCCAAACCCCCTCCTCACTGCTTCTAGGAAAATTAGAGAGTTCTCTGACAAATGAGAAGTCTGTGTCCAGCTCTGATACCTGGGCTCCACTTAGATTCCATCTCCACCATTACTCATGATAGACTTCAAACGATCCAATGAAATATAATTGATGACCAGTGCTGTTATTTTCATTCCTATTGCAACAGAAAAAAAAAAAATAGCCAAGCCATTGCTTGGTGCACTAACAAAATTAAATAAAATTTAAAGAACACTAAACATTTGGGTTTTTACTGCCCACATGGAAATCACAAAATAAATATCCACATAAATAACAAGAGCATCAACTGTTTCCATATCTCTGGGATTTAGTACCTAAAGAGTATTATATTGAAAGAGGATAGTTAATACCAACTATGATTTTCTATTTATTACACTCCTGTTTGCTTGGATTTCAGGGTCCTGGTGTTTGAGACGTGCTGTCTGCTATCCGTAAATAAAGACCTTTTTTGAGCCACACAGCTCTTCTGACATTAACAGAGCAGCTGTTAATCTGAAAAAACTGGCTGCTTTGAGGAAGCCATCAGAATTTTATTGTGCAAAAAATCAATCCCTGTGAATGGGAGCTCTGGCATGCAGTGAACCAGCAAGGAGACATTCCATGACATTCCATGACATTCCATGGTGTTCACAGTCCCTCCCCAGCTGGGACTGCCCCATGCCCCACGCTGCAACCTTCTGGTAAGCAAGAAAAACCAGGACAGAAAGCAAAATTTCATCAGTGAGAAAAGAAACAGCAACAAATTCACAACTTTGCATAAATGGGAATTAAATCAAGAACGATGGTCTATCTCATCACTCTATCTGTAGGAAGCTTAATAATAAAGCCCACATACATTGTGCTCTGTAAATAAATTTGATCTATCTTTTTCCTAAAGAGCAGCTTTATTAAACATGAACAGTAAAATGCTGTTAAATGAGCTAGAGTAAGCCCAATTCCCTTAAGCCAGAGATTTCCAAGGAAGCATGTACCTAAAGTGCAGACATAATTAATATTCCTAATGATAACCCGATGACCCCCCAGGTGCCACATGATCCAAAAGAGCTTCCTGTAGACTTTTGCTGCTGAATCTGTTGTAGAGGCCAGTTCTTGAAGTCATAATTTTCCTATAGTGGACATAATTCTACTTCCATAGCAAACTGACTATTACAATAATCTGTGCAATTAGTTCTTGAGCTAGGTTTGTGAAACTTCACTTGCAAAATGTTTTCACTGAAGTAGTTGTAGGGAACATAGTCAAGGTAAACCACTTCTGTGGGTGTCAATTAAATCTCCTCTGTGGCAGCATTATCATAACTGTGATGGTTAATTTTATGTGTCAACTTGATTGGGTCATGAGGTTCCCAGATATTTGGTTAAATATTCTTTCCGGTTATATCTGTGAGGGTGTTTCCAGTGAGATGAGCATTTGAATCTATAGCTGAGTAAATAGAGCGCCCTCTCCGGTAGAGGGCATATCCAGTCCACTGAGGGCCTAAGTAGAACGAAACAGTGGAGGAAGAGGGAATTCTCTCTTTCCCTCTCTCTCTCTCCCACTCTAACTCTCGATCTCCCTCCATCTTCTCTCTGTCTCTCTCTCGATCTGTCTCTCAATCTCTGCATGACGATGTGAGCTGGGATATTGGTCTTCTCCTGCCCTTCTGCTGGGACTTACATCACTGGCACTCCTGGTTGTCAGGACTTGGGGATCAAGCTGCAATTTATGCCATCAGCTCTCCTAGGACTCCAGCTTGCAGTTAGCAGACTGTGGGACTTCTCAGCCTCTAAATCCTCATAATAAATCTCTTCTGATATATACATATAAGTATATATGTATTCTGTTCCTTTGGAGAATCTTAATATAATCATAGTTATCATTGCTCTTATAAATACTAAAAAGTAATGCCAGTTTACAGTTACCAAATACTTACTCTGTGCCTGGCATTTTCATGCCAAGTTTACAAGGATTATCTCTGTTATGCATCACACAATCCTTTAAACGGGAAAGGGGCTATTATTCGAATTCAATATATATTTATTGAGAACTTAACTGGGTCCCAGGCACTGATCTGAGTTGACAGCTATAAACAAGTCTGATGTGGAGCCTATCTTCTCCTGTGAAACATAAAATACAGAAGTAAACCAAGAGATGGTCTAGATGATTTGGGCAATAAAAATGTTCATACAGACAATAAAATGAGGTAATGTGAGTGAGACTGACCGTGGGGGCCAGGGAGTGACCAGAGGAAGCTTCCTTGAGAAACAGTATTTGGGCAGAAGCTGAAGAATGAAAAGCAGTTACTCGTGTGAAGGTTCTGTAAAGATGGTTGATCAGCTGTGTCTGGTCTTCTGACTGTTTCACTGGATGTGAAATCTCCTGCACCAATCAAAGCTTTAATGCTCCATCACACTGCATATCCCTTGCATTGTCAGTCTCTATATCCCCAAAGGGTTGTGTTGCTCTAAGATTTGTACCCAGAGGACTGAGTATTACTTATCATTTGTGTGCCCCTCCTGTCTGGTGATGCATGGGCAATTACATCCCTAATCTTCAGTTGCTATTTTTATTATAATTATATTTTCTTTCCAGGGTCTGACCCTTCAGTTCTAAGTCACACAGGTTATATAGCTACTGTGTATTACCAGAACCAACTGTTTAGCATTTTTCAACAATTTTAAATGACTGAGAAGGAAACAGCATAAAGGTACTTTTGGTGAATAAAGAACACACACACACACATACACACACACACACACACACACACACACATACATAAACACACACATACACACACACACACACACACACACACACACACACAAGTTAGCACTAAAACTAAACAAACCTGGCATAGCGTTCATCAGTTATAAATACCAGAAATATCCACATGCTCTTTGTTCAGCATGATATATTTTTTCAAGAGCGAGAGATGCTTTAAATTTTCCATTTTGTGCCAAAGTAAGTTTTATGCCTCTGTAATGTACAACATATGGATCTTATGACATTATGCATTATTTGCATCCCAATAAAATGGCTCATTAATCAAATGCCCTATTGTAACCTCTAGCCACAGAAACCACAAAACACACCAGAGAAGGAGGGTCATTTTTAACTCCAAATGTGTCCCTTCAAAATAATATTTGTTGAATCACATTAAACAGTGGTCAAATGTACAAGAGATATTAGTGTATTAGGAAAGAGATGGCAATAAGGACACAGTCAGCCCTGAAACACACACAGAGTGAATTTCTTCCCTGACTTTGGGCCATGTGTTTTGCTTTCTACCAGCTGATTTTGAATGCTTTTTTATGAGGTCAAAACAAGGTCTTTTTGTAGCAACTAGCATTTAGCTATAATAATGTACAGCTAAATTAGGAGCAGCTCAATCATCAAAGAGTTCATTTGAGAAGTAAATTGGAATTTTACACTCCTGCCAATGAATACAAACTCACCAAACCTAGTGAAATATAAAAACAGGAGAGCAAGCCCTCATCTACTGGTTGTTCTGTACCAGTTCTTGACACGTGTGTCAGCCAGGGTCCTAATGGCAAGGCAATAAAAGCCAATTCAGCTAACATAAGCCAAAGAAGATTTCTTAGGAAGGATTTTGATGGAGAGAGGGTCCTGCTGCTAATATAATCATGAGAAGCTAGAAGATTAGACTTGGGAAGGAGTAGGGAACCAGGAAGCTTCAATAGGACACAAGACTGGAAGCAAAAAATACAGCAAGGTCCTCATAACTAGGACAACTTGGTCAGGAAGCCTCAGCCACTACGCTCCTAACATGAGTGATCTACGCTTCTTCTGACCCTGTGTCACTCACTCAAGATGCGAAGCCCCAGGAGAGGGTGGCTAACGGGTGAATTCAGATCCTGGGCCTGGTTGGAGAGGGAAGATCCTCCTCTTGGATTCCTGGGTAGGTGGAAGGTGCCTGGAATTACTCTCCCACTAACACCTCCAGAGTGGTGAAAGAGAATCAGAATGCTTTAAAAAAGGGAGTGATCACTAAGTTGTGCAAAGCATTGATTCAGTACACATTATACGCCAAAAATGGTGCTAGACAATTTTCAACAGATGTGTTCTCACTTAGAGAACATTTAAAACCCCATGTGTAGGGTTTCCTGCACACTTCATAGTTGGGAATGTCAAGTGACCTGGACAAGGTGACAGTGTGTAGTAAGGTACAACATTGAACATTCAGTCTCAGTCTCCTGAATCCCAGTCTAATGTTCTTTTTGCTGTACCAGGGGTGCCTCATTTACTGAACTTGACCTCTCAATTTCAACTTTCCTAGCCCTGATTATTGGTCTATAAATATCCCCCAGATCAGAAATGTCAGAGTAATTGAAATATTCTAGCCAAGAGCCTTAGGTTTAGGAAACCAGAGGTCTCAGTAAATGTGTTCCTTTGCCTGTCCTCGTGTCATGTGACCTTCATTTCTGGGGCTCAACTATGGTCCTGAGGGAGAAAAGCTAAGTAACCCAGGCTTATCTCAAGTATGGATACACAGCACCACCAGTATTGGTATCTCTCCACTGTCCCCATCATTGAGTTGAATGGTTATTACACTAAGTGAGTAACACACATATAAGATGATATGGACAGTAATTCATGTCACTTGTACCCATGAGGCTACTACCCAATCCCATCTACATGGGGCCACCTTCTAAGAGTTCTAGCCTGAAAGACTTGAGCTGTTTCACAGAAAGCACAGACTTCACAGTCAAGCTGACCTTACTTCAAGTCCTGTCTCTGCCTTTTACAAGCAAGTTCTTGGGGAAGTTATTCCCCTTTTCTAAGACTCAGTTTCATGCTCTATAAATTAAAGACCATGGTATTTCTTTTGCAACATTTTTTTTAATCTTAAATAAATGTAAAGCTCCCAGCTCCATGCCTGGCTTATATAAATAGATGTTGAATAAATGGTTGCTCTTATAATTGATATTGCTTTAATTGATAAATTACCCCAAATCTTTTCATCCTAGTGCTCTTATGTAGATGAAGTATAAGAAATTCATGAGTATTCAAAATTAGGGTCCTACTACATAGCTTTTTTTCTTAATATAATTTTCTATTTGGTGTTATGTATCTCATTACATATCCACTGTGCTATTTGTATTAGCCAGTGTTACACCAAGAAACAGAATACATTGGATAAATATAACATGTATATATTATTATACATCATGTAATTATATGTTTATATCAGATATTTCATATATTATTTATAATTATGTATTTTATGGTATATAATATATATAAACATTATGTATACATATACATGAACATATTATGTATACATATACATATATACATATATATATTTCAAAGAATTGGTTTCCACAATGTGGGGACTATCAAATTTTCTAGGGCAGGCCCACAGACTGAAAGTTCTCGGGCAGAACCTGATGCTGCTGTCCAAAGGTACAGTTTCTTCTTCTTCAGAGAAACCTCAGTTTTGTTCTTAAGACCTTTCAACAGATTGGTTGAGGCTTACCTAGATTTTTGGAAATAATATCCTTTATTGAAGTCAACTGATTGTAGGTGTTAATGACATAAAAAAAAAACCTTCACAGCAACGCCTAGACTAGTGTTTGATTGAATCACTGGGCATTGTAACCAAGTTAATGCAGAACTCTCACAATCCACCCCTTATCGACTTGTCACCCACACACACCTCCTTAAACCATACTCAACCTCCAAATAAAGTCCAAAATGTTAAAAAGTAATTCTGCTCATTGGGATACAACTATCCTATAGACAACTTAAAAAGTGCACAAGCCCTTTTGCCAGAAGAGGATGCAAAATCCTTGGGTGTTGTTCATACTTCATACTTCTCTTTGACATCCTGTAACTTAAATATGGCTATGTAAACTTAACTATTATTAATACATCTTCTGTGAGGAAAGAAAACAAAAATATTATATACATAAATATACACACATGTATATACACACATACAAGCAAACATATTGGTAAAAAAATAAGGAAGAAATATCAATAACACTTAGAGCCCTTGTTTCCCCAACTGGTCACATGGTCACAGATGGTGTTTATAACTACCCCCTTCCACAGCCCATTCCATATTATCTTTGCCTTCTGCAGGCACCTAAGTTGGTCATGGCTTTTTGCCTGGTGGGGTGACCCAAACCTTCACTCTTGACAGGTCTAGGACGTTAGTCCAGCCTAAATTAGGTCATTGCAGTTTACCACTGACTATAATCACAGGCCATAATAGTACTCGGAGATGCCCTAAGAGATCTCCTGTATTCCAGGTGTGGTCTGCCTTGCCTTCCCTGTGTAGCAGCCCGGTTTCCCCTTGGTAACCAGGATCAATCACCCAGCCAGCACAGAACTCCCTTCCTTGCCTGTCGACCTGGAGGTATGAGGAGCCCTAAGTGGCTGCAGTCTTAACTTTCAGTTCCTTGGAGTCATTGCTGTGTCTCCTAGTCGGAAATATTCCTCCCTTCGGAACTGAGACTTCTAGAACAACATAGAATAAAGTCACAGGGACAGGAAACAAAAATTTTGCTATTGAATCATTCGTGGTAATAGCAAAGAGTGCCATTTCTAATTCTACCCCTTGTTTCCTAGACCTGTGAATTTTAGCTATTGTAGAAACCGCACCATATATTAGATGCCGATTCAGAGCACACACCGCTTGCTGGATAGCGCCGCTCCAGCCCTGCCAGGTCCTACCACTTTACTGAGATTGTAACCATCTTCAAAAGGCCATTCCACTATTGAATCAAGCCAGGAACTTCAGAATGATGGGGAATGTGGCATAAAGTCCAGGAATTCCATGAGCATGGGCTCACTGCCACACTTCATTTATTATGGAATGAATTGCTTGATCAGGAACAATGCTGTGTGGAATATCATTATGGGAGATATGGAATTCAGGAAGTCCATAGATGGTATCTTGGCAGAAGCACTGTATTCAAGGAAAACACATCCATATCTAGACTAATTCCAGTAAAAACAAAGCACTGCCCCTTCCATGGTGCAAGCTTTCCAATGCCATCAGTCTACCACCAAGTAGCTGGCTGATCACCCTTGGGAATGGTGCCGTATCGGAGCCTCAGTATTGGTTTCTGCTACTAACAGATTGGGCATTCAGCGATGGCTGTAGCCAGACTGGCCTTGGTGAACAGAAGTTCATGTCAGAGAACCTCAGTCCTGGCCACCTACCCACTTAACCTCTTGGGAAACGATAGCGATGTCTGGGGAGAGGCTGACTGGTAACCACAAAACAAGTCATTCCTATCCATTTGATTATTAATATTCTCCTATACACAGGTCACCCTTCAGTGAACATTCACATAGGAGATATATTCATATTTTTTGCCCAAAGAGACTCACTCACATACTGCTTCCCCAGACCTCTTGGCCACCAATTTTCCCTTCAAGTCTCACCATCTGGCCAAACCTCTGGCCACAGCCCTTGAATTGATACATACTCATTCCTCTGGCCATTTCTCTTTCTAAGCAAAATGAACAACTATTTATCAGTCCCTTTCAAGGATGTCCCAGAAAAGGGCTGTAGCACTATAGCTGCCCACTTTTGGGTGGTTCTTAAACAACATACAGAACCATCTGTAAATCAAAACTGTCGTGAACACATGGAAACTTGTCGAGTCACATGGAAACCTGATGGCCTATGATTAAGTGTTCAGTTTTTATTAAGACCCAGAAGCAAGCCAAAAGCTGTTTCTTGAGAGTAGTTCTTTGCAGAGGATGGTAAGGCTTTGTTTCAAAGTCCTAAAGGTCTGCTCTGACCTATCAGTATAGTAAGATCAATGTAATAGACCAGCGGGATGTCTTGTGGAAGGCAAAGTTGTTCAAGGTCCCTGCAGACTGAATTATGACATAAGGATGGAGAGTCAATATACTCCTAATGTAGGACAGTGACGGTGTATTGCTGGCCTTGCCAGCTGAATTCAAACTGCTTCTGATGGTCTTTAGTAACAGGTATCAAAAATATATATATATGCCAGGTCAATAGTTGCATATCAAGTACCAGGGGACATGTTAATTGGCTCAAACATGAAAACATCTGGAATAGAAGCTTCAATTGGGGTCCCATATGGCTAAATTTACAATGATCCACTATCATTCTCCAAGATGCGTCTCCTACACAAGCCAAATAGGTAAGTTAAATAGAGATGTTGTGGGAATCATCACCCTAGCATTTTCAAAATATTTGATTAGTGGCACTAATGCCTGAAATCCCTTCTGGAATGTGGTATTGATTTTGGTTCAAACTTTCTTAGGTAGCAGTTCTAGTGGCTTCCACCTGGACCTTCCCACCATAACAGCCCTTACTCCACAAGTCAGGAAACCACTGTATGGATTCTGTCAGTTGCTGAGTATGTCTATCCCAACTGTGCCTTATACAACTGGGAAAGTAACCACAGAATAGCTTCCGTGACTCACTGAATCTACTGTGATATGAATCTGAGCTAAGACTCCACTGGTCACCTATTTCCATAAGCCCCTACTCTGTTTGACCACAGTGATGTTTTGGGTCTTCTGAAATTAGCATCAGTTTGGAGCCACTGTCCAATCTCCAAAAGTCTGGTTATTCCCTTTTCCCCAGTGCAGTTATTCTGGTAAAAGGTCATCAGTCCCTTTATGGAAGTTTGGAAGAAAGATTAAAAGTATTGGTTCCTGGCAGTAGAGCAGGGTCCTTTCTCAAGGGAACCTGACCTTAACTGGCTCAAGTGTAGGAATTAATTGAGGAGTCATGACTCTTACTTGGCTAGAGCTACCATACAAAAATACCACAGTCTGGGTGACTTGAACAACAGAAACTTATTTTCTCAGAGTTCGGGAAGCTAGTGGTCCAAGATCAAGCTCTCAGCAGGTCAGGCTTCTCCTGAAGCCTCTCTAGTTGGGGTGCAGATGTCTCTTTTTGTCCTTCTATGGCCTTTTCTTTGTGCTTCCACATCACTGGTATCTCTTCCTCTTCTTATAAGGACACCAGTCATATTGGATTAGGGTTCTACCCTTATGACCCCATTTAACCTTAATTAACATCCTAATGGTCCTTTCTACAAATACAGTCACATTGAGAAGAAGGGCTTCAACATGCAGATTTGGGAGGACACAGCTCACTCCATAACACTGTTTTGGTGATTCAGATTAAACTTCTTTTCACTTGACCTAGAACCCTGCCACTTACACAGATCAAGTAAGAATTCAGCAGACTGTCTATCTGTTCCTTTTCTAGGGACACCATGATCAACTAGCCAACACCATAGGTCTCCGTGAGCTAGATTTTTCCAATTAGTGCTTTGGTGGCAACATTTCCCACAGTTAAGTTCTGACCTAAAGAGAAGAGGGACCACAGAGCTTTTCAAGGAAACTAGGACAGCTCTCAAAATGTATTTCTCACAGTCATGATGAAAGGTGTGTCCTCTAGATCCACCCAGGATAATGAGCAGGCCTTACATGATAAATCTACTCTAAAATTCCAAATGTCTGTAAGCTTTTCAATACCTTCCTCTACAGTATACCAAGGCAGTTCTGGCATTTCAACTTAATTTAGAGTAGGCAACCTTTTGATGCACATTTCAGCCAATCAAACAAACTTAAACCACTTTCTAAAACCTCAAGCTAAAAAATTGAATCCAGAATCTCTGCTTAGTGGTCACATGTCAATAAATTCAGTCTGATCCAACTCCATGTTCCCTCCACTACTAATCCATACCCTTAATATCCTTTCTCACACATATCCCCTAGATGGTTGCCTATATAAACTGGAAACATCATGCAGTTCTTCAGGTTATGTATTGCATCTCCTCATGTGTTACACTTTGCACCTCATCCTCTGGAACTTGAGTCTCTTACAGTCTCAGAGCAAAGAGAGGTAGGATGTATGTCTCGAGGAAAATCAGCATTGTCTTGCCAGGGGACTATATCAGGATAGATTATTACAGATTTTTCAGCTTAAAGCAGCATTAACCTCTTCAGGTAGAGAAGGAAGACCAGCTTCTATTGGCAAAGAAAACTCAGCAGAATTTAGGGGTTTAACACCCCCAGGTCCGTTGGAGGGGTATGTATCTTTCCATACACCCACACTCCAAATTTCCAGATCCAATTCCTTCCCAAACAATGCTCTTCCCTTAACAGAAAGAACTCTGTGAGAATGGGAATTCAATTTTTGTTTTATTATAACCACTCATAGGATGAGACTTGGGATTTGGCATTCAGAAGTTTCAGCCCTGTAACTATAGAAGATAAGGGTTGTTGGTTTTTTTTTGTTGTTTTTTTTTTCAGGACAGTCTTAGAAGTTGCCAGGTTCTTAGCTTGGAATCTGGAGCTCTGAGGTCATCCTTTTGTTTTCCTAGTTTCTCCAGCAGAGTGAGAAGCAAACAGCCAATCTCAATAGACTCCTTAGTTTGACTAAAATGTTCTAAAGGAATAATCAAATACATGGTCACCCAGAACCTTGACTTTTGTACATACTTGAGTAAGAGTATCCAATGAAGACATCTGATGTATCTCCATTGCTACTAGTGCCTCTCTGCCACATAAATGGAGTTATTAGTGCCTTTAAATCTAATCAATCCAATCAGATTAGATAACTGATTCTAGAAAGCCTAGAATCAATTCAGAAACTCATCCTTGAGATTCTGTATTTCTAGAACCACTCTTGGTACTGAAGTCTATTATTAGTCAGGGTTCTAACAGACACAGAAAACCAATTTAAAGATGAGAGAGAGAGAGAGAGAGAGAGAGAGAGAGAGAGAGAGAGAGATGGACAGATGATAGAAAACTATTAGGGGCTGGCAAATCTGAAATCTGTAGGGTCGGTCATTGGAAGCTCTCAGGCACTTGAGCTGATGCTGTCATCCAAAGGCATAAGCAATTCTTCCTCAGGGAAACCACAGTTTGTTCTTAAGATCTTTCAACTGATTGGGTGAGGCCCCCCAGACTGTCAAGGATAATTTATTTTCTTTTAAAGTCAACTTATTATAAATGCTAGCCACACCTGCAAAATACAGTCACAGTGATGCCAGTTATTCAAAGTTTAACTGAATAACTCAGTACTCTCACCTAATCAAGTTGACACATAAAACTAACAACCACACTATTGTCTGCTCAGAAAAATTGGAACATTAGGACATGTGACATTTCAAGAAAATGAAGTCCATGTGATAGGCCATCATTCCATATACTACTCTGACATTGAACTCAGTCCAGGTAATTCTGGAAATAAATCAAAATCCAATAACTGAGATGAAGCCAATGTGGCTCTGTCAAAGACAACACCAGAGCAATGAAACCTACATCTCAAGATAGCTAAGCCTTTGGGATGGGCATTAGTCACTCAGTGGGTGAGAATTAAGGGATCCTCCCACCCCAAAGTAGTTCTGTGGCATTAAAGCACACCGTTTCCAGGAGTCTCTTTCAAAACTATACCTGAGAGTGTTCATATTATATCATTATAAGAATTATAGTAAGTATTAAACAAGACTTTTGGCAAGAATCCAAGGAAATAAAATGTAGGATAGTGTGTGTTTTTATCAAAGCAGAAAGAGTAGAGAGGGGCCCTGGGTCAACAGCTATTTAACTTTAAGACTATATTGCATTACATCATTTTACATTAATTCATCTTATCCTCAAAACAGCCCCAGGAGCAAATATTATTATCCCCATTTTGAGTAGAGAAATCAGGGCTAATAATTGGCAGTATTGAAAGTTTCTCCATCAGTCTGGCTCCAAATATACTTTCTACTACATCTAGTTTTTGTGCAATCAGACTATATTTCCAACAGATGCAGAGAACTGATGGAGTGGAAGAGGAGAGATCTGGAAGAGGGTGTTGCACCTCTGCCTGACATCAACCATTCTAATTCTGTCCTTCTCAGGGAAAAGGTAAGCCATCTTTGGGGACAGCCAGTCATTTCCAACCTAACACTAGACCAAATTCTTCTTCTTATACACCCTTCCAACTGCAACCAGACACTGCCAGTCCCAGCCCTAATATTTGTAGAGCTTATGCAGGAGTACAGATGAATGCCTACTATATTCATAGACTTCTAGGTGTCATAAACTAAACTACCAAACCGTTGTATAAAACATATTGACAAGGACACCATTATAATAGCCTAGAAGGCCAGTTCCACTTTACCAACCTCAGACTCTTTGCAGTTTCATACTTGAAAATAATGGCAATGTTAGGGAAGTCATCCTGGCCTTCACCTAGAGCCCGCCCCACTTCTTTTTCTACCCCCAGTTCCCTGTTGCACCATGAGGAGCCTCACGTGTGGACACCCTATCCAGCATCTAAGCTTTGTCTACATTTCTACTAACTGCCTCTGCTTGGCCACCCCAGGGACCTGGGGATTCCTACTTGCAGTGACCTCTCCTCAGGAAGAAACCCTGGAAGAGGGGTTGGGCCAATTAGACAGGGAATTCTGGGTACCACATTGCTGGAATGTGGCCTAGAAGGGATGGATATGAATTCTGGGCAAATATACCCCCTTGCCTCTCAAGCTCTATACCCAGTGCAGAAGGACACAGCAAGAAAAGGTCCAAAGAAGGACCCTCTGAGGCATAGGACCAAGCAGGTACCCCTTTTGCCTGGGTAAAGCACAGTGTGAAGACTCAAGATGGCCTGTTTGACAAACTGTCCATAATTCCTAGTCCCTCGGCTGCTACGGTTCCCTGCCCCCTACTTAGACTGCTTCTCTTACACACTGCCAGTTCCAGACCCATTAAGACAACGTATTGTCTCAATGTTCATTTTACAATAATGTACACTAGGCACAAATTCACAGTTGCCAAGTCTTAGTACACTCTCAAACAGCTATCACTAGAGGAAATGGTCTGGCAGGATTTTGCACTGCAGTATTTATTGTGGCAATAACATAGTCTCCCGACCAACTAACACACACGTACACCCACACACACACACAGCTTATTTCAGAATCCAATAAGAGGGAGTGAAAAATAAAAAGAATACATTTGATTAAAGTCACTAAGTATAGGCTTTCCTTAAAAAGGGGGGAAGTGGTCCTAATTACAACCCTTAAATAGAATTCGTGCCTCATATCAAATTTACCAAGTATCATAATTCCTCCAAGTGGTAAAGATACCTCGAGACAAATGCTGGGCATAGAAGCCACAGGGCATAAATCTGCAAAGAATTAAAAAGCTAACCTTTTCAAACAATATGGCTTCTCTCTCACTTACCAACTTTACATCTCCCTGTATGGCCCTGGAAGATGACTGGTTAGCCAGAGACGGGTAAGATTCCTCAAGGGAGGAACAACCTAAGACAGGCAAGGTCGCAGGGTGGCCATCAGGTGAGAAATTGGGGATCAACAGTGGTGAGGCTTAGAACCTCAACCCCCCCCCCTTGTTTTGAGAGAAATCCTCTGCATCCATGGATGTTCTAATGCTCTTGTCTAGCTTGGATTAACACATAGTCTACAGGCACACACCTGATCATCTACAATTGCTCTCTTACAACACTAAACTATGTTTTCTACCTTTATCTTGCATCTACCTACCACTTCAGCAGTTTATTAAAAATAAAAATAATAATAATAATAAAGGGAGAAATGTGGGATCCACATATAAATCAAGCATAAAAATCAAACGAATATTCATATTTGACCTGATTGTTTACAGTTCATAATGCGTGATCAAAACCGGAAGTTTCTGTGATGACTGCCCTTATACGGTTCACCATGTAAGAACTTATTCACTATGTAAGAATTTGTTCACCATGTAAGAACTTGTTCGTTATGCTTCAGAAGATTGGAGACTGATGAGAATTAGGCTTGGGGTGGATTAATGATTGTGCATTGAGCATTGAATCCCCTACACAGAATTTTATTGTTGTTAACAACCATTTGATCAATAAATATGAGAGATGCCCTCTCAAAAAAAAGGGGTGGGGGAGTGGGAAGGAAAATAAATAAAATAGCCTACTTTGGTTAGGCTTTTATTTCTCTGGATCACAAGACATAATTTTTATTAATATGATTTTGGAAGGTTTAGAAAACATCTGTAACTTTCCTAAATTTCCCTGGGCGCCTAGAATCTCAGGGCTTTATTCATGACTGCTACTGCTCTAACCAGGCATTCTAGCCTTGAACATTATAAGAGCAGAATTTGCATTCCAGTTTTTAGCTGGAGGGATGACTTCTACAGATATATTATGGGAAGTTGCTGGCCAGTGCCCTACAGAGTCAAACGACACCCCCTCACAGGGGGACTGGGGCTCCTGACCCCTGTTTATGTTCTATGCTGTCTGTCCCACCAGGACAGTTTCAGCACTTTTAATCTTTGTATTGAATTTGTCTGAATGAGCTCTTTATTTTTATCCACAACTTACTTTTATCAACGAGGTGGTCCCTTCCTTTCTATTTATTGATAAGTTAGAGTAATGCTTCTGTCATAAAGTCATTTCCACCATCTACTGAGGCACATGGTAAACCACATACGGCATTTTCAAGCCACGGGCACTAGGATGTGCGCTGTACATAGGATGCCACCTATTTCCACTCCCTGCATCAAAAAGATCACTGCCTTGTTTTAAGTAAACCCAACGAGCATTGCCAATATCACAAATCACTCATGCTTGTGAATTAAAAGATGCTTAGAAACACAAGTGGAAGACTCAGTCATTCACTGGGTTACATGAATTGACTCCTGGCCGTGATTTTCCTTGGCTAGTCCTCTAGGAATGAACACTCCTTAAGGCGTAACATTATTTTTGTACATGAATTTTTATTTCTATTAAGTAAAATGATGTCATAAGAAAAAAACAGACCAGTGAAAATATCAGGTTCACACTTAATTTGCTCTATGACAGTGGGCAAAAAGCCTACCGGCCCAGAGAGGCTGCTCTATCAGTAAATAGAGATAATTTCTACCTAATAGATCTTTTATAGAAAAAAAGCAATATATTCCCTGGTATAAAAAACATTCAATAAATGTTAGTTTCTTGGGTATAATTAGTTAAATGAACACTGGTATACATGCTACTGAAACTAGAAAGACCAAGTTTCAAATTCTACTGCTTGCTGTCAAGCCGTGGGCAGGTTACTCACCCTCTCTGAGGCTCAGTTTCTTCAAGTGTAAAATGGTAGCCACATCAAAGTTTTGTGCTCAGGACGAAGGAGATCATGGGATCATGGGTGTGGGGTCCCTTTGTATGGTGCTGGGCAAAGAATAAGAACTCAATAAATTTCAGTATAGCTGAGTACATGGAATAAAGCTATCAAGTTCCAAGTCCTGACTCTATCTCTTATAGACTACATTACTCTGGGCAAATCAACCTTTCCAAGAATCATTTTCTTGATAGGTATTCTTGAAATGATAATTCCTACCTCACCAGTTCTTATGAGGTTTATGTGAACTAATATAAGAAAAGAGCCACATTCAGAATATGTACATATTAAGTGTTAATAAATGATAGCAATTATTAATACAGCTTAAAGGAGAGATTAAAATCAACCAGGGGAAGAAAAAGTACTAGATCCCTAATTACAGGTTCATATGGTTAAATTGGAGAGAAATAGGCATAACTCAGGACCCAAAAATAGAGATAATCTGAGAGCTGTTTTGAGAAACTTCCTCTGATGGAATATATATAAATACACACACACATGCTTACATACACATATATATAATTATAAATAAATTATATATAATCATAAATTACATATATAATTATAACAATTTTTCTAGGGCATTAGTGTTCTGTCATCATTGAAGTGAACTGAGTGAACCTTATAAATTCCTCTATTAAAGCACCTATCACTCTATATGAGAGAGAGAGAACTCCTTAAGGCCATAACTATATGCTTTCTCCCTGGATACTTATCATAGAACCTGACACACAAAAACGACTCAGCAATCTTTTAATAAATGTTTCTATTTCTAGAGGTCTGTATTCCTACCAGAACACAAGTGCCTAGAATGCATGGATTAGTATATTTCATATCTGTACCCCTCACATCTGATACAGAACCTGGCACACAGTGGGTCTTTCACAGGCTGGAATCATTCATTAAATTGATATCAATTAAAGTAACTGAATTAGTGCAACTGATAGCACAGCATTTCGTATGTCACTGGATTCCTCAGAAGCATGCGGCTCCAGCAAGAGTTTTATCTTGTTCACACACCCATCCGTCAAAGGCTAAACTGCTCAGCTGCACGGAGGTAAAGCAGTCATGTTACTGCCGTCTCCGCCTGCTGCTGTACCAAGCGTCTCTAACGACCGGACCTTCATGCTGTGATGGCACCAGATCAGCCACAGCGATATAATAACGCTAATCTTGCAGAGATGAAGTCACAGCAGCCCCAAAAGGAGGACGCTGCCATGTCAGAGGCAGGCATCTCCCAGGGAAGCACTCAAATGAGAAATGGGAGGAAAGGAAGGTGTCATGTCCAGATCCAGAAGAACCTGTCTCTCTCACTCTCCCTGGCCCAAAAAGTCCAAGAAGGGCTCAAGAGGGTAAGACCTGGGGCGAGGGAGCCAAGAGCAACGAGAGGGCAGGCTTCTCCCTTCAGAACCTTGTGTTTGCAAAAAGCAAAAATAAAAAAATTAAACTTTTTTTGTATCATCTTCATTTCTTTGACAAGGAATCTCATTCAATTTGTGGTCCAGGCTTCCCTTCCCCTCCTCCTGCCAAGATTGTGCCTAAGTCCCAGAAGGCTTATGCAGGGCAAGACTATTGTCGCAGGTTCCAGAAGAGGCTCTCCGGACCCGTGCTGGTGGCAGGACCTGTCGCACCCGCAGCAGGTCTCCTGTCCTCAGTCTACACCTGCGCTCAGTCACCGCATCCGCCCTTGCTCCTGATTTCAAACCCCTTTGGCTTCTGCTCTCTCTTCTTTTCCCTGCCTTCCTCTTGCAAGTAGGAGATATTGCAGCTCTGACTCCACCCTGGGGTGCAGAGGCCTCTGTTGGGCTAGGACCCTCTGTCTCTGATCTCCTACTCTTTGGTGCAGAGGGATGCCTCTATTGGTGCCGTGCCATTTGGGGTTTGGCAGACTTGGGTGAGTGACCACCAACTGGACATCTGAGGTGGCGTCTCTCTTCTGGAGACTAATACCCCCCAAGTCCCTCCCTGAAATGCAGACACTGGACTGCTGGCTTTTCCTCCATGCTGGGCTCTTCCGAACCTCATCAGGGGTTCTGGAAACCTCCCCCTTCCTAGGTGTGAAGCCCAGTCCCCAGAGTGAGGCTTTCTCTTCCTTCCCTCCCATCTCCCCTCAGCCCGGGACTCCAAAACCAGGAAGTTGGTCATTGTTCTTTTGCTGCTGCTGCTGATTTCTCTCAGGCCCCTGATCTTTGAGACTCGGAGGTGAAAATCTGACTTTTTAATTATGTCTCCTATTGCAGCATCTTCTCCAGAGGCCATGAATGCTTCTCCATAGGGCAACTGCCTGGGCTAGTGATAGTGTGAGAAAAGCAGGGGAAGTCTGCACTCACAGATCGAACAGAAACCCTCCCCAGAGCTTGGACGGTGGTCCCAAGCAACCTCCCCATTGAGTCTCCACTGGTTCAAGTCTCATTTTCTTTATCCCATAAGACAGGGCATGACAAAAGGGTTTGACTGAAGAATGGCTCTAAACCAGGAGGTTAGTAGAGGATGCAGGCAAGTAGGTGCCATTCAGGAGTCCTGACAATGAGGCTGAGGCCAGACTAGAAGCTGCAGATAAGGCAAAAGCCCTGCCGCAGGGTTTAGTGGGCCCCAGGCCCCACTAAGCAGGGATGGGGTGTGGGGAAGGTGGTTATGGGGACGCAGTATCCAAAAGCAAAGAGACTTAGGCCAGAATTTAAGCCAGAAAAATGGAAACAGGATACGGTGTTCTGAGGCTGAGGTGGGGAAAGATGACCTTCAGATGAGCAGGTGGATGCTGACCCCTGGAGGAGCTCTCTCTCTCTTCTGCCCTGGCTTAAGCAAACTTCCCAGGGTGGGCAGAAAGCTGCGTGTCCGGGCTCAAGTTCCGTGGTCAGATAGCTATGGTTCAAATCCCAGCAGGCTGTTTAGCCTCTTGCTATGTTTCTGTTTCCTTACTTCTGAAACGAGTTGAATTCTCCTCCCAACTCCCAGTTTCTGAAGTTGTCACACATACACATCCATGCACACACAGACCCTACACAACCCGACTCAGGCACCCATCAGCCAGCACTCTCTCTTCAGCAACGCACAAGCTCCCCAGACACTGAGGAAAGTCAAAACGACCTTAGCCTCCAGGCTTCTCCCACTAAGGTGTTAGTCGGCTCACCGGGTGGGGGGGCTCCTTTGACTCTTATCCTCCTTCCTGACATCATCTCATCTCCCTAAAGAAACATTAACTCCCTGACAGTCACAAACCCACCTAGAAATTAAGTACTCAAGCTATCATTTTTATTTAGTGAGCTTTCCTAATTATCTGGGTGGCTGCAAACTCCACCTCAGCTCATGATCAATCGTGGGTCTATACTAATCATCATAAAACATAACGGCCTGCAATCTAAATGCACAACAAATGCCCAGTGGAGGTCCCAGGGGATGCAGGGAGTGGCACATGTTCATTAATGAATCTTAGAACCTCAGGATGTCCTGTCCTTCCTCTTTTTCCCCTTACAGACCCAACACTAAGATGCAGCCTCAAGCAACGAGCAGAGCCTTGAGTGGAAAAGGAAGAAGGAGGGAATGGAGTGCGAGGCCCAGCTCTGCCACGTGGGACCCTCACATCCCCCATTTGCAAATGGGTGGATTGGACAAGGCGGGGTTCCAGTGGCTAATCATCAGAATTACTTGTAGAATAATGGCAAGGTGGTAGGTGGGCTGCCTACCCTCCTCAGACCCTGGGAATCAGAATCTCCAGGGCTAGCGCCAAAGCATCTGCATTTTTCACAACTTTCCAGGAGATTCCTAAGATCTGTCATGTCTGAGGACCACTGGACTCTGTCAATAAAACCCAGGTCACTTCAGCTTCAGTAACACCTCCCACTGCATTTACATTTCAGTTGCTGCCATTGTTAAAGATCCTGTTACAAGTGAGGAGAGTCCTTCAGTATTCACAGCAATTAATTCATGTTGGAAGAGTTTAAACTGGTCCATCTTACAGGACACAGCTACCTGCCACATTGAAGATGAAGATGCCTGCGGTGTTTCTTAGAAACTTAGGAGTTTGTTTAGAGCTAAAATGTTCTCAAGGGGGATTCTACTGGCATTTTGAGTGGCCAGCTTCACCTCTCAGGAAACTGCCCTGTGCACTGTGGGACATATGGCATACCTAGCTAGCTTCTACTTACTAAATACTTATATATATAGGAAGGGGTGAATAATAATTCCTACCTTGCAGTAATATTGTGAGAATTAAATGAAAAAATGCATATAAGGCACTTGTTAGCACAATACCTGGTACTAAGTAGTGTTCAATATGTGTTCATTATTATTATGAAGCCAAAAACAAAATAAATTTTCAAGTAGATGAAAAGAGCTCTATAAATATAAAATTACATTTATTTTTATAACATCACAAACCAAACACTGACCTTTTCACAGTCTTCCAGACTTAGCACAACAAGGCTATGGTTGTTCATGAATCCAAGAGTCCTCGTCCCCTGATCCCCTCCCCCTCATCATTATGCTCTGCCACAGTCTGATATAAAGGTGTGTACATACACGGTAAAATCACTGCCTGTGTAACCACCTACTTACATGTTACTAGTGGTAATGGGTAGAAATGGAATTTTCGGTAAACTGCCTCAGTACGTGTTAATAACAGATTTTAAACTATCAGATTTTAAACTAAATTTTCCTCACTATAATTTAGCCCCCTTCCTCTTTCCTCTGCCCTCCTTTTTAATGAGACAAATTGCCTTTCACCTCGTCTGCTACATCAGCCCATATATTAGAGAGTTATTTCTCCCCTAACATAATGCTGAACATGTTCAGTTCTCTTACCTCTCCCTCCAGAGTCTTAGTTTTAAAACATTTCATCCCTTTTGTTGCTCTCCACTGAGCTTCCCCAGATGTCTCACTAGGAAGGAATTTGTTTCGAATTGCATCTTGGAGGAGAATTCTAGATTGGGGTTGGGGCGGGGCAATGTCAGGCCCATACCGAACACGCTCAAGTGGCTCTTCACACCTCCAGGGGTTTGCTTTTGTTAGATTTCTTGGGAGGCTTTTCTACAGTGTGGCCCCCAAAAATCAAGAAGAGAAAATTCAATAAGTCATAAAACACTGTAAGAGGGAATCACTGTATATGTTCTCATTAGGCCAGAGTTTTAATAGGTCAAAGTAGCATGAGGGAAAATGTAAGGACATTATAGGAGGCGTCTGTCATAATCAGTGTAATCTTTCCACTATGCTTGCACCTGCGAAAGGTTGACTCTCAGGTGTAAAATCAAAATCAAAACAGCAAAAATCACTTGCTCGGAGCAAAAAGCACATTTCATCATCAAAATCAAGACATTATCACAATGGAGTTGATGGAAATATCTCAGGACTGAGGGTAAAGAGACTCTAATACTGTAAAGGAGACTTTAATATCCTAGAATGGATTCAGATAAACTCTGTGGCCTTGGGTAAATTTACTCAAACTTCTTGAGTGTCAGTTAATTCATCTGTAAAAGAAATAATAGGATTGGCCTGCACCTTATAGGGTTGTTTTAAGGACTGAATGACACAATGGACACAACACACACTGACACACAGTAGGTATTCAATGAATGGTTATTGTTATTATTGCTGTCATAAGTACTTTCTAGTAATGGGAACGTGTGAGCACAGTATGAGGTATATATAGAACGTGCTTATGTAAGTTCCTAAACTATGACTAATCTCCATCCTTAGCCTTCACACCCTGCATCCAACCTCTTCACCTACAAGTGAAAACCAAAGCTAATGAGTAATAAAGTAAATAAAAAGCAAGGTGTCTGAGAGGAGGCAGTCATGGTTCCTCCTTTATTGTGTTTAGAGAATGTACGCTGATCTCTCCTCTGCTCTCATTTCATCACCTTGAAGTTCAGTGACCACGTGCTAGGAAAATGCATGCAGCCCTAGGTGCCAGACATCTTTTGCTTCCAACAGAATTCATTTTGAATCAGTACTTTACGGAGATCCACCCACAGTGGAGTCCCTGAAGGAGATTATAAGATGACCTCATCTTTCTCTTGCTTCCACAGACAACTCCTATGATGCTATTTTCTGAGGCTCCTGAGTATCATCTATGCATTTCCTGCCTGCCAAGCAATTCAGCTCTTTCCTTCCTCAAGTTGCTCACTAACTAAATTGATTATTTTACTAAGCAGACAACACCTCAATTCTTTATTAGGACCTGCTCTCTCATCACATGTCTTAAAAGTATTGAAACAGTCATTAGGCATTTATATGGAAAACCACACTGTCTCACTCCATACTATATCCTAAACATTTATTGGCAAGGTGAAACAGAAAGTAATGAGCAATGTAAGACTCAGGGGAAAAGTCTTTCCAAACATCAGAATCATTGGGGTGTTCTGCTTAAAGCCATTTCGTTTGTTTGTAATTAACAATAGACATTTCTGTCATATTACAAAAGCAATGCGTACTCCTTGTAGAAACTACGGATGAGCAAAAGGAAGCAAAAAATACCCACAATCTTGCACAAACAAATTACCAAAACTAACCCTACAGAAACTCACTATGTATGATTGCTGTATTACATCGAGACTAAAGCAGGCACCCAAGATTACCATCAGAAGGTGGCCCTTCTCCCATTGCGGGGGAGGAAAGGGCAAGAGAGAAGAACAGTAAGGACTCACCTGGGAGAGATGGATGTAAAGGACTCAGCTACCAGATGCTGCTCCCTCAGCTTCCCCTCTGCTACACTGTTGCTTAAGTCTTTTGCACACAGTAACCTTGCAGCTGGTGCTCCTGCGAGGGATGGAGGGAACCATGGAAGAAAAGTGACCTTGGTCCCACCAATTCCCTCCACGGCACGATGGCCATAGCAGCAACATAACCAGCAAAGGTGTCTGTCCCAGAGTTCCAGAAGGTGACCAGCAAGGAGACACTCGCCCCAGAGGAGGAAGCAGCTGTCAGGCCATGAGAGGGCAGATGTGCTGCAGGAAGCATGTTTGATTAAGGAAAAGATGTGAGACAACCTCCCTAATTTCAAAAACAAAAACAAAAACACTGAAGGGAGGTCATGTTTTAAAGGTGTAAAGAGAAGGAGTTACCTGCGTACAGCCTAGCCACGGAATAGGGCCCTACCTGGAGGCCAGGGCCAGTGCCCACATAGCATTTTTCAAGTAAAATCCAACTGATTCCTGTAAAGTGAGGGGGACTGTGGTAGTCTGCTTCCAATAGCAGCCACATGAGTCCCCGCGTGCACACGCTGCTCCGCCCATCAGGAAGGCTAGTCTATCGCACCGCAATCCTTGAATACAGGTCACCCTGTGACTTGCCTTGACCGATAGAGTGCAGTGGCAGTGACACTGTGCCAGGTGGGTGCGCCGATGGCCCCTAGGCAAAGACTACCAGGAGCACACCCATGGTCAAATTAAATCGCATTTATGGACTAGCTGCTGTGAGAGAGCGCGCAGTCCAGGGGGAGCCACGGAGTGTCTTAGTAAAGGATTTATCACAGCTGGGCTTGGGGTAGGTGATTTTGGAAGAGTTCAAGAAAGTGGGGCTTTGCCCTGGAATAGAAACTGTCAGGAAGTAGGGGTAGTTCTATGATCGGGCATCTTAATTTGTATTGAGAAGATAGCAAAAATAGAATGAGGCTTATGTTATAATTAGTAAAGAAGCAGCAGTCATTCACATTACCCACAATGTTCTTGTTTCTGTCTGCATTTGGACATGATTATGGAGTCAGTTTTTGTCTTGCTCTATCTTGGCTGCAGAATGGTTTTGTCTGATGTCCGACTTCAGCGAAACTATTTAATAGGGAAAATCACAGCCTATCAGTGAGTCCAGGGTGGTTCTTAGCAACACCAAGGTTTAGCTGATAGGGCCTGGCCAGCTCCCAAATGTCAAGGATTGTTTCTGTCTCTCATAAGGGAATAAACTTTAAGAGGCCTGACAACGTTCTCCTTTGCCCGGGTTAATCCAGCCACTATGTACAAAGCCCAACTATTTTGAGACCACATGCTATGAGGAAGCCTAACCTAGTCACATGGGGAGACCGAACGAAGAAAACATTAAACTCAGGTGAAAACAAGAACTGTGGCCCCAATCATATGACAATTGTCAAGCCTATCAGCCAGTCCCTGTTTGAGCTATCTCACTTAATCATGGGGCAGAGACAAGCTGTCCCTGCTATGACCTCATGGAATTCTGGTCCACAGAAAACTAAGAACTAAAATAGCTATTGTTTCCAGCCACTATGCGCTGATGTACTAATTTGTTACACAGTAACACATAGCAAGGACATTTATATTATGCTGCTAAAATAGTCCTTGCTTTACCCAGTTAAAACTAAAGAATTGGATGCTGAGAAGACCACTACTTAAAATGTTTTTAAATAGTCATCACAGGTTGGTACAAATAATAATTCACTCATCTTCATACTATAGGAACAAATTTCAGTACATTGTATCTCCTTGAAGAGTATAACTACATATTAATAATCTAACTTTATACCAGTGAAAATATATAGTACATCACTGTTATAAAACCAAGCAAAAAGGAGGCTTCTAAAAACCTATCAGAAATCAGCCAAAAACATCTTAACTGCAGAGACAAGGGGATATCCAAGTCACTGTGGGATTTTCTGACTCAGTCCAGATAAGATGCAATCCTGAAGACTACTAGGGGCCATGGAAGAGATTTAAGCGTTTAGACCCATTCCAAGCAGGCCTGTCGTGATTGGGCTGTTGCTGAACCTGATCTATACGGCTGATCCAGAAGTACCAGTGTCAGGTGGGGCTGAGCTTCCCAGTCTCGACTCAGCCACCCAGAGTACACCCATCACATCACAGCAGAAACCCATTCCTCTAAGGCCCTTCCCAGGACCTAAGAGAATATGTTCTCAACACTCATGTTCAGCTACAGAGCTCAACAGCAGCCAGCAGAAAAATATGGGATTTGGGGTCAACCATCAGCTGATATGTCAGTTCGAGTCTGGTGGTGGCTGAGTTCTCATGACAGTAAAAATAGAAGGAAAGAGCACAGGCATATTTCCCAATGCCAGGTTGTGTTGCAATGGGGTAGTTTGGGTGGGGGAGGTTACCTTTTGCCTTTTGGACCAAGTTGTACCTGTAGCAAAATAGGAAATAGGACAAATTTTTACCACTTCTTTCATGTCATTTCTTTACTTCCCTTCTCCCTTATTAGGTTATCTATCTTTGTCCCCTTCATGAATATTAGCTCTTCAAGGGCTTGCCATCCTCTACACTATAGTGCAGCATAGTCCAACAGACACATAGTGCAAGACACAAATGTGAACCACATATGTAATTTAAAATTTTACAGTAGCCACATTAAAGTAAAAAGAAACAGATAAAATTAGTGTTAATATTTTTATTTAACTTAGTGTATCCAAAATTTATCACTTCAATATGTAATCAGTATAAAAATATTTAATGTTATATTCCACATTTTTTATTTTTGGTGTTTGTTATAAAAATCTGGCATGTGATTTACAAATACTGCATATCACAATTAAACCTAGCTATACTTCAAGTGCTCAATTGCTGTGTGTGGCTATGACTACCATTTTGGAGAGTACATCTCTATTTAATTGAAACTTATCTGTCTACTGTCCCTTTCTTTCAATGGTTAGCTGCTAACTCTGTCCAGTAAATTAATCCAACTGTGACATAGATGGACCTTCAATACAATTTATTGACATTAACAGAGATATAGAAGGCCTTGATAAAAATGTCCAAAATTATGGCAATCCATCAAATGATAAATATTTATTATCCCTCAAATCATATGCATGGACTCCTAAGCCTACATATAATATCACTATGAAGGAAAAAATTAAAAACCTACAGAAAATTTTTACATAGGCCAAAATTGATCCTGATTTGGTTTAAGGTAATTTCTTTTTCTAGAAGAATTTGCAGAGTAATAGGTAAATATGCCCCTGAGGAATCTCTAAATCATAACAACGATGTATATATTCACTTCTCGAAAAACTTACCTTATCAGGTAAAAAAGTCCTTAGGAAATTCTCCTGAGCAAAGCAGCAATATCTGTAAAAGCATAAATTCAAGGAGGACAAATCAGGTGGTGGAGGTGAAAAGATGGCAGAGCAGGACAGGAAGGCAAAATCCTCCTCCCGTGCACACACAGAAGCAACCACAGCAAATGCAACTAACCCTGAAAGTGACCTGAAGACTGCAGAGCAGACCACCTACACCTAGTCAAGAAGAAAAGACCACAGCAGGAAGGGTAAGGGGGCAGAGCCATGACTGACTGGGACCCAAGACCTTCCGCATACCAGCCCACAAGTGGAAGGGGGATGAATAGAGCTGGGAGAGGAAAAGTGCTAGGGATCTTGCACACCTGGCCCCGAAGATGTGCTCCCAAAATATAGTACACATTACATTGGGTTTTGGTGATGAACAGGGCTAGACACCTGGAACAGTTGGAGCACTCTGGGATGCTGAGACTCCTGTCACTTGTGGAGAACAGGCATGCTCTGTAGGTCCCACTGAGACCCAACACAGAGATGACAGTTTGAAAGACCAGCAGTGGAAAGTGTACCAGAGGGGCAGAGGCTGGAGGGACCTCTCTCCACAGAAGAAAGGGCAAGTGGGTGATGTTTCCCCAGCCCTCCCTCAGCCCCATTGGTTGGGTGCACCTAAGAGCCAGCTCCAAACACTCCATCTCCCTCACTGGCAGCTCAGGTCCAGTGTCAATCCTTCGCACACCAGCAACAGCCATCATTGCTGACCAGCAGGCAGAGGACAGGCCACAATGAATCCCAGCAGAAGCACCTCATAGCACACAAAGGGCATGCAGAAGAGAGCTGTGGAAATCAGCATCTTTTCAGATCACAATGAAATTTCAGAAATCTATTGCATCCCTGTATACTAACAATGGACTAGCAGAAAGAGGAATCAGGAAAATAATTCCATTTAGAGCTGCATCAAAAAGAATAAAATACCTAGGAATAAACCTAAATAAGGAAGTGAAAGACCTGTATTATGAAAATTATTACAAGATGCTGATGAAATTAGAGAAGACACAAATAAATGGAAATCTACTCATGCTCATGGACAGGAAGAATTAAATTGTCAAAATGGCCATACTGCCCAAAGCAATTTACAGATTCAATGTAATCCCTATTGAAATACCAACAGCATTTTTCAATGAACTAGAGAAAACAATCTTAAAATTTATAAGGAACCACAAAAGACTCTGAATAACCAAAGCAATCTTGAGAAAGAAGAACAAAGCTGGGGTTATCTCATGTCCTGACTTCAAGCTATACTACAAAGCTACAGCAATAAAAACAGTGTGGTACTAGCACAAGAACAGACCCATAAATCAATGTAACAGAATAGAAAGCCCAGAAATAAACCCACACATATATGATCCATTAATATATGACAAAGGAGCCTTGGATATACAATGAGAAAAGACAGTCTCTTCAGTAAATGTGAGGGAAATTGGACAGCTACATGCAAGAGAATAAAACTGGATTACTAACACTATACACAAAAGTAAACGTGAAATGGACTAAAGACCTAAATATAAGACATGAAATTATAAAACTCTTAAAAGAAAGCATAAGCAAAAATATCTTGAACATATGTATGAGCAATTTTTTTCTTACATCTCCCTGGGCAAGGGAAACAAAAGCAAAAATGAACAAATGTGACTACATCAAACTAAAAAGTTTCTGTACAGCAAAGGACACAATCAACAAAACAAAAAGACAAACTACCATACAGGAGAATATACTCATAAATCATATATCCAATATGCTGTTAACATCCCAAACATATAAAGAACTCAGATGCCTCAACACCAAAAAAACAACCCAATTAAAAATGGGCAGAGGACATGAACATACATTTTTCCAAAGAAGAAATACAGACGGCCAACAGGAACATGAAAAGATGTTCCCCATCACTAATCAGGGAAATGCAAATCAAAACCACAATGACATATCACCTCATACCAGTTAGAATGGCCACTATCCAAAAGACAAGGAAAAACAAGTGTTGATGAGGATGTGGAGAAAAGGGAAGAATGTTGGTGGGAATGTAAATTGGTGTAGCCACCATGGAAAGCAGTATGGAGGTTCCTCAAAAAATTAAAAACAGAAATACATACAGCCCAGTAGTAACCCTATTTCTAGGAATTTACCCAAAGAAAACAAAATCTCTGATTCAAAAAGATATATGCACTCCTATGTGTATTGCCACATTATTTACAATAGTCAATATATGGAAGCAACCAAAGTGTCTGTCAATAGATGAATGGATGAAGAAAATATGGTACACATACACAGTGGAATATTATTCAGCCATAAAAAAATAAAGAAACCCTGCATTTGTAATATGGATGGACCTAGAAGGTATTATGCTAAGTGAAATAAGCACAGTGGAAAAGACAAATAACCACATGATTTCACTTATTTGTGGAATCTAATAACAAAAAGAAATGAACAAAACAGCAGACTCATGGATACTGAGAAGTGACTGGTGGGTTACCATGGAGGAGGTGTTGGGGTGTGTGGGTAAAATAGGTGAAGGGGATAAAGAGGCACAAAATTTCAATCATAATATAAATTAGTCATAGGGATGAAAGTACAGCATAGCGAATATAGTCAATAGTTCAGTAATATCTTTCTATGTTGACAGATAGTAACTGCACTAGTTGGGGCCGAGGATTTAATCATGTATATAACTGTTGAATCACTATGTTGTATACTTGAAACCAATATAATATTGTATATCAACAATACTTTAATAAGAAATGTCAAAAAAGAAAAAGAAAAATGATGTGGTATATATACACAAAGGAATATTAATTCAGCCATAAAAAGGAATGAAATCTTTCTCTTTGCAACGACATGGATGAAGCTCAGGGGTATTATGCTATGCGAAATAAGTTGGACAAAGACAAACACCTTGTGATTCCACTTTTATGTGAAATCAAAAAACAGAAACAAACTCAAATACAGAGAACAAGCTGGTGGTTGCCAGGGGGATGGGTGTGGGATACAGATGAAAGAGGTGGGGGGGATTAAGAGGTATTACGAACTTCCTAAAATCAGTAAGTCACAGGGAGGAAAAAGACAGTATAAGGAGTAGAGTCAGTAAAATAGTAACATGTCTGTATGGCAACAGATGGTAACTACACTTACCATAGTGAGCATTTCATAATGTAGGTAATTGTCAAATCACTATGTTGTACACCTGAAACTTACATAATACCATATACCAACTATACTTCAATGTTTTTTTTAAAGGACTGTCCTTACAAGAAGAAAACAAATTCCACCATTTGCAACAACATGGATGGAGCTAGAGGGTATTATGCCCAGTGAAATAAGCCAGGTGGAGAAAGACAAGTACCAAATGATTTCACTCATTTGCAGGGTATAACAACAAAGCAAAACTGAAGGAACAAAACAGCAGCAGACTCACAAACTCCAAGAAGAGACTAGTGGTTACCAAAGGGAAAGGCGGGGGGCTGGTGAGGGGTACAGTGCAGGGAGAAGGGGATTAAGGGGCATTATGATTAGCACACATAATGTAGGGGGTTCACGGAGAAGGCAGTATAGTCACTACTTGTGACTATATAGCATCTTACTACACTGATGGAAAGTGATTGCAATAGGGTGTGGGGGGGACTTGATAATGTGGGTGAATATAGTGACCATAATGTTGCTGATGCGAAACCTTCATAAGATTGTATATCAATGGTATCTTAATTTAAAAAAATTTTTTTAAAGACTGTCTTGCCAGTGGGTTTCAGCCCAGGCAAGTTCACTATGGACTCAGTGAGACCAAGGAACGACAGTGGAACATTCTTGGGGTAAAAGGGTTTATTACCTGGCTTGTTCTCCTGGCGATAGGTCGAGCACTAGAATTATGACTACATCCAGCAGTCTGCAGATCTGTAATCTTCCTTCATCTCTACCTCTGCCCAGAGCACTAGGCAGAGCTCTTTATATAGTGACTCCGTCAGAAATAGCTTCTTGCCCACTGGTATGGAAGCAGTAGCCTAGCAGCAGGCCAGTTACATCAAGTAGTTTAGGGTCAGGTGGGGATCCTGGCCATGGGAACTTTCATTTTCCCCACAGGACAAATAAGAAAGCATAAAAGACATCAACCATTTGTGAAAAGATGGGTTTGATATCAGGCAAATTTACCACATCAACTTGGGCAGGTGCCTTGTTCATTGGCATCAGTTTTCTCCGGTTGTGGAAAAACCCTTTTTCCTTACAACATTACAAGTGTTTAAATGTGTCCAACACTATGTGAGACCCTCAATAAACAATAAATATTTACTTGCATGTTGTTCTGGAGTGAACGATCATCTTTCCAATTAAAAATAGCTGCTCCATTGGTCTGTGGAACCCCAAGAATGAGACAGGTAAGCTGTACTACATCATTACCCAAACCAAAATGCCATCTCCAGGCAGCTCCAAGCCAGCCTCTCAGGGGCTGCCCCTTCCTGCAAGGCATACTAGGAAAGGCCATTTCAGAAAGGTCAGCTCCCATGGGAGCATATGAGCTCTCACAAACTTTGGTTGTCTTCTCAGTCATAATGCTAGCTCTAGGAAACAGTATTTTCTGGTCAATGAGCACAGCAAGCAAATCATTACTTTGCTAATTGTACACATCACAGGCTTTGAGCCAGCCTCTGGAGCGACCACTCCTTGGTCAGGTGTTGGCCTTTACCCAATCAGCTGTGGCCTCACCGGGGGTCTGCAGCCAGGTGGATGTGTGGGTGGGAATCCATCCCACAGATGAGAAGATGATGTGGGCAGACAATCCCGATTATTACACCACATCTTACAGATGAGGGAACTGAGGCCTAGAGAGAACAAGTAACTTCCCAGCTCTCTCCCTGAGATCAGACAGTGGTCTGATTGCCATAACACAGGCCTAGTAACCACCCACTGTCTGTGTTATTGAAGATGCCATAAGCATTTGTTGAATGAATGATCCCAAGGCCAAGGAACTCAAGCTTGGTCTCCAGTATCTGTTCTTCTAAACCTTGGCTGCACATTTGGATCACTGGGGGTTTATTTCTTAATGTTACCCTCAGAGATTAATCAGGCTTTGTGATAGTTTAAAAATCTCCCCAGGTGATGGTAAAGTGCAGCCTGTGTGAAGAACCGTTGCACTCTTCCAGTAGTTCTTAACCTTGACTGTGCATTACCATCATCTGGGGGGCTTTTAGAACCTCATTGCTCAGGCCCACCCCCGCGGCCAATTAAACCACATTCTAGGTCCCCCAGGTGATTTCGATATACAACTAAAGTTGAGAACCGTGGTCCAGAGCAGCACTTCACAGATTTTCATTTACACTGAATGACCTGGGGATCTTGTCAAACTGCAGATTCTGAATCGGTGAGCCTTGGATGGCCCTGAGATTCTGCATTCCTAAAGTCCCCACGGGATGCTAAGGCTGCTTGTCTGATGACCACACTTTGAGTAGCAAAGCACTAGTGTTCAGTCATTTTAAGGTTCACTTTGATGAAGTCAAGAATGATCTTGAGTTAGTTACCTATCGATGGAGTGTGTCTTGCCAGTGGGTTTCAGTTCCTGGCAAGGTCGCTATGGATTCAGTGTTACCAAAGAAAATGACAGTAAAACATTCTTGGGGGTGAAAGGGTTTACTACCTGGCTTTTTCTCCCGGCGGTAGGCTGAGCACTAGTAGCATCTCTGCCTCCGCCTAGAGCACTGGGCCGAGCTCTCTATACAGTGCAATAATGACTTACTGCCTATGGGTGTGGAAGCAGTAGCCTAGCAACAGGCCAGTTATATCAAGTAGTTTAAGTTCAGTGAGGATCCTGGCCATAGGAACCCCAACTTCCCCACAGAGGGTGACAAATTGTTGCTTCTAAACTGCCTTAGAACTTCTGCAATGATTATTTTCAGAAAATGTTTTTCCACCTGTAACTATGGTGAAGAAAATTTCATGATACATTCATGTGAGACTGGATGTCACTGAGTGGTTAGGAGCATAGACGTAAGGTCGGGTCCTCCAGCTTGGAAACCTGCCACTGCCACTTAATAGCTCTGAACTCTGGGCAACTTCTTAAACTGCCCAGTGCCTCAGTTTCCTTATATGTGAATTGGAGATTTTTTTAAAAGTATGTACATGCTCAACATCACTAATCATCAGTAATGATTAAATTACTCATCACAAATCAAAACCACAATGAGCTATCATCACATACCTGTTAGAATGGCTATCCTCAAAAAAACAAGCAATATCAAGTACTGGTAAGAATGTCGAAAAAAGGAACCCTTGTTCACTGTTGGGAAAAATGTAAAGTGGTAAAGCTGCTATGAAAAACATTATGGAGATTCATCAAAAAATTAAAACTAGAACTACCATATGATCCAGCAATTCCACCTCTGGGTATATATCCAAAGGAAATGAAATCACTGTCTCAAAGAGATATTTGCACCCTCCCATTCATTGCAGCATTATTCACAATAGCCAAGATATGGTGTCTTGCTAATGGGTTTCAGCCCCAGGCAAGTTCACTACAGGTTCAATGAGACTGAAAAAATGACAATGGAATGTTCTTGGGGTGTGTGGATAAAGTAAAGGTTCCCATGGCCAGGATTCTCACCTGGCCCTGGTCAGCTAGCTCACTACACACTTGTGGGCAATACATTGCTATTGACTCTATATTAAGAGCTCTGCCCAGTACTCTGGGTGACAAGGTATCATGGCTGCAGGGCTGCAGGAGAGCAGGGACTGGAGTGGTGGCATCATCGAGGACAGAGACTGAGACGGCTGTGGTGATAGAGAGGCCCAGAGGCAGAGATCAGCTTGCTGCATGCCAAGTCGCTCTGAGTGAACGGAATTCTAGTGACTGACCTGCCACCACAGAAATAAAGTTGGATATAACCCTTCCACACCAAGAATGTTCTACTATCATTTCTTTGGTCACATGGAATCCATAGTGAACTTGTCCTGGGCTGAAACCCATTGGCAAGACACAGTGAAAGGGTTATACCCAACTTTATTCCCAAAGTGACAGGTCAATCATTAGAATCCCATCTACTCAGAGTGATTCTGCATGCAGCAAGGCAGGCTCTGCCTCTGGGTCCCTCTGCCCCCACAGCCATCTCAGTCTCTGTCCTCGGTGCTGCCACCACTCCAGCCTCTGCTCTCCTGCAGCCATGCCACCGTGTCACCCAGAGCACAGGGCGGAGCTCTTTATATAGAGTCAATAGCAATGTAATGCCCACACATGTGTAGTGAGCCAGCTGACCAGGGCCAGGTGAGAATCCTGGCCACAGGAACCTTCACTTTACCCACATAATGGAAACAAGCTAAGAGCCCATCAATTGATGACTAAAGAAAATGTAGTATATGTGTATATACAATGAAATATTATTCAGCCATAAAACAAAAAAGAAAACCCTGCCATTTACAACATGGATGAATCTTGAGGGCATTATGCTAAGTGAAATAAGTCAGAGAAAGATGAATACTGTATGTTCTCACTTATATGTAATACCTCTGAAAGCCAAAATCATAGAAACAAAGAGTAGATTGATGGTTGCCAGGGGCTGAGGGGTAGGGGCTGAGAGAAGTGAGGTCAAAAGGAACAAACCTCCAGTTATAAGATGAATTAGTTCAGGGGACCTAATGAGCGTGGTGACCACAGTTAACAATACTGTATTACATGCTTGAAAATTGCTAAGAGTAGATCTTAAATGTTCTCACCACACACACAGTGATTATGTTAAGTGACAGATGTGTTAGGTAATCTTACTGGGTTGTTGTTTTGTACCATATAAGTGTATCAAATCATCAGTGTATATCTCAAATTTACATGATGTTATATGTCAATTATATCACAATAAGCTGGAGAAAAAAATCTATGAATAAGTATTTATGGATATTAAATGAGTTAACACATGCAAAAGACATAGAAAGGTGCCAGACCTGTTGTAAATGCCATGTAACAGGAAGTTTATTATACTTACTCACTGAGCATGTGCTGATCTATCTGGAGCTGCAAAGGTCAATGACTCTGTAACAAGACCTATGCCTCCTCCACTCACAGTAACTGGGAGGCTTGTGCAGCCTCTCTACCTCTCTGCATCCCCACACCCCCATTTCCTCCTGTGCCAATGGAAATAATGGTAGCATGAGCTTCTCAGGGGTGTTGCAAAGAAAGCTACATGCAGTGCTCCTAGAACAGGGCCAGGCGACAGGCAAATGCAGGACAAATGTTTGTGCTTGCTGTCATTATCAGGTTCTTACCATGTGCCATGCACTGGGGAGACGAAGGTAAATACGGAACTTGAAGCACAGCCCTTGTCAGAGCTAAAAAGAAATTGCAAATGTAAAACCTTTGATTGAATGAGGTTTTACAGTGCCCAGTCATCCTTGAAGAGAAAGTATGAAAAAGGAAATTCGGTCAGTTACTGTCTCCCATATCTGGAGTCATTCCCTTGGTTTATAGCAGTTATTTTTACTCTTTGCTTTAAGCCTCTCATTTGCTTAAAACTGATGGCTTGAAAAGGGAAATTCATCTGGATTCCCTCACTGAGCTGACAGCCCACTGCTGCTGTTATTACAATGATTTATCACTATTCTTCCTCTGCTGCTTTTGACAAGCAAAGGAAGGGGTTTGCTGTTGTATGTCCTGACTTTGATAGACATATCCCCCAAAAAAGCAGCTTATGTTTTCTGATCTCAACATCATAAGAGCTGTATTCTCTGGCCCAGCTAAGTCAAAACTTTCCAAGTAAGTGCTAGATGAAGTACAGATGCCTACTTATGTAACTGTCAGATATGTTACCTGGAAAAAAAAATCAATTTATCAAATCGTTCCAAGTGGTAAATAATTACTAACACTTATCAGTAGGCTTCCTAAACAGCCCTGTATTTATCATAGAATTTTGGAGACACAACTTCAATTCTGGGAACATCTGCTTTCTACAGAGAACACTTTGTAATGACTCTTCCTTGGGTTCAATTGTGCAGAGAAAATAACCCTTATGAAGAGAGAAGGAAGGAAAGCAAAGGAAAATTGTAAAATAGACATTGCATTACTTGTATCTGTTAACACACACACACTCACCTGGGTGAGCTGGCAAAAATAATGACTGAAAAAGGAGTTGGAAATATCAAGTGTAAGCTGGAGCTTGAGAGATATAGTTCTATCTTTATTCGTTTCCTAGGGCTACCATAATGAATTACCATAAAGTTGGTAGCTTAAAACAACAGAAATTTATTCTCTCATGCCCCAGAGTCCAGAAGTCTGAAATCAAAGTGTGGTCAGGGCCATACTCCGTCTGAAGGCTCAAAGGGAGGATCCGTTCTTTGCCTCCACCTGCTCCCAGGGAGTCCAGGGTCCCCACCGTGTGGCTGCATCCCCCACCCTCTGCCTCCATCTCCACTTGCCATGCTCTCTGGGTATCTCCTTTTTCTGTGTCTCTTTTAGAGGTGAAATGGAGAGCCCACCCAGATAATTCAGAATGATCTCAATTTGAGATCCTTAATTTAATTACATCTGCAAAGACCCTTTTTCTGAAGAAAGCACATTTACCGAGTCCAGGGATTAGACTGTGGATATATCTTTTGTACGTCAACATGGAACCCACTACAATAAAAAACATTATCTATAATCATAATTAAAACACCTGTCATGTCATTGGCCCTAAAGTTACAAAAGAACGAGCATGGGTGGGCAAAGGCTGTCACGGGGACAAGGTGTGGCCCCAGCACAGTGGTCCCAGGTCCTGGATATTGCTTCATTTTCAGAGGACAGCCAAATAAGAGGAGTCTTTTGGATTGAGCCCACCACTGCAGACTGGAGCAGCTCGTGGGCTGTTTTCACCTCAGACTACACACCTACCTACCCAACTGCTCGTGGGAGACAGAGACCAGCAGAGCTCCTCACACACATCTTAGCATCCCTGGGGATCTTCAGATCTGCCCGATGATTTTAAGAACCAGATATTTTAAAGCGTGCGTGTCCTTCACCTTCTCTTGGTGCTCTGTCTCCTTTCTGTTGGTTTCTTCATGAATTGAGAAAGGGAAGAGAACAGACAATCCTCTAAGCAAACCATGCCACTTTACATTCATTTGTGGCTCCTAAGGAGTCATGGAAGAAAACATAGTGGACTGTTCCAAAAAGAAAACATGTTTAGGAATTTAAATCATGGATTTTGGAAATCAAAAATGAATCTGGTATAGGTATTACTTATCCCACCATACAGAGGAAGAACCTGGGATTGTGAAGGTTAAGTAACTTTCCCAGGGCATGGGGAAGCCGGGACTGGGAAGCAAACACAGCTCATGCGGTCCCAACCCCTTTCCTTTGGGAACAAATTTTACCAACAGGTGTATGAGGGTTTCCAGGTTGCCTCCGGGGTGTTCAGGAGGAAGAGGAGTAGGGTGAAGAATCATTCTCTGAAGTATGTGAAGCAGAGGGAGGGACCCTTGATGCAGGAAATACGGGGGGGGGCTGGCTGAAGAGTAGGGGCTTAAATGTGAGTCAAAATAATAAAGCACCAAGACTAGTCACAGCACAAAAGGAGTCCAAATACAGTGGAAAAGAGAGAGATGAACAAAAGAATCCCCTAAGAAATGAAACATCAGGACTCAGGTAAATGCTATGCTGCTCCATGGTGTGAGGAAAAGACTGTGGGGGGTCTGACCAGGCAGAGAGGTTTCTGAGGAAGTCCTGGTGGAGCTGAGGCCAGGAAAGAGGAAGAATTAACTAGACGGAAGGGAGAGGAATGGGGAGAGAATTTTGTAGGCTAAGAGGACAGAAACGATGGAGGGTACAGACTAGGGTGTGTCCCGGGAACAGAGAGGAGGCCAAGTCAGCTGCAGCAGGAGGGCAAGGAGGGTCTTGCCATCTTTCCATAAAAAGAGGAAATGAGGAGGCAAATCAAGGGCCTGGTGAGCCGTCTGAAGGTGTTACGCCTTTATTATAAGAGCAGCAGGAGCTGATACAGTGCGTTCGGTTTGAGAGTTGGGGTGGAGGTGGGGAGCATGGGTTAGAGGAACAGTGTGCTCAGGTCCCATCAGGCTGCAGAGAAGGCAGGAGGTGGCGGAATCCAGCTTGCAGGGGGAAGAGTTGGCTGCAGGCAGGAGGAGGGACGTCATCTGCTGCACTGGGAGCAGAAGCGCAGAGGAGGGAGGCAGTGAGTGTATATAAGGAGGAGGTGCCTTCTGATGGCTTGGCTTCCCTGCTGAGAGTGAGGGCGATGGATGGCGGGAAGAGGAGATGAGCTTTGTAGAGAAGGAGATCGGAATGATTCCCTGCAAGGGGTCAACCTCCAGACACAGCATCACATTCCTGGAAAAAGCCTTGTGCTGGGAAGGGTTTTTATTCCCAGAGCAACCTGTGAGGCACCGTGAGGCCTAAATGCCCTCTCCTGCTGTGCTCAGCTTATATAAAAGGGCGCACACTAATGTCACAGGAGCCCTGGGTGTGCCCAGGAGGGCGTTGTTTCAAATTTCCAGGCAGTTTTCTGTCTCAGCAGATTGCAAATTTGAATGCCTCTGAGCCAAACAGTTTCTTTCTTCCAAGAAAACCACCAGTTTTTCTTGTGGAAAACTACAAAGTCACACAAACCTGAACACAGATGCTTCAGAGGCCCAGGGAAGTGTTCTCGGTGGCCAGGTAAGGCGGTGGTGCAGTCACATCAGAACAGTGCCTCCCTGGGTCCCCAGCTCCCAGCAGGAGAAGCGTCTCTTTGGTCTGTTTGGATGCAGAGGGCACTGAGCTGAGCTGTCAGTCGTTCTTGAGGAGGCGTCTGTATTCCTAACTGTGTTCTTATTCAGACTCAGGAGGCCTGACTAACACATGTAAAGTAATTGGCAAATGGTAAGAGATGTTTAGAAAGAGGAGAGAAGAGAGAATGTAGCAAAGGCTGTTGCCATCAGGGAAGTTTCTAAGAAGAAGGTACTTGAATGAGGCCCTGAAGGACAGAGAGGGTTGTGGACCTGTGGGGAAGGACAGGGCATCTCCCAGGAAGGGAGCCCCTTGGCCTGTGACTTCTCAGCACACTAGCCTGGCTCCGGCACCTACTGGCTGTGCGGCCCTGAAGGAAATTACTTAACCTCTTTGTGCTTACTTTTTCTCTCCTGTGATAAGGGGATTGTAGCTCCGGGGGGAAGGAGGTTCCCCTCCCAGAACAAATTCCCCTGTGAATCTGGTGAAACCTAAGTAAGGCAAGGGAAAAGGTGGGTTGGGAGAAACTGTTTTTATGTCTCACAGCTGCTCGAATTCGCTAGCCAGGCCTGCCTCTGTCAGTTCCCTCCAGCTGTGGCACCTATGCTTCCCAAGTCCATTTCCCTGCCCCCCATTGCTCCATTCCTCTGCAGCCCCTGGCATGCTCTCTACTTCCCCACCCACCCCCTCCTGGAGGAACTCCATGGATGGGTCCTTGGTGACTGGCTGATGCCAGACCAGGAATGGAGGGGAGGAGAGAACGGCTGTTTTCTCCCCACCCCTGCCCCAAATCCACCAGAGGCTGCAGTAAACACCCACGGATATGTAAGTGGACTAAGGCCAGGTGGGAGATTCTGGAAATTCTGCCATTTACAGGATCATATTGGTGCCGACCTGTAAGGCTGTCCTAAGGACTCAACACTTACAGTGTTACCAAAGTACCGAGGCCATCTGAAGCATCCCATACATTTTACCAGGGTTTGTTTTGTTTTGTTATTATTTAAAGTTAGAACTTTCACATGTCAGCTACTCTCACATTTCTAAGCGAACTTGGAGACCACCAAGCAGGCTTGCCAAGAAGGTATAAATCGACGTTTTGCAACTCCTATCCCACCACCCACACTGAAGGTAGCAAAGGACCACGAGCAGGCAAAGGAGAAGAGGGGCGCTTCACAGGGTCACGTGTGTGCTCTGAGTCTACTCTCCCAAGGGTGCAGGCGTCTCTCACCTCAAGGTGAGGGAAGGGACTTCGCAAACACCAGTTGGAGAACTTGACATGTGTCCCCTACAGGTGGGGGAACACAGGAGTCTGCTGTCTGACTCACTCTGAGAAACACGAAGAACATAGACTGCTCTTTGCAAGTGGTAGGGAGCAAGGGTGACCCTGGATTGGTCTGTACCCCGAGAATTTGTGGGAGCAAAAGGCCTGGATGTTCCTTGTGGGCCAGATCCAGGCCACATGCAAGGAGCTAGCAAGAGGGTCCAAAAGGGTCATGATACTGAAGAGCTCAGGAAAGTAAGCTGGAAATGCCTAAGATCTGAGGAAGGAGCCGTAAGTGACCACTTGGAACAGAGGTGCATTCACCCATATCAAGAGAAAAAGACGTATGGAATAATCACTAATCAAGGTTTGTACTGAAGGATTGGGAGGAGGGGGTCTGGGAGGGAGGAAGAATTCTCTAGGGGAAGAAAGAAATAGGAAAGCAATGAAAAATGAAAGAAAGAATCAGCTGTTAGCCCAAGGAATGCAAAGGTCAACTCAAGACAGAATTATTTTGGTGTATTTGGTGTTAGTTTCCTCCTATGGGTGTTTTAACAAATCATCACAAACAACTGAAATGTATTATTTTATAGTGCTGGAAGTCAGAAGACTGAAATGGGTCTCCCTGGGCTAAAATCAAGGCGTCAGCAGGGCTGCGTTCCTCCCTAGTGGCTCTAGGGGAGAGTCTAGGGCGTCTGGCCTTTTCTAGCTTCCATCAGGCACCCACAGTCCTTGGCTCCTGGCTCTCATCTGCCCTCAGAGACAGCGCTGGCCAGTTTAGTTTCCCTTATGTCACGTCACTTTAACACTCTCTCCTGCCTTTCACTTCTAAGGACTCTTGTGGTTATATTGAGCCCAAATAATCCAGAAGAATTTCCCCGATCAAGGTGACTGATTATCAACCTTAATTCCATCTATACCCTTAATTCTCCTGATGACATAACCTAACGTATCCACAGGAATTACTAGGCGGATGTCTCCGGGGAGCTGACATTGTGCCCATCACGGCCAGTAAGAGTTTCCTTGCCCTTTACCTCCCCCCTCTGCCTTAATGCACCTCCGGATGAGCCAGGGGCAGCCGGGCAAGTGTTGGAGAAGCAGGCTGGGAAACAGAAAAGGCCAATGTACCAGTGAATACCAGCCTGAGATACCATGAGTAATAAAGTAAATTCACATTCAGTGAACATGTGCCTCAGTATCCCACAGGAGTCAGGGCCCCAGCATGACTCCTAACGGAAGCGGCCTTCATTTAGATGCTCCCAGCCAGATCTGCCATCTCCCAATCAAGGAAACCACTTGCCAAAACTCAAACCCTCTCTTATTCCCTTTTAAATTGTAGTCATTGTTTTCACCCTGAACTCCAGAATTGTGTAATTATACCATATAATGCATGGCATGCAGCTCCCTGAAGAGAGGGCCCCATCAAAATTTATAAGGCAAAGAGTTTGCATCTCTGATGTTAAATGGTATTGACTACTCAAATTAGAACAGTGCTTCTGTTCTGGAGAGGAGAGTGTTCAGGCATTCCAGGAACCATCAGGGCAGTGAAACCCTCCAGCCACTGCTCCACTGGGACCAGACTTGGAACCAAGGAGCAGGTGGGCTTCTGAAAGAGGAAAGTGAACACATCAGCCTATCAGAGCTGACTTTTGATTTTTCATGAAAGAGGAAAACAGGGCAACATGAAAGATTGACAGCCAAATGCAGAGAAATCATAAGGTGTCTCCTGAACAGAGAGATAAAGCTACCTTCTTAGTGTGAACAGGCTAAAAGTCAGCATGTGATGCTCTCAGCAGCCCCTCCCAAACCAGCCATCTAGTCACAGGGGCTAAGAAACATTCAAAAGTCACCGAGAAGATGGGAGAGTTTCCTCAGGCCTGATTGTAACTAAAGAAACCAGCAATCTAGGCAATTTCAGAAAGAAGGATGATGCTAACCAGATAGTCTCTGTGTGTCTAAAAAGAAGAGTGAAGGGCAGTCATATGTCAGGGTTTAGCCAGCACAGGCCAGCACAGAAAGACAATGCCCAGCAGGTGAGAGATGGACCCTCCTGCAGCCCAGGGAGGTTCATTGCGTCTTCAGGTAGTCCAGGCAAATGGGCCATCAAAAGCATCTATCCCGGGCTCCTGATTACCAATTTAGTTTCATGGATTTGAGGAAAGAGTTTGGAATAGTCCAGGAATTGACTATTAATAATCTTTCTGTAATTTAATAAATTGTGTTTTGGTTTATACATCTGATCTTAGGACAGCCTGAGTCACTCTCTAAGAATGATGGTGTGATTTCACAAACCCACCATCCCATAGTCATCCTTTGAAGGCCATCCTAGGCAGCCTTCATTCTTGGTTCATTGGCCTTTGAAATAATTTAGAAATACTAGTATCCTGTAATAACCACACACACACACACACACACACACACACACACACACACACACACACACACACACACACACACATCCCTCATGGAGAACTCCTACTCATCCTACAAGACCCAACTTAGATCCTATACTTCTGAGAAGTTTTTACTGTCTTACCCAGTGCTATCATGAGTATGTTGCATGGAGAAGGTAAAGGAAAGAATAATTGATGGAATCTTAGAGATTTACTGATTTTTGAACCTTTTTAGCTGAAGAAACCTTGCTCAACCAAACACTGATATTGAAGCCAATATGTAAAACATAAAAAATGGATCTGCTCCGGCTAAATGAGGGATCAAAGGCCCAGTAACTTCTCCCTGGGCTTCCCAGTCTACCCCCATCACAGTGAAACCTCTCATGCCACACAGCTCAAAAACCACTTAGCTTAGATTAACTTTCGCTTTACCAAAGAGGAAACTGGTACAGAATCTGATGTTAGAAAACAGTTTATACAATTGCCTCATGTGGTTCTCCCAAACCATAGGTGATAAATAATATGACATTAATTCTGTCCCTTCCCAACCCTGACAGGTACAACTAATCAATCCCAGGTGTCACCTCAGAATCCTCAATACAACATTCTATAAACTGCCAGCAGTTGACTAGACTTGACAGAGATTAATTTATTTACCATTCTTATTCTAAATATGTTTCTGTCCTAAATGTTAACATATATTATTTTATATCTATCATATTATCAACCAAAGTCACTAACATTTAAAAGTATATAAAAAGCTTTCATATGATACATATTAATAGAAATCCCTTTTTTACATAACCTCTCCATTTAAGTAATGGCCTTAAAAATATTTTGGGAGTTGACTTCCAAAGCTAGTGGTATTAAGGAACAATTACTCTCTGATTACATTTCCTTTACTAGATTTAAATACAAAAATAAAGGTGCTATATCTGTTCCTTGGTGATAGCGGTAGGCAATTCCAAAATTAGAAGTTGGGAGGCCACCCTTGTTTTCAACTGTCTTGGGTTTGTTTGATTCAAGCTTGAAGTGAAAAAGCAAAACATTCCAAATTATGAACCTGGCTGAGCCATTCTCTTTTTCAAGCATTCGCTCTTCCTTATTAAGATTTGCCTTCATGGGGAAAGAAATGAAGGACCTTTACCAATCAGCAGAGCTGGTTCACACGTATTAACTATGTACAAGGCGCATGTGAGCTTGAAGGACAGAATCCAGTCCACTCCTTAGATTCCTGTGATGGGGTTCAGGACACACTACTGCAAAATGTGGCACTTCAGCATATTAAATATCTCAAGCAGAAGGAATTTTTTTAATGGCTGAAGCAGGAAAGTCACTCTAACTTCATCCCCACCCTTCTTTTCTGAAAAAGATTATAAATCTCCTGAGAAAGTTACCTGCTCCGTACAAAGCAGAAGAAAGACATTCTTATCACCAGAGAAGGGGAATTCAAGGCCACGAAATCTGTACAAACAGATGTTGTTAAACTAACCCTTACCTTCCTAGTTACTTCACTATTTTCTACCCCTACCTCACACTCCTTTGTCTTTGTCAATTTCTGACAAATTTATCGTTTCTTTGTCTCAACAGTGTAGGTTTCCTGTTCTGGTCACTTCTTTGGGCCTTCATTCTCTTGTGAAGGCTCCCATGTACAAAAATTCAAAAAAATTTGAATGCTTTTCTCCTGTAAATCTGTCTTTGTCGGTTTAATGTTCAGATCCTCCCAGGAAACATAAGAGGGTTGAGGGAAACGTTTTCCTCCCCTACACTAGCCCAGGCTCTTAAAACAAGAAGGTCTTCCCTCTTGGAAGAACATGGGAGAAAGTCACTGTCCTTCCATCCAGTCTCTTGCCCACCTCCATATAGAAGAGAGCTGCTCATGTGCTTGGGCAGCTGGGACAGAGCACTTACACCCACCTGATGGTGTCTTCACTCATCTCTCTCCATCTCTCTACTCTCTGGGGACTGAAGGCACATTAACTGTATGCTAGCTCCTCTCCTCCATGCAGTCAGCCAGCCAGAGAGGCTCTTCCTGTGTCTGAGTTGGTCGGTGAGTATGATAGGAGGTAGAGGACAGAGCAGAGAGAAAATGCAGAGGACGCCCATTTGGGCCTCAAGTCCAATTCACATGTCCAATCTACTTATCAGCAATACAACTGACAGACTTTGGCCTCTCTGTGACTCTTAGTTGTAGAATTTGGAGGTGAGACGAGAATCATCCCACAGTCTCTGTGTGCATGGTGTTCGTGTGTGCTTTAGCACGTGGTGCCAGACACACTGAAAAATGTCCAAACGTCTGGTAAGGCAAACACAGAGTTGTCTTCATTATCAGCTAGGCTTATCCCACTGGAGAAACTTTCACCTTGCCAAGGAAGAGGTTCCCCAATGTGGTCCTCCATCATGCCCACCACCACCCATACGTGTCCCCAACAGACAGGTTTATGGAGCTTTCCTACAATCACATCATTGCAAGTCACAGCAGGACCAGGCATAATGGTCTACCCTCACTCTGTCAGTGTCCTCACCACACATCAGTTGCCGTCTCTCCAAAAGTAGCTTAGATCCAGCTTCCCTTCTCTTGCATAAGGCTCGACTGTGAAATTAAGACTGCTCTCCCATCCACATCACCTCTGTGCCCTCTTCCAAATGTCCCTTTGTCTGATCCTTACTTCCTTGCTAGGAGTGATCAGGCCATACCTCAGCCCCCTGCAGATGACCACAGCTAGAAAAGACAGGCCCTACTCTTCCCTGGAATTAGTGTTCAGCAAGCCTTCCTTCTATATTTTTCTCCACTCCTAGCAGCAACTCGGTTTGGGGGCTTAACGCATGAGCCATCAAAAGACTGACTTCTAGGAAAGCCACGTGAAGCTCTGATCAGCTACCACATACATTGATGCACATCATGGTGAAGAGGGGGAGGGGACTCAAATCCTTGGGTTTTGTCTGAAATCTGAGCATCCATTCTACTGTCACTGTGTCAGGGCTACAGTAACTGTGAGCCTATAATCAACTTTCTTCTAAAAACCTGATTGTCAAGCATTTTGACCATGAGCCCTAATTCATACATTTTTCTGGAATCTTAAAAACCTTTAAAGTTTTCATTTCTACTTTTAATAACAGTAGTAAATATAAATATAAAACTACATATAACCATAGAGTAATACAAAATTCAAATGGTACTCGGCGGCTCAAATGTTTAAAAAGAAGTCCTCCTCTCTGTGACCTAAAGCCCCACTCCTCAGAGGCAAAAAAAACACAAAAAAATGCTCTTTTGTGTAGTTTTTATGGGTTTACTTTCATAATACTAAATTGTATGAATAGAAATTTTCTTTTAATTTTCCAAACTATAAGCATTCCATATGACTTCTTATGAAAAATGAGGAATTTAGTTCATTTACACTGCCTCCAATACTGTATCCTCTATATTCCTGGCAGTCACATTTCTTTTAATTCAGTAAGTTGTACTTGCAAGGTTGTACATTTTTAGTCTTTGAACCATTGATTTTACACAATATCTTGACCCATTATCTTTAGACAATATGTCAGGACGAGAAAATCAGTGCACCTACATTTGCCTTAATATCTCATCTCCTCTCAGCTCCTACCTCCCCATCTGCCCCTTAGTCCAACACGTCATTAGCTTTACATGGTCAATATCAATGTTTATAACATTTATATCAATGTTAAAATACAACTCAGGCTTTCATGCTTTACTTACTGTCTAAAAGTTTTCTTTCTTACTTGGCTGCCCATATTCCCGGTCCTTTGGCCAGACAGAGCAGACTTTGGTTATGATTTTTTTTTTTTGTCTGCTTCTCTTTATGTTCCTGGGCTGCCAACTTCTTCAAGTCCTGAGACATATGAGACAAAAAAGTGTCTTGAGATCCTTTGCTGGTCTACGTTCTTTTCTCCAGCCTTCCAGGTCTTCTTACGTTTGTTTTTTATTTAATGTCTAAGATTTGGGGTTGTACTTAATAGGGAGAATAGTGAAAACTACATCTACTCCATTTTATGGGCAATGGAAGTCTGAATTTCTCTTTAATTTTTCTGGAGTATATGTTTTTTTCAGATAATATCTCTGGGTGGTAAAATACCTGAATCCTTGAAAAAAAAAAAGTCTTATACTTGGTCCTCACCAGATACAGTTTATCATGAGAATAAAAAGACTTTCAGGTTCAAGGACTTCTGGTTTTAGCTACAACAGGTAAAGAGCTAGGAAGTTGTCACGCACATCTTTACAATAAGAAAAAGCTGAAGAATATGACATTCAGTGACTTATGGATCCAACTGAGGTCTCAGGGCAAACCCTGACCTCCCGTCTGGAGATGGGTGAATTCAAGGGGTCATAGCAGTGATCTGTTCCCCTGCAGCCAGAAGCCAATGGAGCCATACATCGATAGGAACACACAAATGGTAATGTGGATGGATTGTTGGAGGCTGGATGTACTAGATGGAAGTGAGGAACTCCTAGGGGCCATGCACCCCACACTATCTTGGGTTTTTACCTCTTGGAGCCCCATTAGGTTCTCATGGTGAAGAGCCAGGAAAGATCCCCCACTGACTCCGATAGGAAGAGGGGAACAGTAATCATTGTCAATATTCTCCATAACAAAAGCCAGGAGAAAATGCTATGCCAGCGGGAAGGACATTCTCCTACTCCAGCCACCCTGTCTCACCTAAGCAGAGGAGGGATGCCAAGAAACACCTGTGAGGGTCACAGCCCTGGAACACAAACCTATTAAAAGACTGAGGTTTAATCATAAGCTTACAGAACCCTTTCCCTTTCACATATCTATCTAACCACCAGAGTAAAGGGCTCCAGCATAACTCACAGATATGACCCAGAAATTGGAATTATCATACAGGAGATTTAAAATCACTCTGATTAATATGTTAAGGGCTCAAATGGAAAAAGTAGACAACTTGCAAGGAGAGAAGAGCAATGTAAGCAGGAGAGACCATACGTGTTCTCATGTTCTCCCTGAGTAATTATTGATAGAGCCTCCTTTTAACTCTCTAAACTGTCCTGGATTAAGTAACAAAATATATGGTCATCCAACTGATATGTCACCCTGACAGACATCAGATGTTTATTTCCAAAACCATCTCATTCAAAATTTTGCTTTTTGCAAGCCCCTTGAAGAATAGACATTCTATGCGGCTGATGTGGGTTCTTTCAGAACTCTCTAGGTGTCTTTCTTCATCATCTATCATAACTTTGCTGGGACGTGTCCTAATTTGTGGAAATCAAATTGCTTATTGTTTGAATTCTTCCTTCAGAGGTCTAACAAGCCCCAAATGAAGCCATAGATAATCCAAAGGTCATTTTTCTAAAAGGTATAAAATCCACTAACGGCCTAAATGATACCAGGAGGACTGTTGGCCTCTCCTATCCTCCCTTACCTGGCAACCTCCTCCCTCCCACTCCCACAGTGAAAGCAGCTATTTTGTACAGCAAAGCCCTGCCCACTGGCCACATTCACTGGCCCAGGGCAGAGACTTGACACAGTCTGGGCCAGTCAGAGCCAACCAAGTCCTTCCCTGGAATTATTTACTGACAATTAATATTAAGTAATCTATAATTAATTATGAGTTACAGTATTAATTGGATGTCAAAGAAAGCCCACGTTTCATTGAGTAGCTAAAGCTCTAAGATGGAAAGCTTTGTGATTTTTGGTGACTGTTCTCTGACCTGGTGGAGAAAGAGAGACAGGGGAGGGAAGGAAAAGGAGGAGGAGAGAGGAAAGAATGAAGTCAGTCACAACAAATAGCAAAAGCTAGAGACAAAGAGAAAACCCTGATATTTGAACACCTGCTTCTAGCCTAGCTGCCTCCTTGTCTTTCCTATCAGTTGTTCTGGTCTTCCACAAAATACCCAGATTCCTGCCAATAACTTTTCCTTTTTCTTCAAGTAGAATGAGTTTGCTTCCCATTACCTTTGATCAAGGAGTCCTAACAGATGCAAAAGGTTAATGTACGTGTCCCATTTAAGAATCTTATGGCAGGAAGTTCACAGAGAAACTACGCAGTTAAAAGCCTTTACTTTCAAGCTGAGATGCCCTCAAGCAATCTGCTGCAATTTCTCTACTTACCATATAGGAATCTAAAGGCAATTGTTTATATCCTCTTCTCACTTTCTGTGTATCTCTAGAGTCATTCAACCACCCTTATTCTTTCAACTGTTTCCATTATGGAAAATAGCAGATCTTTTTAAGAAAATGGTGTTTGGCCTCATAGTACCCCTGATTAAAAATCTCTTCTTTTTCTATGTAGGCCATTTCCAGCATTTACTTTTAAAGCATCAAGGCCTGACTTTGAAGCTCCTGACTCCATACAGAGGGTCTTTGTTGCGGGCTGAATTGTGCCCTCCACCTCCCAAATTCATATGTGGAAGCTTTAACCACAATGCCTCCAAATGTGACTATATCTGGAAATAGGTTCTTTAAAGAGGTAATTAAGTTAAAATGAGTTCACTAGTGTGGGCCCTAATCCAATATGACTGGTGTCTTTATAAGAACAGGGAATTAGGACATGACAGGTACAGAGAGAAGACAACATAAAGACACAGGGAGAAGGCTGCAGTCTGCAAGCCAGGGAGAGAGGCCACAGAACAGACCAACTCTGTCGACATCTTGATCTCAGACCTTTAGACTCCAGAACTGTGAGAAAATAAACTTCTGTTGTTTTAGCCACTCAGTCTGCAGAACTTTGTTAACGACACAGCCCTAGCATGCTAATGCCATACATATTAGTCAGTGTTTCCCAGAGAGACAGAAACAATAGGAAAGATGGATGGATGAATGGATGAGTATGTAGATGATAGATAGATTAATAGATTGATCAATCGACCATAAGGAATTGGCCTATGGGATTATGAAAGCTGACAAAGTCTCATCATCTGCAACTGACAAACTAGAAACTCAGAAGAACTGAAGACATAGTCCTACACTGAATCCCCACAGGCTCAAGACCCAGGAGGAGCTGATATTTCAATTCAAGTACAAAGGTCTAGTCGGGCCTTCAACTAATTGGATGAGACCCACCCCCATTAGAGAGGACAATCTGTTTTACTCAATTTACTTATTTAAATGTTAATCTCATCTAAAAACGGCCTTACAGACATACCAAGAATGTGTGACCAAGTATCTGGGTACTCTATGGCCCAGTCAAGTTGACACATAATATTAACCATCACAGCACCTTATATAAAATGACTTATAACTAGCCACCTAATATCCCAAATTAATGAAATCAAGCCCCACCACACTACAAGTGTATTAGATGAAATACAGATAGTAGAGTCATTTGATATCACAATGATTCACTGATTAAGCCACAAAAGTCCATAAAGTTTCAAATGAAACTATCTGCCTGTCAGTAACTTCATGATTCTGATCTTGTCAGGATACATCAAAGATAACAAACCTGTGAGAAGAAAGCTCTCAAGCCAGAGCAGTGCTTGAGGCGCTTCACTTTTTAAGACCCCCTTCACTCTCTGTCCTCCAATCTGACGCATCTTTTGAGAAATGCAAGGAGTTTTCACATTAAAGTCCTCATTCAGCAACTTGGTATGTACCTCACTGATGAAGAGGGCAATCAGCAAAGCTGTTATCGGTTCCACTAACCTCTGTGGTTTGTCAGCATTCTGGCAACTTAGCTTATTCTGCTTATTTTTGGCAATCAGCTCCCTTCAATGTTGGTATACTAGAGTAATGGCTAATTATCAATTGCAGCCCATGAAATGTAGCTAATTGGGTTTAATACATGGGACTAGATAGAGGAAGGCTTGGGGAGGAACTTGGTGGATTATCAGAAAATTAATACCAGTGTTTTACAAGTTGAAAGTACAAGAATGTTCAACAACATGGGAAAAGAGAGAACCAGCATCTTCCCCTGGACTCATTACCTTCTGTCCATTAAGCATTCTGAATTTCTTTCATCCCCACTCATTAAGCTATTTATTTCATCCTCAAAGTGCTTACTGTTTGAAATCTCTTTAGGAAATAAGAAAATGATCAATTGTCAGAGATGTCCATTTGTCTGCACATTCAACACAATTATATTCAATACTGAAATACCTGGGTAAATGCAAAATCATTTAAAATAAGCATCAGACAAATCTAGGCAGGGATCAATATGCAGAGCTTCTTGAGAAAAATAGAAGGGATGGTTGAAGAATCCATTAGCTCATATCCACCGGATCTTGACGGAAATGGGATGACCTGGGCAACACCTTCTGGTCCTCTCAATGTCTTGATATGTAGGCTGACTTTACATCCAAGTTTCCGTGGGACAGCGCTGGTTTACTCATGTTTTCACTTTCTCATTATTAATAGCACTTCATTTCACTCTCAAGAGTGTCTTTATTTGGATGATAAAAATACATGGTTGCCCTATTGATTTGTTACTCTGTAATGGAACTCTTATAGAAAGGACTAAAGAATCGCCTTCCTGATGGAAATCTGAGTCTCACCTCAGATCAGACCCACTAGATGGCCGCCCTTTTCAGTTATTTAGCCAAACAGTCTTAGCCAGACAGCACCAAGAGATATTTGATGACCTGGTTCCGTTTCTGACAGGAGAGGGCTGCGGAGCCTGGGGACACTGTTTCACGAAAGCTCCCCCTTCTCCGTCTTGCCAACGTGAGTGACCCTCATAGAGCTTCTGGCTTGACTTTTGCCCCCATCTCTCTCCTTCAGAAAGGGCTGCCTGTTCACACCCCTGAGATGTCACCCCTGGGCATCTCTCTGAATTGTCGTCTGGATCTGTATTTCCGCTTTGGCTCCCCAATTCCCTCTGTCAACAATACTTCCCTATGTGCCCCTCAATTGTCAACATGCCCGCAACTGAACTCGATCTCTCCCACAATATTCTTTCCCCTGTGGACTGCCACTTCTCTTACATGTTCTTAATTTTGTTTCCATTTAACCTCCTCAAATCTATCAATGATTCTGCTCCTTCTACCCCTCACCCCATCTGATCCACTACAACTTTTTTTAGCGAGGCTTCCTACACGTATGCCTTCCTCCGTCTCTTCAAGACTACACACTGACCTAGAGTTCCAGCTCCCAGATGATGGGAATCATGTTATCTGTGCCTTGTTCCTCTCCCCATTCCCAAACAAACTGGTGGTGCTGAAGCACTGCTTGGCAACGCCATCTGCCTGCTCCAGCAGCTCACCCATGAATCCCATGTGTTCACAGAACAAAGCTCAGAGGCTTGACGAGGGAACCAAGACCTATCACAATCTTACTCCAGATTCTCTGCCCTTGGAATTCCTAAAACTCCTCCCCTAAATCAAAGAGTGCTGTGACTGTGTTAAGCATGCTGCAGTTTCTAGATCACTTTCACAGCCATGATTTCATTAGCCCAAAGAACCTGTCTGTTCTTTGGATAAGGGATTCAAGCAGGACTTTGAACCCAAGCCTCACCAAGTCCCTTGTTCCTCTCAGGATAGTCCCCATCAACTATGTGGGAGAAATAATTAACTTTTCTTTTATGTGTTATTTAGCATTAAGTATATACAACAGTATTCTGTTTACTGACCATAACCTAAAAAGAAGAAAAAAAATTGCTACCTGCTTCCCTGCCCACAAATTTCTATAGTTTTTCCAGCCTCAAAGTATATTTCAGAAATATGATATCTCCCTGTTATCTAGTATTGTTTAAACACATGAATGGCTGCAGGTTTATGTAAAACTACTATCTTTAGAAGAGTTTTAGATGTACAGGAAAATTATAAAGATCAAACAGAGAGTTCCCATTGACCACCCCCACCCAACTTCCCCTATTATTGACATCTTAAATTAGTGTGGTACATGTGTTACAATTAATGAAACAAGACTCATCAACTATCATTAACAAAGTCCATACTTAATTCCTGTTTCCTTGATTTTTACCTCTGATGCTCTTTCTGTGGCAGGACATGATCAGGGACGCCACACTACATTCAATCATGTCTCCTTGGGCTCCTCCTGGCTGTGCTCACTCCTCAGGCTGTCCTTGTTTTTGATGACCTTGACAGTTTCAAGGAGTACTGATCGGGTATTTCATAGAATGTCTCTCAACTAGATAGTTTGACTGTTTTTCTCATGATTATATTGAGATTATGGGTTTTTAGAAAGAAGACTGCAGAGGTAAGTTTTTTCGCATCCCTTTCCTTAGGATGACTTATCCCTGTATATGTTGACCTTGATCACCTGGCTGATGTAGTGCTTGTCCAGGTTCTTCACTGTAAAAATACTCTCCCCCCACCCCATTCCCATACTGTGCTTTTTGGATGGAAGTCACTATGCACAGGCCCCACTTAAGGAGTGGACATGGTGTACTCCACCTTCTTGAGATCAGAAAGTCTACATAAATTACCTTTAATTCTTCTATAACAGATGTCTCTTCTCCCCCATTTTATTATTCAACATGTCAGTATGGACTCACAGAAAATTATTTCATACTTCGGGTTATAAGCCAAAACTACTTTATTTTCATGTTCATACTGTTCCAGTTTGGGTCATCGGGAGCTCTTTGAGTTGACTATTGTGTCCCTTGGACATACTGCCATTATTATGGTGGGTTTTGGGGGGTTTTGAGTGCTCCCTTACTTCTGGCACTACATGACCCAGGATCATCCTCCTGTAGATTTCCTCCCCAGACCCAAAACCAGCTGTATCTCCAAAGAGCTCTGGATCCCTTTATTAAGAAATAATATTAGAAACCAAGCTTTGGGTGAAAACAAGATTTGGATGAATCCAACTGAATCTTTAAGGAGCCTCTGAATGTAAGCCCATTTCTCACACATAAGCACTAGTAAATAGGCAAACTAATTTCCCCATCTTATGATTATGAATTATTTTGGACTCCTTTATAAGAATACTTTAACCCCAGCACCTACTGATTGGATAACATTGGTGAGGTAAGTAAAATTAAAATGATAATAAAGATAATGGTTATAGCTATGAGGAAGACATTAAGCGAAATAACATACAGAAATCATCGTATTATATCCTAACAGCACCTTCGAGACATAGGCATTATTATTACAGCATCTTATAGATGATGAAAGTGGTATCTGCCTTGACTGTCATTCTGAAAACTAAATGAGAATTCCCAAACCCATTGCACAGGGCATATACAAGTTGCTCAATAAATCATTATTTTCTCACTCCTTGCCTCTAGATAAAAAAGAAAATAAGCAAACTCCAGTAACACATCAGTTATAAAAGTTCAGCTCATGGTCTGTGAGATGAAAAATATAAGGTTTATATTAGCTCATTTGTTTTCTTTGTGGCTATATAAATGTGATCTGATTCACAAGAGCTAAAAATCAACCTGCCTCACGAAAGGTCTCAAACAAAATAAAGACATATGTATCTGATGTTCAAGTTTTACATAACCCCAAATTCTCATAACCCAGATTCCTACATAACCGAAATTCTCAGACACCAACAAAACCCATACAACATTTTTGGACATACTTAAGGAGTCTAAGACACTTTTCCAAAACTTTAAGATTCGAATTAAAATAGAGAAAACATTAAATAAATCCACATCTTATAAAGCTATCAAAATGGTGCAAAGTTACCAAATAACTAAATAATACACAAAAAAAGGTCTGAAAGCTTTATCTCTCCAAGAGAGTAACTTCACTGTTCTTATAAATCTTGGGCAAAGAGATTGAATCCCATGCAAATTTGCAGGCTTTCTTAGAACAGAAAGAATATTCTGAAAAGCAAAAGGCTTCTTTTTTTTTCCATTGTTTCTTTCAACCATTCCCTTTTCTTAATGTTTTGGGAAGATGAAAAATTGAGACTTGGAAGAAAAACCAAGGACATGTATCTTGTAAGCAGCAAAAGCGCCATCCGAATTTAGATCCGGAAGCACTCTTCTTATAGCCTCTGGGCTGTCTTCACTTCAACAAGCTTTATTCACTGCAGACCCAATTGCAAACTTCTAGAAGTGACCTCCTTCACAGGAAGAGCCCCGGCCTTCCTTTCACACACTCCTCCTGATCATCAGTTTATAACCAGGCATAAGCCCCACCTCCTCCGAAAAGTCACCCCCATGGGCAGTCAACTCTCAGTGTTGGAGCTCCCCAGGCTTTCCTCCTTGAGCCCATCTGTGGTACCGCCCATCACAACAGCTCTGCACACAGTGTCCCCAGCTCAACTATAAGCCCCCTCTGGCACGTTGCTGTCTTTCAATTCTCTCACCTGCTAAGTCTAGCCCAGATGGTCTCAATAAATATTTCTGAGTTCTTTTCATTGATTGATTCTACCTGGAGTTAGAGCCTTGGTCTCTGAAGAAAAACCAGAGCAGGTTGTTTTCTACCCTGACTGTGGGCTGGCAGAGGGCTCGGAAGGCACCTGCCCTCAGCAAAGGCTTTCTCTAGGCTGGCACTTGGGGAGCTCCAGAGTTCTGAGAATGATCCTTTCATCGGATTCCTCTGCAAGGGAATAATGAAGCTTAAAACATTTTTTTTTTAACAAAAGAGCATAAAAAGTGAATTTAAAAGCAAATGGGCCAAGGATTTTCCCTGGGAAGTCTTTTAATTTCACACATAGCAAATTCCTATGGTATGGACCTATTAGAAATGCTTTTTTTAGTCCCTTTATGCATATTTATTATGTTCTATAGCTCTGTTATTGCTTAATTTGACACCAAGCCTCCAAAGCTACATCTTCTTTCTTCTCAAACTATTAAAAGGGGGCAAAATATTTTAATCATGAAGCTCTGTATAATTTGGAGATTATCTTCTGTCTGTGTGAGTTACAGCAAGAATCAAAGGGAAGCTTGGGATTTATAAAACTAAGGAACTAATTTTTTGACAGGTGTTCCGTTTGTTACAGAATTAACCTCTTTTCACATCTTATACATACATAAGTGCAAAGCATTAAATATATCCTTGATACACACAGACAACAAAGACACAGACCACTAGGTGAGAACTACCCTGCCACAGCCTTCAGCCAGGTTCAATTATTCACTAACGAGAAGAAAGTAAGTGATGGGGATTCCATCAGCTTCCCAATATAAATCTGACTGAACAGGCCATCTGGTAGTCCTGGGGGACCAGAAATCTTGATCGAGTGATTGGTTACATACCCCATCATAGCCAAAAAGAAGATTGGGAATGGTTACTGGGACCTCTATTACATTCCAATGCCCAACCAGTTTAGTGCAGTGATTAAAAGCATGGCACCCAGAGTCAGAGAGAACTGGGTTTCAACCCTGGAGCCAGTACTTGCTAGCTGTGCGCTCTCTGGAAAGTTAATAACCTCCCAGAATACCCTCAGCCTCCTCATTTATATACCAGCGACATTCATCACATACTGTGGGGTGTTGTAAGGAGGTCATGTAGGGATAGCACTTAGCATAGTACCTAGCAAATACAATTGATCAATTAATGACACTTCTCTGGCGATCTGATTAGTACCTTATTATCCATTCATTTGTTCACTCATTCAACAGGCATTTTTTTGAACCAGACACAAAGAACCAAGTGGTGACTATGTAGCAGTAAATATAGTAAGTCTTGTGCCTGTCTTTGTGGAACTCACCATCAGGAGGGGATACATGCATTAAACAAGTAAACAAATAATTGTAAAATAACATATAGATATAAGTCCATGAAGGAAAAATAAGGTTAAATGAAGAAGAGTAATGGGGGGAAGGAGACATATTTCAGTAGAGTACTGCATCAGGCGGGGTCCCAGCAGGAAGCTGATGGCAAAGTCAAGCAGAGAAATTGAGGAAAGTTTAGGGAAAGACTATTTACTAAAAATGTGTGAGGGGGTTTGAGAGAAGCTAGCAAGGAATGGTGAAGTTCTTCAGCGGGGTAGGGAAGAGGAAAGCCAGAAATTGATGTTCACCAACCTAATAGGGCAAGGAGAGGAAGCTTTCTGTGGTTTCAGAAATCATCCTCTTGACAGAAGTTTTCAGCAGAGGTGCACAATGCACCCATGGGACTCACCAGAAAGGGAGCCCAAAGAATAAATACCCTGACCTCTCTCCACCCTCTGACCTTCGGATCCCAGGAGGAAGCCAGAGGGCGTGGAAGCCTTTTGGTGCCTCCGAGAACACAGAACAGGGTAGAGTAAAGTAGAGAGGGCATCTGAGAGATGATCAGAAAATATCCAGTACAGGCAATGAAGAAAGCTTCTCTGTGATGGGGACCTGTAAGAGGAAAAAAGACTGGAAAGGAACCAGCCAGGTCAAGTCAGGGGAAATATTCAGGCAGAAGTAACTATACACACAAAGGTCATCAGGAGAGGATGTTCTGTGGGCCCAGAGACAGAAAGCAGATCAGTGGGGCAGGACCACGATGGGCGGCAAGGAGAAGAGAGTGTAATGAGTTTAGAGAAGTTCTCAGGGATCACTGACCTACTGAGGTCCTCAGTCAAAACAGAAATTTTCCTTTCCACCAATGGAGTGGCAGCCCACTGTTTGGCCTCCCAGCTAGCATAGACTGAACACTTGAACTTACTGTAAGTTCATCCTTTAAGGAGCCTCCTGCAACTTCTATTTCTAAATATCATTCTATCTGCCTGAAATACTGATGCTTCTCCTCCAAGCCCAAGCCCAGCGCTGACTGCAAGACCAATTTGAAAGTCTTTCTTTGAAATCAGCCCGGATTAACCATCTTGGAGGGAGTGGTTGGTAGAAGATATGGATTGGATAGGAAATTTTATCACAGTCGCTGAGCAAGAGAAATAAAGAAGAAGATTGTGGCTGTGTATGTTGGATTAGTGGTCCCAATTCTTTATTCCCTCCTGTCATAGAATTACATATCATATTCTTTGTCATGTAACTTTACAATATCCCCAACAGTGTATGCCATGAATACTTCCCTGCCTCTTTGATGTTGGGCTTAGATGTGATGTTGGGCTTAGATTTCATCAGTGGGATCTTAGCAAAGGTAATGCAAATAGAGGCTTTAAATGGACTTGCATGGTTTGGCCTGATTTCCTCTAGTCCTAGGGTATGCCATGAGAAGAGCATACCCCAGGATCTCACATGAGCAGAACTGAGACTGACTGGAGTCCAGCCTGGCCCCACCAAACTCAGCCTCGATCAGGTAAACTGCAGCTGACCAGCAGATGCATGTGTTTAATCACAGAGTATTAGCTGAGATGTTTGTTACTCAGCAACAACTTACTAATCCTAGAGTTCTTGCAAATGTGTAGGGATGCAGGCTGGGGTTGGTAAACAAATTTGGGTGGTTTCTAGAATATCTACATGCAGACAATGCATACTATTATCTCAGGAAATGACTGCCTGCAACCTTCCTGGGACTTGATGTCTCCATTTTCAGCAAGTTTGTGCATCTAAGAGTCCTATACTTCACCCGAAATGACTATTCCAGAGCCAGAGGGAGTCTTCTGGCATCAGTCAAAAGAAATATCAGGATCATGTTTCTCTGTTTCTTTGTTGTCCTGTTAATTCCAATCTTTATGAAGTTCCAAGGTCCTGCTCTTTCCTCAGGGTTCCCTAATATCAGATAATTGCAGGCATTTTTTTCCCGCCAATGTTCTTATCCTCCCACCCCCAAAGACATTCTTAAACAAATCAGACTGGCCATCCTTTTGGCCATGCACATGGCTTTTGCTCCCCGACTCCAGCTGGCTACACCTGGACCACATGTCTCCGTCCTCCTTCAGACATGACCACAGCAGGAGGACACCACAGAGTCTCTACTGAATCTTTGACACCATGCACAACTCAGACGTTAAAATGTTTCCCACTTTCCTTTCAGACACCCATAAAAGGAACTGGGAAAGAGCTTAACTAGTTCCTCCATTTCCTTACTGAACCCAAAATACAGATAGCAAAAGGATTGGCTCTAAAAGCTCCAGAAAGAACCCAGGCTCGTGTGCTGCCCAGTTATTCTCTGAAAGACCTGCTGTACACCAGGCTTTGTGTAAGACACTGGGGGGGGGGGGGATATACAATAATTTCCTGCCCTCAAAGAGTTCATGGATTAAAAAAACAAAATAGCTTAAGCAAGTGCTACTACTAAGAACAGTAACAGCTGACGGTGAAAAACAGCTCATGAACAGGCCGAGATCTTTTTTATAACGAGTATGTCATTGAATCCTTACAAAATGCCTGCTATGAACCAGATGTTTCTGATCTCCCAAAAATGCATATGTTGAAAGCTTATCTCCCAGTGTGATGGTACATGGATGTGGAGCTTTTGGGAGGTAGTTAGGGCAGAATTAGAACATGAAGGGGGGATCCTCCTAATAAGATTAATGGCCTTATAAAGAGAGAAGAATACAAGATCTCTCTCTCTCTCTCTCTCTCTCTCTCTCTCCCCCCCCCTCCCTCTCTCTCTCTCCCTCTCTCTCTCTCTCTCTCTTCTCTCTGCATGTACCCACCATGGAAGCCCCTGTGTGGACACAGCCAGGAACAGAGCCCTCATCAAGAATTCAACCATGCTAGCACCCTGTTCTCAGACTTCTAGCCTCCAGAACTGTGAGGAACACATTTTACTGTTTAGGCCAGTTTGTCTATGGAATTCTGTTATGGCAGCCCAAACTAAGATGTGTCCATTTTATGGCCAGGGCAACTGAGGCCTTAAAAGGCCTAAGGAACTCAGCTAAGGTCACAGAGTCCATAAACGGTTAACGTGGGACTTAGGCTGGGTTCCTCACTCTGTTTGACCCTGCAGACCAGGTACTTAGCCACCACCCTTTCTCCCTCTCCATCGTCACAATGCAATAAGACAAGGGCCCCAATGACAGCATTTACCAAGTGACATGGCCACACAGCAGAGAAAGAGGCTCTCTGGGGGAGGAGAGAACCATATTACAAAGATGTTGAACAATAAGTAGAATATTAAAAAATGCATCAGATTTTACAAATAGAAATAAAAAGAAAACGGATATGGTCAAAGGGAACAGTATTTGCAAAAGCATAGAGGTGCAAAAGATCATAGACCATTCAAGGAGATCACAGGGAAATGCTTGGGGTGTGGTACCAAACAGGAAAAGAGGACTCCAGCAGGAAGTAGACTGGTGTCAACTGGAAAAGACGCAGAAGCATCATGCACATTAAGCAAGTTCTTAGTGCCCTTAAAGAGATCGTTTTTTCTTTATTTCTTTCCCTGATCTATCCTAGTTTGCATATTTTGAAAATGCATCTCATTTTACTGTTTATTACCCATATATTGAACTTGTCTATATCTCTTGGAATAAATTCTATCCATCATTGGTATTGGATTTATTCCAGCACCACCCCAGTTTGTATAATTTGCAAATTTCATTAACATTCTCTTTACTTTCTCTTGGAAACCATTAATAACATTGTTGCATATGATCAGGCTTAACACGAATCTCTTTGGCACCCCTACTAATCAACTACCTCTGGCTGGATGTCACACTATTTATTCATCACCATGCCTTGTTTACAGACCCCCTGAAATTATCAATCCCTATGACAGTTCATATCCAAGCCAGTGTCAATTAATTTCATAAGTAAAATTTCGTGACATGGTATCAAATGCATTCCCAAAATCAAGATGTATTGCAGTGACTGTGACTTTGTTCGCCTCCACTGTGAATTTTAAACAGCTTTTAGATCAGTCTTGGATGATTTATTTGTGGCAAGACCAAGCTGCTTATTCACTCATGATTCCATTACTTCTTAGATGTTCTGGGCTATTTTTCTCCATACACTTAAACTTCCTAGAAGTAATCTCAGGGATCATTCCTCTTTTGAAAAAGATAGGTGAACACATTTGTTGCTGGCCTGAACTTTGGTGATCTCTGCAAATATATCAAGTCATTTAAAAAGCAATTCCTTTTTTCTTTGTCTGGCAGCTTTTATGAAGTAGAGAGGTGTCTCCTCCAGCTCTATCGCCCCAGTAAGCTCGTGTTAGATGTCACCTTCTGGGGCAGGGAGTGTGTGTTGCTGCTTATGGAGAAAAATATCACCAGTTTCAGGGGCTCGTTCAGGTCCACCTGCAGCTCCTTCCTGGAATGTCTTCATTCACTCAGCCCTGCGTGTGAATATTCTACGCTGTGAAATATACCCAGGCCAATGTCCCCACTGCCAACCAGTGTTACCACAGATGCTGTAGACTTTAGGAACACAAATAAATTCCAAAGTAAATGATTAGAACTGTAAACCTGCTGTTTTAAAAATCAGAATGTATCCAAAAATTGAACCCTAGTGATTTTGGGCATATGGAGTGTCAGGTTCTGCTGTACTCCTTTCTCATTTGTCTCTGTCCATGACTCCCCACCTTCACCATCCTTGACAAGCATATTTGACAGACAATAAGATCTAAACACGAACATTAACAATTTCTATTCAAATGTCTTTTTGTCTCAAAATACGAAAGGAGAAAATATAAGTGGTAAAAGCTTACAAAAGGAGAGAAAAAGGAGGGGCCATTGATCGGACACTCTTGCAGAAGGAACAGTTTATATGAATTACACCAAACACAAGTGGGCTGTGGTAGGGCTCCAGCGATTTCCAAACAATCATGCTTAAACCACCCAGGTTCCATCTCCCCAGTACATATAAGACCACTTTGCTACTGACTCATCCTGATGGACACAAAGGCAAGGTTGCCAGTACACACACCCTTTACTGCTAAGACCAGACTGCCACAGGCATTTGGCCCCAGCTTCTCAAAATGCTTTTCTGAATAAACCTGGTTCCCCTCTACTATCTGATTTAGAGCTATGGGGCCTCAACCTATCATAAAGAGACTTTGAGATTAGTTAAGAGCATCTTAAAAAATTGTATGTACAGACACATAAGTATGTGTATGCAAGTGTGTGCATATCTTCTCTGCCTCTGGATACCCAAGATGCAATGTGATTGTGTTCACAGCGGCTGACATTCTATCATGGCAGATCCACAGAAAATCTCAGTTGAACCTCCCTCATTCTGGTACCTGAGGGCATGGCTTGCACTTTAAGCCAAATCTTCAAGCTTATCCAACCCTTGGCCTCCATATGGCTGTCTTCGTGGTGATGTGTGTGGCCATTTTATGGAGGCTGAGCTGCTGGGCACTCGGTAGGGCCACCCCAGCACACCCACACATCAACTGCTTTGATCCCAGACCCATCACAAGATAAAAGCACCTTCCCCTTCTATCCCTCCATAAATTCATTTATCAGCTATGCATCAAACATCTGTCACGTCATGATACTAGACACTTTAGTGCCCCAAAATGAAGATGGTTTGGTATCTACCCTTCAGGAAGTAAGAGTAAGGACAGGAGGAATCATAAGACTCATACACAGATAAGAATACAAGAGAGCAAATGAGGTGTGATGAAGATTATGAGATGAACATAAGATGATGTTCATGAGGTTCATCAAGAAATGATGAACATGAGGTTATGAGAATTCAGGGGATAAAGAGATCATAAGTGGTTTTGGGAAATCCAGAAAGGCTTCATGAAGGAGGTGGGATTTAAAGGAACACTTAGCAGGTTAAAACAGGGAGGAAGGCTTTGCATATGGAAGGACAGTATTCTGTGCTGAATCTGGTTCCACTCAGGGATCAGTAAACAGGTAGATGTCATGGTTGGAACCTGAGTGCAGGAAAACGGGTGGCAATACAGGCAAGGATCTTGAACGTCAGGCTGAGTCTGAGTTTAATTTAACTGGTAGACATGCCCTCAAGGAAGTATAATTCAATCACACATCCTCTCTCATGAGAATTAACTGTTGACTGATGTTTCCAAATCCTGTGTAAAGCAGTGCTCTTTATGCCCCTGATGCATTCATTCATTCATGAATGCATAACTTCCGGTGCTCCGTGGTGTGAAAGGTACCAGAGGGAGCCTACAGAAAGACAGAACATGAGAACTCTGCATTCAGCCTTACTCAGAGTCGACCAGTGGGGGTGGGCTCAACTGGGTTAAGCTCTCCAGGTGCTGAGTTTAACCCAGCGGAACCCATATCTCTCCCCTGGCTTTCCTCTGATCTTCCTGCCACCCTTCTCCATCTCCTTCCTTGTTTCTTGCCCCTCTGTCTGCTCTTGTAATAGACTTTGGTCCAGTCCAGAACTCAACACATAACCCTTCTCTCATTTCACACTCCATGGCCCCTCTAAAGAAGCTCTTCTATTTCTGTGAGTTCACCCATCCTTTGAGTGCCAATAACTGCTGCCCAGTTTCAACCTGTCCTCTGACCCACATTTTTCAAGGCCTCCTAATTATGTTTACCAGTAAGTGCTTCAAAAGCAACATGTTAAAAGCCAAGGTCATTCTTTTCCCCTTCCAAAGTCCACCTCTGCTCGAATCTGTTCTCTGCATGACTTCCTGTCTCACTCTACACTGCAGTGTTCACACTAGAGACATGAGAAAACCTTGGAATCTCCCTTATCTCTTAACCCCACATACTGCTAATGCTACTCTCAAACACCTATAGAATCCATGCTCTTTAAGCACCTCCTTTCCTCCCCTAGGCTGATGGGAGATACAGTGAGGAAGACAGACAAGGAAATGATTGGACTACATTGTGAAAAGTATTACAAGAGAAATGTGCATAGGATGCTGAGAGAACACTCAAGCAAGCCCCCCAGTTCAGGGAAGGTTTTCAGAAGAAATAACATGAGTTACACTCTGGAGAAGGTGGAGGCATTAGCTTGGCAAGGAAGAGGGGAGATGGCATGCCAGACATAAGGAGAAGTATAAGATAGGCCCAGTGGTGAGATGAAACAGCATCCTAAAAGTCTGGCACGGCAGCGGGGAAGGACCTATGTAGAGAAGAGGCAAAAGGTGGGACTGCACAGGGTAGAGCAGCCAGGTGATGAGCACCTTGTTTACTAAGCAAAGTCATTGGGATTTCTGCTTCCTCATCACCACCATGCTAGCTCTGGGCGGGGAAAAATGTCTTTTGGGGAAATCATACCACCTAGCTTGGTATACAACCCAATTCACTTTAGGTACATAAGTCAAGAATATCAAAATGATAGAATAGGACACTAGTTTCAAATAAAGTATTTTCAAGAAAATCAAATAAAACTGAAAAAAATTAAAAAACAGGGGTTAAAGTAACAGATGCAATTGACAAATTAAACAACAGATTAATTAACTGGAAGGCATTGCTAAGGAAACCATCCAGAATAGGCACAGACATATGAAGAGATAAACAATGTCCATAAGAGGTTCAAATGCGTAGTGAATAGAATTAGACCACCTAACATGTATCTAATAGGATACACAGAAGAAAAAATAAAGTGAAAGGCAACATTTGAATCTCCTATGATAGAGTAAAGATTTAAGTTCCCAGATTGAAAAACCAAAGTGAGTTCTCATCTTGATCAATAAAACCAATTAGAGAAAACACACCCTGATCTAATAAGAAGAAGAAAAAAGTAATTCTGTAGAAAAGGGATCTTGACAAATTCCAAAGGCTCAATATCGTACAGGCCAACTTCTTTGTATGTTCTTTGACCATGATAGGTTTTTCTGAAGCAACAATAAAAAGATGGTGAAAGAATTTGCAATTTATACCAGACGTTTTGGATGGCCATTGGAGGCTAGAAGCAGGAGAGTGACGTGATCAGGTATGGTGTTCTAGAAAGCTCTCTCTAGATGCAGCACGGAGGAAGGCGCTGAGAATGGAGGCCTGACTAGAGAGGTAGGGAGGAGTCTCGACGGGAATACATAACTGGGACCAAGACAAGGCACAGAAGGAATGGTGAGAGGGGGATCATTTGAGAGGCACTTTTAGGAGCTAGAAACTGATAGTTGACTTACTGATTAGACATTGGTGGGTGGGAGGAAAGACTATGACACAGACTCTTGATTAGTGACTGGACTGGGGAGTCTTTCATGGAGGCAGCAACCACAGAAACCAGTGGGAACCGCTGTTTCTTGTCAGCTAGAATGCTGCAAGACACCACCTCTCATTTCATCCAAGTGGTAGCTGAGCCATGCATACAGACGAAGTTACCTGGGAAAGCGTATAGAGAGACAGGGGCAGAGACTCAAGAGTTCTCAGAAATGCCAATATGTACGATCTCAGGACTCTGGGAAGGATGGATTAATAATAGCTACAGTGATTCAAAACCAAGATTTCAAACAAGGAGGGAAGAGCAAATGTAAAGGCAAGCGATATAAACAGGGCTTATTCTCAAGATAAGTCACACAAACTAAGGAGAAGGGGGTCCACCGGATTTCCAGTGGTGGGAGTCTTGCCGCACTTAGCAACGAGAGCTACGGCAGAACGTCAAGGTGTGGATTGAGTCAGTATAAGGAGTGGAAATCTAAATGCTAATTGAGGTCACTCTTTCAGGAGGCTTTGCTAAGCAGCAAAGGAAAGGTCCAGCTAGTAGCCTGAGGGTTACCTGACCAAAAAAAACACAAAGCCTTTCAAGCAGGTGAAACTGAATATAATAATAATATATTCAGTTATATCTAAAAGTGTTGGAACGAAGGAAGAGAGAGAGGAAAGAAGCATTAAGATTCAGTTCCGGGTAGAATTTCATTTCTGCAGATAAATTGGTATCTTTAGAGCTAACAGAAAACTTAAATTTTGTGTCAGTTGTCTAACTCATTTTATTCCTGTAGAGGTTGTATTAACTCATTTTCATTCTCAATTCTTATCTTGCTTTAAAAAGGATGTCAGGGTCGTCCCATTTTAATAGAGTCAAATATTTTCAACGTGGGGACCTGCAAGCATTTACTACTTCAGCTTCACACAGGTCTTCGAACCCCTCTGATCCTTTGTATTTCCTACAGAGCATCCGTGAAGCACTTACAAAGTGGGCAGAAGAATTCAAGCCAAGCAAAGGCCAGCAATGCTTCCCTGTCTCTCGTCTCCCATCAAGAGACAATTTCTCAACAAATTAAAGGAACTTCTCTAAAGCCAGCCCCTCCCAGAGATAGCTGGGTTGTAGGAATACAACAGATAGGGCCTGCCTGACACTCAGCTATGGATTCTTTGGAGAAGTAAATGTAGGGCTTCTATTCTTTACTTAAATTTCTTTCCACCAAGAGCAGTTACATAAATTCAGTAAATGGCCCCTCAAAGTTTGGAGAATAGTTTTTGTTCTGTTGTGTTTGTCCTTTTTTGTGTGTTTTAAGAATGGCAGAACAAAGAGTTCATCCGTACGATTGTGACTGAGGACTATTCATGAATACAGTAGGAGCTTGGGGTAGAGATTTTAATGGAAAAAGCAGAAATACACAGTATTAACAACCCCACTTAGAGTCGTGATTTATTTCACTGATTTGGATTTTCTGCCCTTTTCTGGGGGAAAAAAAATCATAAATATAGTCGAAAACGTTTATCACCTGAGATGCACCATTTGAAAAAGAAAACAGGAGAACATATTTTTAAACCATAAATTTCTACTGTATTCACCCCTCGCATAAATAAGCAGCCCCAGCCTTTGCAAGAAATATTAAAGTTCATTTAAATTGCAAATTTGACCTTATTAAAATGGCTTTCTCAAAGAGCCATAAACAAATAGAGTGCGTTAGTAATACTGCCAAACAACAGAATACATTCTCAACTAGTTCTGTAATTAAAGTGGAAAAATAGAATTTTCACAGTTCTGAATGACTCAGAGAAGGAAGAAAACACATTATGACAACCTGGAGGTGGGAGGAATGCATCCATCTGGAGGGTCCCTTCAAAGAGTCCCTCACTCTTTGAAAGTCAATATAAGTTCTTATCAACAGCTTGGAAACCTTATATTGTTGCAAATCTCATGTGTTTTGAAGACTTTTTCTTACAGCCACCTCATTTGCTCTTAATATTGGAAGCACAGCCATTAAGATTTACTATGTTTGGGGTAAGAATAAAAACGAACAATTAAGAATGAGCTTGTTTCTGCAAAAGGCAAGGAAGTGCTAATAAATCTCAGAACTAAAAGCCAAACTGGCTGGGTGGGTTACCGAGTTTATGGAAAATCCATACCTGAAGGTATACTTAAATTAGTGGATTGCCAGCAAGCAAATGGTTTCCTTTTCCTTAGAAAAAATAATCCGAGGTACAGTAGACCACACAAATCAGACTGAGTTGAGGTGGAACCTCACCTGGTTCTAGATGAGTTTAGCAGCTGTGGATTTACAGCTAATTAAATACTTCCTTGCAGATCGAGTATTTTGAAAAAATAAGATAAAACGAAGGTTCTGGTTGCACCACAAACATTGAAGGCTCTTCACTGACTTGAAAGGAGGTCACCACCAAAAACACGCCAGCTTCTCTAAACTTCACCAGGTTCTATTTAGAGGTGTTCATTGGTTGTTCATTAATTCATTGAACAAATGTTCGTAGAAAACCCGCTCTGCCCTAGATACAGAGCTAGGGGCTAAGGTAGCAACATTAGTGAACTAGACACAATACTGCCCTCCCACAGATTAGGACTAGTTTTGTGTAATCTGTTGAAGAAGGCTGGGTAAATTTCACTTCATTTTATGAACATTTCTATCAAAAATGGTTAAAATAAGTCTTGATGCTTAAGTTATTCGCTTTTTATTGTGCCTTTAAAAGGTGATATGTGTGTGTGTGTGTGTGTGTGTGTCACAAAGGCAATTTCACTTGTGGATATTCTCTGAGGTTTTTAATGATTCCAAGTCCCTTTCACAGAGAGCAGTTTGTACCTCAAACTGACATCCAACACAAGGACAGATGTCTCTTCACTACATTGCCTGTGGGCACTTAGTAAACAGACCTGTTTCCTAAAACTTGCCTTTCTCCAGCTTCTCACCTGTCCCAGAAGGAAGGGAGAGCTCAGTTTGTGAGGTCAAAATTCCAGCATCAAGTTCAAACTTTACAGTATACACAAAGTCCTGAATAGACTTAAGATGTCCTGTAACCACGCTGTACCTCTATTTCCTTATCTGAAGTGAGAAAATAACTCTCACCTCCTGTTACTGTTCAGAAGGCACATGAGATAATACAGGACAAAGCTTGTGCAGACTCTTGTCTTACAACTGCTATTGCTGCATCTACCACTTTCATAAGCTACCATGGTTACTGCAACTCCTACCACCTGCTCTGACATGACAACTATGATAGAAGCCATAATCAATGTTGATAAAGTAATCTAAATTAGCCCAGAGAACCCTAATTTGAGTGCATTTGCATGAGTTGCCATATCCTAATGTCGTGCAATTAGCAACTGTGCAAGTCAACTCAGAATTCCTTGGAGATCTACAATCTGAGGCACCCAATCAAACAAGAGAATGTAGGGGAGACAAATATTTTCCTCTACCCATTTTAGGTTCTCGGCTAGGGTTCTGTAATAAAAGAGAGATCCTCAAGAGAAAAAAAAGTTTATTAACATGGTATTATATGTGTAACATATGAGAATACCCAGATGAATAACTCAAAGAAGTGACTAGAATTCAGGCTTATGTAGCAAATTCAACAAAAAATGGTAAATGTATACAGAAAGGACAAAGGAGAATGATTTTAGGCTTCCAAGGGTGGCAAACATTGGAAAGGTAATCATTAATGAAAACTAATGATAGATACAGGCTAATGAAGCTTGTTCTGTGGATTCTTCTAGTGACATCTCCAGGCTAATAAGGGTCTATGAAAGTTGTCTCTTTTATTGACCTATCCTTCCTAGTGGACAGTAGAAGAGGGACACCTTTGAAAAACTATGAAGCTATGTCCTTCTTTAGGCAAATAGGGGGAACTTTTCTTAAATCTGCTTCTTCTTAATTGCCTTCAGGTCAAAATAATCCTTATGCCAAAGTCACATATTTTGTGGTGACCCATAGTCTGGTTTCCTTGAAGGACAATGGCTGTCTGCAGACCACTGAACTGATTGTACTCAGCTCCTGAGAATGGCCTCAAATTAGGCCGAGGTTGCAAGCAGGCCTCCTCGCAGAATGAATACAAAGTGTATGAGTGTGACTCTAACATCTAAAGATAACTCAACACTTTGAAATTCCCCTGGATTTTCTGAATATCCACCTCCATTTGTGTGCAGCTGAGGTGGTTGGAGCCCACGCAGCTCAACAATCAGAACGTTAATTGAACACCTTCCTTGAAACATGGTAGGGAGTCAGATTTTATTATAGGTGCCACAGGACCCATTGAAGAGTTAATATAGATGCATGTAGACCCAGCACAGTATGCATTCAATTATTCTTAGTTGCCATGTAATAAAAGTTTTGAATACAACAAGGCTGCTAAAGCAGAAATAGAAAATAGAAAAAGAAGCAAACCGCCAGACTAATAGAGTTACTGCACTTAAGCATTTCATTTTGTTCTGTGTAAGTAATTCAGAGCAAGGAATGTGTTTGCGTTCTTGTCATTTTTTTCTCTCTGTAAAATCAGGAGAGAGCGTTTCAAATGACTAATGACTAAAATGGCCCCAGATTTCTCATTCAGAAAAGACCATTTTCTATGTTTGAAATGTAATGAGAAAAATATCCATCAATGCTAAGCGCTTGAGTGTGGCTATTCCCAACTAATAAATCACAAACTTTGGTCAATCTGTGGATCCCAAGGCCTGACCTGAGAGATCGCCATGCTCCTCCCTTTTCCTACTCTGTCCTCGCTTTCCACACAGCCTACGGCCTTGCAGGCAATTGCCTCTGTGGATGCCTCCTCCTCTGTGGAGGAGGCATGTGTATGAACAAGCCCCATGCCCCATGTTCTCTGCTCCCCCTGCATAATGTATGTGACTCATGGTGCTGTTAATGCGTCAAATTACTATCAAATCACAACCACCACCCTGATTTAACAATGTTCTTTATCATCTTCCACAGCTCCTTCCCCCCAACCCAACCAGTAATGTCAAGACTCAAGGAAACAGAAAGGTAACTCATGGTTAGAGGAGGTTAGGGACACCGAATAGAATTCCAAGTGACTTGGGCGTTAGCACCAAAGTTAAAGGAAACTGCTTCCTCTGTGTCTTGCCCAAAACACAGTACATTCAATTGGGAAGGAAGTTTGGGGAAGAAGACAAGCCCTCCTGGGCATCAGATACCCCAGGGTAAACAGCCTGTGGTCTCCACTCTACGCATGTGCTCTTCCTCCTGCGAAGCCCAGCACAGGAAAGAAAATCAAGAGACTAGAACTGAGGCACAAAAGGAAAACTTGATTTAAGCTTCGATTTTCTATGTAGCACACAGCTTGAAAATAGCAAGCTATATGACTTCTTGAGGGGATAATAAAGAATATGATGCATTTCTCTGAAGGCTTAGAAAAAGGCTCCCCCAGCACCGGAGATGATTTTATTTTCTAGAAATTGTGCAGCAAACATTTTTCCCTTCCACACTGCTATTTTTCTATGACTTACACAACATCCTAGAAATGCCTACTAAGCAATAGCTACAGGATAAGGTGGTCTAGCCTGAAAATCGGCTGGGTCAGCAGGTATTTATCACCTACTGTATGCATTGTCAGGTGCCAAACAATATTGAACTTACAGAAGAAACTCGAATATTTTCCCCCCTAGAGAAGTTGAGTCAGGTGAGGAAGCAGCACCTACAGACATAAAAGCAGAGACCAAAGAGATGAGCACAGAAAGCGGTACTGGGGGGAGGTCATACCAGGTACATGCATAGTAGAAATAAGGGTCATTAGGACCAAAAGAGAGTAACGAGAAAGGTGTCATGGGCCAGGCAGAGTCAGGGCAGGCTTAGAAGAATGGGTAGCATTCTGATGGTGGGCTTCCAAAGTCTCGACAGTCACACAGAGCTAGACTGACTTCCGAATCCCAGACACGTGCTTTGATGCCTTTCCAAGAGCTTGTCCAGGACCACAGAATTCTTACCTGCTCAAACATCTCAAGGTGAGCAGAAATGGGCACAGTCCAACTAATAGGGCATGTGCATACTGGCAAAATTTATCCAGGGGTTGGTGGGGGTCATTTGGACAGATGTTTTCAAAACCTTGAAAATACACCTTCTTTGACTCAATCGTTCTACTTGGGAGAATTTGTGCTAAGGGAAAATAAGACTGTGCATAAAGATTTAGCTATGTCTATTTTTGTATATATCATGAAAAGTTTAGAAGAACCTAAACTGCCAAGAATGGGAAGTTAGTTAAGGAAATCATGCTACATTGGCATGATAAGGTACTATTCAACTATTAAATGAATAGTACCTTACCTGTGGTACTATTCATGACATATTAAGCATGCTACAAAATTATATGCATGATAGTATTCTAATTTTAAAAAATACTAATAAAAAAAAAAACAAGTGTGTATAACACACATACACACCACACTATTAGGCATCCTTTAGAGTACATCTATAATTATAGATATGATAAAATATCAAGGTGGTTATCTTTGGGTAGTGAAATTAGGGGTACATTTTATTTTCATTTTAATTACCTGCATTTTATAATGCTTGTATGACACATATAATAGCCTTGGGTATTGGAAAAAATGTTTACTTTCTTTTTTAAATGTGAAGAAGCAAACTCTCGGGGGGAATTAATAGATGAAAGAAGCTTAGGAGCCACAGCAGTGGGCCTGCAATAGGGTCTGGGGGAGCCACAGGCTGATGTATGACTGTAATTCAGTTCCAGGCAACAGCAGAGCAGCAAAAGAGAAATGCGTTGTGATTCTCAATTGGCCAGCATGGCTGTTATATCCAAGGCACCCCAAAGATGGCCTGGGAAACAAAGTGCATAACCCCTCAAGTCCGGCAGTCTGGGCTGGCTGCAAGTTATTGTTTGTGAATCAGAAAAAGATGCCAACAGGGCACGTGCAGCAGGGCGCAGTCATGCATGAAGGCAGCAAGGTGAGGCTTGTGTCCGTTGGCCTTTAAGAGAGCTTGAATTGCACAGCTTTGTTTCTGGGTGAACAAACAGGGTGCAGATAATGCAGAGGCCCCCTGGAACCACCCAGAGCCTTCTTAGTGGGATGAAGCATGCACCCTCAGAGATGTGACTGTTACTATTCAATGTAATAACAGTTTTTAGGCAAATGACAGGAAGCACGTTGAAACCACATTAGCAACTAAATAGGGGAAAAAATAAATAAAGCAGAGTTTATAAACTGGTGGAGAAAATGATTATAGGGTAAATAAAAATGACTCGGGGAAATGGAGATGAGGATGTATTAAGGAAGGAAGAAATATATTTCAGCCAAGGAGGGTCTGGAGAATGAGGTGGAGAAAGGGCGGGCTGCAGACAGTGACGCAGAGGCAACAGATGGGCTGGCTCTGAACCAAACGGAACATTCATTCATGGTTTTCTTAATACAAGAGCGGGCAAGATAGGAAATAAAGAGGAGCCCGTTCATGCACGCATTGTTGGAAAATGCTGAGAGCAGAGACCTGACGTGGTCAAGAATTGGCACATGAAGGGATGGATGGACACCTTTATAAGAAAGGATCTACTTGAGGGCTAGAAAAGGGCATGAAACAATCTGCTCAGAAATCAAACAGCTCCTTCTAGCAATTTTTTACATGCCTTCCTGCTGTGGAGCTGAGGAATGCAACCCACAACCCAGTAGAGAAATAAACCCCACAGAGCCCAACAATTCACCTATGCCCTTGTGAGAGCTGAGAGCTTGCTTTTCTTCTAGGTACACTCCGTTATATCTGTACTCTTATTCTGGAAGATTCTCTGAAGAAAGCTGTGTCTCTAAAAGTCACATCCAAGACATGGGCTCCACTTGGCCAAGTGCTTATTGCTTTGGACACATGGGTGTGCAAACTCCAACTCCACATAACATAGCCCCAAGCTAAACATTTTATCTAAGATTTTGTTGATGAAAGTAATAATATTCATCTCTGAGCTATAGTCCTTGCAACATATGTCTCCTTTGTGTGGGAAACATTTTACTTTCTATACCTTAACTGATGCATAACTTATGGAAAAGTCCCTGATCCCTTCAACAACTAGGCTCTTTCACAACCTTGAGCTTTAGAGTGATTCTTCTACTTAAAATACCTATTTTCACCCTGCTAACTCACACTAATTCCAGCACATCCCCTCTCAGGAGAATCTGTGCCAGCCCACCTTACTCTGGATAGGTTTCCAGAGCTACCTTCCATTACTGGACCAGCAGCTCCTTGAAGACACAGAGCAGACTTTTTTCCACTGTCCCATCCACCCCCCAAGCCTAGAGGCTGGCACTTAGATGATGCTCAGTGAATGGTTGCTAAATGGTTGAGCAATTGAGCATCCAAACGGCTTCCTCTCAAAGCCAACCCCTCCCTCCTTCTGTTCATGTTTTGGGAAGAAAAACACAGATTTGGGAGAGAATGGCTAAGATATATTCTTGCCCTGGTAGTCTCCTACCCTTCCTGGGTTGCTAGGTAGATTTCATTGCTAACCTACTTTCTATTTATTCATCTATTCAGTATGTATGAAATATTTGTCAGGGGTCAAGCCTCTCCTTGGCACAGTGGATCCCAAATACCCTATCCTTCAGAAGTCTATAAACTAATTCTAAATTTATGGCTCATGGTGCTTATGCAGAGTTCAAATATTAGCTCCCAATTATTTAACAGGTGCCACTAACTCCCTAGAAGTCAAGCCCCATGGCTGCCCCTGGGGCCTTCCCAGCCGTTGTGAGGATGTTGGACTCCTGGTTTCCAGGGGTTAAGTCCTGCTCCCTCACCTCTATTACTCTGGGGCTCCTTCCTAAGTGGAGCTTCTGCATGAATTATTTCTCACCTCCAAGCCACGTAGTATGATTATTCCCTTTTTCAGGTGAGAACACTAAGGCACACAGGCATTAGAAAACTCCTACCAGGCAACAGTTAGTGGTATCTGAGCTGGGATCAGAACCTGGGTCTTCCCAAAACACCAGGATGCCATCGGACACTAGAGGTCCATTCTCTCTCTCTCTTTTTTTTTTAATTAAAGTATCATCTTATGAAGGTTTCACATGAACAACCTTGTGGTTTCAACATTCACCCATATCATCAAGTCCTCCCCCACCCCCACTGCAGTTACCATCTCGCAGTAAGATGCTGCAGGAGGTCCTCTCTCTCTTAATCTCCAGTTCTCTTAACTCTTTCCCTTGTGGCTCCTTTTAAACATTAAGGGAAAAGAAACACAAAAAACCAGTACAACAGCTATCACAAAACAGAATAGTGGGTGGTAAAAGCAGAGCTAGTGGCCCAGGTCATAACAGTTCTGTGCTCTGAAGTTGGAGAAATCACCTTGGGTAAGGAATGGAGCCAGCCTCTTCACAAACTAGTTCATGAACTTAGCACTTGGAGTGACATTGGCAGGAGGAGAGAGAAGGGTGGCAAATTGCTTCAGAAGGAAACAGATCAATGCTGAGTTCCTGGGAAAAGGTCTGATTTGCTGCATCTTCACAAAAAGAAAAAGCTGGTATTCTTAGATATTGAGAGGACTTCTTTGACAAAACCCACATCTCTGAAGGGCAGGCTTGAGTGCCTGCGCAAGCTGCTGTCAAGCAAATAGTTGAAAAGACAATGTGGCATTTTCTCACTTCCCGACGTGATCCCAGCCCTGCCAGCTGAAGAATACATTTCACTCTCCTTCTTTATATTAACTGAAGGAACAAGTGATTCGCCCTACCTGTCACTAAAGCAAGACTCCACCTGAACAGCACGTTCAGCCACGTGCATCAGAGACCCTGCCTACAAGTCCTGTTGTGTTACTTTGGGTTCTCCAAGAAGTAGGTGCCAAAATGGGATCAGGTGTGCAAGAGATGTACTGTGGAACCTTCCAGGGAGGAAAAAGAGAAAGGGAGCAGGCGGAGGTAGGAGAGCCGTCAGACCATAGTGCAGGTCGGACCTGGTCAGAGGAGAAGGAAGGAAGGAAATCTGGAAGGCACGTCCTTGCCTGCCGCAGGCTAAGGGTCCTTCCACCAGGCTGCTCCGGAGTCTTTGAGCCGATGTTGTCCATCAGAGGAGTCCTGCGTCTTGCAGAAACGGGACTGCCTCAGTGTGGCTGCTGTGCTCAGCTGCTGGCTGGAAGAGCCCAGGGTAAGCCTATGGAAATGGCCACTGAGGGAGTCCAGGGAGCCGGGGGCCCACTGTGAGCCAGACTTTATCCAGAACATCATTTGGCACCTCCCACCTTGGGCCCTCACTGCAGCACAGGGCCGTGATAATGCATTTGGTCTCTCAGTGGCAATGTCACTGCTGACTCTGTGTCTGAGCATCCTCCAAATGTCCCCTTTCCCCAGTGCACAGTCTGTCTTGGTGAAGAAAGGTCTTCTCACAGAAAAGATTGAAGAGCCTCAGACTGAATAAACCTGCCAAGTCAGCTACTAGAAAAAAAAAAAAGTTTCTTGTTTTCTTTTTATAAGACCACCAACCCTATCCTATGAGGGCCTTACCCTTATCCTCACTTAACCTCAGTTACCCCCTAAATGAATGACCTCCTAAAAGGCTGTCTCCAAACACAGTACCACAGGGGATTAGGGCTTCACCTCGTGAGCTGGGGGGATACAATTCAGCCCATAACAGTCCACTTTGTGCCAGGGACTGGCCATGCTCTACAGTCCAGTTGGAATGGTATCTTGTTTACAACCAGGCGGGAAGTGAGCCAGTCCCAGAAGGCACTCTTACTGCCTGCTTGCTGGACTCATTCCTGAAGCCACTTGTGTTGGTTCAGGTTTTCTAAGTGGATGCCAAGATGGAATGAAATTGCGCAAGAGATTTATTGGGGAACTGCCTGTGAGGAAAATGGGTTGGGGTGAGGATCAGGGAAGGTGGGGAAAGCCATCGGACCGCAGTGCAGGGCTGGGCCCTGTGAAGGAAAGAAGGAAGGAGAAGTTTGAAAAGGGAATCTCAGACTGCAGCACAGTTCCAGAAAGTCTGGACCAAACTGATAAGGAGTCCTCAAATAATGAGCCAAAATAGCTCATCATTAATCTTTCTCCTGAACAGTCATTGGCTCCAGCAGGCCATGGAAAGTGAGGCTCTGCATGGAAGCAGTGATGCATTCAGAGCTAAGCCCATCAGTCAATGACCTTCTCTGCAGCAGGCACTCAGAAAATAGCATATTTGCATGGTCAACAAACCTATTTGCTGTGGAGATTTATCAGAAAACCTAGAAAGTTTTCAGGATCTATCAGGATATCAGGGGACAATCAGAGCTGAAATCCAGGCAAAAATGCTCTCATCATTACTAGAGGACCTGCTGAATACATCTATCCCCTTTGTGGTAGGCAGAATTCTAGGATGACCCCCATGTCCCTTGTCCCTGTGTAATCTCCTGCCCCTGAGTGTAGGTGGTACCTGTGAATATGATGGGGTATGACTCCTGTAGCTATGCTACATTTTATGGCAAAGGGGGTTCCTGCAGATGTAGTTAAGTTTACCAAACAGGCTTTTGGTTAATCAAAAGGGAGATTATCTGGGTGGGTCTCAACTGATCATTATCTGGTGGGCCAGAGAGTTTTCTCCAGTTGGCAACAGAGAAAGAAGGAGAGTAATTTAAATTGTGAAAGGATTAAACTTGAGGGATCCTGCTGCCAGCTGCAGTGGTGCAGAGCACCTGTGAGAAGGCCCATGACAAGAACCCGCAAGGGGCCTCAGGTAGCTGAGAGCAGCCACCCGCTGACAGCCAGGACATGGGGACCTCAGCCCAACATCACTGACTTCTACCAACAATCTGAATGAACTTAGAAGCAGATTCTTCCCCAGAGCCTCAGATGAGGTTGCAGCTGACATCTTGAGTATGAGCTCAGAGGACCCAAGGAGAGCCATGTTGAACTTCGGGCCTAAGAATGTGGATAAGAAATGGGTGTGGTTTTAAGCCACTGTGCATGTAGTGAATCATTATGCAGTGAAAGAAAACTAATGCACACTCCTCCCCTCCCCAAAACACACACATTAGTTATGTATGTATGATAAATGGATGGATGGATGCATGCATGGATGGATGCATGGACAGACAGATACACACGTAGATACATAGATAAATCAACCCATCAGTAGATAGATGGAAGAGTAGATAGATTTATTCATCACAATGTGCTCAAAAGCTTGTGTCCTCCAACAAGTGACTTTAGCTCTCCCACAGCACAGTTTCCTTATGCACAAAAAGGCAGGATGAACAAAAACAAAAGATGGTTCGTCTTGCTAACTATCCGATTCTAAGATTACACAGGCTCCATTGTTGTAATGACTTGCCGAAGTTAGATCCCATTTTATTATTTAATAATCCTCCTTCACTAACATTTATTCATAACAATTTTAATAAAAAGTAGACTTTCTTAAACCTTTTCTTTGCATCAAGTACATGTATCATTTCATTCACTCCTCCTCAAAACCTATAAAATAAAAATCCTGTAAGGGATAAAGCAGATGTCATCCAGATTCTTACAGATTTCATGGTTTATTTGCATTATTAATTGAGCGACTTCCTTTTGCTCAACACTTACCTAGGCCCTCAGGATACAGTGGTAAATAAATTTTTAAAGAGTCTTGCTGCTTGCATAAAGCTTATTCGAGTGGGAAAGCTAAATGATAACTGAGTAAACAAGTAAATAAAGACAACGGTTTCAGATTTGATAAATGCTATGAGGGTAATAAGCAAGGTTATGGGATATGTGAGTGACTGAGGGAAAGGGTGGCCAATGTAGGCTAAGATCTGATCAGTGATAAAGATCCCATAACCCAAAATTCTGGGAGAAGAGCATTCCAGGCAGGAGCAGCCACGAGGACCAAAATACAAAGGCTTGAAGCAGGAAAGAGCTTGGTGCCATCACAATAAGGGCCAATGTAGAAACTGAGGCTCAAAGCTGCTGCGCAAGTTGCCAAGTTCACCCAGCGAGTCACTTGGAAAGTGGGATTTCAGTGCAGGTCTGGCACCTGAGTCTGGGATGTCAGCCACAGTGCCCTTCAGGAGGTGATGGCACACTGCCAGGCACAGACCTGGCTCACCCCCAGGCTCTGTACGGCCCAAGAGCTAAGAAGGGCTTTTACATTTTTTAAATGGTTGAAAAAAGTCAGAAGAAGAAGATTTCATGGCATGTAAAAACTATACAAAATGCACATCTCACTGTCCACAAATGAAGTTTATTGGTACACACTCATACCCACTGGCTTACGAGTTGCCTGTGTCTACTTTGGCACTTTAAAAGCCAGGTGGAGAAGTTGTGGCAGAGACCATCAGGTCACAAAGTCTAAGCTATTTACTTTCTGGCACTTTACGGAAAAAGTTGCAGACCCCACTCTCCATAGCCTCTTACCACACCACTTAAATGAATAGGAAAGGTTGGCAGCAGTGAACCACTACAGGGCTCCTTCTGTAAACCTGAAAGGAGATCTAGGAGCCATACACTCCCACTGATGGAGCTTACAGGCAGGCAAGAGCAGCCGAAGCCCTGTGAACAGTGGTTGCACGCACTCCATGTCACTGTTAGGGTTATTTATGCTACTTCATTGGTTGGTACCATACCCTCGGCTGTCTAGAGGAGGCTAGGAGAAGGGTGGGCAGGAGGAGGAGAAGGAGGGCAGGAAAAGGCCCAGGGTAAGAAGAGACGTGGTCACACATCAGAAACGGGGGCACATGAGGAAAACTCCACTGAAGCAGAGGAAGAGAGGAAATACAGCACTTTACAGAGAGTCCATTTTACAGATGATGCCCCACAGTGGCTCTAACAGAATCACCCAGACCACAAGGAATCCTGGCCTCACTGCTTGCCAGTCTGTGCAATCATTTTGACCATCCTGCTAGGGGAGGGGCTCCTGCTGCTTCTGCCCATCCCCTCTGCCTGGCAGCAACGCATCTTTCGAACCCCAAGGCCATCTTCTTTGCTAGGGCAACTTTACCTCATCTCTGCTCATGGGCAGGCACCCAATAAATATTAGTTGAATGCACTGATAAAGGCTATGACAATTAAATCAGATGTGTGTGAAATTAGATGGAAAGTAGACGTACATTCAAGCCCCTAGACCAGGACCCGGTACGTTCAAAAGGCTCAATACATTTGTTTCCTTCCCTCCTTCTCTCCCATATGTGAAAGAAGCCAAATTAACTTGCCCCCCTCTGTTAGCTGTTGCAATTTCACAAGCTTGTCATGCTAAACACCAAAATGCCACCTGCTGAAGTTTCATAAACCCCAGGGAAAAGGATAGAGTCAAAAGTGGTTTCCTTGATAAATTACCCTGGGTGTTCCTTTCAGAAGCTGTTTGCAGATGACATAACCGTGCAAAAAAACAGACTTGCATTCTCAGCTACCATTCTCAGATCCAATGACTTATTTCCTAGAGAAAACCGGAGGGAAACATGTGTCATCCTTTTCTGCAATCCTCATGGAAAATAGACATTCTTGTTGTTGTTTGTTTTTGTATAAATACTTCAAAGTTCCCTTAAATACATAAAAATTAACATCTCCTATGTAAGTTCAACAACCTAATTCTCTTCCACTTTTCACATGTGTTTTTCTAAGCGTGACATTTAGAAACTGACCAAAACCATTTCTGTGAATGGAATCCTGCTGCACAGTAAAAGTTGATTCTCACTCTGGTTTTATGCTGTTGGACCTCTTTACCCTCCCTTGTCCAGGTGTTCTCCCAAATTCTTGCACATGTTTACTCATCATTATTGTTGTGCTAAATACTACACAAACATCAAATGGAAAATAGGGCCAAATAAACTTAATTAAGTGTCATTCTGCTTCAGACTTAAAAGCCAGCCAACTCAACACACATAGAAAGCTTTAAATAATCATTTCCTAAAGTGTAAGCACAATACTAGGTAACTTTCTCAGAAAGTTAATATTCTGAGAAGCCTGTTGCATTAGTCAGGGTTCACCAGAGAAACTAAACCAATAACCAATGAGAGAGAGACAGAGACACAGAGACAGAGAAGGACAGAGAAAGAAAGAGAAATTGAGATTCATTGTAAGGAATTGGCTCATGTGTTTGTCGAGGTGCAAGTCTAAAATCTACAGGGTAAGTGAACAGGCTGGAGATCCAGGCAAGAGTTAAAATTCAGTTCAAAGGCCATTTGCTGGCAGAATTCCTTCTTGCTCAGGGTGGTTGTCTTGGTTCTGTTAAGTTCCACAGCTCATTGGCTAAGGCCCACCCACATCATGGAGGGTATTCTGCTTTACTGAAAGTCTACCAATTTAAATGTTAATCTCATTTGAAAAATACCTTCATATAGAAACATCCAGAATATTCATTGACCAAATATCTAGGCACCACGGCACAGCCAAGCTGACTCATAAAATCAACTATCACAAACCTGTGATGTTAGCCAGGTTTCAGAAATGAGTGATAAAGAATCTCCAACTCCCCTTATGAGCCCTCCTACAGTTGCCATTTACTGATATTTTTTAAACCCCTCTGTAATCTGTTTCTATTTCTAGAAATAAAAATTCTTGAATGTAAATTTTAAACATATGAAAAGAAAGCTGTCATCACTGAAATACAGAAAAACCTCACGAATTAGATTGATTCTGCCCAAGATCAGTCAGGAAGAAAAGCCCTGAATTACTGGATATTCAAAGATATGCAAGCTTTTTAAGTACAAGTGTATGTTTTAACCAAGAAAAAGTTGTGACAAATTCATGAGTCAATTTCTTCTTGGTCTGCTTTAATAATCAGATTTAAATTATCAGTAAATAGTACATTGATTATTGATACGGAAAAAGAGGCTGAATGAACTTTCAAATAATGTGTTCTTGGGGAGGTCAAGTTGTGTAAGGTGCCTAGTTTTCATGATTAATGAGTATAATTCTTCAGGCATATGTCTGACTTGGAACAGATTGTACACTGCGAGGTCCAAATTACTAAGTTTCTTCTAAGTAGGAGAAAGGCAGGTTTGTCTAACAATTTCACTGGGCTTCCAGACTTTTTTCTTTTTTAAGACACAATACTTTCCATTAGTACAGTTCCAGAGAAGAAGCCAGGAAATGTCCCTTGTCTTGCACAGTGAGGGATGCTCCTTTTAGTGTGGTCAATAGAATTCTTGAGGGGAGGAATATTTCAGAAGGACATATAAGCAAATGTCGAGCACAGGACCTGAATAAATGCCTGCTGGGTTAGTCTGAGTCTCCTCTAAGGCCAAGCAGTAGCAGTTTGCAGGATGATTCAAGTGCAAAACTGTTTCGATAAGCAAGGGAGAGGCAGAACAAATCAGGATGGCTTATCAAATGGCGAGGGAAGAGTTATTCTAACAATAAAACTAGATTGATGGAGTTTCCTTCCAAAGAAGGTTTCTTTCTAACATCCCGAAGTTCTTCCACAAACGCCGTTGTTTATGTGTAGTTTGAGGTTCTTGCCCCACCCCTACCCTTTTTAGTACCAGAGAGATAGTCAAACAAAAAATTATTTGAAATCTTTAAGGGCATTTTACATACAGGATGTAACCCCACCCCACAACTTCTGTGCATTACCATGGTTAATGCACTTCCTGGATAACCAATCTTGTTCCATTTCGAGACTGTTTTTTTAAAAAAAAGCCTTCAACTAAATAGCACAAAACATAGTTATTACAGTTAGCTACAGTCTTCTCAATTTCAGCTTACCCATTCTTTATCCTTTCTACCATGAACTGCCCTGACTGACGATTGACCTTACATTTTCCCATAGCATGTGTTAGGGAGGAGGTGGGGATTCCTTTTTCTATGAAAAATTGCTGGGTAAACAGGGGTGCAGTTTGAAGCCCTCTGCAATGGTTCTCTATTCGGATGGACCTCAGAGCTGAACAGCTTTGAACATATGCTCAGATGTCTATATTAGTTCAGAAAAGCCCCCAAAATTTCAGAGCAGCCATTTCCTGGGCATCTCCCTAAGGTGATAAGCAGAAAATGGTCTAGGGGCACCAGGACAACCTGGGTTCAAACACCTGCTTTGGCACTGAACAGGTTAGGTCACTTAGGGAAATCGGGGCCTCCGCTGCGTCACTCGTAAAGTGGGGATAATTCCATATGCCTGTGGGCCCACCTAAGGACACTTTTAGCATAGGCTAAACATGGGGCTTGTCAGATGCTAGGCACTCCATAAATGTTGGCTTCTCATATTAAAAAAGGAAATATTAGAATAATATTAGAAAAAGAAAACCTGCAGCTGTAAAAGTCAGGTAGTTTGACAGAATGGCCGTAGGAAGCCGTATCAACAAGAAAAATAATTTATTTCTCATACTGATGCAGCTTTTTTATAAAAAGTCTCACATTCACTTTCGGTTTTAATAAAGAGAAGAGAGACAAATATTCAAAGTGGCTGCTTGTGAACTTAGCTCAGCTCAGCTCCATCACTGAAGGCCATGCTGACTCAGAAAGCCTGGACCCCAGGGGTCTTTCTGTGCAAGGAGCAGAGAGAAAGACGCACGGGTCCCCCCCAGGCAGCGCCAATACCAGAGCTCTTCCCACATTTGTTCCGTGGCACCCACCTGCCTGCTTATCTTCCTTCACCCTGCTTCACCTGCCTTCATAAATAATGTTATTTCCATGTAATATTAAAAGGCTTCCATAAGAAGGACTAGGAACATCAAACATCCCCCAGACTCAGGCCTTTGCAGATTACTGGGAGGTGTCTGCTTACCTGCTTTTAACATCAGAGCTAGAAGAATCATCTGGCAAAGGAATCCCCCGAGGAGGGAAGTGCCTTGCACCCCGTCTAAGGCTGGACTGCTGATGGTGCAGAAGAAGATGCTGACATTCGTCTGATGTACTTGAAGCACCATCTCTCCACGTGGTACCTTCAAAGAATGCGATGACCAAATGGCACAAGGCTTCCTCAGAAGTGCACTGTGGGCTCCATAAATCCATGCATCATTTGACATTTCTCTGACATTTATTGGCTTCCCAGAGGCTCATGGTATATGAAAAGACAGGCCACTTGAATTTTAAACAGTATCCTACTGACATAGTTTCAAGTTATTTTTTAAAAATGCTTTTATCTCTGCACTGTTCCCCCAGTACAAGTAAAATTTTAAAAATGGGGATTGAGAAACTACACACATGGATACTGGCAACTGCTTGAAGGTTGATGGAGACAGACATCTCATTTCTTCCCTGAGAGATGCAGTATTGCCCTGCAGAAGGCAACCCCTCCTCCAGGAGTCTGACCTCCATCTTGTGAGAAGGAAAACATTACTCGAGAGGTTTAATGGCATCCAGTTCGTTTGGGGTGAATTTAACAAACTGCTTTAGCCAGTCCATAAAGGTGGTCCTTAAAATAGGTGCTGACTATGCTATGAATGACTAACATTACTCAGGGCACAGAGTCAAGTTTTTCCATTGAAACTGTCTGAGCCAATAGTTAACATCAAGGCCCCAAGGAGAAGCGCCAGGCGGAGGCAATGACATGCTTCCTTTTGACATCTTGCACCAATATGCTAGGACCCGTCGAGGAAGCCATATCTCATCTTCAAATGGCTGAGCTTTCTACTGCAGCTCTTAAGAAATGCTATTTGTAATTGTAACCAGATTGTCCTCCCAAACACACCATCGAATGTGGTAATAAAGGTAATGTTCTTCTATAAAATAACAGTTTCATAAACTGATCAGAGCTTGGCCCAGTGTCCTAAACACTTACCTACCCCCTTCAAGTGTTGGATTAGATGAAAGTGCCATGGGGACATAACTGATGTAATGTTTCAAAATCATAAATGCGGGGGGAGGGATTTCAAAGCTGGATAATGGAGAGAATGGAATAATGCAATAAAGGCTGGCTCAAACGCTGAGTCTGTGATACTTGATTTATTGTTTTAATATAATGCTGTAAAGGCCATGCTTGAATATACAGCGGTATTTTATTTATCTGATAGTCATGATCCTAACAATGGGTGTTTAACAACAGCTCTATACTGGGGACGGTGGTACACATAAATGAAGCGGGTGTCAGGATGTTCCCCGAGAAAGGTGAGAGAACAGCAGGGAGAGACTGAGAGGCTGTGTTCCAGGGGTACCTGAGAGCTCCTCTGAAAAATGCAATTCCTCCCCCCTCCAGCACGGCTCTACAGCGTGAAGAACTGCCCCCAGCCCTGTGAAGCTCAGCAAATGGGACACTAGATGAAGAAAGACCCTGGTGAGCTTTCACAGCCCACAGGGCTGGCCCTGAATTTTCAGTTCTGAGTCCTCCCTGAAGTTAGCAGTGGGGACCACGCACCAACAATGGAAGAGGGCCACGGGGAGACAGGGAGAAAGCGGCAGCCCCATGTTCCCCATCTTCCTGAAGGCCCAGCTCTGCCCTCTTGGAATGTGCCAGAAAGAATGCCACAAGTCACGGGGCCAAAGTCCATTTCATTCTGGGGAGACTCTCAACTTGTCCTCAACTGAAAGATGGAGAATTAGTCTCAGTACATTGGCCAACATCCTTATTCCTTAAAAAGTATTCAAACCCACAACCTGTGAGTTGTTTCCAACAGTTTGTTGTTGGACTGGGCACCGATGGGGTCCTCTATTGCTTTCTCAGCAGTGCGGTGTAGTGGCTAATAGACGCTCTGGGTTCAAACCCTGTTTGAGTCCCTACTACTTTTGTGACTCATTCTGATATTAGTGGGAAATCTCCAAGCCTTAATGTCTTCATCTTTTCAATGAGGATAAAAAGATGACCTGCCTCAGAAAGGCTTAAGTACCATATATAACCAGTGATGTTGGAACAAGAGTGGTTCAGGGGTTATAATCAAAACTCAGCACCTCTCTTTAAAATGTATGCAGTGAGGGAAGATTTTTCTTTGCATTTGGAAGTCTGTCTGAAGCATGGCCCACAACAGATGGCTCTTCGATAATAAAAAGTCCTCCAATCCCATCTCAGATACAGTCTCAATTCAGAAACTGGGAGGTCCAGTTCTAGACAATCATCACACTTAATTTTTCTTGGCATCTTCTCCCCTCCCCAAGCCAGTGTCCATCCCACAAAGAACTTGGTCCCTCTAGGCGGGCCTTTGGGCCAGTGTCCTTTTAAGTGACCCCAGACCCAGCGGTCTGCACTTCTTCCCACCACTCCTGCACCTTTGACCTACTTCCCTCCTCCCTCGGCTCTCCCTGGCCTCCCTCCTGCCAACCTCCCATGACAGACCCTGTCTCAACCTGCATCCAAAACGACAGACAGTCCACTCTCCAAGCAGTCTCAATGAAGCCCCTCATGGTAGCGGGGGAGAGGGAGAAATTTGGCCATCAGTGTCCGGAAAAATCCTCTTCATAAATCCACCCTTTCTCCCCTCTCATGTCCTACAGGTGAGCTGTCATGCCATCTAACCGCTGCTCCTTTTAAAGTCTGCAGTTGGTCTGGCATATCACTTTGGAATTTCATAGCCATAGGATCCTCAGGCTTCTGTCCAAATTCCCAGTTTACTTCCTATCATGTGGTTAGCACATGTCTAGCATACAGTAAGTACTTAATAAATGTGTCTATCCATAGTAATGATACAAATCATCAATTACAGCCCTTAAAAGTCACCATAACATCAGGGCTGAAACACTGATCAGGGCGTGTCTCCACTTGGCTACACCCTGCAGTGGCCTCCCACTGAGGACAAACTGCCTCCCTACCAGTCACCCCCAGGCCCTGCCCCTGTATTTAGGATAAACTCCTCCCTACCAGGCACCCTCCAGCCCGGCCCCTCTCCCCAGTGTCACCTTTTACCACTCCTCTCTTGGTGCATTTCCTCCAGCCACACTAGGCGTGTTTTGCTGTTTCCCCAATGCCGCAAGATGTTTCCCATTTCAGGGCCTTTGCTCTCCTGCTCCCACCGCCCAAATTCTCCTCCCAGATCTTTGCTGTCACTCAGATCCCAGCCCAGGGAGGCCCACCCTGAGCACCCAACTGGGGTAAAGTTTCTGGCCCACCCCGGTCCCAGGCAACGGTGAGCCTATCTTGATGAACATCTTCTTCGCAGCATGTACTGCAATCTGCAACAATCTTCTTAACTTGTTAATAAATGGACTGAGTGTGTTTCCCAGATGTGAGATGTAGAAGCCCCAGTGGGATGGTATTTGGAGGTGGGGCCTTTGGGAGGGAATAGGTTTAGATGAGTGCATGAAGGTGGGGCCCCCAGATGGGATTAGTGCCCTGCTAAGAGATGAGAAAGACCAGGTTCTCTCTCCCTGTTATGTGAGAAGACAGCCTTCTCCAAGCCAGAAAGAGGACCCTCACCAGAGCCCAGCCACGCTGACACCCTGACCTCAGGCTTCAACCTCCAGAACTGTGAGAGATAAACATCTGTTGTTTAAGCCACCCAGGATGGCATTTTGTTTATATCAGCCCAAGCAGACTAAGACAGCATATTATCTGTCTCTTTTCTTCCCTCAAATGATGAGTGACTCCCTTATAATTTCCATTTAAAGAAAACATCTCCCTCTTTCCAAATGTATGGAGCTCTCCTAAGTCTACTGGACATGTTAAGGAGGTAACATCTATTAACTTGTACCGAGTACCTGTGGAGGAAGCAAATGGCCTTATGAGTATTAACCCACTTAACAAAAACCTATGGGTAGGTGCCATAGAAGCTTATTTTCTCCTAAGGAAACAGAAAGGTTAAGTAAGCCCGGTAAGAGTTACACAGCTCTGCAAATGGTGGAGTCAGAATTTGAGCACAGACCATCTGGCCTCAGAACCTGGATGGCTGTCCCCATGCAGTAGTCCCCCTGCATGTGCCACCACCTCTGAGAGCAGAGTGGAGGTCTGCCGAAGGGGAGGCGGACAAGATCACCTCTCCCCACGCGCACTCTCTGTCTTTCCCAAGTCTCAGCACAGCTACAGATTTAAGACTGAATTTTCACACAAATGAACAGAGCAGTCATAAATTTATAGATTTAAGACCCTAACTTTTTACCATTCAAATTCTTTTTAGCTTAATCACCATTTTATTACGTTTGTCTGAAACCCTCTATCAACATCTGCTCGGCACTAGCTTAAACGCCGGACCACGAGACCTGCTAACAGCTCGCTGGAGGTGTCATTCCTGTGCATGCGCCTCGCCAACATCTCTCACTGCCTCTTTGGGTTCATACCATGGAACTCGCTTTTTCTTGCCTCTGTTTCAGATTAAGGGCAAGTCTCATGGCTCTTCTGGACACTTTGAAGTATCAAAGAAGTCTTGGTTGAGTAATTCATATCTTCCGATCCAAAGGAATGCCTCCAACTTCCCCTGCCCACTCACAACCTGGCAATGTTTGGTCGCCCCAGCAGGCTGCCAGCCGGCCTGGAAGAAGGTGGTGTTTGACTTGTCTTTCCCCACCTTGCACTGCTTCTCTCCTCCTCTGACCTGTTCATCATGGTGGCCGGCCCCTCTGGGTCAGTGTCAGACAGGGAAAGGAGTCTCGCCTTGGGATGACCTAGCGTGGGGCCCTCGACTGCTCTCCTGCAGCTCTTCCCTGAGCTTCAGAAGCACACCATCCCCTCTCGCCAGAGCTGCGTGTTTCCCTCCTGTAGTTCCCTCCTGTAGATCTGGGCAAACGCTTCTCTTACAGCTTACCGATCCTCCTCATGCCCTAGAAATGCAGGCCTCTCTGGTCCCCGGCATGCCAGCCCACACCCACCCACACCCCCATCTGCTCCACTGGACCCAGCTCCTCTGCCTAGAGAAACGCTGTGAGTGCAGCCCAGCCCAAATCTCTCCGCCACTCTATTCTCTCGGCAACCAGCCAGCCAGTCCTGCGCACTCTGGATTCTGGAGGTGCGTCACGCGCCAGTGCATGACGTCCCCCAGACTGCCGGAGCACACTGTGTCCTTTGGGTGGCTTCCTGCCAGCCCCTGTCTGGACCTGAGGTGAAGCACTCCACCCTTCTCTCCTGTGGGAGCCACTCACCCTGCCAACAATCCATCCTCCATTTCCCCTCTCCTCTCCCAGCCTCCCCATCTTTCCAAGGCTGGAGGTGAGTGGCCAGGAGCAGGTCAGAACCCACCTGACCTCTTGTTCACCTCTTTTTGCAAGTCTAATAAAAAATAGTATTTATCACTTGTATTTTTGCTCCTCACTTTGACCTGTAACCTCTGTTAACTTGGCTGCACAGCTGAAACTGGGACTGGTAGACCCTGGTTTTAATACCTCTTTGCAATAATAGTAACAATGCTAAGAGTGGCAGCCAATATTGATGGTGGCTGAGTCGGACCGAGCACTATACAAAGTATTTTGTGGGTACACTCTTATGGGATCCTCACTGCACCCCTACAACTCTACAATCCTATGTGCAACTTGCCATGTTTGTCCCATTTGACAGATAAGGAAACTGAGACCCACGGCGGGTCTGTGACCGGCTGGGATCACAGAGTCTGAAAGGGGCAATGGTGTGATTAAAAAGCAGGTCGGCCTGATTCTGAGGCCAAGCCAGCCTCTAGCCTCACACTAAAGTGCTTGTGCAACCATCAGGTCAGTCATTTATCTGACAGTCTATGAGAAAGCCTTTTGTAAAACTGTGAAGTATTCTTCAGTTATTTATATTGTTATCATGGTTATAAAAAACAATTTTTATTACTGCATTCTATTGGTGTGGCTTCAGGCTGCTTATATAAGATACATTAAACACTCCAAAATGATTTAAATTGGGGCTGAGGTTTGGGAGGTGGTAGAGGTAAGTGTTGAAGTGGCCATTAAAATGTCTTAGACATTAAGGTGCCTGAAAATGGGATATTTAACTATACTAAGATCACCAAATCAAATTGGCTGTTTTCCCAAGCATGATCTCTAGTAATTGCCACTTGATTGAACAGTGAACCAAACAGACTGAAATATACGCAACACAAATGATGTTCAAGCCCGCCTCTATAAAGAACATGTACCTTTACTGCTGCTCAGAAAACAGAACACCTGTGCTTTGCTTTGGATTCACACAAACATCAGAAACATTTGCACAGGTTTGCCCACCGCTTAAAAGGATTTAAAAAGAAACCTTTCTGTTAGAACATTGCATGGCTGAAAAGAATAATAGTATTATACTTATGTCCCACAGACACTTTGATCTTAGCCCAGTAGGGCCCATTTCATACTTCTGAACTCTATGAGAGTAAGTTTGTAATGTTTTAAGCCACTAAATGTGTAACTTATTACATCTGCAATAGGAAACTAATAGAGTCACCTGGCATTAGTAAAAAGTGGGGCTAGATTTGGTACCCCTGACTCCACATTTCATCCCCATGCTTTCTCACTGTTTGAATTGGTCCCCTCTCTCAAGAAAATAATAATAATAATGTTGAAGTCCTAATCCCCAGTATCTATAAATGTAACCTTAATTTGAAATAAGGTTTTTTTATATGATCAAGTTGAGATTTGGATGGTGCCCTAATCCAGTGTGACTGATGTCCTTATAGAGGAAAAAGTCTGAACACAGATGTGCACAAAGGGGAACCCGTATGAAGAGAAACAGGGAGAAGATGTGATCTTCAAGCCAAGGAATGCCTGCGGACCCAGCAGCTAGGAGAGATGCCTAGACCACATCCTCACGCCTTCAGAGGGAGCAGAGCCCTGCCAACACCTTGATTTTGCACTTCTGGCTTCCAGAACTGTGAGACAATGAAACTGGGCTGTTTTAAGCCACTTAGTGTGGAGAACATTGTTTCAGAAGCGCTAGGGAACAAGTGCTGTTTCCCATGAACCAAATCAGCATCATTGCACTGAGTTTACAGCCTAGGTAGATACACTCTCCACATGTAACATTAAGGAGGATATTATAATAAATTGAAAAGAACACCACCTTACACGTACACATGAGTTTTTATCCTATAGATCACTTTTCATCAATATTAACTCACCTGATCATACTTCAATCACATAAGGGAGGCAAGGATTATGTCTCCAGGGTGACTCTGTGGTGGTAGCGTGCATGTAGCATGTTCAGACGCCAGCCTTAAACTGTCTGCATCCAAACCCTGCCCCTGTCACTGACTCGGGAAAGTTACCAACTTTCATTGTGCCTCAGTTTCCACATCTGTATAATAGGAATAATAATAGTTCCTGCCTCACATGCTTCTTGAGACCGTTAAATAGGCAACACAAGTGAAGTTCTTCACCCAGCCCATAATAAGCCTCCAGAAAAACCCTATTTTACAGATAGGAAAACTGAAGTTCAGAGGATTTAGATGATTAAGGCTACATAGCTCTTGAGTCATAAAACCAGGACTAAAAAGTCTCCTAAATACTAGGGTAGAACTATTGGTACTATCATATCCTGCCTACCACTGTTCGTTTTCATTATTCTTTAGATTTAGATCAATCTCAATCCTTTCGTCCTTTAAGCAATTCTTAATTTAACCCTGCTTCCCATGTCCACCCCAGTGAGTCAATAAAGATTACAATTTCTAAAAACCACTAAGTCTTGTCCAAATTCTTTCATGAGGCCCTTTACGCCAAGAAGTAAGTCATCTTATTGCCCAACAGCAAAGCAGTTCTCTCAAGATAATGCCTTCACTAGATAAAACACCAAAGATATAAAAACATGGAAGACACAACAGTGCCCACCACCCCACCAAGCTGCTCACTCTCCCCACCTGCCGTGCTTCATTTCGGGCTCCTCCTAGCCCACCGAGGTGGACCCTGCTAACTTACGAGTTCTTCCAGCATTTGTAAAGAAGCTCAGCACCCTGAAGATTGGAAAACTGCCTCAAAACCTCAGTTCCACCTTATTATATTTTCTGCATTTATCCCACCCACTCAGAAAGTGGTTCTCCTTAAAATTATGGGATGGAGAATGAAAAACCCATTGGGATTTAATGATCGCATTTCAGCATCTCACCGCTTAAAGGAACTTGGCTTTTTCAGCGCTTTTGCAATTGTGCAAACTGGAAGCAGATCAAAAAGGTAGAAAGAGAGTTTGATTTTTTTTTTTAAATCCTGCCATAAACCATCCATCAAAGTTAAATCACTGATAGGGAGAAGGGAGAAGGAATGAAGAGCCATGAGTGAGGAGGACTGGAGAATATTAAAAAAGACAATCACTCAGTCCAATAAAATGCAATTAACTGAATTTCATCAAGGCTTGGATAAAAAATACACAAAGAATCAATATTAGGCATAAAACCCAAAAGTGGGTTGTTATCTCTAAACCAGAGAAAACATTTCATTAGGCTGAAGGGTTTTATACTCCCATTGGGAAAATTGCTTTTCCCTCACACCCTTCCGTGGCTTACTAGAGAAACTCAATTGAAAAGTCAATCGTCAAAATCACTTAGCAAATGTCAAAAGGTGTTGCCACTTTCTGAATATGTTTGTTTCCTTATGGAGAAAGCAGGCCCTGGAAGCCCTGGCACCTTTCCCTCCCTGCAGACTCTCACTCTTCCACCCTTGTGCTGTTTTTACTGTTTTGCAGTTTTCTTATTGTTTGTCTGCTTGTTTTTATTGTTGGAAACAGAAAGCTGATTTTCAAAGGTTATGGGCAACAGCTTTTCCCTTTAACATTTCAATGTTTTTTTACAGCCATGCACCAGTGAGACCTCTTGTTGCCCGGATTATGAGGGGACAGGACCCTCAAATCCCATTCATCACAATAAGAAAAGCCTTTTCCAGGCTAATTGCATGAGCTACAGTCATTCCGCATTTCATGTGTGGGGGCCTGTTGCTTAATTCACACTCTGCCCAGTATCAGTGCGGTTGGGTTAACCAGCAGGCGGACCACAGAATGCCAAGACACGCTCCTCTCCCCTTTGCCGCCAACCAAACACAAGCCGAGCAGGGGCACAAAGACCCCAGGAGCAGAATGTGAAGATCAGGTACACATACAGTCAAAACTGGAATTTAGAGAATCATCTGAGGCCCTGAAACCATAAATTACTGTACCAGAATTCAGATGATATAAGGCCCCCATGCCTGAGCACCAAGGATGGGCTTCTAGTAAGTAGTAGCCATAGTAAAACAGCAATATACTGGGTACCTTCCATGTGCACGTGACATGTTTAATCATTCTACTCCAGAAATTCTCTCATCACTGGCCTACTACAGGAAATGGGGCAGATAACTACATTTTTAAGGCATAAGGTTTCAACTCACATGTTACATGTTTGAACATACCTTATCAACCATCTTGTGCTTTAAAAAGGAAAGAATTATTTTGCCTAGCACAAAGACTTGTTCTATTCATTGACCAGCCTATGTTTGTATTCACTTATTTAGCTAACCAAATTAACCAGATTGTCTACATATTTCTAACTTATTTTGTCTTGGCCTTGTGCATGTGTCCTACAGACGATAGATGGTGTGACAACAGACAGCTGCACACAGCCCTAGCCCCCAGCGAATATGCCTGGTGCCAGTTTTCTTCTAATAATCCTTAAATTTGGAAAGCTACCCCCAATGCACTCATGTCCAAACCATTTTCGTGATCACCCAGCTATTTCTGAAAGAACTTTCTGTCATCAGGGAGGAATCTGGATCTTAAAAGGACCTGTAAAAAAGAATTTACTTTGCACTAAAGTAGTTCCTTTCTATGTGGGTCATGGTGTAGTCCACACACAGGTCCCCCACATGAAGGCCTTGCTCTGCATCACCAATAGTTCACACATAGCCTGGTACTAAGTGAAAACATAATGATTTAACATATTGCATCACTGAAATATCAAAAACCAGGTTGTAGTTGATATTAAATCATGGCAGAAAAAAAAGAAATTGACAACACCATACACCTGAGTGAAAATTATGACAGGCCAGTAATTAGCAGAATCACAGCTGTGTGGCTAATGCTGTCGAGTAAAGCCATTTCATAAGTATTTCCTGCCCTTTGAAGAATGTAGTTTTAGCCAGGCAAAAGCTGAGATTAGTCAAGCAAAGGTGGTGGTAGCCAGCAAAGGACTGATAGTCATAACATTAAACCTGCTTAAATAACATGTGAGATATATGTAAAGATAGAATTATATAAAGAATGCCAATATGATACTTTACACAATAATAGATAGAATTATATATTAGATATGGATATTCTATAATTTACAAAATTTTAACAGCACATGCATATCCATAAAGCCTTTTTTGAGTTCCAGCCTCTGTTCGGTATTGAAAAACTGCTTTTTTTATGCCAAATGAAGTTAGTATGACACTTCAACCATAGTTATGCTGCCATCTAGCGGACATCCCTTAAAACTGAGTATCTGTTGTCTCCTGGAAATGGTCAGAAAAAGATTCCAAGTCCTAAGGTTCGTTTCCGATATGTATTTTTCTTCAGGAGACTAATTTCTGGAATTCTCCTATAGGTTCCTCTGAGTGTATGTCAGAGTATTGTAACACTATCCCTTTCTCTTGTCTTAGTAGAAAAATATTTTCAAATGTGTCAGTCATACTCGGTGAGCCAGAATAAAGTTTCTGTTTAGCTTGTGTCTAAAAATGAGAAGCTTCTCACAAGAGCAAATGTGTCCCCCTTGGAAGGAAGCACCATCTGACTGGCAACAACCTGCCTTTCATGCAGCTCTGCGGTGTGCCCTTGAGGAGCTGGGCCTCAAACAGAAACGCTAGCAAAAGACCTTTTCTTTTTCTGTTCGCGGTTGTCCTAAGACATTCACGAACCCTGCTGTGTGACATACATACTACTATTTGAAAGGGACATTTTACTTTAGTGCCTTGGCAAGCACTGCTGCAGTACTGAGGTCACGACTGGAGAAGCGAATGAGAAGGCAGAGTCCGGGCTCGCTTCTCAGCTGTGGGGCCTGACTGAGTCACTTTTTATCTCTGAGCCTCCGTGTCTCCTCCTGCCAAAGGAGCAGCGGCATTAGACGATGACGGAAGTAGCTCCTCCCTCAAAAGCATGTTCAGCTACATCCACATACGTGAGTTTGGCCACGCTGTGAGCAAGGCGAGTACTTCGCAGGATCACACACGTACAAGACAATCTCAGGATGTCCCCTTTCAATCTCTTCTGTTGATTTCAGTCCCTCGCTGTCATCTGCAGACTTGGAGAGAAGAGTTGCTTCTCTCCACTCAGTGGATCCCCAGTTGTTTCCAAGCCCTCCATTCACTTTAGCACATGGACCTTAACTTTGGGACACGCTGGAATCCTCTGGGAAGTTTGAGCACTACGGAAGCCTGGGCTCGACCCAGATGTCATTGCTATGGGGTGCTTCGGGGACCTTGGGATGGTCTTAAAGCTGTTCAGGTGATTTACATTTGCAATAAAGTGCGAGAACCACTTCTCTAGAGAAAATAAAACCGAGCCCTTGGATAATGTATCTTCCCAAGAAAGGGCAGGACCCAAGGCATCTGTACTAGTCACCTGGTTCCTCACCATGCCTCCCCTCATCCCAACTATGGCCCACTCTGGTTTCCTTTCAGCCCGTCTCATCACAGTCCTGAATTTCAAACCCTGCTACTTGGTTCCATAATGTATATGCTTGCACTGCCATAACTCATTCTTTGCCAAGGGAGGATAAATAAGAGTTAAAGGAATATTAAGTTCTCCTTGCTCAAGGCTTTTTAAGCACAATAGATGTTTTAAAAAGAAAAGAGATTTTAGAGGTCATTTATTCCAGTTCCTTGATTTCACAGACAAAAATGCAAACCAGGAAAAATCCAGAACTGGATGTGGGTTATATGCCGTCAGTACAGGCTGGACTCCTTGCTCCCACTTTTCTGTATATTATTTCATTAACTCTTCACTCTAACCAACAGGGTAGTTGTTTTACGGCTATGTTGAGTGCATGAAATCAGGTAACCTTGGGCCTGGACCTGAACTTGGGACCACTGGGCTCCTTTATTATACAAAGTCCTGGTTTCAGAGCTTAGGGATGGCCCAGTCAGACCGGAAGCCTCACAGTCCTCCCTCCACGATGCCTCAGCTGCCCTCTACTGTCTATTTGACTGACTGGACAATTTCATAAAGCAATTCATCTGTGAGCTCTCATTCGAAATCTACTTTAGAAAAACCTTGACTTTTCTCGTCACCAAATTCCAACATCTCATTTTTTAGCCAAAATGAAATTGCATAAAATCTGACAACAGGACAGAATTTGGAAACTAGGATAAATTGAGAAAGTCTAGAAAGTGTGGCTTTTCTCTAGTGGCTTCATATGCTTGAATGTTTTCTTTGGGTATTTTTGGTGCTCATTGAAGAAACCGTGTAAACTCTACATACAGTAAAGTATAAAGAAGAACATAAAACCCCTCTCTTTTGACCTCCCAGAAATAATCACCGTTTCATTTTGACATTCTCATGCATTTATTTCCAGTTGTTTTTTATGAATACTTGTTTATTTTCTTTGCAAAACTGCAAACATAATGTAAATACTATTTTACATACTGCCTTTAAAAATTTAGTATCACATCATGAGCAGTTTCTCCTGTCATTAAATATTCTTTGCAGGCATTTTTTAACTTTTTATTTTTTAGTCTTCAGTTCCACAGTATGGGCATGTGTGTATAATTTCTTTATCCATTTCTACCATCATTGGACACTTATTCCCAATTTGTCACTATTATAAAGAGCCATTGTTATATTACACACATATTTGTACCTATAGCTATATTTTAAACATAAATATATGTAATGTTTATAAATGCATAAAATATATATTACATTGTTTTACTTATTATTATACGTAAAATAACATACACAGTAAATATTTACATATATATGTATTTGCCAAAATGATAGGGCAAAAAAATGCAGGGTCTTTTGTTATTTAAATTAACCTATACATTTTTGTAATATGGCATATGAACTTAGAGCAATGCAAGTCCCAAGCAATAGGCAACTAAACAATTTGTTTGACTCAGTCATGCAGCTGAGATGACTTCCTTACCACAACTGCTAAGAAGTCCATTCTCCGTGGCTCCTCCAGGCTCTCCAGAGGTCCTCGAAGGTGAAGCTGCTTTCTGTGCACATACTGGGTTGCTAAGACCTAGGAGGGAAGCACACCTAAGAGAACAATCTGCTGCTACTGAGTCTCTGGCAGCCATTTAATCTCAGCTTGCTCTGCAGTGTCCCAATTTATGCAGCAGAAAAGGCAAGCTTTTGGTTTTAATTGTAGTGCAGAATTGGCCCTTTACTGGTCTAAAGCTGCTAACACGACTCCCAAGTGGACACCCCTTGTGGAAGTCCTGAGGAGCTGGGCATACCCCACCAACGTGTCAGCTGTGCACTTAATTTACACCAACTCTCTATGCCTCGGTTTTCCCATCTGTTTGGCCAGGATATTACTGACTTTAGAGTGTTAATAGTACTTTATAGGACTAAGTAAGATCAGAGAAAGTAACTGAAGATAGGACAACTCCAGTACCAATTGCAGTGGTGGGGGAGGATTCCTCACACTATCAAGCAGTTCTCCATATACAAGCTGAGTGTTACACAATTCAGTTCAATTCTGATACTATCTACCTGGAGGTAGCAGCAGATCTCACAGGTTAAGGGCTCAGTCCCACAAGACTGCCCCCACTTCAGATGTCACTCCCAAGTCCAAGTTGTCACCTGTCCTTCTGACAGACTGGCTATAAATCAGTTCCCACATGCGTTCCTTTCAATAAATTTGCTGGAGATGCTCACAGAACTCAGGAAACAGGCTAGTCACTAGATTACTTGTTTATTATAAAGGATATGAATCCACAGTCAGATGAAGAGATACACAGGGAAATGTATGGGGAAAGGGCTGGAAAGTGGACCACCCTGCCCAAATCTCCTTGTGTTCACCAACATGGAAGCTCTCAGAACCCTGTCTTTTTGGGGGTTTTATGAAGGCTTCATTACATAGGCACAATTGACCAAATCATTGGCCATTAGCAATCTGTTCCACCGCCAGCCCCCTCCCTTCCCAGGAAGTGGTGGGCTGGGGAGGGGGCAGAACTAATCCAACCCTCTAACCACAGGGCTGGTTCTCCTGGCAACCAGCCCCGTTCCTTAGGAGACCTAGGGGTGGCCCCAAAGTCACTCATTAAGACAAGAAAGGCGCCTTTCCTGCTCTGCTCACTTAGGAAATTCCAGGGGTTTTAGCCAGAAAGGGGACAGGGCCTAAATACATACTTCTTATTATTATAAATCACAACATCAGTCAGACAGAGCACAGAGGTTGCCTTCAAAATGCTGGCTCCCTTTTCTCCCTGGTAGAAGGCACTTCTCACCCCGTCCCTGAGTTCTTCCCTTCCGCGCTGAACCAAGCAGGTCCCTCCAGAAGGCAACGCACTGCCTCTCCCATACAGCCTGAATCAGCCTTGTGTGGCGCTGCTGGCGGCGTTCTCCGTTTGGGGCCCGCCGGGCCCCCCACACCACCTCCACGGCTGCTGGTTCTCCAGAAGCACGCAGAAGCCCCACTCCTCCATCCTCAAGCTCCTCAGCTATACAGCCCCTCCTCGCCCCAAGGAAACACACCCACCTCTTCCAATTGTCCAAATCGAGAATCCCTTGACTCCTTCCACAGAAGACATTCACTTGTGCAATGTATATGAAAACTAGAAGCAGCCAAAATGACTAAAAACAAGGACTGTTAAGGTGTACATACTCAACCAATGTTATATGGTTGCTAAAATTATAATTATGACCATATAAAAAAAGTTACAGTACATTTTATGAAAATACAGACTGTAGAGCAATGCAATGAATCCTGATTACAATGATGTCAAAATGTGCCTATACATGAGCAAGGGAATATAGAAAGAGGAAAAATCAATGTTTTCTTAGGATATAGGGTTATGAGTGAATTCTTTTTATTGTTTAAAATCTCCTGTGTGAGGTGTTCTTTTCCATTGTTATAATGTAACAATGTTCTTATAACAATAAAATTCAGCCTAAGAGGCAGGAAGAGCAAAATTTATTAAACATTTCCTTCTGAAATAAAGTAAATAGAACTGACTCTAAAAACAGTGCTGCATTAAATGCTGCAAGCTTGTAAGGATAATGGCTATCAGTCATGGAATACTTAGTACACGCCTGAGCTAGATAACTCTCCATGCATTATCTCATTTAACCTGAACAACAACACTCACTGGATTAATTAACCTAGCATTTTATGCAGCCCAGAAAAGGGAAGTGGAATACTCAAGAACAGAGAACTGGCAAGAAAGAGACAGAGGTGAGAAAAGTCTGGCATTAAACCCACGGAGGGATTTTCACTTACGTAGCATGATTCGAACTTAACGGAACCGAGCATGTAAGGAGTATAAGTAATATAAAAGTTTGATAAACTTCCTGTCTCATCTAGTAATACAAGCATGCCCAAATACTTCATTTGGGTAATTTGTATTAGTGGAAAATACTTAAAAGCAGATTATACTTCCACTTAGCCTATCTCTAAAATGCACTTAATGGGTTACAGGTAAACTGTGTGATACTTATTAAAATGGACTTTTATTGCATCCTAAATAGCTGTGATTGCTTCCCTGTGAATTTTAAATTTGCACCGCCTTTATTTCCACTCTGAAAATATATTTATATGGTTCCTCGCTAATACTTTTCTTTTCTGATTAGTATTTGATGACTCAAACTCAGTCACTGACACATACTAATGATGCAGGCTGTCTACCACAGTGGCCCAGGAAAGGGGTGCTGCCTGCACACTCCAGAGTCCTTTGTGGTATCACAGATTAATTCATGTTTGGCCTGCAAAGCCATTTAAGACCTCAGGAAAATGCTGTACTTGTGTTTTATTTGTCTATTTAGAAACTTGCATGAAAATATAATTGATCTTACATAATTAGTATCCTAGAAATTCTATGTAAACCAAGTTGCCTTTATTGAATTATACTTTTAAGCCCCTGAATAGAAATCCTATTGAAAGGGCCCAATATCCCAAGCCACGGCAGAAAATCACACCTTCCCCCCTAATAACTTTGTCTGCTAAAATTAGGTTAAGGTACCTTTGATAAAGAGGGTGGGACGTGGTCACACAACAAGTGGAGAGGATTACAGAGGTAAAGACAAAATCCAGATCGTTTGCTTTGTGGAGAGTGGAGGGCAGTTACAGTCGGATTGTAAATCTATCAGCCTCAGGCTTTGATATTTTACCAAGAATTAATGGAACCTCCATAATACATGCAGATCACATCACTGTGTTATCATGTCCCCTACAATCTAGACAAGATCAGCTGTAACTCCCTCTTCATTTCAACTATCCACAAGACCTCTGACTACTCGTGCGTTCTATCACCTCTGACCTAAGAGTCCTGCTTCTGTTGAATTCGCTAAATTTCTGGATTATTGCCTCATCCAATCCTTGTTCTGCATAGTAGCAGCCTTCCCAGGGGACTTTCAGTTTCTTCCATCTCTGCAAACCACTCTCTCTGTGTCTCTGTCTCTTCCTATTTATCCTCTCTCTCTCTCACACAGACATCTACATGCATGATGCACACACACAATCACATGAGCCCACCACTTAGAAAAGGCATACATTTGTGTGCACAATACACTTGACTAAAGATTTCAGCAAAACTGGGGGAGGTACATTACTAAATGCAGCCCCTTCAAATCGAGTATCTGTGCAGAAAATTCCTGGAGCTCTTGACCAGCAGGGCCACTGTGATGGTTAATTTTATATGTCAACTGAACTGGGACACAAGATGTCCAGATAGCTAGTTAAACATCATTTCTAGGTGGGCCTGTAAGGGGGTTTCCTGAAGAGATGAACATTTGAATCCATGGACTGAGTAAAGCAGTCAGCCCTCCCCAGTGTGGGTGGGCATCACCCAATCCTTTGTGGGCCTGATTAGAACAGAAGAGTGGAGGAAGGTAAATTAGTTCAGCCTGACTGAGCTGAGAAACTGATTTTTCTCCTGCAGTTAGTGCTGCTGGTTCTTAGGCCTTCAGACCTGGACTAGAATCGGTACTGTCTAGCTCTTAAGATTTTGAAATACACCATGAGCATTCCTGGGTCTCTACCTTACAGACAGCAAATCATGGGATTTCTCAGCCTCCTTAATTGAATGAGCCAATTATTTACAATAAATATGCAGATGTAGGTATAGCTGTATTTATGTGTCTCTCTATACCTACATATATAATTGTAGATATGTATGTAGACACATACATGCACACACACATACATATTGTAGATATGTAGACATATACATGCACACACACATACCAATACAATCTATTGGTTCTTTTTCTCTGGAAAACTCTGACTAACAGAACCGAGGCACTTCACACCTCACTGGCTCTGGCCCCCTTTCTCTCCTCTCCCCAGGTCTTAATATCTTGTGCACAGCACTTTTGACATCCCTTTGGTTGTTTTGATTTCTGAAAGCCTCGGTGTTCACCCTCCCATTCCCAAATGGCTTGTCGAGATACTTTCCTAAAATAGCTCCCTTCCTAGGAATGTTTCTGGTAGCAGATGTTAAAATAATAGATTCCTCTACCACCCACACACCTCTTTCTCTTCTGCCTACTTTCTTCACGTCTTGCTACTTGGTAGCCAGGACCATGCACAAATGCTGTATTCTGGGTTTGACAAAGCCCAGTAAAAAAAGAAGCATTAAATAACTTCAAAATATTCCACTAGTTAGACACACACACACACACACACACACACACATTACAGGTAACCCACTAGTCTGAAGGACTTTCACACACACACACACACACACACACTACAGGTAACCCACTAGTCTGAAGGACTTTCACACACACACACACACACACACACACACACACATTACAGGTAACCCACTAGTCTGAAGGACTTTCACACACACACACACACACACACACACACATTACAGGTAACCCACTAGTCTGAAGGACTTTCCTGGCCTGAGATGTGTGAAACACAGGGCGTATCTGTGTGGTCCCTGGCTTGGGATCCAAACCACACTGAGGCCCCATCGGCTCCGCCGCCTTCAGCTCTGTGCAGAGCCAGCTGGTCTTCTATCAACCACAAGATTTGAAGCCTAGAAAACAGTTGTTCAATAATCCAAGAAGGCTGTTGCAGCGAGGTGCCAAGTGTATGATTCTGTGTCAAAAGAGAGGTCTGACCAAGACTCTGTTTAGCAGGAACCAAAGAAAGCCATGCCCAGCAGGTGACATTTCAAGATGATTCAGCAGAAAGGGACAGCTGGAGTGTCCTTTTCCAATGTCAGTCTGTCATGCCAAACACCCAAACTGGACAGTAGGAAAAAATAGAACAAAGGCATGAGCAGGTGCCAGCTCAGAGGGCCAGGTGTCTCTGAGCTGTGATGAGGAAAGGAGAGAGGAAGGAGGGGACCAATTTCCTGGATCCATAACCTTAATCATGGGGCCAGTTCTTGGTCAAAAAACACACAAGGTGATGCACAGAAAAGCCTGCTACCTCCTTCTCCACCGTTTCCGTCTCCACTAGCCAGCCTCCCTGGGCCCTCAGACCATCCTCTCACCTCCAGGCCTACCCTCCCTCCCACACATTTGCCCCCCCACACCCACACACACGCACATGCACACTCACTCATGAGAGGCTGTTCCTGGTGCTTTGCCAGAATCTCCCACACCTCTCAGCAGCAGCTGCAGTTCACCCTGGGAGGAAAACGGCTGACTCGGCGAGGAGACTTCCTCCTGCCCCAGGGAACAGGAACAGGGACAGAGGACGTGTGAGGTGCCGGTATTCTTGTCAGGAAATGTTCCTCTTCCCTCCGGAAATCTTTCTCTGTCACTGCTGGCTTCTTTTCTCAGTACGAAAGGAGAGGCTTAGCCGAGAGTCTTGAGAAATTCAGGAGGTGCGATTCCCCTGCCGATGCTGAGTCTCTCTTTGCAAAGAAAATGCAACTTGTCTGGTGATGAAGGGACCAGGAAAGATGACGGCCTGCGAGGTCACTGAGCCCAGCAGCAGGGGACCGCGGGAAATGAAATGCACGGCCCCAGAGGAGCGGCAGAGAGGTCTCCGGCTGAGCTCTAGCCACCCCCTCCCCACCCCGTCACAGGCAACCCCAGTGCAGGGCCTGAGAAGAAGACAGCCTCGGCACACAGCCTGGTCACCTGTGCACCCCCCTCCCCACCGCCCGGCAGCCCCGGACTCCCGGTCACACCCTCTGCCCTGAGCCCACTCCCCCCCTGCCTCTCTCCTACCCCGCTGGCCATACCTTCCCAGGCTCCTTGGCTGGCTTCTCCTCTCCCTGACCTCCAAGCACCAGAACATCTCAGGGCTCACTCCTTGGACCTCTCTCCTAACCTCAGTTCTCACTGCCTAGCTGATCTTATCCATACTGAGGGAACATCCACGTGCTGCTGGGCTGTCCCACGACTACCTACTCCTCTTTACCCGGGTGTCTGACAAGCACCTGAAACTTAACGTGTCCCGAACAGAGCTCCTGATCTCCTGCCCAAACCTGCTTCTCCTTCTCCCTTACTCTTCTCAGTAGATGGAAAAGATATTCTTCCAACTGCTCTAACTAAAAATCTTAGCGTCACCCTTGAACTTCTCTTTCTCATACATCTTCTGGATAGGCCACAGCAAAACTCACTGGTTGGACCTTCTAATCTATCTAGAATGCAACCACTTCTTACCACCTCATCCCTCCCACCAGCACCAAACAGCATCTCTGTGCATCTGGACCATTGCAATAACCTCCCAACTGCTCTCCAAGTCTCCATCCTTCCTGCAATATGCTCCCCTGGAGCTGGGAGTCAGACTGGACCACTTCCCTGTTCAAATCTTCCGAGGATTTTCAGTCTCACTCAGCATAAATTCCTATATGATCGGTCCCCTGCTGTTCACCATGTCTTATTTTTGTACTTGGCTCTTAGCCACACTTGCCATATTATATATCTGTTTTATTGTCCAGAAGAGTCAGCAAGCAGCAACAGCCAGGCCAGCCACCTGTTTGGTAAATGAAGTTCTCTGGGAGGTAGCCCTGTCCACTCATTTGTATCTTCTCAATGGCTGCTTCCATGCCAAAACAGCAGGGTTGAGCAGTTGTACATAGAGGCCTATGGTCCTCAAAGTCTAAAATATTTACTATTTATAGAAAAAATTTGCTGATCCACTCTATAAGACTGTCAACCCCACAGAAACAAGAACTTTGTAAATGTTTGATAAATACTTGTTAAATAAATAATAAACACATAAAAGTACAAAATAGTGACTGGGTTTCTAAGAAAGTTATCAGAATGTGACATCCAAATGAATGCCGACCTGCAAAAGACACTATTTGTAATAATAAGTGAGGGCAGATCTCACTGAAAATAGATCCAAACATTTTTAATGCTGCAAATGTTTTCTGCCTGGTGAGGGAGGAGTATTGAATTTACTTTCAGGAAAGACTATGATTTGGTTTAGGAAAATGCATACTATCAGGTTCCCACCTGTTGCCCGAGGGAAGACCTCTCTGCAGGGGAATAACGAGAATGTTGGTGTTCCACATTCTTTCACATAATATTGCAAACAGACTGTGTCTTTCAGCAGAGGTATGAGCTTTAGATTCAGGTAAAGCAAACAAACAAACAACTCTCCTGTTTAGATGCTAAGGGGTGTTTGGCCTGGACCCTGAGGGAGGAGCCAGCCCCTGTTGCCCTGGCTGGCCACGAGGCAGGCCATGAGGTGTCCCTGAGAGGGACCAGCTAAAGACAGGTCTGGGCCCCGTAGTTTGTGGGTACACCACCAGCTAGTGCTGGTTTTAGATCACTCTGTGGTTTCTGGGTCCCCCGCGTGCTCCTGGATATTAGAGGAAGCGCCTGGCCTAGGCTAGCACGGAAGAAGCAAAGGGAAGAGGGCTGCCCACACTCCCTGAAGCCAGAATGGGGGTGCAGAGGTGGCCACCAACCAGGAAGCCATGTGCACTGGAGAGCCTCCCTCCAAGGGACACCAGGAGCTAAGGCACCAGAATAAGCACATTATGGGGTTTGAGAGTGGCTGGGAACAACGGGGAGAGTGGGTACAGCTCTGAGCACAGGTGAGAGACAGCTCCTCAGACAACTCCCAGAATTCTCCTGGGGAAGATTCCTATGGTCAAAACAGTGCAGAAACTTACAATGCAGATACTTAAAAAGGAAACATGATCTCACTTTGGATCACAGCGTAGCAAGACCAGGACATACAGCTTACAGTAAAATCAGAAATTTAAAGAACATTATTTTAATGACCACTGTGGAGAGCATATATTCATTCATTTAATCAGTATTGACTGAGGGCCTGCCATGCACCCATCCTGGGCTGGTAATGGAGATAGAATGGTGCACTGCAGACATGGCTGTGTTCTTAGAGCCTTACGGTCTAGTGGAAGAGGCCACCGACAAACAGAAATCAAATACTTATGCACTTGTTACAAATTATACAAAGGAGAAGCAGAGGGAGAGAATGGGAGAGGGAAAGGGTGAGAAAAGGGAGGGAGGAGGAAGGGACAAGGAAGGAAGGGGAGGGACGGGGAGGGGAGGGAGGAAGGAAAGAAAGAGGAGGAGGGGAGGAAGAATGGGTTTTCCAACTTCCCTGCCTTCCTCAATCCACTCAATCCTTTATGATTTTTCCCGTCTAATGGACATGCCGCATTCATGGCTGGTTGGCTGGATAACTGGGCCTTTACATTCCCAGTGAGTCTCCTCCCTTTGGTCAGGAAAAAAGTCTCCAGTTCCACATAATCACTGCACCACACTCCGAGGGTAAGGGGCAGGCTGTCTCTTCACAGCCTTATTCCCCAGCCAGGCGGCTTCTGGGTGACTGCCCACCTCCCAGCAGCTTCCACGCTGGTACAGCTGCACGGCCTCGTCGTTTACAAGCACAGCCAAAGAAGCTGACCCACTGGGGGGCTCGCTCACTGGTGTACAAACAGAGGGTACTTACTCTCCCCAGTAACTGCCCTGCCCAAAGGAATCTGCTCTGCCGATACCTCCTGCTGGAGAGAAACGGACTTTAGTAATATCTCAACCCACTTCCTTCACTTTCAAGTATTGGAACAATATAATTTCAGTTTTTGAAGACACAGTTTAAATTAATTCCAGTTTTTGGTCACTTTCTATTACTAGAACAATATAACTCCAGTTCTTGAAGACCCATTCTCCACTCAAGCTCTTCAGACTCACTTGATTCAAAGCGCTCCCACAGGGCAGGCTGGACGTGGGCCCTGTGCACCCGCCCCCCCGCACCCCCTCTGTCTCTGCCCAGTCCCTGCTGGGAGGCACAGTGCCCCCTGCCAAGCTGCTGGTGGCCCTCTTTCTCTGTCTGACCCTGACTCCACATCAGTCCCCTCCAGGGGACAGGGCTTCAAAACGGACTCTCAGGAGCACACTGCAGTCTCCTGTGAGGAACAGTGGTCCTCAGGGCCTCTGGCCCCGGAAGCCCCGCTGTCTATCCTGTCCTTCCCACAGCACCCCCAAAGGAGACTGCAGCAGCCCCTCTCCCAGTGAGCCCTCTCAAGGGGGAGACCTGGAAGGCAGCCAGCCCCCCTTCTAGAGCACGCTCCAGAACCACGGGGGAGGTAGAGTAGTACAGGCAGTTTCCCCAGGCAGCCCCCCGGCCCTGCTTCTTGCTCCAGTTCATGCCACATCCAGCAGCATCGGAGCTTGGATGGAGGGGACGCAGGGACCACTAGCTCCCAGACTAGGTGGAAGAGGAATGGTTCAGGTGCCTCCTGTCCCTTATTTTGGGGAGAAGAGCAAAGGCAATAGCCACTCTTCACCAACGGTACACACACACACACATGCACACACACATACAAACACACACGCATGCATGCATGCACCCATGCGCCAGGCCACTCTCTCTCTCCCTTGACCACAGCCCTCTTTCATCAGGGGAAAGTTGGGGCAAAGAGGATGCAGCCGGTCCTCTAGCTGGTGTCAGGAAGCCCTGTGACAGCAGCCAGGCCCCAGCTACTGGCAGTCCTCATAAGGGAGCTCATGGCTCCTTAGCATCTTTGGGCCTCCCTGTGGGGCTTGGCAGGTGATTCTAGGGAGAAACAACTGCCCCCACACCTTACCCCAGCCTATCACACCATTTTAACAGCTCAAGACAAATCGGGGTGAGAGCTTCAAAATTCCAAAATGTTGCATTGAAAGGATGAGTAAAGGCCAAGACAGGACCTGGTACCCTGGTTGAGCTCTCGACTCAGCTGGTGACAGGAGTACAGCTCTGTCTACCAGCAGTGGGTCCTCATGCTTACTACCAACCAACACGGCAGGGAGGGAAGGCCAGCTTAGGCGGCACTAGCAGGGGCACCGGACATGGCATGAGCCACGCCAGACATTTGACACTGAGTCCGAGAGCAGGACAGGCACTGGGGAATCAGAGATGGACAGCATTCCTCCCCCCTTGAGTGACCGTCAATCTAATGGAGGAAATGGGTCTTCAAACAACCCCCTACCAGAGGGGAAGGGAGAGCAACAGAGGCAGGCAGCTCCCAAGAGCATGGGAAACTCCTGAGGCAGAACATTTGTCTTGATGTTTGAAGCACAGCTAGATCAAAAGAGAAATGTTAGGAGAGACAAGGAGAAACTACAGCAGCTTTTCAAACAAGACAATAAAGGTGAGGGGGCAGTGGGGAGGGGGTGTGATCTGCCTTGCCTTTATACCCCTACTGCTTAACTCCCAAGGTACCCTATGTAGACAACAAAATAAATATCACTTTCCAAAAAAATGGTCCATGACAGTGATCGTTACCTATCTGAAGGGCTTGGAAGTGGGACAAGAATTAGACTTTCTGGGAGTTGATTGACCTAGAATTAGAATCAATTGGTGGAAATTCTAGAAAGGCAGATGTTGGGCTCAAAATAATTAATTTCTCATGATTACAACTCTCCTACACTCAAGACATCTCTCCAGACAAGGAGAAGACACCTGTCACTGGAGGGCTCAAACAGAAGCTAGACCATCATAGGTCAGAGCTGCAGAGATAGGGATTCCCCCCTCATCCAGCCTCCAAAGCACCTTTCAAATAACTCAAAGGTTTGTTAATTCTGTTTCAAAGAGGATACCTCTCATTTGGAAGCCTCATTTCCAACAAGTTTTTTGAGCAATAGTCTGCAGAGCCCACAGGTCATCAGAACAGCAAAAGTCTGCCAAAGAGGACTGTTTATGGAAAGAGCTTCTATACCAAGTCATTCATTAGTTATCTGAAACTATGGTCAAAGGACTGGAATTCTTGTTTTGGGACTTTGGTGATGGAGGAAAGAAAGTTGCTGTCAAAAATGTAAAAATGATAAGCTTCCTATTTCTATGCCCCTAATGACAAGGAGAGGCACTTTCTTCTCTCAAAACTGCTGTTTGAACTTTCCATTGTGGTTGCCATGGTGATGGGAGCTGGTGCCTAACGCCTGCTGGGAGGCCCCGACTCCCTGTTGTGGTCCAGCGTGTTTCTGAACGTGGTTCACACTCCCAGTTTCTCTTCTGGGACCCTGGGGCCCTGTCTGACAGTGGTGGGCTGTGTTTTATTTTAGTCAAAATAATAAAAGGAAGGAATTCAAACCCTGGCTTTTAGGGTTTTTTTAATACATTCCAAAAAAAATGCTCCATGGTATATTAGAAACACACACACATACACACACACAATATAAGACAGTGCAAATAAAGTAAAATCACCTGAAATCCCAGAGGACTTCTGTTAATATCCTGAAGGTGCTCTGGAAAATTCTGTCATTCCTTCTATCATTTATGTATGGGTGCTCACAAGTACACTGCTTTTTATATAAAATGGATCATAATGTACTTGATCTTTTGAAACCTTAAAATGTCACGCCATGGTCATCAATCTTGAGCAGCAAACATAATAACACCTAATATTCATTGAGGCTTCACAACAACTCATTTCATTCTCATTAAGCCCCAGCCAAGAAGGTTATTATCTGTTATTATGCCTACTTTGCTGTTATTATCTCTCTTTTACAAATGGCAAAACTGATTTTGTCCCAAGATCACACAGCTCGTAAGAGAGAGAATCAAGGTTCAAACCCAGGTACTTTAGTTCCCGAAGCCTGTGCACTTAATCGCCACATGATAATGCCCCAGAGCAATTCCCCCCTGTGATATAAATGTACCATCGTTTATTTCCTCTGTCACCTTTTGACGGGCATAGAGTGTTTGCAGTATTCCACAGTTAAGAACAGTATTTTGATAGCAGTACTCTGGTGCTGGGATGGATGCGCCTCTTCTTAACTTCATGAGATTATCTCCTTTCTTGGCAGATACTCCTAGAAACAGGATGGCAAAATCACAGGCTTGACTCTGCCCTTTCCAGGTTTTCTGGCCTTACAGAGGCATGAGGGTGCCCCTGCCCCCACATCAGCACCAAGTGTAGCTCTGGACATTTCAGTTGCAGTTCTTGACCGTAGGAAGGTTGTCCTTCATTTTTATTGACCTTTCTTCTGAGTTACAGCTTGCCTGCTTTTTATATTAGGGCACTTATTTTTTTCCTGGTTATCTTCTCACAGCTCTCCCTGAGTACACCCTAATGTGCATATTTATGGGCAGCACAGCAGGTTGGCTCCTTCAGCACCTGCCCTAACCTCCTCTTGTGGCAGGAGAGCTAAAAACCACACTTTTCAGGAAGATTCCAAACGTGATGTCATTGTACTACTGGGACACGCTCTGGCATGGGGTGTCAGTGAGAAACTGAGCCAGCACACAAGGCGCATATGGATGTGTGTTTACTGCTGTGGGATCACTGCATTCAGTGGGCTCACGAGTTGCCGGTTCTTCCTGAAGCTTCCTGATCCTTGGCTCACAGCTGTCACCGTGGGACCCAGTGACCAGTAGGGAAGACAGCAGCTTACGCTGCAGCTTCCTGGGGAGCCAGAGCAGCAGCTGCCCTGGCAGGCCAGCTCTGAGATCTCCTCCTTTGGCTCTTCCAAAAATTCAGTAACCACTTAATTCCTGGTGTTAAACCCCTTCCTGTTTAACGAGCCAGAGCAGGTTCTGTAATCTGCAACTGAACTCTGACCACTGAATGCCAAACCCCACTAAACACTTCTTAACTTCTCACAAATATCCCAAGTTTGCTGTTCAACTTTCAACATTGTGTCTGTAATTTGTCATTTAAATCATATTTAAATTAAATTAAATTGTCATTAAACTTTTTGTTTGCAGTCATATTTTAAAACTCCTTCTTTTATATCCTTGTTTATAGCATCCCTGGAAAAACTTCTTCCGCCGCAAGTTGATAAGGGTTATATTTTCTTTCAGTACAATTACTGCTTACTATTTGCAATTTGCATCATATATTGGTGCAAGAAATAAGACAACTGCCGTAATTAAATAGTTCCATGGATTCTTTATGTCATCTATAGACACTTGAATGTGGACTTTATTCCATGCCAGGAGGTTGGCAAACTTTTTCTGTAAAGGAACAGACAGTAAAAATTTTTGGCTTTACTGGCCACACAGTCTCTGTTGCAACTAAACCCTGCCACTGTACCATGAAAGCAGCCATAGATAATGTGTAAAAGGATGGGCCTGGCTGCATTTGGCCTGCTGGCTGCTAGCCTTAGTTTGCTGACCCCTGTTCTATGTCCTCCCTTTGATTTCTTGGGGACATTAACCATGCTCACTGCATGACTACAACTTTAAGTCCTTTCTCTTTATTCTACTTGACAGATTGTTTTTCTGGCTTTTCTTGAACACCCATTCCCCTAGAGGAACTTTAGAATCATTTTTTCAAGCTAAGAAAAATCTTATTGGAATTATATAGTTGGATTATAGATTAATTCATTAAATACATTTTGAGGGAATTCTATCTTTAAAAAACTGTCTTCCAATTTCCTCTTACTCAAGTCTCCCATTAACAAAAATTTTCTGCTAGGAGGGCAATACAGGCACAGATTCTAATCCTAGCTCTGTCACTTCCCAACAGTGTGACTTGGGCATGTTACTTCTCTGTGCTTTTATTTTCTCATCAGCAAAATGGAAATAATAGTATCTCACTTGCAGGGTTTTGGAAGGATTAAACAATTTTCCTGGAGCAGATAGCATTGTTCACTTGGTGCTCTAACTTGGTATGTTTGTTAAAGCATGCAGGCATCCCAAATATTTCTAACTTTAAAAACTGGTTCTAGTGTTTCACCATTAAGCAAAATGAAATAATTCAGGAAATATCCCTAATCTGATCTATCACTATTTTACTGTTCTGTGTATCCAGAATGTATATGACTTTTATCAAATACCTTTGCCACATCTATTAAAAACAACATACTTTCCCCCCTGCTTTGCTCATCAAAATAGAGAATTACATTAGCAGATTTCCACTATCAATCCATCTTTGATTTGTTAAAATGCGCCTCATTTGACCATGGAATATCTTTTTATGCACTGCTAGATTCCACTTGCTTATACTTTGTGCACTTCACATCAATGTCCTTAGGAAAGATTAGATTGCTTAGCTAACTGTTTTTAAGTGCCACTCTCACCCATTATTTTATACCAATGCTTCGTTAAGATAATTTAGAAGCTTTCCTTCTTTTTCTCTGTTCTAGAACACAGTTAAACAGCCTAAGAACCATATGATCCTCAGTAACTGAAAATTATCCAACTGGAAACTGTTTACACCTCATGTTTTATGGTAAATGACTCAATTTCTTCCATGATAATTGGTCATTTTATTTTCTTTCAGTCCCTCTTGAGTCAATTTTATTAAAGTTTTCTTAGAAAAGCATTCATTTAGCCTAATTTTTCCATTTGTTATAAGATAATCTGCACTCAGACTTACTGGTTATAGAAAATCCATAAATCTTTTCCAGTTCACACTTGTTCAGCTTCTATTATTTATTTCCTTAGGTTTACTCATTAATTCTAATTAAAAAGAAAAACAGTTCATTGTGATATACACCTCACTCTGTGCTTTTCATAGAAGCCATCCCCTCCCTGCCCTCTCCTACCCTTGTCGAATAGTCAGTGACAGTCCTTAGAAAGGCCATCATTATAAGCAAAAGCCTCCATACTAGACAAATTAGGACACAGGAGGGGAGAAAGGCAAAGAAACACAGTGATTCTTAGGCAGGAGCCTTTATGAGGCTACAAGAATGACTCTTAACCCTGACTACACATTCAGAATCACCTGAGATGCTTCTAAAATAACCACCAATGCTGGGACCCCTCCCCAAACCAATTAAAGCAGATCTTTTGGGATAGACCCTAGGCATCAGTATTTTAGGTCTCCTCAGTTGATTGTAATGTTTACTCACGGCTGGGAACTAGGCTGTAGAAATACTGAGGGAGAGAAAATAAAACCTCTAAAGGAAGGTGGCCACATGGCCTCTAACCCCATCCACCACTCAGATTTGACCTTTAGACCGAATCAGTCCCACGAGTTTGCTTTAGACTTTCTGTCCCAAATGAAATGGCTTAGGTCTCTCAGCAGGGATCCTAGAAAAAGGATCACATGCTTATCACCTAACACAGAGTGTGAGTGGTACAGCTTCTAGCATTAGAAATGCCTCAAGAAAAAAAAAACTGCATAGACAAAAACTCAAGAATTCTGTCCCACTGAGGTGGAAGAACAGTGCCTGAGGCATAGAAACCACAGAAAGACAGTTCTCATCGCTCACTGCTCTTCTCTGCTACTGCACAAATACACCATTTTCTTTGAAAAAGATTTAGCATTGTAGAAATAAATCCTGGGATTAAGTACAATCTAAGTGTCTCTCATCCATGATACAGACACAACACCACCACAGGATGACATTTCTTTCTTTTGGGGGGAGGGGGGTATTGTTAATATACACTTACATGAACATTGTGGTTACTAGATTCCCCCCATTATCAAGTCCCCACCACATACCCCATTACAGTCACTGTCCATCAGTGCATAAGATGCTATAGAGTCACTACTTGTCTTCTCTGTGCTATACTGCCTTCTCTGTGCCCCCTACTACATTATGTGTGCTAATCATAATGCCCCTTAATCTCCTTATCCCTCCCTTCCCACCCGTCCTCCCCAGTCCCTTTCCCTTTGGTAACTGTTAGTCCATTCTTGGGTTCTGTGATTCTGCTGCTGTTTTGTTCCTTCAGTTTTTTCTTTGTTCTTATACTCCACAGATGAGTGAAATCATCTGATACTTGTCTTTCTCCACACAGGATGACATTTCAAATCGAATGTATGACTCAGAAGAAAGTCTCTCAATATCTCAAAAAGGATAGGCTAGAAACTTTATTGACTAACTATTTTCCACTCAACCTCACCCCACTCCCAAAAATATTCCCAATCATCTTTGGCTAGCCCAGCACACCAGATTTGTCCTATTCTATTCCTCCATTTTTTGTAAGGCTAAGTAACTTATCTTTAGTGCTGGATAACATATCAGCTAGTCAGACTTTTCAAATGCCCCATGTTTAAGAGTAGTTGTATGCATATCAGATGAAAATCAATGGCAACCCCAAACCTCCAACTTCCCTAGTTATTCTGAATAGAGTCAGATAGGCTAAGGCTAGCCCAGGTCCCAGTACTCACTGTTTCTGTCCTTGGGCAAGCTTTCAAATTCTAGTTTCAAATATTACCTGTCTCGTGGGATTGTTATGAGGATGGAATGAAGTAACTCATGCAACGTGCTTAACACAGCGTCTGCCACCTCATAAATACCACATCCACTCACCCAACAGCTATTTATTTGTTGTATTCTATATTAGGCATCAAGGACTAAGGTAGGCACTAGGACACAGTGGTGTATAAAATCAAATTTGATCTCTGCTTCCATGGAGCTTACAGACTAATTCTCAATAGATGCCTGCTGTTATTGTTTCAAGATACTAAGAATGGGAATGATCCTATCCTGGTTAAAAATACACAGTGTGAGGGGTACAGCATGAATTTGCAACATTTTACTGAGCTTGTCGATTCCCAAATGGCAGGCATTTAGACAGTTAAGTTTCAGGGAAAGAAACAACACAGCATGGAAGGCTGGAGAGCTTTCCAACTTTGATTAAACTTGAAATAACAGGGACTAGGGGTATGCAGGTCCAGCCTGAGATGCCCAACTTCCTGCTCCCAAGAAGTCCTCTTCATGCATTATTACTTGCACTGAAGTCCCTTCACCTTTCTGGACTTCAGTTTCTTCCTCTGCAAAATCAAAGAGCTATGCCAGAGTATGTCTAAGATCTTGGCAGCTCCAACATTTTCCAGTAATAAGTTGGGGGAGGGTTTCCCCTAAAAACAATGATGACTCAGGCCTGCCAGTAGTAATGCACTGAAAATAACTGTAGGCAAAATGCTTTTCCACAAATTGAGATTTTAAATAACAAACAAAAATAGGCACCTTGAGGCAGTGGCTGCTATCTGCCTACTCCAGCATCCATTTTCCCCTTCCCCTTTAGTAACTGAACCCCAGTTTTATTTGAAGTGTCAGTGTGCCCAGGTAAAAGACACTCTTGACTCCAGCTAAAATTTTACTGAACTCTAGTCAATGACATGTGAATTGCTCTTTTCAGCATATCTTCTCAAATGGGAAGGGTCAAGCCTTTTTTTCCCTCATGAACATCTGTAAACAAAAGGAGAATGTGGGAAGAAAAATGCTACTGAAATGTGCAAAAGAGGAATTTTCAAAAACCAACTTTTTACTTGACCAACTTTTTACTTAAACATCACCATAATATAGCAAGCCATATGCATTCTCTCTAGAGGACTTGTGTTTTAAGTTACAAATTTTTATTAGAAAATGTAATGTGGTACTCCAAATAGAAGATTTTATCTACTTTTATGTAAGAATTCCAAGATGCACTTCTAGGATAAAGGTATATGTATTAGAGTTCTCCAGAGAAAAAAGACTACCAAGGTATTTGTGGGAGGGTTGGGAGGGGGGAGCATTTATTTTAAGGAATTGGCTCACATGAATGTGGAGGCTGACCTTCTAGAGAGGTCAGTCATTTTTTTAAATTAAGGCCTTCTACTGATTGGATGAGGCCCACCCACATTACAGAGGGTGATCTGCTTTACTTGAAGTTTATTGACTTTAATATTAATTTGAACTAAAAAACAAAAACCTTTACAGAAATATCTGAAATAATGTTTGACCAAATATCTGGGTACCGTGGCCCATCTATAAATTAACCATCAAAACAACTTACATAGTTTTGCTTTAAAAAGATAATCTTTGTCTGTGTGAATCTGTCATACAGGCTATCATACATGGGGGAAGAGACCTCTGTAGGCTCTGTGGCCTGGACTGACAGGGGAGGCTATTCTTGAGAAACTGGCCTTCACTTCACCCAGTCTTGCAGTAAATTCTGAATTTGCCCTGGGATTGCTACCACTTAGTCCCCAGGAGCAGCCATGCACACATCTAGAGTCTCTAGAGCAATTGCAAAGATGCAGGAGGGTAGAGTCACTCTGAATCCTCCATTTGCAAACAATCCGGCCAATTCCTACCCTCTTCAGTGAGTAGCTGAGAAATCTTGTGAGACTTCAGGACTAGTAATTGTGCAACCCCACCTGGGCGGATGCCATTGTGTCTCCCTAGACTGAAGAGCCATCAATATCAGCTAAGTTTTAGTATCTTTACTTGCATTAAAGGAAATGTACCCTCTGCCTGTGTCTAGTGGGGTCTTCCAATTGAGTGGCTGACAGCCTGTTATCAAATAGAGCAGTAAACCCACTGCCATGATACCATACATAGCAAAACCTATGCAGATTCCCAAGGTGCCTTGCATATAAAATCTGTTGACATGGGCTTAGAAACATGTACCACACTGTCTCAAATACACACAATTCAAATACAACACAATTCAAAACATTAATCAGGGCATCTGTTAAACAGATGCAGAAAGTAATAAACTGTCTTTTCAACATAATCTTCAAATCACTTAATTCTATAATGTTTCCTACCCCCAGGAATGAGAAAACTGTAAATATCCTATTAGAACAAAATCACTTCAAATTTCTTGCCCAACAACCCCCTACAATCCCTCAAAGTATTTGCATTTTTCCTAGTTGAATAACAATGATCAATTCTAAGGAGCATCAAGTTACATTTTATTGGGGGAGGAAGAAAAGAGGAAAGAGGGAAGAGGTGAGAAGAAAGGCAAGGGGGAGGAAGAAGGGAGGAGGGAAAGAGAGGAGGAAAATGCATGTTAGAACAGTTCCAAATTATCCCTGGGCTCGAAAAATCAAAAAAGCTATATGATTGAGTTATAATATTTCTGACATATAAAGAAAACCAAGCTTTCTTTCAAGGGAAACTAAAGTATCAATAAGACAAAAGAGAAATCCAGTATTAGAAAGAATCCACCTATGAGCAAAAACCAGAGGGCACTGTGGTTTCTAAATCATGTCTCTTGAATACGTCTTGATTCCAGCCTAATTTATCACAATGTTTGGACACCATGATAACGTAAAATATTATTAACAGTTCTGTGAGAGTGATGAAAACAGCCCTGCTTACACAGCTCACATACCTAGAAGAATGGAATCTGCCATCAGGCTTATCTGTATTCCTTTAAAATGAAGGAAAATGCCATTTGTAAAATGATTTCACTTGATGAAGTCATCTTGTCAGAGTGAAAATATAAAAGGCATTGTATGATTACCTTCAGTACGGTGAACAGCGGATGGCAAGCCATATTGATTTAGAAAAAGAGTTGCCTTTTCTGGTAAGCAAGATTTGAATTAAATAAAGAAACACTGTTTTATAAGTCACAGATTTACAGTGAGAGCTGGAAGGTGTCTTGTAGCTTCAGTCCAGAAGACTTCAGTGATTCAACCAAAGTCAGATAAATAGCACAGCTGGCGTTCAACCCAGACCTGAGGACTCAAGCTCAGCGCTCTTACCATGGTGCTCCCCCAGTGTTACCTTTAGGTGTGTGCTATGCAACAAATGCTTGTGTCCTCCCAAGTTCATGTTGAAATCCTAATGCTCAGTGTGGTGGTGCTAGGATGTGGGGGCTTTGGGGGGTGCTTAGATCATGAGGGTGGAGCCCTTATAAGTGGGATTAGTGCTTTTATAAAAGAGGATCCAGAGAGCTCCCTAGTCCCATTCACCATGTGAGGACACAGTGAGAAGTTTCTGCTGTTTATGAACTACCCAATCTGTGTTATTTTGTTACAAGCAGCCTGAACAGATTCAGAAATTTCATGAAGTTAACTTTGGCAATTAACAAGGTGGTTTCATCTGGAGGCTCTGTTAGGTTTGCTTCAATAAATTCCTAGTTATGAGTAGCTATATATAAATATAGTATATCAAATCAAACTTGATCAGAAACCAAGTCCTTGCACCTATTAATAAATATGCACCAATTCAGGGTACAAAGAAGTACAGTAAATATTCTTTATGCCCGAAGAGTTAAAAGCTACTTGAGAAAATAGATACCACCTAAAACAGGAGCAAAGTCATATGGTATGTAGCTCAAATTGTTAGTGTGAAAAGATTTCAGAAGTGGTCCATGAGACTAAATTAAATTAAATGGGTAGAGAATTCCATCTCCAGCCATGAGAGAATAAACAGAACTGGACCAGTCCTTCCATCCACAAGTACCCTTTGCTCCAGGCAAGGAAGTGGCTGGTCTCCACATCTACTATTTCTGTATTCTTTAGAGTTTGCGTTATCCCTTAGCAGTTAAATCCATTACTAGTTAATGACTCATCAGGTTGTTTTTCCTGGTATGGCTCCAGTCTTCTGATTGGACCCTGACTAATACAACTGATGGATTCTATCTAAGATTTAAGAACCTCACAAACTTTCAGAAAATAGAAAATCCAAACTGATTTTATAAGGCATCACCCTGTTACCAAAACCAGACAAAGACATTACAAGGAAAAAGAAAAAACAGACCCAGATCCTACATAAACAAAGACAAAAACAACCCTTAACCAAATATTGCAAATTGAATCCACTAATATCTAAACAGGGTAACAAAGCCCACTTGGTCATGATACATGTCAGGAATGTAAAGTTGTTTTAATATTTGAAAATCAAACATAACAGACCACCTTAAAACAATAAAGGACAAAAATCATGTTAACTCTCTCATTAGTACAAAAGTACTTAACACATTCAATCTCTATTTATAATAAAAATTTTCAGCAAACTGGAAATTGAAGGTAACTTCCCCTAGACAAAGGGAATCTGTCAAAAAAACTATAGCTAACATCACACTTAGTGGTGAAAGACACATTCCCTCTAAGATCAGGAAAAGATGAGAACATCTGCTCTCCCACTTCTCCCCCACCTTATACTGAAAGGCACAGCCAGTACAACAGTGAGACAACATCAGAAATAGAGAAGATATATCAGAAAGGAAGAAGTAAAACTATTTGTATTCACAGATGACATTATGTATGCAGATCCTAAAGAATTTACAAAAAAAAAACAACTAGTAGAACTCATAAATTAATCTAGCAGTGCAGTAGGATTGCAGCTCAACATAAGAAAAGCAACTGTATTTCAGTGTGCATGCAACAAATAGCATTGGAATGTATGTACAATAGCATTGGAAAAACAAATTTAAGGATATGTGCAAAACTTAACATGAAAAGTATAGAAATTGTTGAAATTAAGGAAAGCCTAAAAATGTAGAAATGTAATATGCTCATGACAGTGATCCAGTTTCATTCTCTTACATGTAGCTGTCCAGTTTTGCCAGCACCATCTGTTGAAGAGGCTGTCATTTCCCCCATTGTATGTCCATGGCTCCTTTATCATATATTAATGTTTGGGTTAATGTCTGGAGTCTCTATTCTGTTCCACTGGTCTGTGGCTCTGTTCTTGTGCCAGTACCAAATTGTCTTGATTAATGTGCTTTTGTAGTAGAGCTCAAAGTTGGGAGGCGAGATCCGCCCCCACTTCATCATCCTTCTCAGGATTGCATTGGTTATTCGGGGTCTTTGACGGATCCATATGAATTTTTAATTGCCATTTTAATTATTATGTGTCTTGGTGTTGTCCTTCTTGGGTCCCTTCTGTTGGGAGTTCTGTGTGCTTCCGTAGTCTGAGCAACTATTTCCTCCCCCAGGTTGGGGACGTTCTCAGCAATTATTTCTTCAAAGACACTTTCTATCCCTTTTTCTCTCTCTTCTTCTTCTGGTACCCCTATAATGTGGATATTGTTCCTTTTGGATTGGTCACACAGTTCTCTTAATATTGTTTCATTCCTGGAGATCCTTTTATCTCTCTCTGCATCAGCTTCTATGCGTTCTTGTTCTCTGATTTCTATTCCATTAATGGCCTCCTGCATTCCGTCCATTCTGCTTTTAAGTCCTTCCAGAAATTGTTTTATTTCTGCAGTCTCCCTCTGTACTGGCTCCTTTATCTCTTGCATACTTCTCTGCAGGTCCATCAGCATGTTTATGATTTTTATTTTGAATTCTTTTTCAGGGAGACTGGTTAGGTCTATCTCTGCAGACCCTCTCTCAGGTGTTGTCTGGACTATTTTGAACTGGACTAAATTTTTCTGCCTTTTCATTGTGATAGCAGTGGCTGTAGTCAGGTTGCGGGTATGTCAACTGGGAGAAGAAAGTCCTTTCCTGCTTGCTGGATGCCTTGCCCTTCTGCTCTGCCTGTGTCAGTTACCCACACTCCTGGAGCAGCCACCAGGTTAATTCCCTAATCTGCTGTGGGTGAGGTCTCCATCAGAGCAGTATAGAGCCCTGCGGGGAGTGGCAGGCATGCCAGGTGCGCTCCCCCACGAAAGTAGCACCCCTGCCAGGCAACTGTGTGCCAGCAGTGGCCTTTGGGTCTGGCCCAGGCAGCTGTGCGTTGGACTGGGATTCCGGTCAGCTGCTGGGAGTGCGGGTGCTCCTGGGCTGCTCCTCCGCCTCCGCCACCAGCTCCCACGGGCTGCTCCCAGGCCCCTCTGGCACTGCTGCAGGTGCGCGCGGGCCTCTCCCGTGCCCCTCTGGCACCTCCGCTGCCGGTACACCTGGGTCACTCCTGGATCACTCAGTTGCCACCGCCACAGGCTTGCGCAGGCCTCTCCTGGGCCCCTCTGGCACCACGGTTGCTGGCGCACACAGGCCGCTCCCGGGTCACTCGGTCGCCGCCATGGCAGGCTCGCATGGGCCGCCCCCTGTGTGCACTACCACTCTCCCACTACTAAGCCTGTGTGTCATGGTCCGCGCCAGTTGGGGGAACAACTGGCAGGCTGCTTAGTGCGATAAGGGGCTTCAGAGCTGCACTGCCGCCCTGGGGGTTAGGGCACCTAACGTTCCCCGGGATTTCCAACTGCTGGCTAAGTGTGCTGGGTCCAGCTGTGGGGTCCCTATCTCTTTAAGACTTGCAAAAAGCACTCGCTTTTCTTTTGTCTCAGGAGCACCGGTTGTGGGGACCTGCCCGCAGGTTTTGCTTTTCCATTTCTCTAATATCCAGCACCCCGTGCACCATGTGTCTGCACTCCGCGTGTGGATTTCTAGAGCTGGTTGTTTAGCAGTCCTGGAATGTCACTCCCTCCCCGTTCCGACTCCTTTCTTCCCACCAGGTTCTGGGATGGGGGGGGCGTTCGGGTCCCGCCAGGCGGCGGCTTGTATCTTACCCCCTTGTGATGTTGAGTTCTCGCAGATGTAGATGTAGCCTGGCTATTGTACTGTATCCACTTAGTGTCTCTTTTAGGAATAGTTGTATTTATTGTATTTTCATAAATATATAGGTTTTTGGGAGGAGATTTCCACTGAACTACTCACTCCGCCATCTTGGCTCCCACTCACCAAACAATTTTGAAGAAAAATGGTGGAGGATTTGAACTGAGTTCAAAATTTACTATAAAGCTACAGTAATGAAGACAGTGTGACATATAGATCAACAGAGCAGAATAGAGAGTTTATTTCTGGATGCACACACATATGGTCAATTAATTTTTGACAAAGGATGTTCTTTTCAACAAGTGATGCTGGAAAATTTGAATATCCATATCAGAAAAAAATGAATCTCAATCCTCACCATCCAGCATATACAAAAAGAAATGTCTAAAATCACAGACCTGAATGTAAAAGCTCAAAATACATTTCTAGAAGAAAACAAAGGAGAAATTTGTGAACATGGGATAGAAAAAGACTCCTTAGGACACTAAAACACACCTATGATAAAAGAAAACAAAATGATAAGTTGAACTTCCAAATTAAAATGTATTTTTCAAAATATACAGACTTGGAGAAAACAATTTAAAAAATACATACCTAATTTCAAAGAAGAGAAACATGGATCTGGAATACATAAAGAGCTCCTACAACTCAATAATGAGAACCCAGTTTTAAAACTGAGCAACGGATCTGAACAGATGTTTCACAAAAGAAAATATACAAGTGATGAATAAGCCTATACAAAGATGTTTAATATCTGATGCACCTCCTACATACCCACAAGAAAGGGTTAAAATCAGAAAGAATAACAATATGAAGCATTGACCAGAACATGGAGCAAATGTAGCTCTCAAACACTGCTAAGGGAAGTGTGACATCATGCCATCATTTTGGAAAATGGTTTGGCAGCTGCTTATAAACTTACAGTTACCAAAAGATCCAGCAATTTTACTCAGCGGTATTTCCCCAGAAGAAATGAAAATATACGTCTACACAAAGACTCATACACAGTTGTCGTAGCAGTTTTATTTGTAACACCAAAAATGGGGTGGTGGAGTAGAGGTAAGTTGTGGTATATCCACACAACGGAATGCTGTTTGAAGTGCAGAAATAAGGTGAGTCTAAGATTTACGGAGCAAACCACTGATACACACAGCAACGTAGACAAATCACAAAAGCATTATGCCAAATGAAAAAAGTCATGCACAAAAGAATATACAGTGTTTGATGTCAACTTTACAATGTTTTGAAACAAAGAAAACTTATCAAAAGTGATAAAAATCAGACCAATGGTTGCCTGAGATAAGGGGTGAGAGTAATGAGTCCATAGGTGTACAAGGGAATTGTGTGGGGTGATGGGAATGTTCAATATTTTGGTTGGGGTGATGGCTACATGGGTGTATCCACTTATCAAGACTCATTAAACTGTAGACTTAAATTGGGAACATTTTTATTGTATGTAAATTATACTGCAATTAAGTTAATTAAAAAAATATGTACAGACCTGAACTGTAAATCACATAGACTTGGTTATAATTTAAAATTTTTCTCTATAATCTGATTTACTCTAATATGTAGTTTCTTATCTTAAATAGTAATACAAAACTACATGTCAGTTTAGCCTGTTAAACCATTAGAAATTCCAAAGTTGAAGAATTAGTTCAATGAAATGTTGAACTTTTGTTATAAAGAATTGCAGAATTTACTTTATCCACTTGAATAGTTGAGTTGTATCCACTAATGCTTACATATAAATTATACTGCATGAGAAATCTGTTCACTTAAATATAAACACATTTGTACTTTAACAAAATAAATGCATCTAACCACACAAAATATTAGAGGAAGATCCAATTCTATTAAGTAGCAAAAGGCTGTGTTCTTCTTTCACCCACAAGGAGATAAAAGAAGTCATCAACTATTTTAGCCTGTCACCAGTGACACCTGAGAAGACAAACCACGAAAAGCACAATGAAATGAGATGCAAGAAAATTGGTACAATTTCATCTTTAGACCCACTTAAGGCATTAGTTTTATGGGATTTTCTCTCTCCTTCTGGCAATGTGGGAAAATGTTCACAGAGAGTTACAAGGGTTACAAGATGAAAAGCTGGATCTGAAAGAATAAAAATTGCAGATAACCTAATTAATCTGCTAATATTTATTATTGCAGAAATAGATTTAGAGGTAGTTTATTAATGAGGCATTTTCCAAATCATCCTACTCATTCTATTAAAATTTAAAAGCATCATCTTAAAAAAGAAAAGAAAAAGTACTTCAAAGAGTGTAAGATTAACATGTTGAAGTGGTTTCGAAAAAGCAGTGTTTCCAGTGTCCCTCAGCTTCCATTAGGGCAGCACTATCGTAAAACGAGCATATCAGCTCACTTAGACACAAGGAGAGAATTAATAAATACATCTCTGTGATGAGCAAGTTACTTTCATGTGCATGATCACTTGCAAATTAGACAAGAGCTACCTCAGCATAAACACTAAGGCTATGAGGTCTGAACAATCCAAACGCCTCCTAACGGTGGGACCAGTGTACAGTCTGGATTTTAGGGGACACACTGGGCTATGTTAAAGATGCACCTGCTTCCCCTTGGAATTAGTTCCAAAAAAAATCTTCCATAGGATCAAGTAAAAATATATTATCTCCCCATTTACTCTTCATTATTTTTAGCCTCGGAAAGGCTCATATATTGATCCACCAAAACAAAACTGGCTCTGAACCGAAAGCAAAAGGAAAGAAAGCCCAAAACAAAGAGTGTTCTAGAGTGTTCTGTGAATATCAGCTTGTGGCTTCCACATGAAAGTTGTCAAACTGTGCAGATTCAAAGGAGTGAGTTCCAATCGCAGCCCAGCCATTCCTCGGGTGATTCACAGGGATGTTTTCCCAGACAGACTTGTCATGCAACATGCCAGAGGAGAGATTGTCCTGGAGGAGAGAGAAATGCAACCCTTGGAGACATATGAAAATGACTTTCTCAAGTCTGTTTCTTAATAATGTATGGCCAACCTGCTTAGTCGAGCAAATATCCTTCTTACTTAAGACTTGCCACAGCAAAACACAATTCCACAAGATGAGCTGAAGTTTGCAACACAGGAAAAGTTTTCTTGGAGGAAATTCTGTTTATGTAAGCAGCTTCCAAAGTACAAGGAGTACCTCAGTATTTCCTTGTACTCTGTCAAAGTGTTACAAAACTGACAAAAAAGTTCAACTTTTCATAACACTATTCCAAAAATTTAGACAAAAGCCCACTGAAATAAGAGGCATTTGTTATTTACAAGTAGTTGCGTGTGAACGTGTTTTGTGGCTATCTGCCCCTGGCTCTTCAGACGTGACTGCTGGAACCAAAACATCCATTTAGTTAAGTCCTTTCTCTCCCATGTGCCGAATATCACTTCGAAGTCATAGGAACAGCCCAGCCTTAAGCGAGAGAAATAGGAAGCATCAGTTAGCTGATGATTGTGGGGGGGCGACAGAGGGGAAGAAGGAACATTCCAGAGAAATGATCTACTGGTCGCTTACAGAGAAAAATAAAAACAATGTCTTCCTCAAACAGATGCCATTCCCTCTTAGCTAAGTGCTGGCATGCAGTGAACAAATTCCAGCTCTCGGGGTCATTGTCACGGCATGTTTGTGAGCACAGACTCATAGCATACCAATTAAAGCAGAACATTAAAATGAGCTAATTTCAAAGGGTGAAGAGCTAACCAGCCAAAGCACTAGTCTAGAACCAAACAAAATCTGTTTTTAAGTTGTGGAATTATAATGCCATGAGCCTTAATTTGGTTCTTTTATTTAATGGATGGAGATACTGAGACTGAACAGGATTAAAAATCAAAGTCATAGATTTACCAGCAGAGCTTAGAACTGGAATCCCAGTTGTCCAACTCCACCTTCAGGGCCACATGCATTCCCATCCCTACACTGAGCATCTTCGGACACTTTAGGAACAGCGAACATTAACACTGAGCCAGCCACGGGACTCACATACCAAATCATACTAAGCACACAAACCTGTCTGAAGGTACCTCACCTCCCTTCCCCTGCCCCTCGCTCCCCAGGCATCAGCCAAGTTGGCCTCCTGGCTACTCCTCGCACAAGGTCAGTCACAGATGGCTCTGCCCACCAGTCCCGTCTCAGCTCAGATATCACCAGCTCCAAGGGGTCTTCCCTGACCTCTCTATCTAGAGAACCAGACAGGGGAGCCACTTTATCTCATTATCCCACTTTTTTCTTCACAATTTTACTTACTTATTTACAAGTTTACTGTCTTAGAACAGGAGTCAGCCAACTATGGCCCACAATTATGGTATCATTAATATACAATCACATGAGCAACATTGTGGTTACTAGACTCCCCCCATTATCAAGTCCCCACCATATAGCCCATTACAGTCACTGTCCATAAGAATAGTAAGAAGCTATAGAGTCACTATGTGTGTTCTCTGTGCTATACTGCCTTCCCTGGCCAGTCACCCATTTTTATAAATAAAATGTTTTTGAAACACAGCCACACTCATTCATCTATCTATTGCCTACAGCTGCTTTCTCGCTGCAAAAGCAGAGTTGAGCAGTTTCCACAAAGACCACTAAAACTTTACCACCCAGGCCTCTACAAAAAGTTTGCCAAACCCTGACCTAAAAGAATATAGACTGTAAGAGAGCAGGAACCTTGTCTGCCTTGTACACCATACTGTATCCCTAGCATGTAGAAAAGTACCTATAGCAGATGCTTATTAAGAATGTGTCAAATAAAAAAATAAAACATTTAATCCTAAAACAACCTTACACAAGTTATCTCCTCTTTATAGATAGGGAAACAAGCTCAAAGAGATGAAGTAACTTGCTGGAAGCTTCAGTATGGGTCAGTAAGGGTCAATGAAAGTTGGTCTTTCTGGTTCTAAACATGCCTACTTCTAATATTAACTTGATTCATTCAGTGCTTACCGTATATCAGGTACTGTACAAATTTTCATATATATAATCTTATTCAATATTTATAAGACATTTCAATACCATGTATCTTCATGATACTATGGATGGGAAAACAGAAGCTGAGCAACATAAATACTTGCAAGTAGAATATAAAAGGCTTCAAACTCTACATTTCTAACCACCCTGCAACAGGGCTGAGGGTAAAGCACCTGACATGTGCTCGGAAGAACTCAAAAATGGCCAATGTTAAAATGATAAAGTCATCATATTTGCTGAAATTTAGAAAATGGACATCTTGGAAGATATTGTTTTGTTTTTCACTTATGCAGCAAACATTTAAATACCAAATGCTGTTCAATTTAGGAATTAAGGATGAACAAGAAAGACAAGGTCCCTCCTCTTGCGGAGCTGACATTCCAGTAGGAGACACAATAAATAAGAGCTAAGTGGTTGGAATGTGAGGAATTAAACAGGCTGCTGTGATGATAGGTGCCCAAGAGACTACGTTAGATCGGAGGGTTGGAGAAGACTCTCGGAGTATGTGCACATCGAGTTGAGATGCAAGGGAGAGGCAGAATGCCCATGGTTGACGGAACAAGAAATACTGGGGCAGGGAGTGGATGGCAGTGGGTGTAAGCTGGCAGAATCCCCATCCATCCCAGGAGTAAGGCCAGAGCTAATGTCTAAAAGTCATAAGTCACATTGTGTAAAAGGGATACTAGAAGAAACAGCTAAAATAGTTCCAAGTGGCTGTATCAGAGGAACTGAGCACAGAAGGGGAGGAAGAAGGAGCGAGCCACCAGGCAGGAGGTGGCTGTTTTTAATTATAAGCCCTTTCGATTTCTTAACCCTGTATGCAAAGTACCTGAAAATAACTGAAGGAAACTTATTCTTTAAATCCCATTCATGATTTCAAAAAATTCATATAATTACCAAAAATAATCCTAGCAAGAAATGTGCAAGAACTACAAAAATAAAAGAACTGAAGGACATAGTGGGAGATCTTAATAAACAGTGAAATATGGCCTGTATGGTTCCCGTGCTCTTGCATGGGGAAACACATTATTATTTTTAAAATGTTATTGTTGATGTATCAATTTAGTATAACACTGGCACCATTTTTCATGGATGTTTTAAAAATTCAAATAAAAGAGTAAATATACTGGAAGCACAAAGATAATTTTAAAAAAGAAAGAATGAGGAACTTGGCCCCCTGGATATCCAGTCACTCGCTCAGCAAGTAGTTGTTGAGCTCTTGCTCTGATGGTGTGTGTGCCAGACACTTTTCTAGGTGCTGGAGAGCCAGCAGTGAGACAGAGACCTGTCATCTTAAAGGAGCCGCGCCCTGGTGAAGGGAGTAGGCAAACACATGAACAATCAACAGAATATGCACAGTGTCAGAAGGTAATTAGAGCTTTGGAGAAAAATAAAGCAAGGGAAGAGGGACAGAGAGCAAAACAGGGAGCTATTTTATATTAAGGGGGTCAGGAGAGAATTCTGAAGGAAGGGACTAAACCATGCAATCAAAGATTTTAGAAAGTTAATGTAAAGTGTGATATTGGATAATAATAGAAAAACAAAGCAATACAAAAACAGAGAAAAGTTCAGAAACAAGACTATGCTCATATGATGATTTGTTATATCAAAAAGGTGGCCTTTAAATCATGAACAAAAGGACACTCTATGTAATAAATGATGATGGCTCTCCAGTTGCTTAAAGAAGATTATATTGGCCTCTCCCCCTTATGATTCCCAAATAAATTTCAGATGGATTAAAGACTAAAACATAAAAAAAAATAATCTTAAACTTTGTTTAAATTGGGGCAAAAATGTTCTTGACTTTGAGAAAGGTGAAGCCTTCTTAAATAAAATATTAAATAAAAAAGCAATGAAAAAAATGAAATATTTCATAGTACCAGAATTTTAAACTTCTATTTATGAAACATGCCATAAGCAAAATTAAAATACACATGACAGAATGGAAGAAAATATTTTGACATATGAAACAAATAATGGGTTACTGCCCAGAGTATATAATAAATTCATACAAATTCATCAGAGAAAGAAAACACAATAGGAAAATGAAGAAAGATGTGACGGGTAACTTCAAAGAAGAGCAAATATAATAAGATGTACAAATTCTCTAATTACCAAGGGAAATAAACTGTTTGAAAGAAAACTTAAAAATAGATAATATGAAGTATTAACATAATGCAAAAATTGATACAGTTTGACTGACGGTAGAGCAGTATGTGTTAAAATTTAAAATGCAACTCCACTTGTGAATATCTGCCTAGAAAGTCACACACACGGGCACCCTAAGCGGCATGTCAAGATCTCTCTCCCCTCTCGGCAAGTAAGCCAGTCCTTACTGCCTCAGTTCACTGCAAAAGGGAAGAACTGGGGACAAGACTGCCCATCAAGTGTGGTACAGTTAAAAAAAACTATGCTACATCCAAATCCGATATTCAATAAAGTCTGTTACTGACTGAAAAATTAGTATTGTCATTTTTGGTGATTCAGTAAGAGATGAGAACAAATTCAAAAAGTGATCTGAATTCTGGTTTTTAATATCTGTTCTGTTGTGACCTCAACAAAATGATGACAGGACTATCTTGGCAGAGGGCAGTATATTATGAATTTCTCTACACAGTATCCCTTAGATATCAGTCAATAACTCATGATCAACCAAAGATTTTTATAGATAATTTTAGATGCATGGTAGTACAATTAATCTGGTATCTTCTCTGACAAAAATATTCATAGAAACCAACTTCTAAAAAAATGTGCTTATAATTGAAAACCAAATGCTTCTCAACCATCCAAAATAAATTTATGTGACTTTGCTTAATACTATAAACTCCAACTATAATCTTGGTTCAGACCATTTTTATTGACAATTACTCCTGAGCTTAAAAAACAGAAACAACTTTTTAAAGAACAGTGGGATGATAAAGTCAGCTGCTGATGGTTCTCACGTGCGCTCACTCTGACACACGCCAGGCTGGGCACTGCCGGTTTGCTGGTATCACAGCAGATTTTCTGCCTATTTCCACTATTGTACTCATCAGACTTTCCCCTCTCATTTGATAAGAGAAAATGCTAGAAAGGCACAGGAAAAGAACATTTTTACCTCCAGGCATTCTGATCAGCATTTCTTACCTTAATAGTGAGTGTGAGTGTATACCACTTTTTGGCCGTAACATCAACATGTCCTGAAGCATATATGAACCATCCAGCTGAAACACAAATAAGATTATCTTAATTGGTATATTTTAAAAATCTAAATCGTAGAATCACATAACTCAGTGGGGGTTCCCAGGTGGCATTTGTATTAAGTCTTAATAAATTTCTGTGTTTCCAGATCCAAACTGATTTCAAACAAAATGTCCTTCATTCAGGCATGCATTGCTCAGGCAAGCATGTACTGAGATCCCACTCTGAGCTATCTACTGTATGTGAGCTCACAAGACAATCAGTGAAGTAAACTTAGAGACCAACCGTAGTATGAGCTAGCTTCTATAGTTCAGGTATATATACATGATTGGATTGAATATTGAGGATAAGAAGTAGTCAAGGACACTATAAGATTCACAGCTAATGTAATGGATCACATGGTAATAGCATGAGCTGAGAATTAAAGAGAGAAAATAATGAAGTGATTTGGTGATGTTTTATATGCATGCCTGAGATAAACCCAGGATGAGATGTTGAGTGGGAAGTTTAAAACACAGATAAATGGGGGCCTAGTTTAATGATGCCAATTTAAACTCCTAGCTCCAGTTCTGCCGCTAACTCATTTTGAGACCTCGGACAAATTGATTAACCTTTCTGGCTGTCTGCTTTGGATTGTAAAGTCAGCGAGGTACCTTCTAGATTGGTCAAGGTATGATTATGCAATTCCTGCTCTAATGTTCTTATTTGCTCTTTAATTCCTATCTTATTTATGGAGCCCTTTTCCTCTTAGGAAGAAGCAAAGGGCAGCAAATTATAGGAGAGAAGATTTTTTTCATTAATGCAAGAGGGAAGTCAAGAGACAGAGAACCAACAAGAGTCACCACCAATAAGGTCAGGCTCAGTGGAGTGGTGTATATACCAAAGCCAAAGGGTATCAGATGGAATTCAACTGGAACTTATTCTAAGGATGCATTCTAGATAAAATACTTCTACATGAGACAGAGGCTGTCAAGATAGATGATAAAAGTCAAACGCTTTCAAGTTACTAACTTAATTAGGACATAGGATTTTCCCATTTTAAGCGGGTCCCTCCCTTTCCTTGCATTTCCATCAGCACCTGAGCAACTTTCTTACAGTCTAGCCTTTGACTTACGGTGCTTCCTGAGCATTCTCTCCCTATTACTACCACTCGCCCCAGCCTGTGCAAATCCTACCCTGGCAGCCTAGTCCAACTCTGTAACACCCAAAAACATTTTGTATGATTTTCTCTTTTACTGAACTGCCTCTCTCTGTACTAATTAACTGTACAATTTTGAATCTTTGGTATTTGCTTACATGTATTGAATCTCTTCCTAATTAGATGTCCAACACCTTGAGGTAAAGCTCTTTCATTACTACCCTAGGTAACAAGCAGATGCTCACAGTAGCATACCACATAGTAGGCCATGTGCTCTAGAAGAAGTCACTTACCTAGATCCCTTGTAACCCTGTAGGTTCCATTTGCAAAAATCCAGAAGAAAACTCCCCAGGCACTTCTAATCAAGACACCACCTTTATCTACTCTTCCGGCAATGAAGACACCTCCCTTTTCAGGGTTCTCTATGTAAACATCACACTTTATCATCAGATTGGACCTGCAGAATGAACTTGTTAGTTAGTGCTTTCAATTATACCATTCTGAATGCAGCACAAATGTGTCATTTCACAGCCATATGCTTCCAAATCTCTAGTTGAGGGCACAATGTGATGTGCTAAGTCTGCACTCGTAGCAGAGATGGGCTTTGAGAATTTTCATTGATCAGATGGTTGCAAGTTTCATGTGACTGAAGTCAAGTTGCTTCATTGCCTCTTTTAATGAATTAGTGGAAAATAGTATGTACTGCTTTGAGTTTCTTAAGAACGTATTTCTTGTTTCTCTAAAATAAAACAACTTCTCATCCTAAGAATGTAATATTAAAAGTATCCTTTTCTTCCTAGGAATATATGAAAGGTAAGTGTCCACACAACTCCGAACAAATGGTTCATTAAATTTCCATCAGCAAAGAGAAGCAGTGAAGGCAAAGCCAGGAGCTTCTGGGAGAACAATAGCTACTTTGGGGCTAATTTTTACATTTAACCCTAACAAGACTTAAAAGCTCCAGAAGAAAGACCTAAAATTATTTCTCTGTAAAGACAGAGGCAACTTTCTATTGACTCTACAGTGGGGGTTTTCAAATTTGAGCAGCACTGAAATCAGCCAGGGGGTCTTGTTAAATTCGGACTTCTGGTCCCACCCCACAGTGTCCTATTCAGTAGGTTTGGTACAGGTCCTTTGAATCTGCATGTCCTACAAATTCCCAGGTGATGCTGATTCCATTGGTCTGAGAATCCCTCTTGGAGAACTTCTCCCCAAAAGAGCATCTCTGTCTATAGAAAGGCAGCAAAACTGTGATTCTGGGATAACTGACAGGAATATAGTGAAGGAGGGAAAAGATTCAACCCTAAGAACTATGAGAGCTTTAACAAGGAGCTGTCGACCAAGCCTCCTTTCACAAGTGCTACTAGATAATTTGTGCAATGATAGAACCACCCCAAACCAACACAGTCTCTGAAAATAACTCACCTCCTACTCAAAATATAATTGCAAGTGGAAAAGAAAGAAAGCCTGCACACAGCCCAGTAGTAAATCAAGTGATTCATCTAAAATAAAACCAAGAATGCCAAGAAATATATTTTGGAAATGTGGGAAAATTGGATATAGAATTATGTGGTTTTCACATGCCATAGTGTTTCTTATCAGTGAATTTTATACAATGAAATTTTAGTATATAAAGTTAAATATAAAAATGAAGTACCTACAAGACATGCACAACAATCAGGAAAATCCACATTTAATCATCTAATCAAAGCTGGGCTACTATGCAGGAAAATCAAATGCTAAGTAACTAAAGCCCAGTGTCTCTCATATGTCCTCCCACAGTAGACAGAGCTTTTCTCTCTGCAGATGAACATCTGAATGAAACCACAAAGGATCAGCATTATTCTTATAGCTCCTCCTGTCCTTTAGGGTTCATCTAAGGCTTGAAAGTGCTACAGATACTGTCAGCACCATAAATTTATTCTGTTTAGAGTCAGAGTGAGAGAAGATCAAACTTCCTTTTTTATGTCACATTCCAGAATAAGCGATTCCTGCATCAGAACTTGCAGGCAATTTTACAGATAATGAATGAAATAGAAAAGTTAGCTTTAGTCTTCCACAGCTATAATCTCTCAGTAGTACTGAGAGAACAAAAACAAGCCAATATATTAAGCAAATTGATCAAAGGGATGCAGAATTTAGATGTGTGCAGGAAAGGTAATTTTGTGATTGTCTTCAGATCCTAATCGAAGCTTACCCACAGGAAGAAAGGTCTTAAGGAACTTTGGTAAAGTCTAGCTTTTGCAGTCAAATTACTGTGCTGGTACTTAACTAAACCTAGCTTTGAGAGAGGAAGTTCTACCACAAACACTATTCTAAGAACTGATAGAACTGTGCCTGCAGTGAGAGGTGATATATTAAAATAGCACCATAAACTACACTAGTTTTTCTCTTCCTACTATTAGGAAGAAGACAATGATTAAAATGAGGCTGTGAAATATACTCCAAAGAGTATGGGCTACAATGCCAAAGAAACCTGACCTCTTGCCCTGGTTCTGGAACTTACAGTATGGGATCTTGGGCAAGTCTTTCCCTGAAGCCTCAACTTCTCAGTCTGTAAAGTGGAGAGGATGACCCTTACCCCATAAGGTGGTTGTGGGATGCATATAGCTGGCTAGGGATAACCCAGTTTTCATTCTCTCCTTTCCCCACAATAAGTGGGCAGTGCAACTGGAGAACAAAAATGAACATGGGATGTGTGTGGATCTCTGAATAGATCTGGCTGCCTCAAATCCAGGATGAAACACTGGGAATTAGCACATAATAAATAAGAGGAGACCAAATGTGAAAGGGTCTTGGAAGTCAGGCACACAAGTGTAAATCTGGTTCAGTAGCAGGACTCACTGCACACTCCTAGGCAGTGGAGTAACATGAAGAAAGTGGGGCTTAATGAGGATGAAACAATCCTTTCTTGGCATGCATAATTGCTACGTCTGGGTTCTTTTTATTCCAGAACATGCCTTTCTTTCCCTCTCTTCCACTTTCTCTGTGCTCTTCTTCCACATCTCTTTACCCAGTACAACAGTAAAGATTGAGAACTGCCACTTAGATACTGCAAAATCTTTAAAGTTACGGAAAGGTTTTGTTAATCTTTGGATGGTACTCTACCTCACCTCTACATCTGCAGTTAAAGAGTCTCCCAATTTTTCTAGAGTTCCAGCCAGAAACAGGTTCAGAAAGAGCCCTATGTATTATTCATGGGCATGAGAGATAAGGGTTACTGCAGAAAGTTAAAGGTTTCCCATGGTGGCTTGTTTCCAAACTGTTGACCAAAATAATGGGGCCCATCCCTTAGACACTGAAGCCCAGACACCTGTCTTACAAGACCACCATCTCAAATGAGGAAATCACAGACCCCAGAGACATGACCAGAAATATGTCCACTACAGAGATGCTGGGATAAACGGCATTTCTGTTGTGTAAAAAGACACACCACCGGAGCTCTCCTAAATGAGGCAAGAACTCCCCACAGTGCTGAAAGCGCCAAGGGATCCAGAAACTCTGGGTAACTGAAAGGTTCTCAAGACTTCTGGCAGAGCTTGGGACTAGAAATGCAATCTATAACAGGGTGTAAGAAAATACAGATGGGATGAAGACTTTCCATAGCGTTCCCCAGATACACCATTCAAGGCTCTTCTCAGAATTATCTTCTCTTCCCTGCTGAATTTCCAAACAGACACGGCTGTTTGGTCACTTGGCATTAATAGCTACCATCACTAAAGCTGGAATGCTTGTATTTTATGTTTCACAGTAGAATTATACTAGTTAAAAAAAAAATAGAAAAGAAACACCTAAAACAGGTAAAATAAGTCAGTACCCAGGAATTCCACAACTAACAGGATAAGGGGAAGTTTTGCTTTGGTCATTATATTTTAAGAATAAGCATAACTTGTTTCTTTATTAAATGTGTAAAGAAAAGAGTTGAATTCACGAGCCAACTAAAAGCTGATTTGCTTTTTACTATTGCCATCTACTGTCATCTGGTAAATGGCTTTCCTACTAAGGTTAAAACAGTGTAATTCTAGATTGGACCCAGCAGATGGCAACACCAGACCAATAAATCAACTCTTCCGCAAAAGCAAAAAGAACCCGCAAATCATTGTCTATTTATAAACAAATATGAAATTACAATTGGGTCCAAAAGTCCTCAATTTTTATATTAGAATCAATCTTCTCCTGCAATAATCACTATTATGTTGGGCAAAGCTGAGGAAAGAACACCAAGGCAGCAACGCACCATACCTGTTAGGTTCTTGGACAAGAAGGGATCATTGAAAGACTTCACCTTCAGAATGTACCCATCAACATTACAAGCCAGAGCTACGTTATTTCAGTGAGATCTACATTAATGACATCAAGGCTACATACCATGTGTAATCTCCTATAATACTGATCGTGTTGTGTGCATCAGCAGCCCAAGTGATGGGTCGTTGATTGAGAACCTGGCGTAGCGTGAAACGATGCTCTCCAGGGTCTTCAGTATTCACAAAGTACTCAAATACACCAGTCTGATCAGCAAAATTTGGGGCTTCACTAAAAAATGGGTCAACTGTTGAGAACAAAATGAATTCTCTGTTTAGTACCCAATCCTTATAGAGTCTCTCCTCTCAGGTATTTTATTGTATTTGAAAAGTTTTAAATAAGTAAATGATACCTACAGCCAAAGTTTTGGATTTAGGTTAATAAAGAGATAATTGATATTTATATCATCACTATTAAATCAATATGATCAGTGTTACATATTTAATCAATGTAACTGCTTAAGAGGAAAGATCATGAATTTCAGAGTAAGGTAGACCTGGGTTCAAATTCTAGCTCAGTGTCTCCCCATGAGCAAGTTGCTCAATTGCCTCAAGTTTCCTCATGTCCAAGTAGACAAGAAGAGAATTAAATGAAAGAATGTATATAAATCATGTACATAAGACAGCACCTAGCAAGGACTCTGTAAGAATAGTTTCATTTCTAACATCTGTCAAACATGGTTCTAAATCATTGGTCACAGTTATCCAATGAGAGAACATTAGAAAAGGTTCATTATATCAGAATTTATAAATCACAAATTTTCTTCTTTTACTAAAATGAAGCAAAAACCAGTTTGGGGCCTAAGCTATCTATCAACCTCCTCTTAGTTTTATTACATTACAGTCTTGCAATGACAAAGGCTAGAGAACAGCAATTTAGACATGCATCTTACAGCTATTTTGTGCTTCATGCTTTTTCAAGATCATCACATCATTTGAGAAATTAAGAACCCTATTAAGTAGTTCTAAAGCTTGGCTTATAGTTTATACCTTTAGTTTTTAGTTTATTTTACAGCCAGTTAAGATCATATATAGATTTAATTTAGAAATTTAGATTTAGGGTTTAGAAATGCCTTTGGTCTTCAGGTCACAGAAGAATTTGGGTGTTGACAGAAGTCCTTCAACCCCGTAACTAGATCACTTCCCACATAGATTTCATGAAGGCAAGATCTGCTTTTGCCAGCAGAGACCTGAGACTGATTGCGATGGCTGGCAATCATGGTTGGCAAAATTAATGGTCCATCAAAGAGACCATTTCAGAGTTGTAAGAAAACACAGCACCAAGGTCCCCTGAGGTTCACTGCCATCTGTACTACCTGAATCCTTAAGGAATAAGTATTATTCCTCACATAAGAGGACCCCAGCACACAGTCCAAAGAGCCTTGGACTCCAACCAACCAGGAGATCATTTCCCGGGCGAAGGAGCCGAGCCGGGACCCTGCAGCAGTGAGCAGGCAGCTGGCAGGAGTCTCCAGCCACAGTGGAACAAACAGCCCTGCAGCAACAGGGGGTTCAAGGGACTCCTTCCCTCCTTGTCTCCTCCAGCTACAGGTTTTAGGGGCAGAGAACTGAGCCACCTGACCCTGCCTGTGAGGTCCACCATCTATACAACTACACCTACCAGTCAACAAGTTTTGTCACCTACTGAGAGACTGAGGACTATAACCACATGACCACACCTCCTAACTGTTCAGTTTTCCTATATTACCTGTTGTCAAAAGCTTTTCCAATAGCTTTAGGATGGATCTTACTAGAAAGCCGGCAGAGTACAAATACAAAACTCCCGGGCACAGCTAGAGGGTGGAAGGTGAGCTGGATCACCCAAGGACAGCACAAGGGCCCTCGGCACTCTGGTTGCCAGCACACGGAAAGACAGGTATTCAAGTTCCTTAACCTCCACACAAGAGGAAAGTGTCCAAAGGGCTTTCACGAGATACGGATAATGGGGCAGTAGCAGTGTTACAAAAACAAGTTAGGATTGTAACTTCCATCCCGACAGTGCAGTCTGTGTTTTTCCAGGCCCTGAAAACAGGGTCCTCAAGCTGAGATCTACCTTGAAGCACCACGAAGTAAAGACTAGGCCACATTTCCACATGGAGATTTACAGCTCAATGGATGCGCTCTCCGCAGCCACTCCACCATGCACCGGGTCGGCAGGCAGAAATCTGCCCACAACTACTAAAAATGGAACCAAGTTAAGTTTGAGTGAAAAAACCTTACCAACATTGAAATCATCCTTGTAGCTACGAGGGAAGGGCTGGGATTTGGGGGGCAGCGTGTGCCTGCCTTTGCTGCCCGTGGTGAGGGTGGTGAGCGTGAACAGCTCATCCTCCTGCAGCTCCAGTGTGAAGGTGCCGCTGCTGTTGAGGAGCTGAAGAAAGAAGGGCTGTGGTCAAGGCCAGGGGCCCTGGCTCATCACATCTGTGAAAATAGCTTTTTAAAAATAAGCTTAAAGAAGGGTCTAATTCATTTCTGCCAGACCTTCCTAAGTACTTCTGGGGGTGACACGGAATCTTTGACCTCGGAATCTTTTTTTAATTATTTAGAAGACTTTATAAAATTTCATACATTATAAGAAGGATTTTAAAAGAATTTCACACGTGGAGGGAAGGAGGACTAGATGATTCCAAATTTTATTTCTATTAGTCAATTGTTTTCCATTAACTCCTCAACGCTTGTGTCTATTCAATACAGGTAACAAAGAGATCTGCTTATTTATTTTTTAAGATTTTACTAAGCAGAAAAATCCATAAAGGCTCTTTGTTTACTCAGTTGTTAATCACGGAAAACCTTTTACCACAAAGAAAAAGGGTTCTACTCATTATACGTTCAATATATATTTCAGTCAGCAAGTTAGGCTTATGCCACATTTATGATCTTGGCAACTTAATCTCTTTAAACCCCAATCTCCTCATTTACAAAAAGAGAAAGAAAATACATACCTCACAGGGCCCTTGTGAGAATTAAATGAGATGATGTTTATAAAGTACTCAGCTCAGTGAGTGACTTTTGAGAAACACTCTCTATATCATAGCTCTTCTATGATAAATGCAGACCTCTGAAGACACTGAAATCCTTTGCATAATTTTAATGCAGGCATTACATACATGCCCATTTTATGAAATTTGAGGTTTTTTTCCTACTTTGAATGAAAGGAGTTTATATCATATCTTCACTTTAATAATAAATCATCAGTCAGATCTAGGAAATATCTAACACCATATTCTGGCTCAGGAATAACCCCAAATGATATCATTTTCCCCATGTCCCCATGGAGAAAATCATTTTATTATGCTATTTCTAGCAATTTGTTGTACAAAAGGTGGAAATCTTTCTTTTCTTTAATATTAATACGAAATGGGTTCAATCACTGATAGTAACTAGTTGAATCACAGAACATTAATAATTATAAGAAAAAGAACAGATTCATGTCAATTAGGTGAAGGGATATGCTTGTTTAGACCAATTCATTCTTTGACACTTTCTGAGAAACCGCCAGGAGCTAAGCAGTATAGCCGCCACCTGAGATAAAAAACTAAATGCACAGGGCCCCCATCCTCAAGGTGTCCACTGTAGCAGAGGCGTTTAACTAGCTGAGCATATATGCCCAGCGGGCTGTCAGCTAAGTCTGGCGGAGCAAGCTCCAGAGGAAGAGACACCCGAGCTGAGTCTTACAGGATAACAAACGTGAGGAGATGACATTCTAGGAGGAAGAAAAAGCATGGACAAAGTCACAGAGGTACGTAAATTTGTGTGCCATGCTTTGAAAAATTCAAGTATCGTCTGTGAGAAGAGGCCAGTTTAGTAGGACACGCATACAAAAAGGAAAGCCGTCTTCTACTCCTTTAAGGTGATAACAAAGGTCCTGTACTACACTAAGGGATGGGAACTCACAGGAAAACTCAGAGGTGCTTTGAGCGGTGGAGCGACCACGCTCAGATCTGCGTCTAGATATACCACAGTAGCAGTGCACTGGGTGACCTGGAGGGAGTCAGGCTGAAGGCTGGGAAAAAGAAGGTAGCCTCTGCAACCCAGGAGAGAGGTAATGAGGAACTGAAACGAGCAGCGGCAGCGGAATGGAGAATGAGGAATGGGTGAGAGAAATCCGTGCCTGACAGAATCGTCTATGCTTGATCACTGGTCCTACATAAAGGGTGAGTGAGAAAGACTCAAGTGAGACTAATTACTGACTTGGGCAGCCAAGTGCTGGTGGTACCATTCATCAAGACAAACTAAATACCTAAAAAACAAACACACCTATAAATATAGACTTCTTACTGCTTGAAGAGGATTTCTATTTTTCAAACCAGTTGGGGACAACTTTCTCTCTATTATGCCTCAGCCATAAAATCAAATATAAAATTAAAACTTCTTAATTCATTGATCATATTTCTGTTCCCTTTTACTGTCACAAGGCTCAAAATATAGGAGTGTATTTTATAAAACTACCCATAGAGAATCCAATTGTTTAAAAAGATGTCGCTGAGATGGTTTTCCAAGCTTGGTATACCACACATGTAGCTCTGGTATTTCACTCTGAGGACAAAACACACACAAAAAAATGCATAGCTGAGTGACTCATCATACCCTCTTGGGGGATTTCCAAAATTAGCACCAGCAAGAATGAACCAATGACATCATGTACTCTATTTACCAAAAGACCCACCTCAAATTTTAAATAATAACATTTTGAAAATAGGAAGACACTATTCAAGCAAATAGTGTATTTCCTATAAATACTATAAACTTTTGGTAAATGAGAAGATTTTAGTGCCTCTGCTTCAAAAATACTCATTATTATACCTGTATAAAATGCTTTTTAAGAATAGTCTGGTAGTAAAAAACAAGTATTATACAATCAGTAGTCAGAAAGGCACACTATTATCTGTTTCAAATCTAAAAAGGCAGAAATAACAAGAGTCTGGTGCCTTTTTTAATATATACAGAGTACTGTAAAGGTCAATGCTCAAAAGTTCCCTAGACTACACAATTGTTGTTACTACCAAAAAGAACAACTTTCTTGCAAGTGACTTTTGTTAAGTGTTCTTTAAAGCCACAGAAAGCTTTACCTCCTAGTGGCTCCTGTATAGTTTAACTAAATCCTGGCAGCAGAGGGAAGATGCCAGAGCACTTATCCATTCATATGCAAACTCTTATTAGCCCCTAACATAAAACCTCACTTAAGAATTGCTGGCCCATGATAAAATATACAAATTCTTTAATCAAAACCAAAATAAAAGGCCCACATATTTACTTACAAAAGAACCCTTAAGAACGAAGGTAGCAAATTGGTGAGACACACTGAAATAAGGAAGAGGTGGCCGTATACATACAGAATGTTTATGGCTCTGAGGGGAAAAAAAGAAAATAACATAAGTTATGCAAATAACATACAAGCCACCTTAGGAAAAAGTAGTTAAACATTTAACAACCCAAGACTAACAGAAATGGCACCCACTAGGTGAGAAGTATAAATTTACTTCACATTTTTAAAGATTTTTTTGTGTGTCACTTTTATTGAATGTGTATTATCTGTGTCTCATCAAAATAAAGCTCAGTGGCATTCTGGCTGAATAAAACTTCAAATTTATGACTAAATCCCAGAGTCATCTATGGCACACACACTTATAAAAATCACTTTTTTAAGTGATTTCCAAGTAAAATACAAAAAGCAAACACTTGTGATATGTTCACTGAAAAGGACTCTCACTAAATATAGCCTTCAAATACATAACTAAAATCAACTAAATATATATAACAAATCGCACTGTCAACACAACTTTCTTTACTTGACACTATTATGCACTAGAATCAAAATAAGTGTGAGATATAATCCTAATTTTAGAGGATTCAACAATCACACAGCACTTACAGTACAAGGTTCTCAGCCAGGCTTCATGGACAATCACAATTATAATTAGAGATTTCAATACCTCACTCTCAGTAATTGAGATACAACTAAACAGGAAAATCAACAAGAATACAGATAATTTGAACAACACTACCTGGATTGTCATCTATAAATCACTTCACCCAGCAACAGCAAAATGCACATTCTTTTCAAACACAAGGACCATTTCCCAAGGTACACCATATTCTTTGCCATAAAAGAAGTCTCAATAAATTCAAAAAGATTTAAGTTACACAAAGTATGCTCTCTGACAATGGAATTTAAAGCAGAAATAAATAACAGAAAAATCTCTAAAAAATTACAAATTAACTAGAAACTAACAAATTTATAAATAATCTACGGCTCAAAGAAAAAACTAAAATAAAAATGGAAATTGGAAAAAAATTTGAGCTGTATAAAAATAAAAAACACACATATCAGTATTTGTGGGAGCCCCTAAATAACTACACAGGAGAAATTTAGCACCAAACACCTCGATTAGAAAAAGAAAGGATTTGAGACTTCAGCTTCTACCTTAATATACTATGAAAAGAGCAAATTAAAACCAACTAAGCAGAACAAAGACAATAATAAAGATCAAAGAAGAGCTCAATTAAACAAAACCCAGAAAAACAGAAGAGAATAATCAAGAAATCAAAAGCTGATTCTTTGAGAAAATCAATAAAACTAATAACTTTCCATCTACACTCATCAGGAAATCAGGACAAAAAGAAAATACAAATTATCATTACCATCAGTAAGAAAGGTGATATCACTACAGATTATACAGATATTAAAAGACTACTAGGGAGTACCATCAATAACTTAATGCCTGAAAGTTAAACAACTTGAATGAAATGGAAAAATTTCTTGAAAGACACAAAAACCCAAAGCTCACTGAAGAAATGGACAAACTGAATAGCTCTGTATCTGTAAAGGAAGTTGAAATTATAGTTAAAAATATTACCACAAAGAAAACTGTAGCCTCAGATGGCTTTACTGGGAAATTCAAGACTTGAATTAAAGTATAACTCAAATAGGAAGTAAAAGCTAAGTCAGAGTTGTAAAAATCATGCCCCACATGTACACAAAACCCATCAACACAGGTCAGGGTCCTCAAGCTAAGGTAACCTCTGCGCAATCATGAGCTGACCATTACCTAAGCAGAGGCTTCAGTTGTAATACATGATAAAGCTTATAAATTTTATAGAACTCATTGAGGAAATTCACTAATCAAATAAGCAACAAAGAACAAATACAAATGCTACAGACTGAAGAAAATCTGAACTCTAGAGTTGCTGCATCACATATGTAATATGACTAGTTTTCAACAAATAATTATAAGATTTGCAAAGAAACAGGAAAGAATGGTCCATAGATGGGGAAAAAAGTCATCAACAGAAACTATCTGAAAAAGCCCAGACATTATATATTAGACATTAGACTTACTAGACAAAGACATTAAATCAGGTGCTTAAAGATGTTCAAAGAACAAAAGAACGTTTCAAAAAAGATGTCAGAATAGGAGGGCAAGGTTGCAAATCACCAATACACACACCAAGGAAGCAACTACAGCAAATGCAACTAACCCTGAAAATTACCTGAAGAATGCAGAACAGACCATCTACAACCGGTGAAGAAGAGAAAAGACCACACAGGGTGAAGTGGCAAAGCTGCAATCAGTCAGAACCCAAGCCCTTCCCCCACCCCAGACCACAAGTGGAGGAAGCAGGGAGAGGATAAGTGTCAGGAACTCTGCACATCTGGCCCTGGAGATCTGCTCTGGGAACACAAGTCCATATTGCACTAGGCTTTGGTGATTAACAAGGCTGGACACAAGGGAGAGATGGAGGCTGAGGCTTCAGCTGCTTGTGGAGGGAAGGTATGCTCTGTCAGTCCCACTGAGACCCAAGACAGAAGCAGAAGTTTGAAAGATTTACCAGCAGTGGAAAGGATTCCAGAGAGGTGAGGGCAGGACTGAGCTCTCCTGGCAGGGGAAAGGGCAGGTAGACAGCTCCCCAGCCTTCCCTCAGCCACTGGTTGGGCAGTCACAGAAGCCTCAAAGGTTAGTGGCTCAGCCATGACATGCTTCCCTGTGCACTGTGAGCGCACCTTCCTGCTCCGCCCAGAAGTATCAGACCTTGCCACCCTGCAGGCAGAGGGAGGATTTCCCAGTTTTCTAGGCCTGTCTCAGCCCAATTAGAGAAGCACCTGCAGGAGCCAGCTCCAATTGCTATTTCATCCTCATGGCCCAGACCCATGCCACACTCACCTGAGTACCTGTCCCACCCACCCTGCCAGCCCAGCAGCACTGCCATCACTGCAGGGCAGGCAGAGGGTGGCCCTGCCCATGACAGACCCAGCACAAGCACTGATGCTCAGCTCACAATGGGCCGGTTGAGGTGAGCAGCCAGGGACTAACATCAGCTACTGTTGACAGACAGGTAGAAAGGTCTCCCTGCCCATAGCCCACCAACAGCAACGGGAGCTCCTCTGCAAAGGAGAACCAGGCACTGGTGAGTAAAGAGTCCTGAGCTTCTGGGCACCACAGGATGCCTTCTTCATAAAGCCATTACTCTCTAGACCAGGAAGCACAGCAGACCCATCTAATACAAAGGGAGAAACACAGAAACCCTGACAAAATGTGGGGGCAGAGGAATATGTTCCAAATAAACTACAGGATAAGACACTAGAAAGAGGGCTAAATGAAATGGAGATCACCAATCTTCATGATAAAGATATCAACATAACACTTGTAAGTATGCTCACTGATCTGCAGAAAAATATTAAAGATCTCAGGGAGCTCAGGGAGGACTTCAAAAAAGAGGCAGAAGAGCTGAAAAAGAGCCACTCAGAGCTGAAAAATACAGTAACTGAAGTGAAACATACAATGGAGGGAATGAATAAGAGATTGCTGCAAGTAGAGGAGACAGTCCATGAGATGGAAATTAAAGGGTAGCAACACAACAAAGCTGAGGAACAGAGAGAAAAAAGAATCTCTAGAAATGAGAGGATGCTAGAACAGCTGTGTGACAACAATGAAACAATATTTGCATAATAGGGGTACCAGGAGGAGAAGAGAAAGATAAAGGGGTACAAAGTCTCTTTGAAGAAATAATTGCAAAGGAATTCTCCAATCTGGGGAAGGAAACAGACACCTAGGTCCTGGAAGCTCAGAGAGCCCCTAACAAAAAGAACCCCAGGAAGATAACACCAAGACATATAATAATTAAATGTGTGGGGGAGAAAGAAGAATAAAAAAGAAGTACTTTTAGATTGTGTTTGAAATAGAGCAACCATCAACTTAATACAAACTGTTGTATATTTAGGAAACCATCCATGAACCATATGGTAACCACAAACGTAAAACCTGTAACAGACACACCAAAAAAAATTTTTTAAAGAGAAATCCAATCACAACACTAAAGGAAAACATCAGAAAAACAAGAGAAGATATGACAAGAAGAAAGTAACAGAGAGGAACTTAAAAAAAAAACAGAAAACTTTTAATAAAATGGCAATAAATACATACTATCAATAACTACTTTAAATATAAATGGACTGAATGCACCAATCAAAAGACAGAGGGTGGCAGAATGGATAAAGGAACAAGATCATAGGCTTCCTAGAAGAGACACATTTCAGACCTAAAGAGAGACACAGACTGAAAGTGAAGGCATGGGAAAATATACTTTATGAAAATAATAAGGAGAAAAAAGGAGCAGTGCTACTTCTATCAGACAAAACAGACTTCAAAATAAAGAAAGTAGTGAGACAAAAAAAAGACATTATATAATGATAAAGTGGTCAGGTCCAACAAGAGGAGATAACAATTATAAGTATCTATGTACCCAACATAAGAACACCTAAATATGTAAAACAAATACTATCAGAACTAAAGGGAGAAATTGACTGCAACTCAATCGGACTTGAACACCACTTAGATCAATGGACAGATTATTCAGACAGAAAATAAATAAACAGAGGCACTGAACAACGCATGAGATAAGATGGACTTAACAGATATCCACATATCATTCCACCCAGAAGCAGCAGGATACACATTTTTCTCAAGTGTACATGGGATATTCTCCAGAAGAGATCACATACTAGACCAAAAGAAGAGTCTCAATAAACTCAAAAGCTGAAATTGTATCAAGCAACTTCTCAGACAATAGTATGAAACTAGAAATAAACTATATAAAAAAAACAAAACAAAAAACACAAACACATGGAGGCTAAACAACACGCTTCTAAATAATCAATGAATCAATGAACAACTCCAAGTAGAAATCAAGCAATACATGGAGACAAAAGAAAAAGATTACGACAATTCAAAATTTGTGGGACACTGCAAAAGCTGTTCTAGGAGAAAAGTACATAGCAATACAGGCTTACCTCAAGAAGCAACCACAATCCAAAATAAACAGTCTAAACTCACAACTAAAGAAATTAGAAAAAGAAAAATAAATGAAAGCCAAAGTTAGTAGAAGGAGGGACTAATAAAGATCAGAACATAAACAAATAAAATAATGAATAAAACAACAGAAAAAATCAATGAAAACAAGGTGTGGTTCTTTGAGAGGATTTTAAAAAATGGACAAACCCCTAGCCACACTTATCAAGAAAAAAAGAGAGAGGACACAAATAAATAAAATCAGAAAAGAAAAAGGAAGAGTCACAACTGACACCAAAGAAATACAAAGAATTATTAGATAATTCCATGAAAAATTATATGCCAATAAATTGAGCAACCTAGAAGAAATGCACAAATTCCTATAAAAGTACAACATTCCAAAACTGACTGAGGAAGATAGAGAAAATCTGAATAGACCAATTACTAGTAAAAAAATTGAATTGGTAATCAAAAAACTCCCCAAAATATTCCAGGTCCAGATGGGTTCACAGCTGAATTCTACCAAACATTTAAAGACGAGCTTATGCCTATCCTTCTCAAAGTATTCCAAAAAGTAGAAAAGGAGGGAATACTTCCAAATTCACTCTATGAGGCTAACATCATTCTAATAACAAAGCCAGACAAAGACACTACAAAAAAAGAAAATTTTAGACCAATATCCCTGATGAACATAAATGCAAAAATTCTCAACAAAATGTTAGCAAGCCAAATTCAAAAATACATCAAAAGGATCATCCATCATGACCAAGTGGGATTTAGTCCAGGGTTTCAAGGATGGTACAATATTCATATATCAATGTGATAAACCACATTAAAAAAAAGGAAGGACAAAAACCACATGATCATCTCAATAGATGCTGAAAAACATTTGACAAAATTCAACATACATTCATGATAAAAAAATTTCTCAACAATATGGATATAGAGGGAATTTACCTCAACATAACAAAAGCCATATATGACAAACCCACAGCTAACATCATCCTTAATGGCAAAAAAGATGAAAGCTTTTCCTCTAAGATCAAAAACAAGACAAGGATGTCCACTCTCACCACTTTTATTCAACATAGTATGGGAGGTTGTAGCCACAGCAATAAAACAAGACAAAAAGATAAAAGGCATCCAAATTGGTAAGGATGAAGTTAAACTGTCACTATTTGCAGATGACATGATATTACATAGAAAACCCTAAAGATTCTACTAAAAAAATTATTAGAACTAATAAATGGATTCAGCAAAGTTGCAGGATATAAAATTAATACACAGAAATCTGCTGCATTCCCATGTACTAACAATGAACTAGCAGAAAGAGAAATCAGGAAAACAATTCCATTTACAATTGCATCAAAAAGAATAAAATACCTAGAAATAAACCTAACCAAAGAGGTAAAATACCTGCACTCTAAAAATTATAAGACACTGATAAGAGAAATTTAAAAAGACACAAATAAATGGACCTCTGTCCCATGCTCGTGGATAGGAGGAATTAATATTATCAAAATGGCCATTCTGCCCAAAGAAATTTAACTTACATATTTAATACAATCTCTATCAAATGTCAATGGCATTCTACAATGAACTACAGCAAAGAATCCTAAAATTCATATGGAACCATCAAAGACCCTGAATAGCTAAAGCAACCCCAAGAAAGAATAAAGCTAGGAGTATTAGACTCCCTGACTTCAAGTTCTACTACATAGCTATGGTACTGGCAAAAGGACATGACCATACATCAATGGACCAGAATAGAAAGCCCAAATATAAACCCATGTATATATGGTCAATCAGTACGTGGTAAAGGAACCTTGACTATACAGTGGGGAAAATACAGCCTCTTCAACAACTGGTGTTAGGAAAACTGGACAGCTACATGCAAAAGAATGAAACTGGATTACTGTCTAACTCCAAACACAAAAATACACTTGAAATGGATTAAAGACCCAAATACGGGACATGAAATCATAAAATTTTTAGATAGGCAAAAATCTCTTGAACAAAAGCATGAGCAGTTTTTTCCTGGACACATCTACTTAAGCAAAGGAATCAAAATCAACATGAACAAGTGGGACTGTATCAAACTAAAAATCTTCTGTATAGCAAAGGACACCAAAAACAGAACAAAAGGCAACCTAGAGTATAAGAGAATGTATTTATGAATGATTTATACAATAAGGGGTTACCGTACAAAATTTATAAAGAACTCAAATGACTCAACACCAAAAAAAATAGAAATAAAAATTTAAAAATGGGTGGAACAGACATTATTACAAAGAAGAAATAAAGATGGCCAACAGGAAAAGATGCTACACATCACTATCCATCAGGGAAATGCAAATAAAAACCACAATGAGATATTGCATCACACCAGTCGGAATAGCCACTATCCAAAAGAAAAGAACTAACAAGTGTTGGCAAGAATGCAGAGAAAAGGGAAACCTCCTACACTGCTGGTGGGAAGGTAAACTGGTGCAGCCACTATGAAAAGTAGTATAGATATAAAAATTCAAATTAGGAATTCAAATTAGGAATACCATGCACCCAATAATTCCACTTCTACGAATTTACCTTAAGAAAGCAAAATCCTGATTTGAAAAGATATATGCACCTTTATGTTTATTGCTGCATTATTTACAATAGCTAAGATATGGAAGCAATCAAATTATCAACAGATAAATAGATAAAGAAGAGGTGGTACATATACACATTAGAGTATTATTCAGCCATAGAAAAGAAAGAAATCCTGCCATTTATGACAACATGGATGCACTTGCAGGGTATTAGGTTAAGTAAATAAGCCAGGTGGAGAAAGAAAAATATCATATGATTTCACTTATTTGTGAAATCTAAAAACAAAACAAAACAAAATGAACAAAATAGCAGTAGTCTCATAGACACTGAGAAGTGACTGGTGGTTTCCGAAAGGGTTGAGGTGGGTGAGCAGGGAGAGTGAGAGGAATAAAGGGGAACAAAAATTCTCAATCATAGTATAAGTTGGTCACAGGGATGGAAGTGCGGCATGGAGCATATAGGCAGTGACTCTGTAACATCTTCCTATGTTGACAGATAGTAAAGGTTCTAGTTGGAGTGAGGATTTAATAATGCGTGTAACTGTTTAACCACTGTGTTGTATACTTGAAACCAATATAAGAGTGTGTATCAAGTATACAACTATACATACTTCAATGAAAAAAAGAACTAAAGAAAACCACATCTAAGGAACTGAAGGAGAGTTCTACTTCCAGAATGGCAATGTGAAGAGCTCCATGAGCCTGCTCCTAGCAAAACTGGTAAAAATTATTTAAAGAAAAATCAAAGGCTCGCCCTAGGGGCACATAACAAATAAACATTTATTCCAGAAAATCTACTAAAACTCAGTAAGGCCAGCAAGTCTGTCACATTTAAACCATGACCCTTTTTCTCTTAGCCCAGAGTGACATAAATTCCATGCCAAGGGTTTGAAGCCACAGGGCTCCCTCCCCACAGGCTACCAGTTGAAGGCTATAGTATCTTTCTGGGAGAAGTAGGATGTCTGCATTTCTAATACCCCCTCCCCTCAGCTACTGGGTACAAAGGCTAAATAACACTGAGTGTGGCCTAGAGGCTGGGGGGCTCCTTCCCACTGCCCAGCTCCCATTCAGGGGCTCATCTTGTGCAAGGCACACTGAGAATATTGAGTTCCCAAATATCTACCGTGTACCCTGCTCCTAAACCAGCAGTCATGAAGAGAGAAACACACCTTTGTCCTAACTCCTAGTTTCAAGTGTTGGCTCAGGGATTTTTGTTCAGGGAAAGAGACAGAACATAAAACTGAAAGCTCAGATAGTCTCCCCAAAGGAATTAATTGCAGAGCATGGATACATTGAAGACTAAGAGCACTCAGAAATAACAGAAGTTTTGTGGGAAGCAAATAAGAAGAGTGCGGTAGCTTCCTTTGACACATAAGCTAAACAGCCCAACTAGTTTGCCATGGAGAACCACAAAGAGACACAGCCAAGAAAAACCCTCTGGACGTCAGAATAAACCTAAAACACTAACCTCAAAATAGACCTCTGCTAATAAGCTGGAACTTAATTGGGTCCAGGTTGTGGAGCAACTTAAGCCCTTGGGCACTGTTGGAAAAAACAGGGCAATCCACCAGCAATTAGTGAAGCAACTAACAGAGAGGTGTGACAAAGGAAAGAGACAAAGAGGACCTTGGGAAGACTTCAGTCGGCCCAGGGTGATTGTACAAAGCTGTACCCTCTAAGAAGCCACATGTGTCCAAAGCTTCACCTTCTAAGAAACAACACTGAGGCTTTTCACAGCACAGGGGGAAATAAACCTCACTAAAATACTCCAGACAATCACAAGACAAACAAGCAAGCATGCTACCACAAACCCCAGAGCGGGAGGGGACCAGTACTCAGAGTTGATACGATATATTATATAAAAGGTCTGGCTTTCAACATGAAATTGTGAAACATTCAAAAAATCAAAAAGTGTGACCAATACAGAAACTGCCTATGAGAGCAACTAGATTATGGATTTAACAAAGATATCAGAGTAGCCAATATAAATATGTTTAAATAACTAAAGGAAACAAGGCTTAAATAAGGAATGTAAAGGAAGGTGTAATTACAATGTCTCATCAAGTAGACAATGTCAATGAAGTGATAGAAAATTTTTAAAGTGCTAAATGGAAATTCTGAAATTAATAATGTAACAACTAAAATGAATGATTCACTGGGTGCGGGGGGTCAACAGCAGATTTGAACTTGCGGAAGTAAAGAATTTGAAAACAGACTGATGTAGAAAGATGGTGCCATCTGAAGAACAGAGAGAAAAACAAAGTGAAGAAAAAGGAACAGAAACTCAGAGAAATGTGGGAGATTATTAAGTATACTGACATATGTATGTTCAATGGGACAGTAGAAGAGAGAGAAAGGAACAGAAAAAATATTGAAGCAATAATAGCTGAAGACTTCCCAAATTTGATGAAAAACACTGTACAGATCCAGGAAGCTTAACAAACTCCAACAAATGCCAAGAGATATACACAGAGATATCTAGTAAAAATGCTAAAAGTCAAAGACAAGAAGAAAATCTTAAAAACCGCAAGAGAAAACTGACTTACCACTTAGAAGGGAAACTCAGTAAGATTAATAGTTGACTTCTCATCAGAAACAATGGAAGAGAACACATTCAATGGAAAAAGCGTCAACCAATAATCGTATATCCAGCCAAATTATCTTTCAAAGAACAAAAGCAAAATGAAGAAATTTCCACATAAATTAAAAAATAAGAAAATTTGTTAGTAGAAGACATAGGACACAAGTACTCTTGGGGGTGGTGATGGATACATTCAGTATCTTGATTGTGTAAAATAAAATGAAATTTTTATGCTCCCCATGGTGATCTTACAGGCCAGGAGAGCTATGCAAGCTGTAGAGGCCTTAAGTCAGCCAGAACAACTCACGTTCTGCTGTGAAGATGCCGTACAGCCATTCTTCCTGAGTAAGAAAGATTAGCACAGCCCTCACTCATGGCTGAGAAGAGAAATGGCCTTGAATGTTCAAAGACAACAAACTGAATGGGGGCCTGCTTCTCATGTCCTTAGTAGAATTCTGTAGGAGAATGAGTAACAATTCTAAACCTTTCCTCCTTTCACACATAGACAGCATCAGAATATACACAGTTTATTCTTTTAGGAGACTAACCAAATATATCCTTGACACACTGCTTGACCTACAGATTAATGCAAACCCTTTCCTACACATATCCCCTGCTATAAAATGCATGTAAGCTTTCTCCAAAGAGCTACTGAGCATTCACTTAGAACTCTCATGATCTGGGTCATGGTCCTCAGTAAGATTCTCAGTAATCTCTTTCTTAATATAATAGTCATATTGATTTCAACCAACAATTGTGATGATGGTTTATGGGGCATATACCTGTTAAACTTACGAAATGGTGCACTTTAAGTATGTGTTTGAAGGGAATCAGAATATGCCTCCACAAAATGTCACTTTGGTATAAAGATTATTTTAAGTTCAAGACATACAAGATTCAACAGATGCAGAAAAAGTCTTTTCTGAGTTCAATTATCTGACTAAAAGCAACAAGATCTGGGAAATAAGACTGCCATAAATTCTTCTTCTGGGTGCAACTACTCTCAGAAAGGAAGAATGGGAACAAAGGTGATCCCAAATCCTTTCTCCAGGGGAGTTTTATGGCCCTGAAGATGGAAAGACCACTCATACTAGTAGACAAATATTATCATAAATTATCTTATCTATTTGTTCTCCTGAAACCCATTTTTCTTTCCAAAAAGTCATTTATTTTCCCATAAGTGCCCTTTCTCCCTCTCCCTATTACCTGGTAAGCTAGGTATATGAACTCAAATTCTAACCACCCCTCTGAGTTACTTTTCAGTTTCCCCCACATGCATGTGCATCACACATACCAATAAATTCTGTTTTCCTTTCTCCTGTGAATCCTTCTTTTGCCAGTTTAATTTCTGGGGCCCCAGCTACTAAATCTACATAGATACAGAAAAAAGGTTTTTCCCCTTTACATGGTGTTTATCATATATCAATTATTCAGAAACAGAGCTGTCTTTTTAAAGTGTTCAGTTGTGCTTTATGGTGTTTTTCCAATACTGCCAAAATGAGTTAAAACAACAAGAATTACCATAGTTTCAATGATGATGGTGAGGTTACCTAAGCCATCAGTAAGAGCTACGTAGCTTCCTCCTTTCTCTAAATGGCCAACTGTCTTCAGGTAATACCACCCTGGTTGAGTAAACTGAGTGGTGTGAGCTATAGAAAAGCAGAGAAAGACCCAATAAGATAAAAATGGTAATAATAGGGTTTCTTCAAAAAAAAAAAGCTGACTACTGATCTTGAGTCTAATTACTGATTTGAGCCTAATTGAGTCTAACAAACTATTTTCTATTTTGGAGGAAATACCAATCTCATGTTACAATGTTTGAATTAGTCCAGTCAAACATGATTATTGTGGGAAGATTCTTAGAATGACTGGTAAAAATATATGAACCACATTCTGTCAGTTTAAGAACACTGTCTTTTTTTTCTAAAAGTAAAATAAAGTTATCCTCTCCCAATCCTTTTCTTCATCTCTATTTAACCCATCCCCCCAAAAGAATGTTTAAAAAAGTTAATAATGCATTTCAAAAACTAAGCTTTATGGTTTCAAAGTTTATTATATTTACTGGATACTTCCAAAGCTGGCCCTGAATATGTACTGAACAATATTCCATGTCCCCACTCCACTCCGCAAAAACAGTGAAAAAAATCAGAAGAGTAAATTAGTTCATCTATATCATGTGGGACCAATGATTTCAACATTTCAACTTATTAGTTATCCAGTGAGGATATACAAGTCCAACTTAAATTTCATATTTTTGGGAGGACGATTAAGGGATATTGGAATAATGTCTCCACTATATGACTAATATCATGACTACAAATCTCTCTGAGGAAAAAGACAAACTCAAAAAGAAAATCACCAAAATAAAGGTTAAAAATGGAAACAAATTCACTTCAGATTCATGATTTTCCTATGAAAGCATTCAACCTTTGAAGAAATTGGGTTTCTTTTAAGATCACACTTACAATGTGAAAACAAAACTGTCCTAAATGCTTAATTTATTTATTAAAATATTATATAAAGAACTTGAATATTCTTCAACAGGACTTTTATTTTGTTTAAATTACATTAATTATTAGTATGGTTATATCCCCCTTCGTGGAAAAGTGATACCCTGCCATCTGTTGTCTGCATGATCTCTACTTCCGTTGCAACAACTAATGAATGATACCATAAAAAGAGTTTTGTATTTCAGTGGAAAAGGCACATTATCTATTGCCCTGTTTGTTGTCATTAAATCATTTTGAAACATGTAAGCTGTAGATAACTATACATGTAAATATACAGATAATATGTATATGTAAATTATATCCTGCCTGGTAAAGATTTCATTCATTTCCTCCCTTCTCTGCTGTGATTGATTCCCTTCCTTCCTTGCCTACCTTCCCTCCCTTTCAGTCTGTCTCCATCTGCAATTCACCTCAAATTCCTTTAATCCAAGTAAATTAGTACTGTTTTTACTTTTCCTTTGAATTAGTTGTTCATCTGCCTGGTTCCTTCATATCATATAAGTAATATAAAATCTTTAACATGTGCTCATTTTTGTGTGTGTGTAAGAGCCATGATTTTACCTTTTTCTAAAAATTAATCTCTAACAACACTCATCAGTAGATTTTGAGCACACTCTAAGCCATATCTCACATAACTTTTACATTGACTTCATTTAATAATTCAATAAATATAATATTTGTTAATCACCTAACATTTGTCAATCATCTACCTTTGATTTTGTTAGCACACTATCCTAATCATCAAAAGTATAATATAAATGAATAAAGTATCACCAAGACTAATTTTAAAACTTTTAGATATTCTGAGTTGTACGCAGTTTTACTTACACATCATTTTATTAGCAATTGTCATAATTTGTAATTACATATTTAGATGATTACTTCTGTCCGTCACTAGATTAATCTCTGTCCCTCTCCTCCTCCCCCTTTGCCTTACTTTTCTAACAGCCTAGTCTTAGAATAATCAAGAATGGAAAAAGTCATCTAGTTACCTAAAAGATCCTTAAAAATATCCACTATGGCAAATCTTGCTTACAACAGAAACACACACTTAAGTATGCACACATGCACACACACATATGGAGTTTTAATAAACCCTGCCAGTGTTTTCTGTTTTGTCTCAGAGAGAAATGTAGGAAGTGAGAGAAAGAATCAGAACCATACCTGATACCCAGATAGGAGATTCTACTACATAGTGTCCACTCCATGGCTCCTGAGCAGTCATTAATCCACATCGCCCATAAGGCAACTGTTCATAGTAACTAGCCACCAAATTCCAGGCAATTGTGCTAAAAGATTTGATAAAAGAGAAACACCAAAACAGCCTGATAAAAATATGAATGCCTACAAGCCTCTAGGAAAAAGAGCTTATCAGAATTTATATAAATGCATGTAAATGACTAAAAAATGATCACCCAAAACAAAAAAATATTAAGTCATAAGTTCATTGACATTTTGAAAAATCCAGTACTAGATACGTCTAAATATTTTTAATGATGAATCACATAATTTAAAAACACCAGTGTTTATGGGATGTACAATTTTTACTGAACAGTGGTGTAGCCAGAAGATGAATCATGCCCTACCTATACCAAACATGTCACACATTTGAGTCAAATACAAATAAACTCTTTGCCCACACCTGCTTTCCTTTTGAGTCAGCCTCCTTAATGCCCCAGTTTCATGACATAATTTTAGGAACTTGACTCTGAGCTGCTGCAGTTTTATATTTGATAACTCTTATAGAGTCAGACTGCCTGGGTTCAAATCATGGTACACTTAACCTCTCTGGACCTCAGTTTCTTCATTTGTAAAATGAGGATAATAATTATACCCAACTCGTGTGATTACTGTCAGAATTAAATGTACTAATGCATATGAAGAATACAGAACAAGATCTGGGCTGTAGTACTGCCATGATTCTGCTCCACCTATAGGTACTAATTGGGTCAGCTTGTTGATCTGTATTTTGACCCATTCTTTCACATGTCCACAGCTGGTGCTGAACCCCAAGATTGTGACTCTATAGTTCTCAGGAAAATCCAAGAGCAAAAGGGAAGCACTGGATCCTGGTACTGCTGGGTTCCTCACAGTTGAAAAAAAAAACCAGAGCTTACCTACAGAATTTTATTTGTCTTATGAGGTCCTCATCCATCATGAAATGACAGACTGACATTCCTAGAAAATCAAACCTTCAATTCTAATTTCAGAGTAGAAATAATAGACCCATTTTTCAAAAATACCTTCTACCAGTGGAAATTTTAAGAGTTCTCATGATTTTATCTATGGATTACAAGATTCATGGTATCTTCTCTGGCTGCTGATAGAAGTATAAATTAAAACCAACTGAGAGTATTTTGTAAGATATACAAAAGCCTTCAAAATCTATTTACCTCTGACCCAGACATTCATTCCATTCCTAAGAATACACCCTAAGGAAATAATCACAGATGCATCAAAGATATTTGTATACAATTGATCATTTTAGTGTGTACAAAGCTGTTAATTAAAATAGACACAAGCTCCATTTCTAGGAAGAGAATATTCAGTTAGGTGTGACACAATCTCCACATCAGTGCTTCCCAAACTTGTGTGGCATCCGAATCACCTGGGGCACTGACTGGGTCCCCAGAGTCCCAGGGCCTGTCCTGGAGATTCGAATTCAGTCAGTCAGGGCAGCTGCCAAGGAATCAGCACGAGTGTCTCGGGGGCTTCTGAGGACAAGGCAAGTTTGGGAAATGATGCTTTATGTAACAAAACACACATATCCATTAAAGATGATGAAGTGGAGGATACTTAAATATGAGAAAAAATCTGTAATTCCTTGTTAAATGAAAAGCAACTTATTTATAAAACATTATGTAGTATGGCTTCAATGTTGTATGAAAATTTTATCATATAAATATTAACAGGAGGACATACACCAAAATTTTTAAGGACAGTTATTTCCAGAGGGTAAATATATGGGTGACTTTGTCTCCATCTTTGTCCTTATATGCAATTACCATATTCTCTGTAAGGCATGCATTACCCTTAATACAAAATTAAACTACTGGAACCAAATTCCCCATGATAAGCATCTTTTCTTTCAAAAGAAGAGAAAGAACAAAGGCTGTAGAAGAATATATGAGCTTACCCCAATAGCACAAAGTACACACTGGCTTGCTTTTGTTCCATCTACCATTGTTTTGGAAAGCTATTTTGAATCAAATTACAATTAAAGCTTCTCACTGCATTTAAGAAATGCTTCCTTAAGAAATAAAAAGAGTTGTGTTCTCTCACAACAGTCTCTGTTTTGTAAACAGACAGTTACACAAATTAAATAATTCTATGAGGAAGCAATCAGGCAGACTGACAAATGAATAATTCACAAGAGAACTTGCCTGGTCTTTTCAAATGGTTACTGTCAGAATGAGGAAAGAAGGAAACTATTCTAGATTAGAAGAGATTTTAGGGGCATGACATCTAAATGAAATGCAAGATGCTTGAATGGTTCTTAGCTTTAACAAAAAAAGCTTTAAATGACATTTCTGGAGATAATTAGAAAAACTTGAATATAGACTAGCTATTAAAAATATTTTTTAATGTTCTTATGCTTTCATGTGTCAAAATGACAAAACGATCACATAGAAGAATATCCTTATGTTTTAGAGATACTAAAAATTAAGGGTGAAGTGTCGTATCTGTAATCCATACTTCTTGATTAAAATGTGTAGAGCTTGTCAAAAATCATAGAACTGCATGAATTTTACTAATATAAATTACATCTCACTAAGCCTGATTTTATTCAATACAGACTATATTCAAATACAGAATAATAGGAAGAAATAGCTGTAAAGCTGGAGGCTCCAGGGGAAGGGGTGAGCCTGCTGGACAAGCTCAGGCCTCACCAAACAAGGCGAAGAGACCAACAGGTTCCGGTCTGACAACATTCCTAACTAGAGCTCTCCCCCAAGCTAGAAGAGTAGTGGTAACTTTCCAGTACCTGGCTAAAGGCCAATGAGAGGCCCCCACGTACCCTAGGTGAGCCAATCCCCGCGCCACTGTACACATTTGCTCTCCCTCCCCCTGCCTTCTTTAAAAACTCAGCTGCCTGCCCTGCTGAGTGTGACTTCCCCAGCCTGTGATAACGTCACCTGGGAATTGTGCTCAAATAAACTGCCTGGCCCTTTGTTGCCTCTCATCGCCTGCTTATTTCGGTTAGAATTTATCTTACAATAGCTTAGGTATAGATGAAGCTGTAAGGCAAAGCATTTACAATCACTGAATTGAGTTTGTGAGAATATGGAAACCCACTGTACTTGTTTCTACTTAGATGTTTTGCAATTTTTCAGAAGAGAATGCTTTAGAAGTTTTAGTAACTTACGAAGTCATGTAGCCATTGATATAATTCTGATTCAATATGCGACCCCAGCAGCCTGCACCCACATCATTATTTAAAGTGCTAAAATCTTCAGAAGACCAAAGTTTCTTCCCAGTCAACGTCGCACCAGTTACTGTACAAGTCCCAGGATAATGAGCTCTAGGAAAGAAAAGGCAGAAGGAAATGGGAAAAGGTCAGAATGTGGCACTTATTTCTATTTGTTGAGTGAATGAAAATACATGTCTTCTCCAGAGTTTTTTATTTTACAACAATGGGCGACTTCCCAAATGATGTGCGAATGATTATAAGCATCTGCTTCTCGTCCTTGTATCTCAGGATGCCCTTGAAATAAGATAAACCTATAAGAACATATAGAATGGGAAGGAAGACTATCAATGGGTGAGAAATTTCTGTCTGTTTCTGGAAACCATTAAGTGGACGGAAGTGTGCTGACAGCTGGAGGAAGCAGAGGAGGCCACAGCCTGGAACTCTCGAAGAGATGAATGAGGTAGGGACAGGATTCAGAGTTCCCAGGGCAAGTAGAGAGCTGGGAACAAGAGGAAGGAAGGAGTAAAAAGGAAGCCAAAAATGAGACAGATGAATCAATTATATAAAGTAGCACCTCCTCTTCTACCCCCGCCCCTAGCAGAAAGAAAGACAGCCTGGCATTTACCTCGGACAAACACAAACAAAAACAAAACAACAAAACTCACAAGTAGTTCTTTCTTGAAAATAAAAGAATAAACTACTTGGGAAGACTACAAGTTATTATCCCAGAGCAATGGTGGTTCTCAACCTGGATGACTCTGCCTGGAGAAGAAGCCAGGGAAGGACAGGATTTCCTACTAGCTTCTAGTGAGTAGAGGCCAGAGATGCTACTAAACATCCCACAATTCACAGGGCAGGTCTCCACAACAAAGAATTAATTATCCAGTGAAAATATCAAAGTGCAGAGGTTGAGAAACCCTGCCCCAGGGGAATAAACCTCTCCCTTATTCTAGCATGAGAGAGGAGTCAAAGTATATTTTTTACTCCAGTAGTAAAATGCTGCCATCATGATTGAGGAAACAACTGATTATTCAATAAAAACGATTAAGAAATTTCAAATGTAACAGAAAACAGACTGAAAGTTAATATGGTAAAAAGAGAGCAGATAGCTACATAACTTTAGGGACAATGCACATTGTTCTTTTTAGGTCAACAATTATTTACAAAAAAATGTGCAAGCAGAATAACGGAGACTGGATTGTACCACAATTCTAATATTTGTAGTTTGGTGTGGTAGTAGTCATTACATTAAAAGAGAGATTGTGGAGAACTGTTTCAATTTTTAGTTACTTAATACCACTTAGGTCATGAATCTTTTAAGAAAAAGTCCTATTTAGGAATTCATTATACCTAGTTGAAGATAAATTAAGGGGCAATGTCAATTTGGAATTCAGGACTTGATGAAGAAAAAATATATAACATATAAAAATATAAAAAGGAATATTAGAGAAAAATGAGGTTCCACCAAGACTTTGTTGAGTCACTGAACTCAGTTGAAAGCAGACACCTATTCAGTATTATAAATATACACCAGAGAAGCCAGGAGCAAGCTATTACCCAAAAGGGTTAGGAAACTACTGTTCTGAAACAGCAGCAGATTCACAGACCCCAAGAAGGGACTAGTGGTTACCAAAGGGGAGAGATATGGGAGGGTGGGTGGGAAGGGAGGGAGAAGGGGACTGAGGGGTATTATGATTAGTACACATGGTGTGGGGGTCACGGGGAGAACAGTGTAGCACAAAGAAGGCAAACAGTGAATGTGTGGCATCTTACTACACTGATGGACAGCGACTGCAATGGCATATGGGGGGGACTCGATAATTAATATGGGTGAATGTAGTAACCACATTGTTTTTTCATGTGAAACCTTTATAAGAGTGTATATCAATACCTTAATAAAAAAATAAAAATAAAAATAAATTATTGCTCTGGCACTATTAAATCCAACTTGAAAAATCTGACTATTCATCTTTATAATAGAATTTTAATAAAGTTTTACATTTTACATATTCTCATATCCTGGAACTTCATTCAGTGACCATGATATTCAGCTTTGATGCCTCAGCCAAATACTAATTTTAAGACTCCTCTACTTGTCACTCAGCCAAAGGTATGTTTGGTGTATCTCTGGTTAAATACAATTGGATAAAAGAATAAAAGCCTGAAAACTAGTATGCTGCTATGTTACAAATGATCCCTAGATGTTAGGATTATGGGTAAATTGTAACTCTAGCTTTACAGTTTTCTACATTTTCAAAACTGTCTATAATGAGCATTTTTATAATGTGAATGAGTGTCCCTTTTAAAGTTATAGAGGTAGGTTTTATATCTTTCATTCAGAAAACAACATCACTATTATGTTACATTTAAAACCTGAGTGATTAAATGATCTGAAAACAGGAGAGTAGAGCCAATACTAAAATCTCTGCCAATGTCCAGACCCACTGCTAGTTGAACGACATGTCAAGGTTCTTCAGAATATAATTTTTTAAATGTATATAATGAAGCAAATGCCTCTATCATTTCACAGCATTTTTCAAACTTCAAATAACAAAGAAAATTAAAATCACTGAAAGTAAACCAAAGTTTATCTTAACAGAGGAACATATTTGTATTAAAAGAAAATTAAAACTTATAGAGAAGGTGGATTCATGGTGGCACCCCAGTTTCTGAAACTCTCAGTACTCCTCTGAAAGCAAACGGATCAACCAGATGAAGGAAAGAATAAGGCCCACAGACAATATCCTCATCCAAAGCAGGTGACAGGGAATCCCCAGGAGCCCTGCAGCATCAGGACTGGCCCAGGATCAGCAGACAAATATGGAAACTGTTGAAGAGAAAGGGTCTCACCCCCCAAAGGGCAGACCCCCACCCTGAGCGGAGGCATCAAAAAACAACTGGTAAACTGGGAATGTCAGCACAAGCTTGACTTTAGGGTGAATGCCAAAACTGAGTTCACTAGCAGCTCCAACACAATACTGTGATAGTTTAAGCCAGATTTGTCCAATAGAAATATGATGTGAGCCATACATGTAATTTTAAATTTTCTAGTAGCTACATTTAAAAAAAATAAAAAAGAAAATTTAATGATACACTTTGTTCAACCCACTGTATGCAAAATATTATCATTCACTATGCAATCAATATAAAAAATTATTAATAACATTTTACATTCTTTCTTATATTAAATCTTTAAAACCTAGTGTCTGTTTATACTTAAAACACACCTAAATCCAGAATAGCTACATGTGGCTAGTGGCTACTGTATTGAACAATACAGGCCTAAACCTTCAATAATTTCAGAAATAGGTAGCAAAAAATCCTTTCTGGAATGGTAGAGAGTAAGATGCTTGGATGAGAATCCAAACTGAGTAAGGCAGGAACATGTAAGACAGCTTTAGACAACAGGGGAAATGGGGACTAGACAGAGCAGACCCCAAGAAGTACTGTAACGGCAAAACAAAAATTTGCAAACATAAGCGTCTGACCACAAGAAACTAAGGGTGACTTCAGCAAAACACTTACAGGTGTGCATTGCATATGCTTAATGTACAGCTAGACTAAAAGAGTAATTTATTAGCATATAAATATTGCATGTTCTGATAATGTATTAAGCTGACACAAAATAAGAGAAGGAAGAAAAAAGTGAAATGTAAACTGCATTTGCCAACTGGCTGGGAGGATATCAAAATAGCAGGGCCTAAGCTCATTAAGAGTATAAATACTCGATTGGAGGAAAAGATGGCAGCATGAGTAGGGTGGCAGAAATCTCCTCCTAAAACCCTATATTTGTAAATGTAAATCTTCCTATTTTGCTCATAAATTCTTTCCTCTAGGGGGATACCAGAGGCGTCCTCTAATATTATAAGCAACATTAAGGGGGGCCCTGGGCAGTGGGGACTATTAATCTCTCTTTATTACTTTGCTGTTTCATGTAAGTTTCTTGGGAGAATGGGTTTTTCCATGGCCCAGGTTCCCATAACTCCTTCTCTGCCAATATTCTAAAGAAATCCTGGTTAGTCATGTTTGAATTGTTACAAAAGGAAGGACAAACTGCATCTAGTTTGAAGAGAGGCCTGGGCTGTCCTGCCTCACTTATCTGCGGCAGTCTGCCTGGAACAGTTGGTCCCATAACACTGCTTTCATTTCCGGAATTGCTGCTTTGATCAAAACTTTGGGTTATGTTATTTACTAAAGGGGAATCAATCTTAGATACATAAGATTTCCCATATGTGAGCCCAATCACCAACATCATAACTGCAAAAATAAGTGCAAGAATTAGCAGGGGCCAGCTATGAGGTTTCCTGGCTTTAGGGATTCCGCCTCGTGCCTGGACCTTGTCAAACAGCATGAGCAGCATGGCCCGCACCATCTCCCCCTTTTTTATTTTTTGCAGCTGATTGAAGCATCTTCAGTTCCAAATGGGTTGTTCATATTCCTTTGCTCAGCAGTCAGATGAAGACTGGGAAAAGGAGTAGAAGGGAGGGTATACTTAATGCTGAAATTCTGAGATTTATGAAAGAGGGAAACCAAGAAGTATGGGTAGTGAAATGTCTCAGGGTAGCCAGGAAAGAATTAGCAACTTCAGGAGCCATGGCTGAGGATACGTGAGCTTCACTAATAGCCCTTATCTTTTCTTGTAAACTGGCCATATCTACAGAGGTATTAGAATTATCCCAAATTCCTAATAAATGATTTTTCACACTGTCCCAAGAAGTTTTGGTGGAATTATATAAGTAGGGAGTCACACAAATCCATTTATACTGACTGTGACATTTGGTGGTCAAGCCAGTTTTCAAATTTTGGACTTGGTTTCCTACATACAGCAGGGTTTCTTCTAGAACATTAAGACATGCCTCAGTCTTTTTATCAATCTGTTCTTGTAAATATAAAGGTACTGAAACATTTCTGCTTAAAGTGTCTACGTGGTTGGCTTTGTGGATTTCTTGTACTAAAGCAGTAGTGGATAATGAGCTAATGAGTGTAATTAATGCAGTGATTCCTATTACTAAGGCAGCTACAAATCACTTTGGGCGGCTTAAAGCATGATCAATGAACTGGAGAACCTGTATTCCTGGGTCATCATAGCAGGGTTCTTTCAAAACTACAAGAAGAATAACATAAGAAAGAGCTGATGTACAAGCATAAAAACAGTAGGACCGTAAGTAGGGTCTCTTCCAGGGCATTAACTTTAGACTCTAATTTTTTGTCAATAATCTCTTGAGTGGCTATAGCCAATGATACATTCTTAGATAACTGATCAGTTAGCGGCAGTATGGGTCTCTTGTACTAGGGCTACAGCTGAAAGAGAAAGGGAAGTTGCTAAGGTAATGAGTGCAGCAATACCAAGAATGAGAGCTGCCACAAAACACTTTCCCCAAAGTAAGAGAGTGCTGGTATCACCAAGTGCTTGTAGCCCATAATCATTAAACCACATAGAATTTAAAGTAACAGAAATCATCAAATACAGGGGATGGTGCACAATAGAAATGACTTTTGCATTATTTTTTACAGAAATACAGGTAGAAAGAGTACAATTATTATAATTTATCATGAATTTATCTATAGTTTTGCCAATATTCATAGATATATAATTCTGAGATAGCAAAAAGGCATATGAAGTTTGCAAACAGGCTTGAAGTTGATAAACAGCTTTTCCTGTGGGTCTATGCAGTGTTACTGGTCTGACAGAAGCTACATTACAACTCGCCATAATTCAGACTGTAGGAGAGATTTTTCATTTAGAGATGTAGTTAATATGGGTGGGACCTAAGCACAGCAATAAACAGAATTTTACTAGTAACAGGCAAATTCTGAAGGCGATCTACAGCTTCGGCTTCCTCCGTCAGCTTCTCTATCTGGTCTCAGGTCAGAGGGTCACTTTCTCGAGTTGATCTTGCTAATCACCACTGCGAGGGAAGACTTTGTCGCGACTGGCGAGCTTCTCAGGAATCTTGCAGAGCGAGGCTCTGTAAATGCTGTACTAGAAGTTCTTCAAGGTTTTTTCTTGGGCAGGGACCTTCACTTCATCTTGGGATGTTGTGTGGGGGAGGAGGTGGTGGTTGAGACCTGTCTGATGAGTACTCACATGGGTGTATCTGAGTCCTGTAGAAAAATATAAGCATATCCTCTCCCACAGGTTATTAAAACATTGGGCCCTTTCTATTGCCCTGTAAGCAGGTCTTTCCATTTTATTAAAGGTTTGGAATTAGTTGAGGACAAAAAGCCACAAAATCATGTTCTTTTGTTTCCTTGATCTTATGTAACTAATACCTGTCCTGCTGAAATCTAGTTCTTTACTAATTTAGGAGTAATCAGTGACTACAAATGACAACAGACTTATAAATAACAATGTTTAAAGATTTGATGAGAGCTTAATATAAGATAATTGACAGAAGAAAATTTGGATATTTCTGTAACATAAAACATTCAGTAATAAGGTTAGCATCATCCTCTTTGATAGTGCTTTCCAGGTAAATATATATTAGATAAATAAGCCAAATTAGCCAAATATTTTCTCAATGAGAAAAAAAAATTCCTCTGACATGTTCCAGTGGCCCTCTGGAAAATATCAGAGTTAACTAGAGGTAAAAGCACCTTTTTAAATTTGACTTTGGGAAGCTGTCAGAAAAATTTTAAGGCACTTGACTAAACAGCCTAAATAGAATTATAAGTCACTATGAAACAATACTTATCTATTTAACCAGAATGGCAATAAAAGATTTTAAAGGCAAATATAGAAGTCTACACAGTTGTTAGCAAAATTTAGCTTTTTAGTCCTTTTAATATTAAGATCTCATTATTTTAAATACTCAGATAATTCATTGAAATTTTAGGCATGAGAAACTCCTTTGATAAAACAATCAGAAAACTTTTTGCAAATTTTCAACATTAAGAGCAGACTAATAGTTTAAGAAAACTTTGTCCTTATAACTGAGAACAAAATTTTAATTTTGCTGTGTACCTGATATCGAGACTCATTTGCTTTAATTTTATATAGCATGACCATATTAATTCTTCGACAGTTTCTCACACTGTTTGTAGGTATACACACTGTAACACACTATTATTAAGATGTTTACCTTAGTTTACTCATTCTTAACAACCATGCTAGATTACTCACAAAACTTTTACCAAACATTAGACAAAATCAAACCTCTTTTTAAGCATTTTTTCTTAAAAGATGTAACGGATAACATCAACGTAAATGACTTTAGGTAAACCTAGGTAGCTGATAACCATAAGGACACATCCGTTTCAGTTTAACTTAAATTAGCATTAATGCTTAATATTTTTTATTAGAATTTTTTGGAAGTTTTAGAATGCCCAATTTTGCTAGCGTTTATCTTTAAATCAATTTTTACTAATACATCCAGAGGTAAAAAAATATTTTTCATTCACACACTTAGACACACAAACATACAGACTGAGATGCAATGACTACAGTTAGCAATACTTTTCACAAAAGAACATATACACAGACAAACTGACACACAGATTTGAGTTATTAATATTCAATTGCCTTCTTTCTTTTTAGCTTATTTGATTACAGATACTTTGGAATCTGGAGGCTTTTTAACTAGTTGAGCAGCACCTATTCTAAAAAAATTATATTGGGCTGCAGTTTCTCCTAAGTTCCTTTCTTTTCCTGGAGTTAATCTTTCATCATAAAGGGAGGCAGAGGCCAGCATCACTCGAGGTTTTGCTACAGAGAGTAGCGGTGTCATCCATCTACCGGATAAGGCTTCTACTAATGTCAAAGTGCAAGGTGCCAAAGGACCATAGTCTCTGCAGGCAGCTTTTAATTCTTTTAATAATTTATATAGGATGGGCTCCCAGAAGACATTTTCATTGTCAAATTCTCCTCCAAAAATAATCAGGTAACACACAAATTCTATGTCTCCTCCTTGTTCTTTTTGCTTCAAGGCAGCGCTTACTGAAGTAGGAGTCTTTTGATCAAATCTGGGGGGAGGAGACTGGAACGGTGGTGGTCTCTGAGTTTTACTAATAGGAGTAGACTCAGAAGGTCTTACAAAGGGATTCTTGGAGGAAGGATTTTTTTTCTTAAAGCAGGGGCAACTAATTTAGGTGGATAATTCTCATTATTATATTTGGCAGCTTCCTCCTCCAAATTTGCCTGATCTGCAGGGTCAAGGATGTCATCATCATGTGGAGGAGCTGATCCAGCATGACTTTAGGTGTTTGTTTCTCCTTTTTGGTAACTAAAGGAGTATCCTCATCAACTTCCCTAAGGGGCTTTTCCTTTCTGTCTCTCTCTTTATTAGTGTCACATCCTTTCCTATTGCTTTTGTTTTCTGCCTATTGTCTTCCTCTTGAGACCCAGAGTTGGATGGTTTTTGCAGGAGGGTCTCTACCTGCTGTTTAAGTTCTAAAACCTCCTTGATTAAATTCCATAATGCAAAGGCATCTGTAGGGACCTTCTCAGGTCCGTGGTTGGCATAATGTTCCTTTATTTCTTCTCCAACCTTCTGCCAGGTTTTGAGACTCACCGTGCCTTGGTCAGGAAACCAAGGACAACATTCCTGGACAAAATGTAAGAATTCTGCTAATTGTCCATTGGTGACTTTTATACCCCTACCTCCAAGCATATGCATTAAAACTTCAATAAAGAGTCCTCTTTCTTTAGACTCAGTATGGCCCAGGCTTTAAAGTTCTGTTCTATCTGCCCTTTCTCACCCTGTCTTCCTTCACAGAGGGGTCTCGAGCACCATGAGCAGAATCCTGTCTGTCCCTGCAAATACTGTAGTATAAAGAGCTTACCTTCGAGACCCACGTTGGGCGCCACTTGCCAGAGTCCAGTTCCAGCTAAGGTGCGGGTCACAAAGGAAAGGACAGTGTCAGCGAGTGAAGAAATGAATGAGGAGATGTTTCAACCTTGATCGGGTGTTTCATCTCATTCATTGCCTCACTCGCCGATGCTGTCCTTTGCTTCGTGACCCACACTTTGGCTGGAGCTGGACTCCGGCACAAAAGTAAACTCAAAATGGATCAAAGACCTGAATGTAAGTCATAAAACCATAAAAGTCTTGGAAAAAACAGAGGCAAAAATCTCTTGGACATAAACATGAGCAACTTCTTCATGAACATATCTCCCCAGGCAAGGGAAACAAAAGCAAAAATGAACAAGTGGGACTATATCAAACTAAAAAGTTTCTGTACTGCAAAGGACACCATCAGTAGAACAAAAAGACATCCTACAGTATGGGAGAATATATTCATAAATGACATATCCGATAAGGGGTTGACATCCAAAATATATAAAGAGCTCATGCACCTAAACAAACAAAAAGCAAATAATCTAATTAAAAAGTGGGTAGAGGATCTGAACAGACACTTCTCCAAAGAAGAAATTCAGATGGCCAACAGGCACATGAAAAGATGCTCCACATCACTAATTATCAGATATATGCAAATTAAAACCACAATGAGATATCACCTCACACCAGTAAGGATTGCCACCATCCAAACTACAAACAACAACAAATGTTGGCGAGGATATGAAGAAACGGGAACCCTCCTACACTGCTGGTGGGAATGTAAATTAGTTCGACCATTGTGGAAAGCAGTATGGAGGTTCCTCAAAAAACTCAAAATAGAAATACCATTTGACCCAGGAATTCCACTCCTAGGAATTTATCCTAAGAATGCAGCAGCCCAGTTTAAAAAAGACGTATGCATCCCTATGTTTAACGCAGCACTATTTACAATAGCCAAGAAATGGAAGCAACATAAGCATCCATCAGTAGATGAATGGATAAAGAAGATGTGGTACATATACACAATGGAATATTATTCAGCCATAAGAAGAAAGCAAATCCTACCATTTGCAACAACATGGATGGAGCTAGAGGGCATTATGCTCAGTGAAATAAGCCAGGCAGAGACGGACAAGTACCAAATGATTTCACTCATCTGTGGAGTATAACGACAAAGCAAAAACTGAAGGAACAAAACAGCAGCAGAAGCACAGAACCCAAGAATGGACTAACAGTTACCAAAGGGAAAGGGACTGTGGAGGATGCGTGGGAAGGGAGGGAGAAGGGGAATAAGGGGCATTACGATTAGCACACATAATGTAGGGAGGGACACAGGGAAGGCAGTCTAGCACAGGGAAGACAAGTAGTGACTCTATAGCATCTTATTACACTGATGGACAGTGACTGTAATGGAGTATGTGGTGGGGCCTTGATAATGGGGGGAATCTAGTAACCACAATGTTTCTCATGTAATTGTATATTAATAATAGATAATAGGAAAAAAAAGAGCGAAATAAATAAATAAATATAAATAAATACACAAAACAACAACAGAAAAGCAAAACAAAACAAAAGAGTACAAAGACTTAAAAATACTGGTAATTGAAATTCCATTACAAGGGAGAGATGGTGAGAGAGGAGGTTATAATACAACTTTAGTATCCCTTACAGTAAACCAATAGACAATACCTAGAGAGAGAATGAAGAATATTAGCATACAGCAGTTTTTGCAACTTCAGCATTATTGACAGTTTGTCTGGTAAGTCTTTGTTGTAGGGTAGGGGGGCTCTCCTGTGCTTGGGAGGATGTTTAGCAGCATCCCTGGCCTGCCAATCAGACACCAGTAGCACCTACACTAGTGACAGTCAAAACTATTACCGAACATTGTCAAATGTATCCTGGGAGGCGAAATTATCCCTCGCTGAGAACCACTGGTATAAAGGTGTCAGTAGAAATGTAATCAATATAACCAAAACCCAAATCTTTCTAAATAACAAGAAAGATACCTCCTTTATAAAAGAACAAAGAAAACAAATTGCATAGCAAAAGATTTTGCATTCAGATATATAGAATATAAATCATTAAATAACAAAAGATACTATTGTAGAAGAAAAAACAAATCTTCTGCTATATCAATAAGTGTAAATCATATAAATCAGTTTAATTCACTCACTAAAATATGAAGAATTTTACAGCAGCTAAAAAAGCAAAATCTAAATCTATGCTGTATGCAGGTAATACACCTAAATCAAAATGACTTTAAAAGTAAAGCGTAAAAGAATGAAAGGGTATGGGCAAAGATATATCAGACAAACACAAATGAAAAGAAAGCAGAGTTCTCTATCTTGATCACATGCAAAGCAAAATTCAATCCAAGTAACATAATATGAGACAAAACAATGTGTTCTCGTGTTAATAGTCACAAACCATAATGAAGATTAAGCATTTATTAATATCTATTTACCAAATGACACAGCAGCAACCTTCATACAGAAGAAACTGCATAGATTAAAAGGAGAGATAGAAACCACTAATAAGAGGCAACTAGCACTCTTGGTAACCCTGGATAGTTCAAGTGAACAAAATCATTAGGATACAGATATCTAAACAATATCTAAACAGTGCAATCAGTAAGGTAGATACCATACACTCAACTCTTGTATCCTGATAGAGAATACATCCTAATATAATAAGACAAAAAGAAGCACTTGGGAATTTTTTTTAATTAAGTAATACATTTGCCATTAAATAACAATGCAATAAAATTGGAAAATAATAACAATACATTCTGTGAGACAGAGCTAAAGTAGTGCTCAGAGGAGAATGCATTGCATTTTATGCCCACAGCAATAAAGATCAAAATGAATTAAACATCCAACTTCTTCATGAAGATACAGTAAAACTGATACTTTCATTTAAATATTTTTCCTAGTCAATATATATAAAATCAACACAATTTTGTTTTCCCTCAAGACTTGAGCAACTTCTAAAAGTTGTAACAATAAAGACAAAAATTATATTCTAATTTCACTGCATGGAACATTTAAATATATCTCACCTTTCTTGCCAAACAAAAAATTAACCCTAAATCTACTCTAATCATGCTTCTATCAATTTCCAACAAGAAACAGAATAGCTCAGTATGTTAAACTCAAAGATAAAGTCAGTAAAATTCAGACTATGAGAAACTTTACAGGACAATCTACTTTCTTTGACAAAAGAAGGGAGAGAAAAGGTGGTGTAAAAACCAAAACAGTAAAAGCAACTTAACTATCAACAATCTAAATCGGATCCAGATTCAGTTAAATAAAACTACAAAATAATAATAAGGGATATTTGATAATATCAAGAAACTATTACATTGTTAGATGAAATAATGGTATTGTTTACGGTAAAAAGAAAAAGATATATGTATAATTTTTATGGTAGAAAGAATAAAATGTCTGGAATTTGCTTCAAATTAACTTGGGGAGGAGGAAGGGAAGAATGGGTAGGCGTGTGGATGGAGATTTGTCTATGGGTTCACACTTACGGAAGATGAGCAATGGGAACATGGGTATTCACTATATGATTATGCTTACTTCTGTATTCATTCAAAATTCTTCACACAAAAAAAAGCATATGTAGATCAAGTAGAGTTTTCACACTGAATAAAGAACAAATTCCACACATATGTGTACTAGTTTTCAAATGTTTGATATGTTTTTATGATAGATAAAATTCAAATTCACTTTAAAAAAAATACTGCTGGGCAGGGCAGGGAGGCAGTTTGGAGGAAGGAGATTGGAGGAAGGCGGTCAAAGTACAAAATTCCAGTTATAAGATAAATTAGTACTAGGGATTTAATGTACGACATGATGGCTATAGTTAACACATTTATCATATATAGCAAAGCTGTTACGAGAGCAGATCCTAAGAGCTCTCTTTGCAGGACAAATTTCCTTCTTTCTTTTCTTTTTATTATATCTACATGAGATAACAGATATCAGCTAGACCTACTATGGTAAATCATCTCACATATACGTAAATCAAGTTATGTTATATACCTTATACTTAAACAGTGATGTATGTCAATTATTTCTCAATAAAACTAGAAAATAAAATAAAATAAGTAAGACAAAAAAAAACACTGCTGGAACATAGTGAGGTCAAGGCCCAGAGGACTGAAAAGCAGAACTGGACTAAGGAGCAGGGTCAAACCACACTTGTAAGGAGACACAACAGAAGTCATGGGCAGTGATCGTACCACACCATTTACATCAGTGCTCACAGGAGACCTCCTAACCATGGGGAGTCTAAGAACTCAGAACTAATTTTACAGCTGTCTCTTATAATTTCTAAAATTAAATATTACTCTGCCCCTTGGCCCCATGTTTTACTACTCCAAACATTAACACAATTATTTAAAAGTTATCAATACATTTCATTGCCATAGAAGGATCCCAAAATATATATATTTCAAAGAAAAGGAATGAAATATCAGTTATACACACTTTAGTTAAGTAAATTCAAAAAAACTATATCTGAAAATGTAATCAAATTGGAAGGAGAAGGCAAAAACAAAGGCACAGTGAATATCCACAGCCAGCAACCAGCAGCTGTTAGTTTTCAAAATAAAACATGTCTTACTTACCCTATAACATCAACCACCTTCAGGAGCTCAGAGTCAAGCAGCATGGAAGTAGAAATGGGCTCCCAGAGATTATCGCTCGCTATAATTTTCACTTGCTGGAGACCCTGATAGTTCAGCATTCTTCTTAACACCTTTGAGGAGATATACAGAACATGGGAAAGCTTACAAATGAGTTCTCAGCTGTTGAATTACAACCAAGATAGCTAAAGTATCTTCATAAGTCAGCATCCTGGACAATAGTGTCAATATTATTTCTCAATAAAAATGTGCCTCCTGTGGGAAATAAAAGATCATCATTAAGATAAACTTCATGGGAATGTAAAAAGGAAAAAAAAAAAACCCCATGAGGTAAAAATGTCTTAGCAGGATTTTCCCTCTGACTTTTAAATGACTTTTAATCATAGAAAATTTCAGTTGAAAGGTAGAATTTTTTTTTAAATCGTAGTAGTACTACCCAGAAATAACCATTATTATTTTGGCACACATTCTGTCAGGAATAGTCTTATACAGACTCAGTAGTAATACTGGGATCAAATTAAGCATATCAACTGGTAAAATGCTTTAACCTAAAATTTTGAGTATTTTCCAATGTCTTTAAATATTCTGGCATTACTGAAAATACTATAGTTCTTAATATTCTGCACCATACTAAAAGTAGAAATAACTATTCCATTGTTACTCTCAAGTCTTTTACACTTATAGACAGGACAAGCAATAAATTCTACCTATAGGACTATCCACCCAGGAAAAATGAAAAGACTGAATTCTAACAAGAAATAAATCAACAAAGCACAGAGGGCCTACTCTGGTATTTAGCACCATTCATAGGCCCCATGAGGACTCTGAAAGAAGCACAAGACAGTGATCTCACCCCTAGGTGGCAAATCAGCAACATACAAAAACTAAGAGGGTAAATTAGAAAACTAGAGAGCAGGTACACAGCATAATGTATGGATTGACAATATGTAAAACAAGAGCAGAGAAAAGGAGACATCATTTTACCCAGGAGCAAACGGATCAGATTTCAAAACAGAAGTAGTTCTGGGTGAATGGCTATGAATAAGCCACTGCTATCCCCAACCATGTGGAAGTAGTAGGTGCTCAATAAATAGCAGCTGAATTAATTAGGATAAGAAAGAACAAAGAATTTCAAAGCTCACTTTTTGCATTCTAACTTTCCTGAACTTGGGAATTTTCTAATTAATGTGCTCTTTTCAGAGGCAAATAATAAAAACTTTAATCAATTTCATGTTGTACTTTACAATGGGTGGTTTCTGAGAAATGATGTACTATGGTATTTTAGAAAACAAGGAGAAAATTCACATAGCCATCCAAGTTCATCTTTCAGAAAAGGTCAGCTGAGTCCTAAGACACCCTGGAAGCGATTGGAACAGATTCTTAACAATAAATAGAAACCAACTCTCTAGATTCAGTTGGTCTGATAATCCTTATCCCTCTACTAGGAGACCGATCTTGAGTCTCACCCTAAAATTCTTTTATTCTTACAGAAAGGAGGGAGAGCAACTTAGTCAACTGAGTATTTACCATCATGAATATACCTAGTTTTTCTAGTGCTATTCCTAGACCATCACCTCTAAAATTGTTTGCTTTTTTATACAGCATATTAAAATAACATTCCAAAACATACAAGTCTATGAACTATATTTTAAAAATAAGTTTCCATCCCAAAGTCAATATGAACAGCAGCATTCTTTGAGCAAAGAATGTATTTATCTAATGTATTTTCAAATATTGTTTGGGTTGTAGAAGCCTTCTCCTCTCCCCAACTTAGATGGAAACCTATTCATAAGATAATGAAAGGAAAGCTGTTCTTGTTTAACTCAGTGAAGGTCCAGAAAATCAAACATCCATTTCTACTTATCACCCTCAAATCCTAGATGGGATTTTTCCAAACACAATTTAAAAACTACAACACTGAAAACCAGAGTAAATCATCAATACAATGCAAATAGCAAAAATAAAAAGAAACAATAGCTCTGTCATCCTTACTTAAATCACTTGTTTGTATTGTACTTACTTCTACTCTTATAAAATAAATCATTATTTCCAGGGACCATCTTACTATACTATATGGATTATATATTCATTAAGCTTATCAAATCTGAACGCTACATTCATTTGCCATTACTGAACTCTTACCAATAGGCATTTTAACAAACTGAACACAGATTCCAATAAAATCTTGCTACAAAAACGACAAATACAAACTTACAGCCTTTATGTCCTAGGATATTTTACTGCAGGTAAACTAAAGATTGAGAGAAGAGTAAATGAAACCTGAACTGTTTAAAACACTGATGACATGAGTCTTAAAACACCATTTAGTCTCTCAAGTTAACCTGAATTGGAATACAATGGAATCAGCAAGAAACTCTTATTATTAAAAGAAAATTAAAACCACCTCAGCTGTAGATCATTGGTTAAAAAAAGAAAAAGGAAACCAGATTCTAACACTTCTAAGGCTGCCTTCCGATGTAATGAACACAACTAGAGAGACACATGTACAATCCCGGAGGAAAACAAACCGTGCAATGTCAAATTCAGGTAGAAAAAGCATTCCTAACTCTTCACTACTGAGACGCTGCCATGACACCGTGCACCTGAGCGCTGGGTTACCAGGACACGCGCACTAACTTGGCTTCCATTCTGTGCTCTTGCTGCTCTCATCAGACCCGTACTTACAGCAGTCACGACTTCCCACTAGCAACCCGTGCACTTTGATCTTACACTAGCCTCTTGGCCCCAGCTCCCAAAAACACCCAGCCACACTTCTCACCACCTCCCTGGTAGTGTCTGCAGCCTGAGGTGACCCTGAGTTACCGGCTCTGGCTACAGTCCATCCTATCAAATCCTACAACTGGTTAGTTCCACTGTGCCACTACTCCAGAGAACACACTGGCCAAGAAATGGCTCAGTGCTGCCACCCATCTAATCCATTTATCACCACTTGTTCTTCCCCCAAATCCCTTTACTTCTTTATCTTCACTCCTTTGCAGTCGTGCTCCTGCCTTAGCAACTTGGGGAGCTCCTACGCAACGCATCTTGAAGGTTTCAACTCCAGGCCACCTGCTTCAATGGACTTCCCTCACCCACCTAAGCAGAGGTGTCATCTTCTCCCTGCACCTTCTGACAACATGTATGTGCATTACTCTGCTAGAGAAATTATGACTGATATTTTATTTGCCCATATGGGACTCTAGTGCCCCCAAAGGTAAACTCCTTTGGGGAAGAAACAGTATTTTTTATCCTTGTACTCCAAGCATGTGCACAATGCTTGACAAACTAGGTGTGGACTAAATGCTTGTTGATTGAATTACTGAAAAAAACAAATGAAAAAAATTTAGTGGTATTAAAAACATGACACTCAATTTAAAGAAAATCTTTTAAAACTGAAACAAAATACAACCACAAAACTGTATTTCTTGGAGTGAACACACATAAAACAGACAAATGGAACTGAAAAGTAAGTTAGAGAATACCTCCACCTGAAAAGTTAAACTGCCATTTGTTTTCCATTGATATGAGGCGTTATTATGTTTTTCCTTTCCCCCAAAATAGTAATGATAGTAGTTCTCTCGTATGAGAGGTAATAAGAATTAAATGGAGATAAATATTGAGGAAAAGTGGCTCAAAAAAGAACATGCTTTTCAAATGGTAGTTGCTAACCTATTTGTTAATCACGAATAGAAAGACACCACACTCCAATATAATAGGCATTCAAACGAAAACAGGAATGAGACTATATGCTAGAAATTTTGCTATGACTATGAAAGAAAAGAGCTACATTTTTTGAAGTCCCAGAAGTCTAAAATTATACAATTGTTTTTATAATGATTACCATAATTCCATAAATAATGAATTTTAAAATAGGAAAATTTAACACAACTCTTCAGACACATGCAATTTGGGACTTACAGGGAATTATGATGATTCAATCAGGAACTTAAACATTATTAAGATTTTGCTTGAATTTTATGTCACAACAAGCAAAACAACTGAACTGTAAAAATTAGTGTTCCTACTACTAATTTCCCTGGAACCATAAAGAACTAACTCACTAATAACTTAAAGGTAAAAAGAGTTTAAAGTTATACAGACCTTGATATAATTGATGTCAAATGCCCTCTCATTCCAAATCTGCAAAACAGAAAATCAAAAAGTCTGTCTTAAAGTTCGTACATGTCAGAAAGCAAACATTATCATCAAGGTCCACTTAGCTCATTGTCTGCATCATCGAAAAAGTAATTTTTCTTATTTTAAGGAATATCCTGTTATTAAACTGATAGATATTTATAAGACAATATAACATTTTTAATTAAAATACTGTTTTTGAAAGGCTTAAAATATTTGGTGGATATTTTTCAAAAAGTCATTTATTCCAGAGACGTCTAAAAATGGAATATCCATTTAATCATTCAATAAATACTGACAATGCAATGTGTGCCAAGGACTATACTAGAAACTGGAGACCTACAAGACATGGGGATTGTTGTAATAATTCTTACAAGACCCTTACAGGCACACCTATAAATATACTGTAAAAGAATAATTTCTTTTTTTAGCACACAAAGAATCACAGTGATATGCTATATCACAGAAGCAAACTCTTAACGAAGACAGATAAAAGGAACATGCACAAATCTCGTAGGTTTAGAATCATGAAGCATGAGGTTTTAGAGCTGAAAGAGAACTTCCATGACTTTTCATTTTGCAGCTGAGAAAACTCAAAAACACGGATGGGCGTAGAGTCTAGGCACTATAATTCTTTTTAGCCCTAATGATAAGGAAATTGTTTCTTATCAAAGAAACTCCTCACCATGGCATAGAATTATCAAGAATCTAAAAGAAATGTGAATCACCCATTACTTACCGAAAACATTTTCTAAGAACAACTTCATCATAATAGGATATTATTAGATACAAACCTACATTTAGTGTCACTATGGGTTAAAAGTATCCTGACATTTAAATAAGTTCTCAAATACAAACTAGTTTTCAGTTCTAATTTGAAGGATAACAAAAACAAGTATTATTCCTGTTTCTGATTCCCACAGCCCTTGGCTCATCCTCATGTTCTATTTCATCCTGTGATACTACAGTTTGTCTGTCACACACTCTCAATGAACTCAAGAGCTTCTTAGTCTTGGTATCTTTAAAAACATAATAGTCACAGTGTGTGTGACACAGTAGGAGTTCAATAATTGCTTGCTAACTGCAAGAAGACTTTAAAAGTCAGTTTTGACAGATGGCATATTAATAAATAAAAATGTATGGATACCCCTGTGTGTGTATGTAAGGCTCTGTGGGGTACAACAGTGGGAGGCATGCTTCCAGCCTACCAACAGACCAGCCAGAAAGATAAGACACCGTGTTTCACATTTTGCAAATCATGAAAAGGTGTTAACTAACAATTTAGGACAAGGGTAGACAGTTTTTAGCCAGCCTGCCAAATCTGGTCCACCATTTCTATTTTTTACAGCCAGAGAGTGAAGAATGTTTTTTACAGTTTTAAGAGTTACATGTCAAATGGTTATATAATTATCTACATAATATCCTTATATTGCCATTTGACCCACCAAACCTAAAATATTTACTCTCTGGCCCTTTAAGAAAGAGTTTGCCTTCCCTTGTTTAGGACAATAGAAGATTCTTAAAGCAAAATGAGATTGATCATTAAACTGCAGAGTAAACATAGTACTGTAAAAACTAGAGAAACTAGGGAAAGATTTGAAGAATTTGAGCTGGGGTGGTACCAAAAACAAATGTTTTTAAAAAATAGTTCAGAGAAGGTATATACTTACACAGTTCTCAAAGTGGGAAGAATTTAGATGGGCAAAGGGGAAGAATAAAAGATCAAATGCAGTTAATTTGTTATCAGACATCAATAGAAATGCTCACGGTATAATGGTTAGTCAATGAGCCACAGAATAAAATTACTTGAAAAAGTTACAAATGAATGTCCAAAAGTTAACCATGTTTTAAAACTATTACTAACCCCAATATAATCAATGTCCAAATCATGATAATGCTTGGCGCCCATAATCCAGGTCATGACATAGTAGGCAGTCAGCTGAACATTGACGTAAGGCCAGTTGAAACCTTTTCCCAGCCATCCAGGGAATGACCACGGCAGCGCTACAGACCGGAAGAGCCAAAGGCGGAGTGAGTACAAAAGTGCTGGCCCAGCTAAAGACAAGGCACAATGAACCAGAGGACACAGGCCAAGCAGAAAGCCAATACGGATCAACTAAAGGGGGGATTATATACATACCATGCACAAACTCTCAAAATCCCTTCCAGCCTATGGACACAATAATTCCTTATTGATCTTAAAAGTCAGGTCCCATAATTCCAAATGCTCTTTCAAGGAAAAGAAATAAAAACAAACCAAAAACAAAAATAAACTCCTCTCTCAAGGATAATAGAAAGAAATGTAGCGTACAACTTAATACCCCCATGGCCTGCTATGGGGACATTTAATATTCAGTTTCTTTTCTCTGAGATCAAAACAAAGAGTTCTGAAAGCTTTTGGCTTAACTATTCCTATGAGATAAGTATAACACAAATTCCTCATTCACTGATTCATCATCTTACAATGTATGGCTACTGAAAGTACTATTAGGTGTCAAATTCTGCTAAACTAGTCTGTCCACATATTGGTATAAATGCCAATGACTCAACAGGGAAACAGACCTTTATTATATGATACAGATCAAATAATCCACATTCTCCAAATACCCTATTATTTTAAGTAAAAAAAAAGGCATAGAGAAGCACTAATTTCAATTCAAAATCTAATTCTGTTACTAATACACTAATAGAAGCTCAACAGTTAAGGAACTTAACTGTTAATATATATTACCAAATCTAGTTCACCACTGAAAAAAAAATCAAAATCGAAATGACAAAATGCTTGTTTTTCTAAACTCAGGAAGAATGCCTAAGTGTATCTGCATAAGAAATGTGACATTGAAATAATGGAAAATGTAAAACAATGAAATGCCAAATACATTCTGAAGGCCCACCACGTGTAAGTCTGTAAGTCCTTGTTAGGACACGGTTCAGCGTGCTAGATTTTCTACATTCAAATGAGAACTGACCTTGGAAGCAGTCCAATGGGCAAGTATATGTGCTGAAGTCAGTGGTGCTTTTTACTGCTCAAAACATTTCTGAAATCTCTTACGAAAGTCCATTTAGAAAGAACACACTGACTCATTTTTTTAAAGTTACAAAAACATACTTGCCCTTTAATTTGATTGTCAAAAAAATTTTTAATAACTTGAAATCAAGTCTATATGGATCTTATTAATCTCACTAAACTTACTCATTTCCAATAAAAGTATGCCACCACTATGTATGTTTGAAATATTTCACAGGTCTGCACACTGTTACAGGATAACTGTGAAATGAATACGGTCTCATTTGAGCAGTCATCCAATAATCCTACTACTAGAACTTGAGCTCCACAAGGGGTGGAAATTAGGGGTTGAACTGTCTGGTATCCCCAGTACCTAGAACAGTGACACTGTATCATTGAAGTTCAAAGTAAAGAAAAAGACCATTTTTGTATATGCCTCTTCTAGAAATGGGGTCTATGACTGCATGTATATATAATTTTTCAAATAGCTGGGATATACTACTACAAACAATATACAATTTTATAAACCACATTGCTATTTGACAAATTTTGATGAGAAATTTTCTTGAGAAAAACAATTTAGCATCACACACACACATACACAGCCAGAATGGAATTAGGTTCTGTATCTGACTTTGCCATTAACTAATTATCTGGCCTTAAGTCAGTGACATAATCTCTCTAAACCTCCACTGCTTCTGTAAAATGGGAAGAGTAATTATAAGGTCGGACATAATACAGAAGGGCAAAGAAAGGACCCTGCCTAGCACAGGCTTTGCTGTTGGGAGCATATGGGTAAATTAACATTACTGGTACTTTAAGTATTAAAAGTACAGATTCCAAATTTACAAGTTGAAGGAAAATAGATGGCAAGAGCATGGCAAACTACATTTCTTACCCATGAGTGTAATATTAGGGTTCCGCTTCTTAGCTTCCTTCATTAACCACCATTCATATCCACGGAAATAATTCTCATCTAATGTATAGTGCATGTGGGAGGGCTCAGTGCCATCTGAATGGGAGAGCAAAAGACACACTATGTATTCTTGGCGCTCACAATACATACACACACTTCAGAGTAGTATTCCAGTTCCAATCCTGAAGTAGGGCAAATAAGAATAATCTTATATAATTTGAGGACAGATGATCAAAGCATATTCATCTTTTTTCATTACTCTAAGCATTGCAGAGATCTTAATAAAACCACAACTTTCTATTATAAGCACTGCTGAGAAGTATTATCAACTCATGTAACTGAAAATTCCTAGGATTATATTTTTCTGGGCTTCCGGTCTCTGTGGATTTCAAATCTCTGCATCCAATTTAGATCCCCTCCATTTCCAGCTTCTTGGTCCTAGATGTGAATCCTGAGGCACCAAAGCCCCAAATTCTGACACCCCAAGTCTTGAGCTACACAATATGTCTGTTATATCAAGACAACAGAGTTTTGAAGAAAAGGGAATGAGTTCACATCCCCAGTGTGACAAGGGAGGTAACTGACATCAGTCCTTATGTGCTACCACGTTTCACAAGTATCTGTCCTTGTTAAGACGGAAAGGGGAGCTTGCCCTGCTCTTCTTAAAGGTGAACACCAGAATTCACAAGAACTACCTGCTTCTGTATGTCTGCCTCTATCTTAGCTTCCACAAATAAAGATGCCAGTCATTAACAATTCTAAATAAAAGGGTTTGACAATAAAATACATGTCCTCTAGGAAGAGCCTGGGGAAAGTTTTTGTTACGGAGTTTTGTTTTTGATTTGCATTTTTTACTTTCAACATAAATACTAATGGCACCACACAGATATATCTATTTAACAAATATTATTTCCAAGTCACTTTCAAGACAATGGATACACAGACAATACTCTAAAGGTCACTATAATAGAATCTGACATAAATAATGAGCTAATAATCATTCAGAACTTTTAACTGACTACATGTACTACGCAAAGCCAGCCAAAATGGTTCACAGTGAAGACTGAAAATTTAGTGGTTAAAAATAATTTTGCTTTTAAGAGAAAAAAGCTCTATTTCTGAAATACTGATTATTTATTCTCCCACATATTTTGTTTAAAGTTAATATCTGAAATGCTTTACACATTAAAAGTTTTCTTTTTTTAACTTCTAACTAAATTTCAAATTGTCCTTATGCTTTGTCTAAGTTATTATAGTTTTTTAAAAACCGTGCATTTGTTTACTATTGATTATTTCAACTAAATAAGCAATATGAAGTCCTGCTGTTTTTTTATGGAAAAAATGGATATTTGGATATATTTTTTAAATGGGTGTAAAAAAGGAATAGTCTCCTAAGCAATAACCAACATCAACATAAAAAATGTTGGTATCACTGAGGTTCTGACATCACAGCCCATAAGTTTAGGTAGAGATTAAAAATATTGGGGGGAAAAAATCCCATTTCCCAAATACTCCTACCTGTTGTCTGCCCATCACCACCTATTTCGACTTTCAGAATATGCAAAGAAGCCCCAAAGTTTGGCTGGAGAAAGAAGAAACATATTAATGCTGTGAAGGACAAAACACTTCTAGATAATTACTAATTGTTGCATTGGTTTTACAGATGAGAAAACCAAGGCAAAACTCAAATAGCAGATTACTCCAAAAGTAATTTGCTGATAAATTCTATCAGCAAAATTCACCACAATTTCTAAAATATCACAGGTACTACTAAATAATTATTCTTTCATTACCTTAAAGAGATAATCCAATACTTGAGAACGATAGGGCTCTGGGTAATTTACTAGAAGTCGGGACGTTGCCTAGAAGAAAAGTTTTCAGAAGTATGAATAAAACAAATCCAGTCATGAACACTTTTTCATAGTGATTATGCACAACCCCTTGTGTGCCCACAGTTAGCCAGCTCTTGGGCAAAACTGAGCTATGCAAAGTCACTTTCCAGATTGTTTGCCCACCTATGTTTTGCCCATCAGTGGACAAATTAGCCTGTTTTTGTCTGATAGTTAAAACACGGGTTCCAAACAACAAGCAAGTTTCTCCTCTACTGAAGTGAGGGTTGTCTGGGAGGTGGGCTTGCTAAGTCTGTTGATGGATCTCATGATTATGATTGATCTTGAGGACCTTGACTCAGAGAGCGGTCATTAAAAGAAATGAAACTTACATTCACTATCTTAAGATCATTCGTCAACAACCATATCTGGGACCGAGATGGGAAGATGAATCTCAGGTAATTTTCCCCCTCAACATCTTGCAGGAAAATTATAAGCAGCAATTCTTCTCATCCTTACTACTCTCCTCATCCTTACTAAAGTTTATTGGATTTAAAGGATGACCACACAATGATCCTCAGGCCAAGTTGTACTAAGGAAACCTCAGAAAGATGGCATCAGAATAAACGGAAACACAGAGATGGAGTCTGCAGGGACCAACACTTGGTCACACCTAACCAACAGCTGATGAATGCTTGAAGAAATCGCAAAACCAGTAACCAACCAATAATGTATCCTTTGGGAAGCAATATAAGAGAAATAAAGGAGATGAATTAACATGAAATAGTGGCATGTCCCCAGGCCTGGAAGCCTGAAAAGCACCAGGTTTAAGCTATTGACACCCTGACAAGTGTACAACAAGGGCAAGATACTTGACTTGTATGGAGTTCAACATCCTGCTTTATACTGTCATATACGCTACCACTGACATTCTGGCAGTCCCAATATCCACCTCACAACCTAGAACCTCCCAAACCCCAGCCACTGTGACACAGACCAATGGAACTATTCTCTATTCACTTCAAGCTCAACACAACCCCAACCAAACAACACTGTTCCCTAAATCTGTTCCTTCTCCTGCATTTGCTGTCTTAGTAAAGAACATCTGCCTAAACCATAAACTTAGGGTCACCCTTCCACCAAACTTCCCATCTATCTCCAGACACCAAGACCTCCTTAATCTGTCTCAAATCCATCCCCTCACTTCACCCCCACTGACTTCATCTAGGCCTTCCTCAATTATCAGAACAGCCTAAATGGTCTCAGAGTCTCCTGCCTGTCTCCTGTATTCTACCTTGCACACTACCTGTCAGATTAGTCTTCCCAAAACACAGATCTAACCATGAAGGCACTCTGCTTAAGCCTGCCTAGACCTTCCCTCCCCAAAGAACTTTCAGAATGAAGTTCAAATTGCTGTTTTATTTCCAAATCCCTTAATTATTTGGATCCTAACTCTAACACTTTACTGTTTATCATTATCACACCTTTTACCTAAACGTATCAAATGGCTTTTTCTCTTTCTTCAGTATGGAATGCATCCCATACCCTCATTTGGCCACTTCCCACTCATCCTTCAGCTTTCAGCTCAAGCTCCATCTCTTCAAGGAAGGAAACCTTCTGCTTAACGTAGGTGCCCTTCCTGTGTCTCCCGTGCACCAGTCCACAAGTTCACCACAACTCTTCTAACACTATCCCCTCATCATCACCGCTTTACTTTCCTGTCTCACCCCAAGTTCCTTAAGGACAGGTACTGTGTCTTATTCAAGTTCATATCCCATTTATTCTCTTACTCAATAAACATTCATTTACTACCTTCTGTATTATCATTTGTTACATTGGTACAGGTGACCCAGTACAAGAGGGTTTGAGCCAGACGGAGCTGGCTTCCAGGTTCCACCATTTACAAGCTATGTGACCAATGGCAAATTATTGTAAAATGGTTATCTTATGCATCCAGCTGTTCTAAAGCTAAAATAAGAGGTAAGTGAAGGACTTAGCACAGTAGTCCATACATACCGAATTACCAAATTACCAATTACACTCCCTGAATAAGTCCTGGAGTGGCTTACAACCAGCTCAGGAAGAAGACTTAGCACAGTATCTGGCACACGGTAAGTTCTCAATATCCAAGCAAGCATTGTATACCCAAATGGGCAGAAAAAATTTCATTTAACGTCCTTGGGATAACTTTCTCTTCCTTACCTACGAAACAGGATAATACTACCAAAATAAGACATCTTCCAGATCCATTCTAAGTACTTCATATCCATTAAATACTAAATTTTAATTTAGCCCCTACCAGGCAAGTACCTGAGACAAAGAGGGATTAAATTAAGTAGAAGGTTAAATCAGACTGTTGGCTAATGTACATGTGGTTAGAGAGGAAAGGGTGTGTTTTCTTGGCAAAGACTTCAGGGCAAATCCTGTGGGTTCCTGCCTGTGGTGGGGGCTCAACCTGGACACAGCCCTGAGGTCAGCCACTAGAGGGCCCTCCTGAAGGAAATGTCCATACACTAAGTGGCAGGACCCAGAACAGACCCCTGGCAATCTGCTCTTAAATCCACATTATCAACTACTGCACCATACCGCCTTCCCTATCAGATATGAAGATTAAATGAAGATTTAGACCGAGCTAGACACCAGGGACTCCATAAATAAGTTATTTAAAGGGGTTACACAAATAATGTAGCCATTTTCATTCAGTATTTACTCTGCTTCAAGATGAGTAATGCACTCTACACAGGGACAATATCAGGATAGATATGAGTTATGAAAATTTTCACTTTAATAATTTTAAATGAGTTAATAAAAAAAATAACCAAATACTTCCATTTTTCAGCAGATTTAAACATTGGATTTATTATCACCAATAAGGATAGTAAGATAAATGGGCCCTCATTTTATGAAATACTGGTTATTCCAGGTTTAAACCACAGAAATAAAGAGAACAGCAGTAGTAAAGAACAAATACATTAGTCCATTAGTCCACAGGTTACCTTGAAATGTGTCCCAACACCTATGAGTAAGGTTGCAACATTAGGAAATAAAAGTATAAAAATCAACAAGAATCAGTTGGGTCAAGGAAGTTTGGTAGGGGGGAACAGTTTCCACAGTCTTATCTGTGATCAGGCGACAGACCAAGTAATACCCTGTCATATAAACTCTGACAGTTGGCTTTTTCCTTTCATAATGCAAGCTTTAATTGTCAAGGCATCCACTTTTCAGCAATAATGATGTTTTATGGTATGTCTACTTAAAAACAGTCCCCCAAATCTTTTTGGTAATTTGAAACCTTAGAGTTTTGCAAGTTAAATGACGAAAATTCATTGGCTATATAGATCATTGCCAACTAATACAAAATACTGAAACATTAATTACTGAACATAGGTTTATCTAATTTTGGTTTCTTATTACAGAGAAACTAAAGATATTTGGATCTGCTAGTAAACATATCCTGTGCTACACTGAAAAACTGTACTTTATAAAGAAAGAGGCATATGCTTCTAGAAATTATAAAATGTATTCATAAATTTGCCAATATTCAGAATGCTGGTATAACAGTCCACAATTGCTTGCTTCCTAGTTTTCACTAGAAATTAAGGTTTCTAAGAGTTAAGAATTCTAATTAATATATGTAATACTAGAAGTAACAAAAGGAGCATATCTATGCAAGGAAAATAGTCTGTATTTTGGCTAAGAAAAAATATAAGGTATGGAAATGCATTTTTGTTAAGGGAAGTGAAAGTAATGTTGTCCTAAAGTAGACAGACTAAACGGATATAGAAAGTTGGGGAGGAAAGGAAAAGAAAGAAAATTTTACCTTGTATAGTCAAGCTGGCTAAAAATGAAATAAATTAATTATGAAGATTTTTTAAATAAGCTTTAATATAACAAATAGTGTACTTGTATAAAACTAAAACTTAACTTTCTTTTATCTGCTAAGAAGATAAAGTTTTCTTGGACTATTGGTCTGCTCTTGGTAAGATTGTGAAAGGTTTCTTTTTTTAACTTTTTGAGTAATCTGCTAGGAAACAAAGATTCTGTGTTTTTTCAAAATAATTTCCTGTGCTTCTTGTTGTCTTTATCGCATCTTTGATTAGTTAAGAAAACTATGTCTTCTCTATTAATAAAGCTCCAAGGTGTTTTTTTGGTGCAACTACGTAACTTTCTGTATTTGCCTGTGAAGTCTTTAATTTTAATTTTGGCTAAATGGATAAATAAGTATTATCTCACTGTGACCTATGCTTCCATATAATCAAGTGTTTTAAAAACTTTTGATGTTTTTGACAAACTTCCCAAAATCAAATTCTAAATTAAGTCTTTCTGACATTGAACTAACTTCAGGATTTTCCAGAGAATCCCTGGAATGAATAAAGAAATGTGTTCAGAAATTCCTACCTACAAAAAGATGTTAAACAAATTAGGTATATTTGATATGTTAAACTGCATGGGAAGCATTGTCAAATAAGTAATGCTAAACCTTCTTTAGCTTGTATTTGTATGGGTATATGTCATTAATGTAAGTAGTGTTCCAGAAATTCCCAGCCATGCTATGTAAAGCCCACTAAAAGGGACTCAGAGTTAACCAGATAAAACTAGAGAGTCAGAAAAGACTCACTGACTTAACAAGTTAAATCAGTTGAAGCTCCAAAGGCCAAGAATAACTTGGAAATGTTGGGATATTGCCCAGATAAAAAAAACCATCCAAGTGCAGCCCATGTCTTCATTGTATCAATTAGATCATGCCATTGTAAAATATACTTTAGCCTGCTAAAAAGCCCAGCTTACTCTTTAACTTAACTTATGTGCTGTTTTTAGCTCTTTCTCTAGCCCTTAATCAAGTAACTTTGCAACGAGGGCAGGAGACAGACTTCGGAAGTATAAATAAACCTATGTGGACAAAGAATGCTGAACTCCCAAACCAACAGTCACCTAAATAACCCTATTCTTAAGACAAAACTCCAAAAGAATTCTGAATCGCCTTAATACATCATGCCTTATGCTGACCCTTACCCAGAAAAGCCCTCTAAAACCCCACACCATGCACCTCCTTCTCTCTGAGGTTGCCCACAGTTGCCTTGCTTTGAATGTGTCACTCTCTCTGTCCTACTGCAGATAAGCAGGGAGGGGCTCCTGAGAGCTCTGATCTGGGCTTGCAAGCTCCCATTGCCTGGGTGACCCAGATGGAACTGTAGCTGTACAATCATGCTCCTTGGCAGCCTGCCTGAATGTCTCCTTTCTTCACCTCTGGGAAGTGCTCATACATAACCTCACTCCACCCAGTGCTCTGTGGCTCCCCCAAATCCTGGGGTGGTAGGGATTTAATTCCCACACCGTGCAGATCCAAGTGGACACTGGATGCCAGGCAACACTGGCTTCAGGAGTTGGCGAGGGATTATGCCCTTAGGCCGAGTAGCAGTTCAATGAGCTTCCCTTTCCTCCCTCCATTTTCCCTTCCTCTCTGCTTTATTCAAGTAAACCTGCCTTTTCTTGACTCTGGCCCACTCCTCTCCTGGAGTGAATTCATATAAAACTTTTACTCTGCTTCACTACTGTGTTTCTGCCCTTCAATTCTTTGTTGCAGCAGGGACAAGAACTGAGGAAAATAAGCTCAAATTCCACCCCCCCAACACCTGTAACAGGACACAACTGAAAACATTGGTTATATTACCAAGGCTTTGACAATAATGTCATATTTGAGAGACATGCACAGAACTTAGAGAAGACCAGACAGCATAAAGGAACTAAGGTTTACTTTGTGGAGCCAATAAAGTCCCTTCGAAAAACTGGCCTGATACCTTGTTTACAGGGCTCCTGTCAACCTTACCAGATGAGTAAGAAAGGTCACCTCCTGACAGGTCCAGGAATGTCAGGATATTTGGGGGACCTCAAGAAGAAAAGAATTCACCCAAATCTGCAAGTGTTGCAATCTGATGGGAAGTTCTTGGATTGGCTTCCTAGCCTCTAGAGACTTTTAAGAGTCCAATCTGAGATTCCTTGTAAAAAGGTCTAGCAGAGTGCATTTAAGAGAGACTACATGGTCAATCACTATTCTTACGCCCTCATGTAAATAATCAGGCCAAGTTTAATGAAACTTGAGTTAGTCTGAAAATAAATCAGTCTTACAGAAGTGGGGCTGACTATACAGAGAAAAATTATGTTTCAATGTAAAACTACAGTATACCCTTATGGATAACAGATTCCAGTCCTGTTAATTGTCCTTGAGGTTTGTTTTCTACTTGAAAACTGAACTGGATCCTGAATTCTGCTCATTTCCACCAGTATCTGGCTACAACTCTCCAAACATCACTGTTCCATTTTTCCTCCCACCCTTCTAACTTGAAATCACTGAGAACTAAAAATGCCCTTTTCCTGAAACCATGTAAGCTAAAGAGGAACAACTTGATACAAACTTCAGAGAATACACCCCATGCCTACTGCTATGTGGACCACACAGAAAGATGACCAGAGACATTCAAGCTTCAAACCAAGAAAACCTATCAGGTCACCACTGTCTGTCCCCACTCCATCTGAAGATGCTCTGGGCCCTTTATCTAGAAATCTTTTAAACTGGCCATGCTCAGGACTCAGACTGGATTTTTTTACCTGCTCCAAACACCAACCACTCTTTCTTTTGTTTCCATAGAAATGCCTCTTACTCAGTAACCTGATGCAAATTCTTGCAGCATGCAGGCCTAACTTCAGGAACCCACCTGCATCACACCTCCTGAAATGAGACACAACCCATTAACTGAACTGACCTATTCTCAGAACTAAGAGACTGATTGGTTTGATCAGATATAGAGCAATTCACCAACTCAGGACAGGTTCAAACCTACTTAAACCAGATGGCCCAAGACATAAAATATTTCACAATATTACCCAAATCTTTGAATAGACTCCTAGGGCACCAAGATCAAATGACAAAACCCTCCAAGCTTGGGACAATGGCTATGAACTAAATTTCAGGCTATTGCCTGTATAATCACTACAGAAGTGCTACTGTAATTCTATTTAGATGTGTACTTCCTGGGTTACAATGTGCCCTACCCATTTCAACCCATCTGCTACCCAGGCAGTTACTGTCTTCACCTTTGACTCTACCACCTTGGTATGAAGGGTGGATTAAAGTGTGAGCCACGCTAGTTATTTCCTTTTTGTAATGCAAGAGCTTGAGCTTTGACTATTTCAGGCATCTACTTTAAAGAGATATCCACTTCAAAGACATCTCTACTTTAAAGATGGCTATCTCAAATAAACAACTGAAGAGCCTGGGGAGGAAGGACGCTGAGGCACCTTTATTTTAGAGATGTTGGTTGATTTCAATATCTAACCATTTGGGCCACTTATTTCTTTTTTTATTCCTTTTTTTCTTCCTGTATTTTAAATTCCCACTCTTATGTTTTAATTTCTCCAGTAAGAGTGCACCCACAAAATTCTCTGCCCTCGGCTTTGGCCACAAGAAAAGTAGGACCAGGCAGGCACCTTTTCTTTCTCCACCCAACACCTGTGTGGCCCCAGGTGTTCCGTGTGTAGCCCCAAACCTGTCAGGTGTGCTGCATGCTTTCTAAAATTTGTAATAAGCCTCTGTCCCAGTCCCCTTATGGTTACTGCTGAGGGTATCTTAACAATCATAATAAAAACCAAAAGGTCAGGTCCAGCCACAGCACTTGTGATGGGAGTCACAGGCTGATGCAGGCACAAAACACCCACTCAGCAAGCAAGCATTCCAGCAGGCTCCTGATTGTATCTGTGGATACAAGCTCCTTCTAACTCTGCTCAACAAACAATCCATTCAAGAGTTTAGCCTTAACATTTTCAAATAAAATTACCTCTACCTGTGATCTGGGTGCAAAAATAAAAATATCCCTCTCACCCAAAGCTCTGTCACCTAAACCTCATAGACCCAAAGGTTACAATCAGAAGGGAATAAAGCAAAGACAAGACAAAGGTTACAGAGAGCACAGGACAGGATCAAGTAAATTGTGTTGGGAACCAAGAATAACTATGCCACTGATGCAAGCTCCCAGGTCTGGAGGCCACCTGCAGCACAAACAGGGAACTAAGGAAATCCGCAGCTACGCCCATTCAATATTGCATAAAGCTGGAATGGCCCTCATATCTTCCTTCACGTAAACCTTTGGAATACCCAAATAACATGAATTCACAGCTACTGTGACAGCCAAGAAAGGAATGAAGGACGCATGTCAATTAAATGTAACTGACACCCTGGATGGGATCATGGAACTGAAAAAGAGTATTTGGTAACAACTAAGAAAATATGAAGGAAATTATGGACTTTCATTACTGTTATCAGTGTTGGTGTGACAAACGTACCATACTAATGTGAGATGCTGATAGCAGGAACTGGATGCAGGGTATATGAAAACTGATTGGTCTTGGCAACTCTTCTGTAAATCCAAAACTATTCTAGAAGAGTTTATTAAAAATCAAAACCAACCAACCCTCAGCTCTTGCTCCAGAGCCTTGAATGAGGGAAAAGGTCTCTAAACACTTAGGATGAGAACTAACTAGTGAATTTGCTTAAGATGCATATTCTCCAACCAGTTCCAGAACTGCAAAGTCAGAATGGGAGTTGAGGGAGGCCAGAATTTGCTTTCTAACTAGCACACCTGGTTCTAACAGCGAGCCACTAAATTGGTTGTTAACCCAGTATTTCCCCCTCACACACAAAAATAGCCACCAATGAGGCACTGACCATCCCAGGGGGCAACCCGCCCCCACCCTGGGCCATGAGCATCTTCAGGCAACACATCAGTAAACAATTCTAGACCATCAATCGATACTCGTGGAGTCTGCCATTAAATAAACACACACACACACACACACACACACACACGTCGCAGATGGTTTCAGGCCTCTAAGCTTCGATGATACTCGTGGAGTCTGCCATTAAATAAACACACACACACGTCGCAGATGGTTTCAGGCCTCTAAGCTTCCTAAAGAGCCCTGAAGGCACATGTCAAGCCTCCAAACAAAGACCTAGTCGGTACTGTCTCCTCTGAAGAGTCCAACACCATGGCGCCCTAGCGACCCTGGGCTACTGACTCCACGATCCGCTTTCCGAAAACAGGAGAGGCACAGCCTAAGCATCCCAGTGAGGCATCCTCCTCCGCGGGCAGATGCTCCTCTGGAGCGACCCTCCTGAAATGCCCTCTCCACCGCCTACGGCAGCGCAGGTCCCGCTGCCAGGGAAAGGGGTCAGGCCTCGTCGCTAACTAGACCTGTCTGTCACTTGGTGGACCTCCGAGTCCTCACCTAGTAAATCTAAGTGCTCTAGAGGTTCATCTTAGAGGAGCAAGCACCGGTCCCAGCCCCACTGCAGGCGCCTCCACCCCGCGAGTCAAAAGGCGCCCGCCCCAAGGGGGTCCGACCCCGAGTGCCTCGAAACACGGGGCCACACCGCGGGGGCTTGTGGGGCGGGACCGGGTGGGCCAACGGCGTGTCTCACCCCGCCGCCGCTAACCGCGCCGATGCCGTCGAACTCCCGGCCCAGCCCATCGGAGTCGTCGAGCACGTACGTGCTGCCGAACGCCAGCAGAGCGCACTGCAGCAGGGGCACCGCGGCCCGGCCCGTCGAACCCGCGGCAGCCGTCGGCATGGCTTTCCCTTGCCGTTGCCGGGACGCCTGGAGCAGGTTCTCAGCCGGTTTGCGGGTCACATGACTCCGGCCCCCAGGGAGGCGGGTCCTGTCGCCGCCATGATGGAAAAGGGCGCGAGGCTGCTGACGACGGCGACGCCATCTTGAATGCGGGCAACAGGTCTTCGAGGCAGCCTCCGTAGTGTTGTGAGACTAAGAACCTTTTTCTGGTGGCGCCTCTGTCAGGATCGGGCTGGCCTTCACTGCTTCTCACTTCCCTGCTTCTGTGATGGCCTCGCCTGCTGGAGCACTTTAGCGAAGAGGAGGTGGATGCCCAGCGCCTGCCAAGGGAACTAGATCTTCCCCAGCAGCTCACTGCACAGCCACCTCCCGCCAGTCTGCGGCAAAGCAAGAAGGCGGACCGACCTCACCTGCGGACCCCCACCAAGTGCCAGCTCAGATGTCACCTTGGTCGAGTCATTTAGCTTTCGGAGACTGAGTTCCCTTTTATGTAAGATGAAGAAAAGTAGCCATGGGGGAATATAATTAAAATACTAGTACAGTAATAGGTACCCTGAATCATGGCTGAACGCGTCTCACACTTGGCAAATGTTAACTGACAAGGTTCTGCGTTCTGGCAGCAAATCTGTGTCTTCAGCTTTTAGCTGCATAAACTGCTTTCCCCTGCCAGGCAGCTAACCCTAAATCGGTAGGAAAGTTGTGAATTATCTTGAGGTTTCGTCCACATCCTGCATTGTTCTGAGATCTCTGACTTTCTTGATGTGGAGCAAATTGAAGAGACTCAGAGGCTGCAGAGAAAGCATTTCTGATCTCGGGACTCTCCCTAGGCAGAGCCACAAAATGGGTTGTCAGTGTCTGCACAAGCCCCTGAGACACCAAAAGGGCAAGGGGAAGACCCAAAGGCTCTGGCACTCATGAGCCTTGATATGCAGGGTCCAATCTGAAGTCAGTTGTTTTGCCAGTTTACCACACACCTAAATTTACTTTTCAGGGCCACAATTACACTAGGAGAAAAATTTTTATCTGGGAAATGCCATAAACACCCTCATGAGGCCCTTCTGATACCTCTAAATTCTTAATGAACAGTGGCTCTGCTCCCTCTTTATGTCTTCTTAAAGTATGATAGATCTATTCTGGTTTACCAAGGACAATCCCAGCTTATGTCTATTGTCCTAACGTAATTATTAATAGTGCCCCTTTCACCCTTAAAGTGTTCTGGCCTGGGCAGTAAGTTATACAGTCCCCTGTATATGGACCACTTATTTTCTACTATTTTTTTCTTTTCCCAGTACAGCACATATCTGAAATTTCTACCTTCCCTACTACCACAGTTCTGTGAGACAAGTCAATAAATACCCAGTTGCATAGACTGACCTTCCCAGAACTTAATGATTCATCCACTCTAACACAATATTTTAAGCATGAGTTGAAGCACCACTGGGTGTAAGCCAAGGTGAAAATCAAGTGAATGCTAAGCTTCCTACTTACCCAAAGATTTTTACATTTGTGATATGCATATTAACATGGCTAGAAGAGAAGTACCAAGGTGAAAATAGAGGAAAATACCATACACGTGAAATTGGGAAGTTGAAACCATAACAGCAGATACCATGTAGTACCATTGCACCTTGTATTTTGAAGGCATGCCAAAAGTATTGGTGCATTGTGTAATATCTGTAGAAGAGGAAACAGAATATTAAGCAGAAGTGTCTTCGCACCCAGGATATATCACTAATTCCTCTTAATTCATATAGCAATGTAGTCCCTTACCAGAGACAGTAACTCACTACAAATTTCTAATCTATGCTCAGGAAACCATTAAACAAGGTTTCTAATAAAAAAGCAATTAAGTGCAAGCTGAGAAAGATCCTTGGATTACTGGGCACAACCCTCAAATTTGGTCAAGATGTGAGATAAAGTGAAATGACAGTTATCAGATAAGTGATCATGTGTTCAACTGCCCTTGTTTCTGTGGTCTCAGAGTCCCTAAAAGAAATGAATCATTAAGAAAGGAAGGTATCTTGGATCTCAAATTCCAGGTGAGTTTAAAAAGTAAGGACAGCTTCTCTCTTAAATAAGCAGTGTTTCTGAGTATCATAACTACTTCAGCCGCAGCAAATTCCTCATTTTTCTAAAATGAAAAATGTGATAAAAATTAGATGGTCTCTTGAGAACGATGAGAGATCTTGCCTTTAAATAAAGTCAGTGATAGAGTCTATAGCAATCTGTAGTCTCACTTTAGGAAATGGCTTTTACTTTTAGAAATCTTGAGTTAGGCTCTCAGGAATTCAAGGGCAGAGGCCAAGTCTTCCTCTTTCTACTCCCTAAGTGCAGCGTCCAAGCCATGGTAGGTACTCAATATGTATTAGCTGAATTGAACTTAAAAAAAAATCACTGAAGATGGTGCCTCAGATCACTGGGGAAAGGAGATGGACTTTTTTAAAATGGTGGTGGGACTACTAGAAAACTATTTGGAAAAAGGTCAAATTTTAGATCTACACCTCACACTACATATAAATTCCAAATGGATAAAGCTCTAGATGTAAAAAGAAAATGAATCCTTCCAAGTTCTAAACATGGGTAAATTCCTGTGCAACTTGGGGTTCTAAATAGGACTCAATATCTCAATACAACGAAATAAAAGTTTTGTTTCTTTTAAAAAATCGCTGAATAATCTCATATAAGGTGATAAGAAAAATGGATTATTTACAAAAGAAGTTGGAAACATTCTTTAAAGTAAGAGTCCCCTGGGACATAAAAGAATATACACTATTTTCTCTTCCTGAACTATCTTGTAGCATCTGTTGTTCATCTGATCTTTTCAACTTGGACATAAGTTGCTTGACTGCAATTATTAATTGTATCACCCTGTTCAGTGACTTCTAAATCATGAGCACCAGTTCTGTTAATTCAGGGCTTTATATAAAGACTATTTTAAGAAGTTCAGCAGACAGTATCCACAATGAAATAAATTATACATTGCTTACTAAACACTGCATTAAGTATAACTACAGATAAAAACTGTTAAAGCAAGGAGCAATATGGTATAGTAGTTAAAATATCATACCTGGAGACCCAGCTTCAACTCTCTCCTTGCTCCTACTTAGCTGTGTGATTTTGGCCAAGTTACTTTACTTCTTTAGACTTCAGTTTACTCATCCATAAATAGAGGTGATGATAGTAATTTATATGAAGTTCACTGACTTAATACTTATATAGCACTTAGAGGAGTAACCAACACATACTACATGCTATAGAAATGTGTATTACATTAATAATAACAGAAATGACATACAAACTTAACTATAGTATAACTTTTGAGTTTATTGCTCTCCACAAAGCTAAGATAATCCCAGTGCTGACAGAAATAAGCACGGCTATTATATTAAGAGTTTATTCAGAGCCTTACTTAGGACCATGGCCCAAAAACAGTTAATTAGAGAAAGAGTTCTGATCAGACTGTTCTGCCAGCCCTTTGTCCAAAAATAGTTTATATGCCTTTTTATAACAAGGGATACATTAATCAACATATTAGAGCAGCGCGTCAAGGGTACATTTGGTTAGTTTGTTAAAAGAACAGACTATGCACATTCCGATGCTATCTTCGTGTGAGGAGACGAGGTTTAGAATTGTTACTAATTCTCCTACAGAATTCTATCAAGGATGTGAGAACCAGGTTCCTGTTCAGTGTGTCTTTGAAAATTCAAGGCAGTTTCTCTTCTCACCCATAGGTGAGGAGCTATTCAGTCTTGCTCACACAGGCAGCAATGGCTGTATGGCTTCGTCACAGAACAGCCGGAGTTGTCCTGGCTGATTCAGGTCCTCCATAGCTTGCATGGCCCTCCTTGCCTGTGGGACCACCATGGAAGAGCATTAAAACATTATTTTACATCATACTGGGGAAAAGGATTATTCCTGTCTGTGTACTGGTCTGAATGTTTTTATCCCATTCTTGTTGTCTGCAATCATCCCACATGGCGGATCACCCATGGTGTGAGCCTTGGAAGGCAGATTCCACCTCCTTCAGGAGTGAAGGTGCCTAATGCTCTTCCCACCCCCAGCAGCACCAGCTCTGGAGGTGACCAGGGCTCCCTCAACCTGCAACTTCGATCTTGGAAGACTATGGTGCTGCTGAGAATATAACAGCGTATTTTGGTTATAAGAAAAAACGCTGGAGTCACGTCAGAGTCCAGAGGAGGCAGCCACAGAAAGGCTCTATCAGAGGGGCCTCAAGTGCCCAGAGCAGTGGGGTCAGAAGTGCCATCCTAGCCTACTGCTCAGGTAGGGTGACCTCTGCTGTCTTCCTGGTCCGTTGGTCCTTTGACTCCAGCCCATTTCACCAGCTGGGTTCTGCAGCCTCAGCAGCAATTTTGTGCCACCTCCTGATTTCTTTCTAAGTCATCCATTTCCTGCTCAAGTTAGTCACAGATGGTGCTATTACCTGCAACAAAGAACCTGACTAATACACCAAATTACAGTCCAGCATGGAGGGGATAATTGCAAAGAATTATCGGCCTCTATATCTGCATTTCCCTGTTGTAAGCACAGCTTTTACCACCTATAGCTCTTTTGCTGATGATTGTTACTGCTCAGATAAAGGAACTCCAGGAAGTTTTGCTATCCTCCTATGTTTCACCTGTGAATGCTCTTTGAATTGTCAGTACCTATTTCTGCATGGCTACCAGCAGAAGAATTCAGAGCCCTCAGTAATAGCACACTATTGAGTATATGGTTGATCCCCAATCAATAAATTTATAATCAAAGTCATCAGGAAAATTTAGAATTGTTTTCAAAAAATGTATATGTTGGTTAAATTGCAGAATTTCCAGAATCTTCTACCTGGCCTTAGTCTATTTACATATCAATAGGTATTTATTGCTGCAGCCTGCCCCAGCCTCTGGGGCAAGGAGTGGAGAAATGGCCATTCTCTTCTTCTGTTCATTCCTGGTACGTAATTGGTCTGGCATCTTTCAGTCACCAACGACCCACAGTGGAGCTCTTCCTGGAAGTGGATGGGAAGTGGAGAGCATACCAAGGCAGCAGAGAGAGAGCAGCGGCCAGAAGAGATGGACAGAGCCAGGCCTACTCAGCAAATTCGAGCAAGCTGTGAGCAATGAAAAGCCTTTCTCCCAACCTGCTCTTTCCCTTGACCCCCTTCAGTTTCCCCGATTTCACATGTGATTTGCCCTCGGCCAGGAACGCCCTTCCCCTCAAGAGCTACAGTGTACTTTGGTGTCCGAGGGGAAATCTGTTGCATAAACCACATAACCACTGTATGTTTTGGGAGCTCACAACTGTGTGTGAATACTCAGGACTGGAAATGGGAAACGATAGTTCTCCATTTCTTTTTATAGACTGTGCATTAAAAGCAACCGTTTGTTCCTCTCTGTAGACAACTGACAGGTGCTATCTTCCACGGTTTACCTCATGCTTCTCTCATGATCTGGAAATATCCTTTCTTCCATAACTAAATGTCTAAAGTATTCTCTTTCTTTAAGATACATCTCAATGCTACCTCCTTCTTAAGTTTTTCTTGATTTATATGCTTAATCTTCCCTCTCTCTAATCTCTCATGTATCTTCTTTACAAGACTCAAAGGTTGGACAAAAGTTAAGTCTCACGTCTGATTCATTATAATTTCTATTACAGTGGTACAGTGTTATCCTGTAGCACAGTGTTTGTTCATAATAAATACCTAATGTCTGTTGAAAAATTTTGTGGAATAAATGACATAATACAAAATAAAGATTCGCTGTAAGAATGTTTAACGCCAAGTTCAAAATAATGTTTTTAACCTGCTGCCAAAATTCCACTGTGTCTGTAACTGCTTGCATGTCCAACCCATAGAATTGAAATTTATTTTTTTTACAGAAAACAGTTTTTTAATCAGCAGAACTAATCATAAGTATTAGAAACTTTTTAAAAAGTGATTAAGAACATACCATAAACCCAGAGAGTTAACAGCATATTTTGGTTATAAAAGAAGGAAAATTTCTTGAATATTGAATAAAGGAATATTTCTTGAATATTGCCTGAATTAACCCTGAGTTCATGATTTCCTCTTGCATGGGACTACGGGCCCCTAGTCTCCATGTCACATTTACAGTGACTCAACACTATATGTAACTGACTTAGTTATCTGTTGCTATGTAACGAGGTATCCAAAATTGAGTAGCTTAAAGCAACAGATCTTTAGAATCTGCCCATTTCTGTGGGTCATGAATTCAGTAGCACCTTCATGGGGTGCTTCTAACTCTGGCTCTCTCTTGGGGTTGCAGTAAGTATGTTAGAAGGAACTGTAATCATCAGAAAGCCTGAAGATTCACTTCCAGAACGTCTCACTCCCATACTGTGGCTCCCTCAGATGCTCACCATGTGGGAGTTTTCTCACAACATGGCAGCTGGCTTCCCTCAGACCAAGTGATCGGAGAGAGGGGAGAAGTCATGGGAGAGGTCTGACCTAGTCTCCAAAATAGCACACAGTCACTTCTGCTTTATTCTCTTCACTAGAAGTGAGTCACTAAGTCTAGCCCACACTCAAGCAGAGGGAAAGAGGCTTTGCCTCGAAAGGAAGAGCATCAAAGAATTTGTGAACGCATTTTAAAGTGACCACACTTACCCATGATACATTAACCTACTCATATGACATAGTATTAAGTACTGTAGTAACCAATACCTGGTGGATTTATTTAAAGAATAGGTATTATAACACACCATAAAAATTTACTCCATTACTATACTTTTGGTAAAGTATTTTAGCATCCTCTAAAAAAGCACTGCGGAGACTAGAGACTCTCAGAATATTTCCTATAAAATTGCAGGTTTTCCTATCACTCTTGGAGTTTCACTATCATCTCTGCTGTGCCCACTGTGTGAATTTTGATGCTACCCACAGGGTTAGCAGAACCTGCCTTCACCAGCCCGAGTGCCACAAAACCCACACCAGTCATGCTGGCTACAGATCCTCCTTCCCATCTGTCCCTGGCCCCACTGCCTCAGCTGACTCAATTTTTTTGCCAGTCATCTGTACTTCTTCTTTGCCCTGTCCCTTGACTTAAATTTTACTGCATGTCTTGGTTGCATCTGTATTCATGAGACACTTTTTTGGATCTTCAATCTTAAATTGTTAACTCTGAACTATCCCTACCATAAGCAAATTCAACAGAGCAGACACTTCCTTAAGGACTTAACTTACTATCCTGACTTCAAAAATCAAGCTGATCAGCAGTTCTGCACACCTACAATGCAAAAGAGGAAACTATTTGGAGTTAATATACTTCTTAACATTTGATTAAGTTATTTCAATACATAGGTGCAAGAAGGGCATTAAAATGTATTTGTGTAACTTAACAGACATCAAGAAATATGTATTCAATCTTCTAAAAAACTGTTTAGAATATTAAAAACTCTAGTCTTAGGTTTGATAACATATTTCCATTTTAACTTTTACAATCTTAAGCATGTTCTCACTTAACCTTCAAGTCAAAAACATTTGCAAGTATGAAATGAGAAGCTGTATTAGTTCATTTTTTTAAAAGGTGGAACCAAATGAACTAACAGTATACTAATGCAGAGTGGAATTTAATTACTGATGAGGAGTCTCTAGGGTTAAAGTGACCAAAGTAGGCAAAAATTTGAATAGAAAGTGCTTCTAAGCTCTTCCCCTTTCCCAGTACCAATGCCATCCGTTATTCTCAAGTTTGGAACATCCAAGCACTTGGAGGGCTTGTTTTAATACACATCACTGGACTCCAGCCCCGGAGTTTCTGACTCACTGAGCCTGGGCTGAGTCCAGAATTATAGTTGTCAATCATTCTCAGATGACATTAATGCTGCTAATCTTAAGGACCACTTGAAGAACCACTCATGTGAATGGATTCTGGCAAGCTTCACCATCCTGTAGCAGCCAGCTAAGGCTTTGCATGGGAATACCCTACCCCTCCCAGGAATATTTGCATCTCTAGAAAGGAAACCTGAAGATAAAGCTTTCAAGAACCAAAAGAAAGATTTTCTAATAGTTGCATTTTAGGCTTCTTGCCAAGTATTGAGAAAAATATTTTGCTCAGTAGTCGCATTCAAGAGCTTAACAAATGTTTGTTGAATTACACACCTTGGATCAAATGTGTGATCTTAATGCTGTGGTTTCTCGTCTCAGGTCATAACCACATATGCAAGATATAGAACATTGTTTGTCTTTCTATAACTCAACTAAAACTCTGTTTCCATCCACCATTCTGTCAAGGTCATGGGCAATTCAGAGTCCAATCTCTTCTTCCTCTGGGCTCCACCTGTATTGGTGTGCTAGGGCTGCCATAACAAAATGCCACAGACTGGGGGACTTAGCCAACAGAAATTAATTTTCTCACAGTCCTCGAGGCTGGAAAATCCAAGGTCAATGTGTTAGTAGGTTTAGTTTCTTCTGCAGTTCTCCTTTGATTGCAGGTGGCTGCGTTCTTTCCATGTCCTCACATGGACTTTTCTGGGTGCATGTGCATCCCTGTGTCTGTGTGTGTGTGTCCAACTCTCCTCTTCTGATAAGGACACTGGTCAAATTACATTAGGGCCCATGCTAACAGTTTCATTTTAACTTAACCACCTCTGTAAAGACCACATCTCAAATATAATCATATTCTGAAGTACTAGGGGTTAGGGCTTCTACATATGAATTTTGGCAGACATGTGGGGAGACGCAATTTAGCCCATAACACCATCTAAGATCAGGGCATTTGCATGTTGCCAAAGCTGGAGGTCAGGAGCTCAACCCCTGGTTCTCAGAGATGCCCCTGCATCAATACTGACCTGTCCTGAGATGCCCTCATTCCCTTCTGGTCTCTAGGAGTCAGAAACCTGAGTTGTCCTTCATCAATAGTGTCACTTCTGTGACACCCTGGGCCACTGGCAGCACCTGGAGGTAGGCTGAGACCTTCCATCATTTCTGTGTGCCCCCCAAGACCTTCAAGAAATCATTCTGCTCCACCTGGACTATGCTGAGCACGGGGAACTTGCCTGTCACAGCTGCACTCATGAGTCTTGCACCTACCTGGACTTCACAGTCCACTCTCCTTCCCAGCCCGTGCAACTCACTGGGGTAACTGTTACTCCACCCCCACCTCAGGGTTTTCTGCAGAGGCAGTCAGAAGGCAGAGTGCCATCTCAGACCACTGCATCTGAGCTCTCCAGACTTCCTTTCTTACAACCTAAGCTCAACCTCCACCAGGCAGAAAAACCCTTTTCTGTTCTTGGTGACAGGAAGTTTTCACATAATTCAACAGGTATTCTCCTAAGACTGTTGTTGTCTGTGCCTCGGGTCTTTGTGTTCTGAGCTGACTCAAGCTTTTGAAACTCCAAATTTAAGGTTGTCTTCTCCCTCCACCCCCACCTCTGACCTTTCTGCCAAGACTCCCTTCTCCGAGGCAATAAATGCAAAATGGCTGAGTGTGTGGCACGGGGCTGGGGTAAAATGAAATGTGGGGAACTCTATCAGTATTTCAGAACATACCCTGCCCTGTTTGGTTTCTGCTTTAGCTAGTGAAATCACACAGACAGGACAATGTGGTCTCACAAAGGACCCTTCATCAGCAGATTAGGCCCAGACACTGCCTGCCCCATGGAGAAGTTGGAACTGGGCAGAACCACACTCTCTCCCCCTTTTCCCCAGAGGTGGCCCAAACGTCCTGCCACTGACCAGTGTTGGCTGTCCATTTGGTGGCCTCAGAAGACCGGATAAGTGACACACCAACCCCCTCAGGGCAGTGTTCTGAATAACTTGCTAATGAGTTTTTTCCATCTTGGAGGCCGTGAAATGTCACAGACTCAATGGTCTGACATTTCCAATCCACCCTTAGATGGCCCCGTGTTGGAAATACAGTATTACCACATATTCTGGACTAAAAAAGAAGCAAATTTACTAAAAGTTGTTCAATATCTTACTGTGTAGAACAGGCAAGGTTTTAGCAGAGTACAGCTATGATTTTTCTGTTTAATCAGAAGTGAAAGTTTTTGTTTCTTATGTTTTTTTTAAACTACATCCTTTTTTTGTTTTTAAAGAGCAAAATACATAAATATTTGATACAGATATGAAAATATACTTTCCCTAAAAGCAGAAGTTTAGTCTATCTGGGTAAAATAAGAGATTGTGGGAGCCTTGAAATACCCATGTAAAGAAGCCACAGATAACTGGATGTACAAAACTAAGCAGAAATGAGAATTTTGGATTAGAGTCATGAGTAAACTGAAATCATTACTTTCATTTTTATAAAGGCTTAAGGGTTTTATTATTAATTTTCCATGTTAGACTTACATTTTTCATGGTTTCAGTAAAAATATCAGTATTATGAATTTGTAAGTGACTGTATGCTAAATTACTTTGTAAACTCTCATGTACTTTATAAATGCAAGTTATCGCTTTTATTATTCTCTATGCAAGACCTACAAAGGAAGTACAGAAAACCTGTTGCGTTCAATAAAGAAATTGTATTGATGAGAAAAGGAGGTGAGAATGAAAAAGAAAAAGGCTTTTTAGTTAGGGTCTTAAAATTTCAATTTGGGGAGTACAGATTCAGGCCCGTACCTAAATAGTGTCCCACATGTAGGGTGAAAGCAAGAGGTTTGTAAGGAGGAAGAGACAGGGATGGGGGATAATTACATGCATTAAGAAAAGAAAAAGAGTTTTCTATGGGTGTTTCAACAAGCAAAGCTACTCTGAGTGTTATGTTGACAGACCACTGATTCTATCCTCCGAAAATGCATGCCTGTCAGACTCATAATCAGGATGCCCATGCTCCTGCTGACTTCTCAAACAATTGCTCAAAACAATTGCTGTTTTGCACTGTCCAAAAGTTTTGGCCCAGTTCAAACAAAGGCGACTAAGGCAGCTTCTCACAGTGGCCACTCTAGCTCCATTTTAAAATGCCTCCAATCCTCCCAGTTTTTCACACTATTATATCCAGACTAACCCCAAGATTAAAAGTCTAGATTATATCATGTCTTTCTCAAATAAATTTTCAAGTTTCATAAAATTATTGATTTGCCTAGGCCAGTTTGTTCAACAGTTTTAGCAATCTCTGTCCTCTATCCCAAGAGGAGACTCAAAGGAGAAAATGATTTTACAGCAAAATACTATATAGCTAATCCCCTTGGTCCCCTAAAACAACAACAAAAAAAGACTTTACAAAGTTGACTATGTTAACCCCACCATCACTGCCATTAAGCAAGGAAACATGCTCATTAGATACCCAACCCTCATTCCCCCTTTTCTGTTTTCCTCCTAGGAAGTCGATCACCCTGAATCCACCCTGAATCCATCTACAACGCCCTCTCTACCTCATAGATCCAATGACTCATCCTCTCTTTTTTGTACCTTTCTTGGAGTACTTATCCATTTTTGCTCTTGTAGCATGGTTATTATTGAACGTTTCATCCTCCTTCACTAGGTGATAAGCTCCTTATGGGATACAGCCAGGTCCTATTCATGTCCCAGCACAATGCCCTAAGAGTATAATAGGTAAATGTATTGACGGAGTAAGTGATTGTCTAAGTGGGAAAATGAATAAATGAAATTCCAGTACATATTCTATTAAATAAAGCACATGAAATATCACTATACAACTGTGATTAAAGAGAAGAGTGAGTTAAATACTACAGTAAATGATAAAAACGTTAAAAATATTTAGGAGACTTCTTTTGCTCAAAGTTAGATAATGTACATCCTTTTCATTGAGATGCTACTTCCTCATTGGTTGATGATGAAATATGAGTGCAATTTCCTGTCCCCTCCACAGTGTTGGTTTCTCATCTTGTTGCAAGCATATTTATCTGGCTCCTCAGTTGACAAAATCATCACCCCAAGAAACATGGGTAAGTAAAAGATTAAAATATAAATTTTTAAGTAGATAACATACTTTTGCTTGATTGTAATGTTTGCAACATTTTATGTAATTTAATACGTGTAGTGTGATAAATGTGATATTTAAAATACTGTATAAATGCATATAAATCAAAGCATTATAAAAGAAAGAGAAATGAGGATGACACGTGGTTTCCTTTTCATTCAACAGTGGTAAGAGGATGTCAAAATTTACATTTAGAAATAGGTAAAATTATCAATATACAAAAGAGGACTGTTCATGCTCTATTTCCTCTTCAGGAAACAGTACATTGGCAAACTGAAGTGTTTAGGAAGAAATCTACCATCTTTTGGCCATCACGCTATCTGGCACTATTTCCTCATACAATGGTCTAAGTGCTACTTTTTATAGCATCAGAAATAATGTGAATTTTAGAAATGATATTTCCAGTATTAATAAGTATTAATAAGTAATTCTTAGTGTCTTTCATATTGTTTGCCACATGGTAGAGTCTTAATAAGTAGCTATTAAACTGATAAATGAAGTTGAACATTTCTTCTAACACTGTAGGAAAACCTATCTTTTGATCTTTGTCATCAGAGACTTGTACTATTTTAGTAGCTAGTTAAGAATAGATGTATTTTAATATGCTGTGGATTATCTTCTTTTGTCATGTGGTAAAAATTAAAATCAAAATTAAGAACATGCACATTTTTCAGCACTGGTTCTCAGAATAGTATTTTCAAGATTTGATTAAAGTAGTCAAAATAATCTCTGAAAAGATGTATGAATAATAGAATTGCATATTCCATTAAAATCTCAGATTCATACAAATGAAGTGAACACCTATTATCTGCTGAGCCTGGTATCATATGTGAAATGTTCCTGTACAAATTATACCCTGAGTGCCTCCAGCTTCTCTGCTGTGCTCGAGGTAGATGGCCAAAGATGACCACCTTTCAGGAAATGTAGGTGACAGCACAAAGGACACAGTGTTGCCGTTAAAACAGTAATACCCACTAACATATAGTGAAGGCTTACCATGTGCCATGTGCTAGGTACTTTGCTTCATCTCATTTAATCCTCACAACAGTTCTATGACCCAGATGTTAACTTACACCAGGAAAAACTGAAACAGAGAAGTAAGAAAACACAGATGGCCACACAGAGTGAACACATGCTATTCAAAAAATGGTGCTCATAGACTTGTTTGATTCAGGGTTGCCAGAAACCTTCCATTTGTAAAAAATATAAACCTGTGAAGCACAATAAAGTGAAATGTAATAAACAGGACATGCTTATATTTATGTTATTTACTGTTTGTTTTGTTTTGCTTCTGTAAGTGACTTTTTATATATGAGGAAAGAAGTAAAATATCATTTCTTAAGAAGGCACATTATGCTCAACCTGTAGGTACTACAGATGTTGACTGTCAAGATTCTCCATATCTCATCTCAATAGGGCCTTTTGATTTCACTTTTTAACTTTTAATCACAATATAACATATGCAGAAAAATGCACATATCCTCAGTGTACAGCTTTATAACTTTTGGCAAACTGAACTTAGTCATGGAATCAATACTCACAGCAAGAAACAGAACATTACCAAATTCTCAGAAGTAATCAATATACTGTGGATTATCTTCTTCTGGCATTTGGTAAAAATCAAATTTTTAAATATACAAATTTCTCTACACTGGTCCTAAAAATAATTTTCTCAAAATTTGATTGAAGTAATCAGCATAATCCTCTTCCAGTCGTTACCTGGCTCCTCCTCCTAGGTAACAGCTGTCTGATTCCTCTTTTATTTTTTAATAACAATTAAATATTTAATAATTACATTCCCCATGTTTGTTTGCAACAATTCAGAGCGACTTTTTGTTGAGAAGGAAGAGAAATTCACAGTAGTTGTTCCTAATTGTCATTATATATATATATATTATGTATCTCACAGTCTTATTCACATTTTCTTCATTACTATGAGTGACGAAAGACTAACTTCAACTTTAAAACAATTCACAGAGGATTTGTGAACTGAACAATAGACTCTTCAAAATTCAGACTCATGACTCTAAAATCTGGGAGACAGTTTTCTGTTAGTGTGGTAGCAGGATACTCTCTCATCTTAGCCATGTATTTCTAAAATCGAGTGTAGGAAAAATAAAAGCCTAAGTAATACTGTTATATTATCCACTTTAATTTACTGAAAAGAAACACTTTTAACCTTTCAAAGATGTTGACAGACATATGGCAACCTAACAACACATTGTCCCTGAGTGTGAGGACATGTTGTGAGGTGGTGTTATTTACAAGTCTATTTGAAGCCCATGTACTCTAACAGAGAACATAAGAATGACGTCTTCTAGATAATGTGGGGTTATTTTATATCTGCTTTGCAGAAATGATTATTTTCAGGTCATTTTCTTTAATTATAACTGATATTATAGGTGGAGATTTGTGCTAATCTGCTGGCACTATACTATTTAGCTGGAAAGAAAATATTCTCTTCCCTCTCAACAGACCGAGTCTGCACTATTGCAAAAATACCTCAGATTTCTTGTACAAAAGGCAGAAGAAAAAATACTAAGAGTCTTGTACAAAAGGCAGAAGACAAAAATACTTAAGGCTTTGGTGCTACAACCTGGGATTGTAAATTTGAAAGATTAGGTAGTTGATTTGGGGTTTATTACTTAGTATGTGGCTCGGTACTTCATTGGTGACATAAGGTTATAATAAACAGCACAGAGTTGTGGGGAGATAGAAATTATAACGAATATACATGCCATTAAATATGGTGCCCAGTACATAGAAAGCCTTCAATGAATGGACCACTACCCTGATTTCTGACAGCATAGATTAACTTTTTAACCTGGTTTTTAATCAGATAGTAAATACTCTTTTGTGCCTGCCTTTTTCTGTCTCAATGCATTGTGCTTTTGAGCTTCAACTGAGTTACAGCATGTAACAATAATTTGTTCATGTCCATTGATGTATAGATTTCAATTGTGTTAATACCATTATTTATCTAGTCTACTGTTAGTGGGCATTTGGGTTGGAGGACTATTACAAATAGTCTAAGTGTGAATACTCAAATTCTACCGCATGTCTTTTGGTTAACATATGTATGCATTTCTTTTGAGAATAGACCTAGCAGTGGAGTTGCCGAACCATATGGAACGCATACTTACCAAACAGTTTTCCAACCAATGGTAGATAAGTTCCATTGTGCTACATCCTCGCCAACATGTGATATGTTTTATCTTTTTCATTCTGTTTATTCTGGCGGGTGTGTAGGCATATCTCATTGTGGTTTTGGTTTGTATTTGCCTGATGACTAATGAAGTTGAGCGCATAGATCCAGTGTGAATTCATTGTTGGTCGGAAGTTTTCAAGACCCAGCTAATAGTGTAGACTTAGACCCCAGTCCCAGGTGAGGAACAACCACAGGCCATGAGTACTCAGGGTTTATGGGGTTTTTTTTCAAGAGCTCTTCACAGAAACAAAGCTCAGACAGGGAACTTGACAACTTGCCCTGCTGCCTGCAGAGATCTGTAAAGCTTGTTATTTTATTTTGTTTATTTTCTAATTAACCCTTGGCCTGATGGCAAGGGTCCCCAGATGCTGACATGTGTGGGATAGCTGAGACCACTTCCCACCTGCAGGGGCCCCACTCTGTCCCTAGTTTCAGAGAATCTGGTTAACTCCTCCAGATCCACATGCTTCCAAGACATGCAGAGCTTCTCCTTTCACTGAAGGCCCTCATCTCAGCAACCACTTGTTTTTTTTCCTCTCTGGAAGGTTCACTTAATGATTTGAAAGGCTGTTCTTCACATTTTGTTCACATTTTTAGGTGTGATAAAACTAGAAGATTTCAAGAATTATAGTTCTCCTTTTTGTTTTAAGAGTGACATATAATATGTACTCAGGATAAGGTCTACCCTACTGGCAGAATGCCTGTGCTCTGCGGTGGCAGGTCTCCTGTGTTCTGGGCTCAACCACACTGATGGGTTGGGTCTGATGGCCGCTAGACCCACAACACACAGGAAGAAGGCAGATCTTCCCCTGCAGAGTGGCTCTATGAAGCTTTCTGTGACAATCCCCCAGCAGATAAACCATTCAAAGCTCCACCAGGCCTTGTTAGCAGAGGGATATAGGCAAGAGTACTTCTCTACTTCAGCATGAAGAGAACGATGGATTCTCTATTCCTGTGCAAATCTACATCAGACCTTTAAAAAGAAACTAACCCAATAAACAATCAGGCATTAAGGTGGAAACTGATGGTCACCAGAACTGACAACATGCTGCCCTCTTTCACAAAAGAGTGAGAAAGGTTAAGTGAGTCAGCCCACAACGGAAGATTTTACCCAGAATTGACAACACGCTGCCCTCTTTCACAAAAGAGTGAGAAAGGTTAAGTGAGTTAGCCCACAAAGGAAACACAGAAAAAACAACAGGTAGTATTGCCTAATTATTTATGAAGATTCAGCAAGTTGCTATATTTTAAAATACTTCACCTTATCATATTTCTTCTGATGACATTTTCTTGGCTAATAAGCTGACTTTGAAACTGCCTTACACCTCGATTGCACATGAGATTTAATATAATCATATAACTGCAGTTTTTCATGCACCCAAAATCTTTTGCTGATTACAAACAATTGAATGCGCTTTTTTATTAGCGCCTAAAATGACTTTTTAACCTTAGCTTTGTGTCTAGGATCATATCCAATGAGAAATACAATTCCCTCTACTTTAGCATCATATTTGAAATAGGTAAAAATTATCAGCTTGATTTCACTTATGGAAATCAATTAGATAATTTCCCGTTTTAAACACTTTCATTGTAATTTAATGCATTGTGGTATCTTTAATAAATGAAACAAAAGAAGATTGCTTCAAAATCATGGTGTATCTTTTAAACATCTAAACTGTTCTAGTTCATCTTTCATTACAGAAACAAAGGCATTTTAAAAAGATGTCAATCTCTGTGAAAGTAAAGCTTTCTATACTCATGTTCGCACCAATCTCCTCTGAATTTCGTGAAGAAAAACAAATTGGGAAAACACTATATGAAAGTTGATCCTTGAAAATTTCTCACCAGCATTCTGTGATAATAAGCACATTGACTTCTGCTCATCAATATCAACTGACCACTTCAGCTAACTGCCAGGAGCCTGGATTCTGACTTCCACCACTGACATCTGAAAATTGATCTACACCCACCCTTTAAAAGCATCGATGAATTAATCGGAACTTTTGAAAGCAAAGAAAAATTGAAGACATCCTGGTAAAAGTGTATGAGATGTTGAAAACAAACTACAACAAGGCAAGATTTACTTTGCTATTTACCTTGTAGGAACAAATGTACCTTCAGAAGAAAAAATGAACAGCACATGTATCGGAGAACAGCATGAACTGGATCACTACTTGTTCCCAGTTGTCTACATCTTTGTGGTTATAGCCAGTGTTCCAACCAATATTGGATCTCTATGTGTGTCTTTCCTGCAGGCAAAGAAAGAAAATGAACTAGGAATTTACCTCTTCAGTTTATCATTATCAGATCTGCTGTATACATTAACTCTCCCTCTATGGATCGATTATACTTGGAATAGAGACAACTGGACTTTCTCTCCTGCCTTGTGCAAAGTAAGCTCTTTCTTCATGTACATGAACTTTTATAGCAGTACAGCATTCCTCACCTGCATCGCTGTTGATCGCTATTTAGCTGTTGTCTACCCTTTGAAGTTTTCTTTTCTGAGAACAAGAAGATTTGCATTCATGGTCAGCCTATCCATCTGGGTATTGGAAACCATCACTAATGCTATCATATTGTGGGAAGATGAAACAGCGGTAGAATATTGTGGTGCCAGAAAGTCCAATTTTACTTTATGCTATGACAAATACCCTTTGGAGAAATGGCAAATCAGGCTCAACTTGTTTAGGACGTTTATAGGCTATGCAGTACCCTTGGTCATCATCATGATTTGCAACAGGAAAGTCTACCAAGCTGTGCGACGTAATCAAGCCACAGAAAACAGTGAAAGGAAGAGAATCATAAAACTACTTATTAGCATCACACTGACTTTCATCTTGTGCTTCACTCCCTTTCATGTGATGTTACTGATTCGCAGCATTTTAGAGCATAATGTGAACTTTGACGAGCATATGTTTGACCACAGCAAGTCTGGGAAGCAGACTTATAAACTGTATAGAATCACAGTTGCATTAACAAGTTTAAATTGTATTGCTGATCCAATTCTGTACTGTTTTATAACTGAGACAGGAAGATCAGATATGTGGAATATATTAAAATTCTGTACTGGGAAGCTATATAAGTCACCAAGGCAAGGTAAAAACATACTTTCTATGTCTACAAAAGATAGTGTCGAATTAGACATCCTGGAATAGAACCAGGGGATTTTCCTTAAGGTACACAATATCATACCATCAAGATTACATTTTGAAAAAGAAATCCAGCAAGGGAGGGGACTAAGTTGTCCAAATGAGTGAACATTTTAATACTCTCATATGGAAATTTTTTAAAAATATTTTTAAGGTACATTGTATAGATCCCTGACTTTTACTAAATGATGATTAAACAAAACTTAATATTTTCCTAATGACTCGGGATCATTATTGTTGATGGAAATTGCATTTGTATCTATGCCATCATCCCTCAGAGGTTAGTAAGATGCATGATTTTTATGATTTATGTGTAGGTCCGGAGCCCATGATTTTTCTCACTTTTTCTATGCATTTCAAGCTGTCAGCTATCATTTCTCCAACTGTCTGTGCCTATCTCCCACCACCTTACCAACTAATACTGCTTCTAATCTTCTCATTAGTTAACAAATATTTATTGAGCACACTCTACATACTAGGTTTTGTGTTAAATATTTGAGTTACAAAAGAAATGGTCTCAGGAAGCCTTATGAAGCTTACATCAGTTTGGAAAACATGTCACTGAGCTTGTTAGACCTCTTTATAAAGTAAAAATAAACAGGCTCCAAATGAGATTTTGAATATCTCTTCCATGATATGAAGCACGTGAGCTTTGTAAAAGGTTTTTCAAAAACCTTCATTTTTTTTCAAATCATAGTATTTTTGTTTCATTTTGAGTTTTTAAATTTATAGTTGAGTACAACACAGTTGAAATTATCAGAAGGTTAATGTCTAGGCAAAAGGACATACTATTGACAAAAAAGGCATTTATTATATTAAAACTATAGTCAGAGACTTCTTTTTGGACCTAGAATAACTAAAGAATTTGAAATAATATATTCTTTAAAATTTTTATTTTATCGTTATGGAAATTACTCTACTTTTAAATATGCATTAGGTAAAGATTTCCTAACCAATTTTTAAAGATTTTTCACCCAACTCTTATCCTTCTCTTGAGTATTGGTTTCCTATCTATTCTTTCTCCTCCCCACAAAATGATCAGCTAGCAAATGTATTGGTACTACTTGGTAACCTCAACATTAGAAAACAAACAATCTCAATAATAAGAAAGACTAATATCCTTTCAATAATGAATTTTGAGAAACACACTGAAAAATCAGCAAGTGCACAAACTGACCACATTTTCTTTTAAACCTTTGGTAACAGTTTGGGTATACAACAGAGAACCATCTTGTTTTGAGGCCATATTTGAGGCCATGTGCATTCTCTGGTCTTTGCATTTTTCTGGTCACAAAGTTTCTAGAGAGTTAATAGAATCTGTTTGGACACTCTGAGATACACTTACCTATGCTAAAAAGCTAAAGATACACTATTAAAATGAAGAGTAACTACATTGTTTGTACTGTTTGATTAATTAGTCATAAATTAATGGCAGCCTTGAGTTGAATACTTGAAAAGTAAAAGATCCAGAAACAACCTCACCTACATCTGGAAACTCAGATGCAGGTTAAGTGTCTTGCCCAAGATCACCCAGTTAGTTGGAAGTAGAGCCAGGTCAGGAAGCCAAGAATCCTGACTCCCTTACAGAGTTGCTATGCCTTTATATATATGTATATATATATATATATATATATATATATATATATATATATATATATATATATATATATATATATATATTCTTTCTCCTCCCCCCAAAATGATCGGATAGCAAATGTATTGGTACTACTTGGTAACCTCAACATTAGAAAACAAAAAGTTCCAATAATAAGAAAGACTAATATCCTTTCAATAATGAATTTTGAGAAACACACCAAAAAATTAGTGAGTGCACAAACTGACCACATTTTCTTTTAAACCTTCTGTAACAGTCTGGGTATACAACAGAAAACCATCTTGTTTTGAGGCTGTATTTAGGCCACATGCATTCTCTGGCTTTTGCATTTAGAAATCTCATCACCATTTACCAAGCATCTTCACCTCTATTTGTTGAAAGCAGATACTACTATTGCTTTATATATATACACACACACATATATACACATATATATTTTAAACATTTCCATCATTCCTTTCCCTAGGAATACAAAAGACATATATGCATTATGCATGCAGAGTTAGTCAGGATAGTCATTGGATTTAGATCAGAATGAAGGGGGAAAGGATAGTTATTTAATTAATATTTCAAAATATAATAAAGCATATAGATAGTAATTAAACTGATCTGTTGCAGAAAACTGAGTAGGACTCTTCAGCTGGTTATATGATGAGATGCATCAAATACAAACTCATGGCATCCTTAGGAAGAATGTTCTACTTAATGGTTAACAGCAACACCGTTGATTCTGGATGTTGTGAGATATGTTCCAAACTGAACCACGTGGCTAAGCTTTGAGCAGCCTATCCACCCTCGGAGAGCAGGGCCAATGACGGAGAAGCCATGTCGGGAGGGTGCTCATATTATTTAGGGCAAAGAACTCTAGACATGATTTAAATAATCTACAGTCCCAACATTGGAAACTGAATCCTTGAGTTTCAAAAGGCTTATAGGTCGGTGGTGAAAGGTACCCATAAAACTGAAAGCACTTTTGGAAGGAATAGGAGCTTGTAGCTATTATTACCCAGGACTTTGTTGTCAGAAGAGGGAGATGGGAACACCACTCATCATCCACAGGTGAACTGTTTGACCTCAAAAAATGTGGTTGCTCCTCTAGGGCCAATAGTAGTATCAACTACGTTCAACAAGTAGAGGTGAAGATGTTTGGTAAATGGTGATGAGATTTCTAAATGTTCATTATTACTAGTTACTCTCATCCTTATCAGGATTAGTGGGCAAGAGAGAGAAGTCCCTGGAAGGAGGGACATTGTGGGTAGTGGTGCAGCAATGTGAGCTGGCTCCAGCATGTCGCTGCTGGGGAAGCCTCCTCCCAATGGGCAAATGCACCCACTCAGGTAACTTCTGGCCCTTCATTGGTCCCGGGGTGCTCTCGAGAGCACCCGTTCCCAGGAGCTCACAGCTCCAAGAAGACGCGTGCTATGGACATGACCATAAACAGACAGATACCCCTTTTTAAATTGTACACATCTTTGACTTTTTATTTCCTTATATCGAATGTTATTTTTAATTTTAACGAACTCTGACATCTTGGATAGACATCTCAATAAAAGGACTCGTAACAGGTTTTTAAAACCTCCATTCTCCTTACCTAGTCAAGGGAGGCTTCATGGGTGAAGGAGAAGTTAAAAGACATCAAAAATTACCACCCCATTTGGTTCGAATTATCTAGTACCTCTCCCCAGGAACATCCTGAGCAAATCTGCTTCCCCAACCTGACTTACTCCCTTTTCTCTTTTCAGTGTGAGCTGAAAGTCCTCCCCAAGGCATTGTATTTCCATTCTTTAATGTTATGATCAAACAATTATTTGCCAATTGCCTCTATTAACCTCGTGAATGTGATTTATTTATTTTTAATTAGTACTAATTTTAAAAGAGAATTTCTGGTGCAGGCCATATAGGCACTTCTTATTACAACACTTTCATCTTCCCTGGGCTTCCTTTTGCCCAGCCATCGCTGTCATCACTGTCCTTTCTGCGTAGGGCCCCTGTTCTTTTCTGGCTAAACCCACCCACGGGTTGCTATGGAAACACAACACCCGACCCAGGAAGGCCTTTGTGATAATGGACTTCTTTGTCTAGATCCATGGGTAACCTTGCCAATGAATCAGAAGGCCTGTTCCTCCACCAGAGACACCCACACGCAAATAACACATATTCACAGACACACAAAGACCACCTGCCCCGTCTCACAAAAACAAACAGACAACAATCCCTGGGATCTGTTAGCATATGCTTGTATTGCTTTATAAGATGTCTAAACCAACTAGTAGAATGCCAACTAGTAGGTAACATGTATTGCCTCCTTAACTTTTGAAAAATGCACCATGTGGGTGTTCTCATTTTCTTGTTCACTAAATCTGCAACCAGGGGACATTGTTAAGATACTTACTCCCTGCTTGTCCCTCCTCCTTTCTTCCTTCCCAGCAGAAGTGGCTGCCAAGGAAGAAAACTTGTATCTGCATTTTTTCACTCCTTGACCATTCTGGAAAAATGCAATTCTGACTGAAATGTTTTATTTGCATCTCCTGGGCAGACACCTTTGGGGAAAAATAATAGGAAGCTAATTTAAAAGAAAGTAGGAATGTCCTGTTTTATTCTTTGTTCATAGCATAAACACTTGATTCCATTCAAGTCAAAAAACATTGACCACTATTTTTATTTTATTCTTTGGCGCTTCATTGGGCTTCAGGATGGAGAACAGTGTGATTAAGTTCATGTTATTTAGTTGCACTAGCTGAATGTTTGCAGGAATTAGCTGACAATGGCAAAATCGGATCAAACTTGGATGAGGGGGAAGTGATGCGGGCGTTAAGATTTCTCTCCAAAGATCTTTTTACTACATCATTTACTTGATACTCGCCAAGAAAAATCACACACGGGGCCCTGTCTGTGGCCACTAGGTGGCGATCATGTCCTATTCAGACCTTGAAGTTCTTGGCCAGCTGCCACTCCCAAAGAGCAAAGAGCAACTTAGGGTGACGTTTTTCTATTACAGAGACAAAATATCTCCCCCAGGAACTGGTAATGAATGAAGGGGACTGGTGAGATCCAGTCTGTACCATTTATTTCCCTAGAAAGCTCAGTAATCATCAGATAATTTCACTTGGCTTAAACTCCCTATGCCATTCCAGTGGATTTTTTTTCCCAACTGGTTAAAACTGGTCAGTCCACTTGTAAGAAGCTAATTGTGTGATTTCTGAAGGACTGTCGATATAACTTGGACGATTTGTCTTTATTTCATTATTTTACCCATACAAAAAAAATAATGGCCACCTTTCACATAATGAGAAACATAGAACATTTGAGCTATAAGCAGTCTGCAATTTGGTCTATTACAATGAAATTATTATCTATGAAAGTCAAGATGTAATTCAATATGTGTGATTTTTAATTTCTAATTTATTATTGTTAGATCTCAGCACTAAAAAATTACATGTTATTTAGAATTGTTTAAATCTGCTCTTCCCCAAAGAAAAGTAATGTAATCATAATTTAATAGCATTTGCATCTCATTAAACTTATAACAGGCCATAATCTATTTTTCTTCTGCCTGTAATTTTCTTAAGCCCCTTATGAAACACAAGTGGATATTTATACATTTAACAAATAGATTACAATTTCCCAAATACTGTTGCAATTAGATATTCAAAAAGCAAGCCAATAAAGGAATGAGCTAGAAAAGTCTCCATATCATTGTTCCAATGCAAGTTTTAGAATGAAAATAAAATTTTGTGGTCTAGAAGATGTATGCTCAATTAAATTCAAATCAAATACAATCAACAAATCCCTCTTCAATGATTTTAATTGCCAATGCTATGAAAAATACTGCCTTCAGTTCTCATCATTTAATTGATCCTTCTTAGATATGTGATTGAACTTGTAAACGTCCTCCTAAAAGGGTCCTTCTCAAAATTACTGTAAAATTTCTGGTCTTGGCTCCAAGACTATTGACACCTCCTGAAGATTAACTTGGAAACCCTGATGTGGTTCTTGGATTCAGGACTGGAGCCTGTACCTGAAGCAAGTCCCTCAAAGCAGGCCAATCCCCTGGACCAGTGATAGTGATTGGGTCAGAGGTGGACATGTGACCTAACCTGCTTGGAATGCTGGGACAAAGGCTCTGGATGACGCGCTAGGCCAATGAGATGCCCAGAATCTCTGTGGTCGTTCCGTGATTACAAAATAGTCAACACATGGAAGAAAGAAGAACTCAGGGAATCAAACAAAGAGCACTGAGCCGGGTCTTTCTACGTGATGAGTCACCTCATCACGTCCCTGTGGTTACATGGACCAAACAAAACGCCGTGTACTTTTTATCAGTTTTCTTTCTTGAACCCCGAAGGCTCCTGGTGGAACATGTATCACAGAAGAGGGAGGTAAGTTACAGACGAGACTGTTGAATCAGGCCGAAGAGGTATGACGGAGAGGGCGTGAGGACACCTCTCGCCCATGAAGTTAGCTGCCCTGGTCATTAACCCGTAACAAAACGACTGCTTAAGCTGTTTCCTGTTACGTCCTGGGACTCAGAAAGTGCCCAGCAAGGCTCTCACATCAGGAAACTGTTAGGAAAAATTCAAGACGTTGGAGTCTCTGGGCTTCTTTGTACAGCTTCAGTAAGGTCCCTCAAGAGAAAGGTAAACTAATACAATTTTTGTTAAAGCTTTCCTGATATGTTTGCAGATGCAGAAAATACTGCTGCCCAGAGGGGCCCTTTCACTGAAGCAATGTTTTCATGCTTAAGGAAAAGGGTTAATTGTAGCTAAAAAAAAAAGGGAATCAATATTATTTGTGAGTCACTAGTGAGCAGAGTCTCAAAAGCCAGACATTATGGAGAAAGGATTTTTTAAATCGCTTAGGCTCCCATTTCATATTAAGAACCAGACCTGGATGACTTATATCTGGAGTTTTCTGTAAGCCAAGGGAAGTGAGGATTCAGTTGTGATGTAAATGAAACTCCTGTTATGCAAGAAAGTGCAAATGCCTGGCCTCCTGACCCCAGTGGGCTGTGAGGAGGAGACAAGGAATAGTTAGAATGAGGACATCAGAGGCTACTGTTGAACCTCATGGCCTGAGGAGCATTACCAGGCTGGCTGAGGGAGAACAGTCAATGCTAGTGATCTGCTTTCCCTGCAGGCAACTGCAAGCCTCTAGGAGAAACCCCTTTTCATTCATCCTTGTAGAAAATTCATCAATGTGGTACCAGAATAGGGATAAGCATAGTTGTGCAGGTTGAGCACTGCCCAAGAAATCCGTGTCCACAGGGCACCATTCATTTCACAGACATCGAAGATGTGCACATTTATTATGGTAGTTTTAAGTATATTGCAGCAAAGTGTCCTAACAAAACTAGTGTCACAATTCCAACACTGCAAGGGAAGTGTCTTGGGGAAGACACATCTTTTCCTAATTTGTACAGAATGCCATGTGAACCAGTTTAACCCTGACTCTCCCCCTGCCACCAGAAGGTTATTAGAGCCTCTCCCAACCCAAGAAGCATCATGGGAGGAGCTAGGATAGGTGGAGTACATCTGAAAGATACAGCATCTATCCCAAGGTAGTTAAGTTAACCCAGTGAGACAGTTTACACAGGAAGAGATGGAGCCATCTTTTAATTCACAAGCAAAATTAATTTTTGCAGCTTGCTACCTAGCAGGTTGGTCATTCAGGAAGTAGACCAATAACTAAAAATAAAACCACTTTTCGTGTGTGCAGTGCATCGTAGTCTGATCATTGTCTCTCAGATGTAAAGCTCTGATCTAGATGTGGCCTACTGAAATAGAGAAGAAAACATTCTTTTCTTTAAAATAATCCTATCTATCTGTGACCTACAACCAGGTTAACTATAGGTCCAATCACTAGGTTCTAAAACTTATGTTATTTAAGAATCACCTGCATGTCTTGGTTTAAAAGGTTCTAATTGACTAAACGGAGGTAGACACTGAGTTACTGCATTTCTAGCGAACTCCCAGGTAATGCCAGTGCTTCCAAGCCCAGATCCAGGTGTTTGGTTGCACAGTTTTAGGGTCCAGAGCCATGGTTCTCAGACTCTCACATAGAGGTCATATACCAGTCACCCGGAGAGCTTGTTCAAACAGAGAGCTGGGCCCTGGGCTCCTTTGGGTTCTTCTGCCGGCCTTAGCCAGTGGTGCTAATCTGTGTCGCCTCCACCACGTCAAGTTACTTGAGAGCAGAAACCCTGGGCTATTGTGCATCTCCTCTAAGCCCATACTCATCTCCCTTCCTAGAAACAAGCATAGAGCTTTACATTTTCTAGATGTAATAGGAATCATAATAGGAAGATATTAAATGGTTACACTTTCTATTCTTATAGACATGATGTTCTCCTAAAGCCCTTCTATCAGTAAAGCCCAGTTTATCGCCCAGGAAAAAGGAGGGAGGCATCAAAAAGTCCTCATTCATAAATGAAGGTATTACTTGGTGGTGCCCCATTGGGCAGAAAGATGAATCCAGATACACCTTCTGATTTTAGGAGGGAGCCATGAGATAAAGAAAGCTGGTAAAGAGAGAGGACATACCCCTAGGTCAGAGCAAGAGAAGTCAGGGAAGCAAGCCAGAAGCAGAAAGGGCTCCTGCCCCATTTGCTGTCTGGGGCTCCAGGAGGAGACCACCATCAGGGACCTCCTGCTCCAAAATGGAGAAACTGCAACAGAACCAAAAAATAGACGCGTTGTTATGTCATGCTTATGCAAAAAGATATTGGGGAAAAATTCAGCTGGTGTGGTACAGAAAAGGTATCCCAACATTTTCACACACTCCCAGAGGTGGAAGGGCAGGAAGAGCAAGGCAGGCCAGTGGGCCTATGATGGATTAGTGTTGGGGGGAAACGTGACCCTATGGCAGAGGCTGCAGAGCAGACCACCTAGACCCAGGGCAGGATGGAGGTGGCTGCTGAAACCTGGAAGATGTGCCATTCTAGTGAGGACCAGCACAAGGGGGAACCACTAGACCCCCCCCAAGGCCACCAGAACACAAGACATGGTGACTATAGAGGTCAGCAGCTTCTGCCAGGAGGATGTCCAAAAGACGGGACGGACATCTTATCAAAGGCCAGAGAGGTCCGGAGGACAGCACCAGGACCCGAAGGCAGATGTCACCCCTTTCCTCAGCACAAAGAGGACAGGTTAAGATATGCTTTCCACCCAGGAACCACGCTACGGAAGGCACCATCTCGTGCATATCTAAGAAGCATCCTAAGAGGGGACATGAATCTTGAATTTGACTGAGTACTTATCTAAAATATACTAAACAAATCTTTAAAAAGCTGTTTAAGCTAGCAGAGACTGAAATAACTTCCATGCACAAATTTAAGGTTTTTTCCACCATCAGTGGGAATGGGGTTTTCAGGGCAAGATGATGATAGTTTTTTTCCCAAATCCAAATGTAGGATGGAAAAATGTGACCTCATGATTCAACATTTGGCAAATTGTTCAGGATTATGCTGTTACATTCATTTTACACAAGCCTAGTTTATGTAAGATAAAATTTCATCCACTGGAGAACAATAGCAGAAAATAAAGCTACTGTGAATAGCCCCTGAACAACATCCTTGTCATTGGGGGCTCGGAGAATGAGAATAAGGAGGGTTAAACACTCTTCCAAAGAAATTTCTTCCTCTTTACTTCAAAACTCATTTGTTTCTCTGGCATTCATTTGATGAAAATGAATTCAGTGTCTTGCAAGGAGGATACTCATAAAGACCCAAGACTCATAATCACAGTACCTAGCACCACCTCTTACTTATAGTAGGTGTTGAGTATTTACTTGGTCATTTGATGTGCTTGTTAGATTTGAAGAGAAATATGAAAATTACATGATGCACTTGGTTAATTGATTTGAAGTGGGTGAGATGAGACAATATCTCCTAGGGACACCAAGGGGCTAACAAGGGCTGGTTGTGTGGGCTATTTCTTTGCAGTAGCCTCTGTTGGGTGGAGAGCAGGGCTGCCTGTCTGCTGTTCTGAGTGTGCTGGGACCAAAGAATGAACTCACTGGGAGGCATCACTTTTGTTCTAGCTGAGTTGGAAGATTGGCTCCTGTTTCTCCTCCATGTGTATGTAGCTCATATGGAGCTGCATTTGAAGAACATCTAGTACAAAATCTTCCTATTATAGACAAGGAATCTGAGGCCAGAGAGGTAAAATAACTTAGAGGTCATACAACTTCTAAATGACCGAGGCTGAAGTAAGTTTCAAGTCTCCCAGATGAGGAGTTTATCCTTTATTGCACACTCTTCTGGATGCAAATGAAAAACTGTCAGAGAAAAAATTCTTGGTCCAAAGAAGAAAAGTCCAGGGGAAATTTCAGGTATGGCTGAATTCAAATGCTCAAAACATGTTGCCAGGACCATGTTCTTGCATCTTCCATTTGCACCGTTTGCTTTTTTTGGCTTTTTTCAGAGAAGGCTACTGGTATCCCCAGGCTTAGATGCCACAGCTTAGAGAATCCAATGGGAGGAGAGAATCTCTTCGTGATAATGTTGGCAAAAGTCAACAAAAGTAAAAAAAAAAAGAAATGATTCTGGTTTCTCTGCCTTTGTTCCGCACTTTAAACCAGTCGCTGTCGATAGAGGTGTAGAGTTCTCAGGTCCCTCCTAAGACCACACCTGCTCCTGAAGACCCTGACCCCAGAGGCTGAAAGGAGAGAAGGTGGCTTCTCCCAGGAAAACCAGAATGCTGTTCCCAAAAGGAGGGAAAGGAGTCTGTTCCTATGACTTCTTCCCTTTAGGCTGTGTGGTCCACATACACCTGTGACACCAGATACACACCTTGTCTTATTCTGAGTTGAGAGAGATGTTAGTTTATTTAATCTTATAAAAGGAGAAAAATTGGACTTCTTTCCAAAGACAACAGATGCCTTCTACAATGTTCATTCTGGAAGGTAGTATCGGGAGGGATACTGGCAGACAGCAGAGGACTCACTCACATTCAGAAATCTGAGGAGAGTTTAATAAAGAGATATTTGCAAAGGCGAGGGCAGGGTATAAGGAAGCCACAGGGATGGTGCAGAGCATGGGGGTTGTAACTTCTGGGCACCCCGACACCCCTGGCCCTGAAGGCACCTAGAGTCACAGAGGACGGTCAGGGGAGGGTGGCTAGGCCAACGCTGTGACCTTTAGTAAGGACACAGCTTCAAAATGGGAGCTGGGGAAATGGACCAATACCTTCCTTTGGTCCTTTAATTTCCTGCCGGAACTTCCTGCTGGATGAACCCCACCAGGAATCCAGAGGAGAGGAATCTCACTGTGATTCAAAAGGTCATCCTCTCCGGGCTCAAAGCTAGATGGAGAAGGGTGAAGAGTGGGTCCAAAAAAGGATTAAATATTCAGTTTCTCAGTTAAATTGATACTCAGCTCATGGGCCAAATCATGGAAATGGCCACAAAAAGTGTGAACATATGCTCTTGTCTAAATGCCTGTATTGCACTATCGTCAGGTAAACATCTGTAGTAAAAACCCATTGTGCACATACGTAGAACAGTGTCAGTGAGGTCCACTAGGGCTGCTTGGGTTGGGCTCACAGGACCCGTTCCTTTGTTTACCAGCAATGTGAACTTGGACAAATCATAACTTCTCCTAGACTGAGTTTCTTCAACTTTAATATATATTTTTCCCCTGCCCATCTAATGGTATTTGTTATTCACTACAAATGAAATACTGTATATAAAAGTGTCTGTGGAGTGATAAGGTACTCGTTTTATATCAATTACTTCAACCTGAATATGTAAGCCTAAGAAATATATTAATATGTTTTACTTATGGGCATGAATTTTTGTAATTCTTACATCAGGAAAAGTTCTAAAGCCCATTTGACTCATTCTACGTGTGTCAGTATTTTTTACCATGTGCAAGTTGAAATGAATTAATGATAAATTAATCTCCAGCTTACCTCAGGCTTGCATTAATGAAATTATTTACTGTGATTCTACTTACTGCTAAAAGAAAAAAGTTCACCAGGTTTTCTGCTGACTCGTGAGTCACCATGCTTATTACCTATTTTTGAGTGGGCAGACGCACAAAATGTGTCCCCACGTGTTGTGAAAGTCCTTTAGAAGCAGTGGATTAGCCACGGACCTTCCTGCTATCTCTCCCCTGCAGTTTGTTGAGATTATTTTCCATACCGTAACTAGTCTTATCAGTTCATTTCTGCACTGTTAGCTCCTCGGATGATTGCCTAGATTTCCAAACACCAGATTGGAAGTCCTGGTTTGATTTAAAAAAAACCTACTTTAGAAAAAGGCCACACTCCTCTCTTCTCCTCTCACCTCCTCCTTCCCTGTCGCCCCCCTTCCCAATCCTGCTCTAAATATTCAGGTTCCTGTGACTCTTTTGACCAGATTCCCTTACGGACCCAGTTTCTTGGGAACTCATCAGCGATAGCTGCCATTGAGTACATTGAGAATGTACTATGTGTTGAGCACTCTACATACAATATTTTCCTTCATTTCCCCAACAGTCCCGTGAAGTAAATGTCATCATCTCCAGTACACATGAGAGGACTGAAGGCTAAAGAAGCTAAGAGCAGAACAAGAATTTAGACCCAAATGTCTGAGTCCAGAGCCTATAACCCTAATCACTTTGCCCTAAAGCCTGTTTGCATGTTATTCTAGTGGCTTTTTTCTTTCTTTCTCTCTTAGGATAAAATCTGATTGATTTCCACTGAGGAGAGCGTCTTACTTGAGTCAAGATGCAGAGGGAGTTGGCGCGTCTGATTTTAGGAGACACTCATGTACGCATTGCAGATAAATTGCAGATACTTTGCTGGGAAAGGGACTGCCACTAGCCCCTGAGGACTCAGTTAACAACTGAGAAGGGACTACCAGTATCAAATTGCTGTCCTGTCAGTTATTATGAAGTCTAAATGCTAATTATTAGGATCACATAAAATTCAAGGCCATCAATGAGATAAATGGTCAAGAGGGAGTGTATTCAGCTTTGCAATACATTGATGTGGTAAAAATACAACATAGTGTATTTTAAATACAAAAATGTAGAAGGAGAATGCTAAATGACTGAGAATCTGTATATGGAATTTAATTTTTCTAAACGATGACTGTAAGAAGCCCAATGATATAAATTTTACCCCCTGGTAAACTTCTCAATTTCATGCTGTTCATATTCCATTTCATTTTATGTTTTAAGTCCATTGAGGAAGTGCATGAGAAAAGTACATCCATCTTTTTTTTAAGTGATATTATAAGGATAGAGAATAATTTAATAGAAAGAAAAGCACTTGATTCATTTATTAATTCTTTCCCCTAATTTTTGTCAAGTGCTAGGGAAGCTTATATAGTCTGATAAGGAACCCAGGACAAGCAATACAACATAGTGTTACAGTAAGAGTTAAGAAGGGCAGGTGGCATGACCACTACTAGCTCGATCTTGATCCAGGAAGAATCCAAGAATTGCTGGGCTCTGAAGGCTGAGGAGACACTAATCCAGTGAAGGAGGGCATTTCAGGCTAAGGGGCAGCTCACACAAGGCCTGGCTCCATTTTAAGGAAATGAAAGTAGTTCAGTGTTGTTAGAGCTGACGGTGTGGGAGGAAGTGGCAAAAGATAAAGGACAGAAAGAAGCTACATCTTAGTCTCCTGGCTCCGATAAATAACTTGGACTTGTATAGTGAGGTCAATAGGTAGCCATTAAAAAGTTTTAAGCAAGTGAATGACATGATCACATGTATGCTCTGGGCAGATTATTCTTGTCTCAGTGTCCAAGAGGACAGCGGGCGGGGCCGGTGTCCTGGTGGGGCGACGTTTCCCTTCATCTCTGAGGAGTCTGAGCCCTTACTTGCCTTGCTCTTGTTGGACCATGGTTGTTGCAATGCAATTATGTATAAACTCTGTATGTATAACAACAAACCTATACTCAGATCAGGTATCAGCTCTTATTAAGGACAAATTTCCATCCCCCAAAAGGGGAAGATGTCTGTTGTAATCAATCTGCTACCAAAAGGCTGGCTGATCTCTGCGGTCTCTGCAGCCGGCAGGCAGGGTGGGCATTGAAGAGTGGCACCAGCTGGATCGGAGCGAGCCCACGGAGCCTCTATCTCTGCCACATGACCTCTCTGTTCTTGGGCCCATTGTCCAGCACAAAGGCTGTCAAAGAGAGAGACTGGCTGACATATACAAGGTCAGTCACCCGTTCCCACCGGTGATTCTTTCTCGTGGACAATAATCCTACACACTTTGTGCTAAACCCCATAGGTCCATCTACTTCTTCCCAAGACTTTCTTGTCCCAAGTTTTCCAATCCTGTCTCTTACAGACTCTAGACCAATCATCCATCCAAAATGGATAAGCAAGTTAACTGCTCATGAGCTCCCTACTGGGTAATTCCTATCGCTGCCTTGAACAGTGGACAGCACTGAGTTGTTTTTGTCTTTTCAGGGGATGGACCCACAGAACTGAGCCATTGGTCACAACCAGTGGCAGCCTGCTCAGTAACATATCCTCACACTGACTCTCCATAGGTCTCTCCGACTTTCTCTTTATCCTTCACTCCTGATCTCTGGATTGTACTGAAGCTCTTTGCTTTACGCTGTGCTTCCAAGGGATCCTAGGTTAAGACTGTAGGTATGAGGAATGGACCTAGGATTTGTCAATGAAAAGAAAATCCTAGAGTAAAACTCCAGAAAAGAGTTATTAGAGTTTCATTTGAGCCCAAGTTTAGAACAGCTGCCTGGGAAACACAGTTCTTCTGAAGGAAAGTGCTGTGGAGAAGGGAGCTTTTTCACAAGGTTACCTATGCTTTCTAACAAAGGATATAAGTAATGATGATTCTACACATTAGTATGTACAGAAATTGACAATACAGGGTATTTTTTAAATCATTACTTAGGCACAAGGTAATATCGTGAAATTATTCAGATGCAAAGTAGATGTACAATGCTTACCCTGTAGACCACAAATCAGGTCTTTTTCTTAGATAACCTAAGCCTTAAGGCCAGGCACTTCTCAGAAGCACATATTTTTAGCATGTTTTCTCAGAATCAAACCATCAGGGTAGGATTATTTCCCGGCTATATTGCTAGTGGTTTTTATTAATGTCCTGTATTGACTGTATGGGAGCTGGTTGAATGTTTATCCCAGGCAGTAAACTTTTAAGTGTAACATCTAACTAATGACAGCTATAGGCAAACTGCCTAAAAGTTCTAGAATTATTTTCCCATTCTCACAAGCTTGGAGTCTGATGGACAGGAGCAGAGGTAAGTTACTCTGTTGTTATGCTTTTCTGAGCCTCTGGGGAGAGAGGTGTATCTGAAGAGCTGTGGGTGATCAGGTGAATAACTCCCTAGGTGCTGTGGTGATCAGGTGTATCAGTTCTTTGTGGAATATTTCAGCACTTCTTCTTTCTCATGATTTGGTAACTGACGGCATTTTTCACCTCCATTGATTCCGTGTTCTATATCAGTGAAACCCTACTCTGACATGTACAACTGAGTTGCCTGGGGTGCTTGAGAAATTGGTGCATGGACTCCACCATTTAAACCAGACTCTCTAAAAGTAGGGCCCAAATATCTGTACTATAAAAGCTCCTCACATAGTTGTAATGTGCAACCAGAGTTGATTATGGGACTTTTGACCAACAGAGAGGGGAAGGGAAAGAGGAACCTACATTCATTGAGCAAGTTCTATTATTGGCATCTTCCCACTCTTTTTTATCTATACGCAGTTTCAAAAACAATGAAATGGGAACCTGTAATCAAAATTCTTGTAGGAACATGCCATTACATGGTAGAAATCCTTTTAAGTATTTGATGCTTGGGGTAAAATATGATTCCTCCCAAAAATATACTCAAAATAAAGTAGTTTCCAAAATCACATGAATATGACAAGGAGAGGAATTAGATGGCCTGTGAGGGACTAGAGAAGTGAAGGCGAAGAAGAGGGACGGGAAAGGAGCCAGGCAACGTGGCCTGCTGTGAACCTCCGAGTTGCCGGTGGACTAAACCCCCTGCGCTTGGGGTAAGGACATCTTGTTGACACAGAGCAAGTGCTAAGGTGCCTGGGTGACATGATCAGTATGAAATCAGAAGCTGGAGAGCCAGGAATGTCTCTGCCAAGGTTTGGGTCTCAACCCTGGTAATGGCTGGTACCACTGGGATTAATTTAGACATTCAGGAATTGCAAAAAGAAGTTGAAAGAAACTGTCACATTGTGACGGAAAAGACTCTGCTGATGTCAGGAGGTCACCATGGCAGTGGGCTCACAGCTAGAGCACATTGACGAGGCTCCACAGAGCCATGGTGAGCAAAAATGCCCCTCCAGAGAGCTAAGCGCCAGGTGAGCAATCGTGAACCAGCACCTCCCAGAGGGTGTTCTGTGCAACTTTTAATTTTAAGGATGCTAAATGAAAAACATTAAAGAGTGTGCCTTGGTCAGAGAAGTTTGGCAGATGAAGTAAAAGGACTTCCAAAGCCTTTAATGTGCTAACGAGCCATGGTGCCACTCCAAGAGGGAGGCGTTTGGCATGATCTGCATGTGCTCATGAAATACCTCAAAAACCCACACTTCCTGAGAGTCCTTTTGGGGCACACTACTACAGGCCTATGAATGGATGGCCGGTGACATGGCTATTCTTGCAAGCAATGACCAGAGACACAAATACAGGCAGACCTCAGAGATACTGTGGGTTCTGTTTCAAACCACTGCAATATAGCAGGGCAAATGAATGGTTTGGTTTCCCAGTGCATATAAGCATTATGTTTACACTACACTGTAGTCTATTAAATGTGCAATATTATATCTAAAAAATAATGAACATACCTTGATTTAAAAATGTTTTAGTGATAAAAAATGCTAATAATCATCTGCGCTGTCAGCGAGTGGTAATCACTGATCACAGGTCACCAAAATATAATAATGAAAAAGTTTGAAATTTGTGAGAATTACCAAAATGTGACACAGACACGCACTAAGCAACTGTTGTGGGAAAATGGCTCTGCTAAACTTGCTCAGTTTATCCAGGGTTGCCACAGATCTTAAGTTCCTAAAATACAGTATCTACAAAGCGCAACAAATCAAGGTATGCCTGCAGATGAGTTAGCACTGATACATTTTAAATTTCCCTTTTTTTCAATCTAAAACAACAATTTAAAAATGTTGTTTTCCCTTTCAATATCTGTTTTCTAGAAACAAGACTTTTTCAAAACAAGCTGATAGCCTGCATCGTGCGTATTCTGTGGATGTTTATCCCCCAAAGGCTGTACGTGGTGTAACAACTCTGCAGGGTTTATTTCACTGAGGGAGCTCAAATTCCCCGTTGAGAGTTGGAGTATACGTGAGAACAGTAGGGTTTCCAAAAGTCATTTTTGTTGGCCTTAGCAATTTTTGAGAGATTCATTGCCTTTGGAGATTTAATCTTCTTGGGTAAAATGATGGGAAGAACTGTAACAAAACATGCGTTTGCTCCTGTGACCTTTCCACATTTGAGGTCAATCCTTCCAACATGGTTCTCTTGTAATCTCACAGCCACCTCCATAATCCAAGCCCCCGCACAACTGATAAAATTTCCAGTGTGGCCTTCCCATGTCCACTCCTGTCCCTTTTTATCCATTCTTCACACAACAGCTGGAGGGATCTTTAAAAAAGTCTGATCAGGACTTGCTGAAAACTCTTGGCTTCTCTTGCCCTTAGGAGAGATTCTAAGACCCCTTAACACGGCTCACAAGACCTTTGAGGTCTGAAGTGACCCTAATACTGTATCAAATCTCAACTCTGGCCACCTGGCCCCATTCCCTAAGTTTCCATCACGCGGGCCTCCTTTGTCATGTCTTGCTCCTTTCTGCATCTGGGCAAATGCTGGTCCTTCAACCTCAGACCCTCTCTGCCCTGTTTCTTCATGTCATCGATTATAAATCATCATGTAGGTGACAAGTATGCCACTTCCTTAAGTTGGGGAACCTATGATTAATACTTAGAACACTGTCTGAAACTTATTTTAATGAGTGGTATGGTAACACTCAACTTAAATTTTTATATTTTTCCACATGAGAAACCAACATTTGGGGCACCATTTATTGAATCCCTCCTTCCCTCTGCAATGCCACTTTTCCCACGTGTCCTAGTTCTGGCCTGCACCTGAGTCTGTATCTATTCTCTCTCCTCTTCTGTTGAGCCTTTGGGCCTATTTCTACACGATTATCACACTGTGTTAATTACCATGCAAGCTTTATAATAAATCTTTGTATCTGGTAAGGAGAGTCTGCCTCCCCTAATTCATTTTTCTCCTTCAAAATTTTCTTTTTATTCTTGGTCCTTTACACTTCCATTGGACTTTTAGGACCAATTTATAAATTTCTGTGAGGAACCCTGGTTGAAATTTAATTAGAATTGCACTGAGTTTTATGGATACATTTTAGGAAATTTTACATGTTTCTGACTTTTCACCCAGGAAGTTAGCATAGGTTTCTATTTTGTGTAAATCTCTTTTTTTATACCCTCCAATAAAGTTTTATCATAGTCTCCATAAAGATCTTTGATTTCTATACTAGATTTATTGCTAGGTCACTTCTAGATTGTCACTTACAGATTTTTTATACTTTAAGTGGTATTTTTAAATTTTTATCCTTTGTTGTTGATATACAAGCATGAATTCATTTTTTGTAAGATAATCTAGTACCTAGAAACCTTGACAAAGTCTCTTTTTTAGTTCCAGCTATTTGTCTCTCAATAGCCTTAGTTTTCTATATAGATATTGACTTTGCTCACAAATGATGACAATTTAACTTTTCTTTACCTAGCCTTTTAACTTCTATCTATTTTCCTATATTACTGTGCTAACTAGGACTTACAAAATAATGTTGAATAAAGCTGGAATCTAATAGACATCCTTGTCAGGTCTCACCGTTAGGTATAATATTTGCTCTTGGATTTTTAATGGTTTCCTTTCTCAGGTAAAGGAAATTTGTTTAAGTTTCTATTATGAATCAGCCGTCATATTAACAATTAGTGTTATTAAAGCCAGGCGGAGAAAGACAAGTACCAAATGATTTCCCTCATTTGTGGGGTGTAACAATGAAGCAAAACTGAGGGAACAAAACAGCAGCAGAGTCACAGACTCCAAGAAGGGACTAGGGTTACAAAGGGGAGGGGGAGGGGAAGGTGGACGAGGACGGAGGGAGAATGGGATTGAGGAGAATTATGATTAGTACACATGGTGTGTGGGGGTCACAGGGAAGACAGTGTAGCACAGAGAAGACAAGTAGTGACTCTGTGGCATCTTACTACAGTGATGGACAGTGACTTAAATCAGAAGTCTTGGATTATTTCTTTTAAAAAACTGTTTTTTTTTTTGTTTTTGCTTGGTACTGTGATTGAGGCCTCTATTTTATTATACAGTCTTATGAGTCAATACTGGTATATAGAAGGCACATTGGGCTCATGCACTTGCTCCTGCAGTCCATGCTGTAAACCACTGCTTCCCCAAAGCCAGGTAGATATCCTCTTACCACCTCATAATGTATTCCTTCTCAATTCCCTCCAAGTTTGGACATGACCCTCTCATAATTCCCAAAGCAATGCTAAGAGCAGGCTTTTGTATATAACAAACTTATTTGTGAGCATTGAGAGATGATGAAGTGACTCAAAGAAAAGAAAATTAGGCTGTTGTCAGACTTTTACAACACTCCAGAAGAAAATGAATATGTTTAAGATACTCAAGGAAAAAAACGTGAGCCAAAGGTTTTATAACCAGTCAAACTGACCTCCAATGTCAAAGGTTTCAAACAAACTAATTGACACGTAAGAATTTAGGCAATATTTTTCCCTTAACTTTTTTGAATCTGCTGGAGAACAAAGTCTAGACATTTTGAGACATCAGTAGGAAAACACTGGCATATAGTTAAAGAATTAAGTTGAAATGAAGTTAAGTAGGCAAGAAAGATTATAGTGTGTAACAGTTATATGCTCTTGCAGTGTAATTACAGCATAATCGAATGGTGAAATAATCTTTTTTAAAAAGGAAGTGATTGTAGTGAAAATCAAGAATATGGTTACTTTTAGGAAAGAGGGTTCCAGTATGTAGAAGGCTTCTGCCATAGCTGACCAAGTTCCATTTCTTGACTTGGTGGTGGTTACAAGAATATTTGCCTTTTAATAACTCAATTTAAAGTATAATTTTGCATCATAGAGTTTTCAGTATCTGTTTTTCATGGTTACAGTGAAAAAGGTTTTAGAAATCTTTATTGGTTGTTTAGGGTATGATAGAACTACCATTTGAAACATAACTAAGTGTTCCCCAAATTAGTTATGTTGTCAGGCAGCTGCATCTGGGAAGGTCTCCCCCTGTGCACTCGGTGAAACCTCAACTTGGACAGGGGAGGGTTCTTGACTCAGATCGAGAAAGAATTCTTGAACAGGTCTGATGAGTGTAGATAAGGAAGGAATTCATTAAAGCGAGAGGAGCAGTGAATGGCAGCAGCTGTACAGGCAGCAGAGAGGAAGGGAGAGCTCACTGAACTCCTGCACGGTGTAGGGCAGATCCCTTGCCAACTCCTGAAGCCAGGGTCACCTGGCGTCCAGTATCTGCTTCAATCTGCATGGGATGGGAATTAAGCTCCTGCCACCCCAGGAACTGGGGCAGCCGCAGAGCACTAGATGGAGTGAGATTATGGTCTGACAACTTCCCAAAGAGAAGGAAAGGATATTTTGGGGGCAGGCTACTAAAGAGAAAGATCATACAGCTGCAGTCCTGTCCAGATCACCCAGGCAACAGGAACTTGCAAGCCCACATCAGAGATCTTAGTAGCCCTTCCCTATTTTTCTAAAGTAGGACAGAGAGAATGAAGATTTCTGCTTAAGTCTCAAAATTGTATGAAATAGCCAAGTAACAAAGACACTTACTACTGGAAGAGCACAGAGACAAAATGCAAGAAGTTGAGCAGTGAGAAGGCCTTATTTAAAGCAAAAAGTACACACTTAAAAAGGGGAGTGTGAGCAACCTCAGAGAGGAGGTGCACTTAAGGGCTTATGATTATGTCTTTTAAGGCTTTCAAGAATGGGGTGGGGGAGGGGACATAGGCTTGACATGTGGTCACATGATATCTTTCTCCAGTGAAAGACATTGTGTCACCATCCACAGTCTGTCCTCTAGATATTCTGCTAAGATAAACTTAACACAAGGAATTTCTTGATACTATTCTTCTCCAAGATAGTGAGTGGTTACCCTCAAGCAATGGGGACATATCATTTAGGACTAGTTGCCCTGCCTTAAGATAGAGTCAGTTACTGTCTGATTACTGTAAAATATGTTAGCAATTATCTCCTACCTCCCTGGTTTTTAAAATGGAATCTTAGCCTTAAGACGGAGTCCCTCCTCTTCTTACTATACTATTTATATCTCAGCATTTTTAATCATAGGCAGGAAAATTAATCATGATGCTACATTCCATGCCCCTACCTTACCACAGTTAGTTTGGGGGAATCATAAGCCAAAATCTGACCTTTGCATTCCTTTCTCGGTTCTGCTCTTCCAGGAGAGAAAAACAAGTTCAAATCGAACACAGCCAAAGACTGAAGCCTCTTTAGCCTTCCATTTTCCCACCCTTTCACATCAGTTTCCTTACATGAAAACACTCACCTCCACCTACAGGGGGTGATCTGACCTCAGAGCAACACAGTTATCATGATGGCTGTTAGGGTATTTCCCAAAGTCTGAGTTATTCAATATAAATAACACTACATGGAGGATACCACCATTTCAGCCCAGTACAGAGTTAGGGAAAAATCATTTCTTTTGTTCTTCAAAAGCATATTTAGGTTAAGGCTGACCTTAAATCATGTTATAAGCAAAGCATTATCATTTTATTCTGAAATATAAATTGAGATGTATGGTACACCGTTTTCTCCTTTAAAATAGCTTCACTGTCATGATTTTTTTCTCAAATCCTATCTTGTGATTTTGTCAAAACAAAGGAAATCCCAAGAAATGGAAAAACCAAGAACCTTCAGAAGATAGTTCTCATCTATCCCCATTGCTGCAAATCAGATGAAATTGAATAGTTTTATCTTTATGAGGTACTTGTTATAACTAGTTCTAATCATTAATCCCTAAAAAGAATTTATTCATTTAGCCGTTGGCTCTGACCTTAAGTCCCTCCATGAGACAGGAACACGTTTTTATATAAAACACTGAATTTTAGGTGTCCATTTGTTTATCATCTTCCCTAATCAATATGGAAATCAGTACCAAAAGTGAGCTATAACCAACACCTAAAATGCATGGCGTTCAAGCTGAAGGAAGGAAAACAAAATGGATATCAAAGTCTGGAAAGCTAGAGCCCCAGAATATGCACAGAAAAAAATAAAACAAAATTATCATATATGATAACTTGAAGGCAGACCAAGAACCTAGTAAGTCTGTCACTTTAAGGAAAGCATTTGGAAAGAGAAGGAAATAAATGTGTGTGTTGGCTGCTATTATTTCTTTTAGCAAAGTATTACAAGAAAGAGATGAACTCAGGCAAGAAGTGACTGGTTCACCAGCTAAAGTGGAACGGAATAAAAAGACTTTAAAAATTCAGAACTTCTCAGTGCTGGTAAAACTGGTTTCTGTACCGCAGATACTAGAAGATAAGATGTGCAGATCATAAAAAACTGAAAAAAAAGGGAGACCCAGACCAGTGGCATCAAAGATATTACTCAGGACGCTGCCTCGCCACCCAAGCCTATCTTTCAGACGTCATTGTAGATTCCATGAGGTGGAACAGACTGATCAAGAAAAGCAGAGTCTAGGACAGGCCTAGGAAAGAACTTGGGGCTTATTTGCTACTATGTGAAACTAACTGGAGACAAGTAGGTCAGTAGCGTATCAAGGTCTAGCAAACTGTATTGCTCAGAAACCACAAGCTTGTATCTGTAAAATTACTCTCATGCACAAGCCTCAAGTGGGCTCTGAAGGGTGTACAATTCCTAATAAAATACTCCACAATATCTACCCCATATGTGGCCATGGAGATAATGGACAAGAATATTCTCCAGAAGGACAGAGCCTAGGGCTACTAAAAACAGTGGACAAGAAAGTTCCTAGCAGAGGACCGACCCAGAGTCTGTAGACATTTTCTCTGGACGTCAGGGTCTTCATGTACGTCTCCAATGGGATTCCTTTATTGCTGGGACCAGGAACTGCCGTGGGAGTTTTTAATGTGGTGATCCTGTCCATTTTTGTATATCAGATGGGCAGTTGGAGTACAGATAGCTTGTCTTTTAGTTCACAGGATGCTGGACCTTCAGGAAACATATCTGAACCTGAAGCAGAGATCTCACCATCTCCTGAAGATCCTAGACTTTGAGACAGATGTAGTAACTGGATGAAATTTGGAATTTTCTCCTTAAGGAGCTTGTGAGTATATTTTATGTGAGGGATGATGGTGGCTAAAGGGGCTGATCATGATACAGATTGCTAGCTGTCTACCAAAACCCAGTGTCTTCTTATTCCAGGCACACAGCAAGACTTCATTTCTCAGCACCCCTGCAAAGAAGCAACTAAATTCTCTTTAGTGGAATGTAGTGGTAGGATACATGCCATTCCAAGCATGGCCCATAAAGGCATCTCACCTTGTCCCTCCATCCCCTTCTTCACTACTGGCCGACTGATGTGACAAGGCTTTGGATGACCCCCAGATGTCACATATTGAAGTCAGCAGAGGCACTACCAACCTGGGCCCTTAAGTGACTGTATGGAGGAAAGTTGCCATCAATGTGAATCCTCTGATAATGGCCTTTTGTTTTTTATGCCACTGAAATTTGGGTTTTATTTTAATTGTATCTTAGCATACTCTAACACTTCATATTAAAAAGTAGCAATATCTATTTCTGTACAATTTGAAAAGTTCTCCAAGAAAGATTATAGCTGATCCAAGACCTTTGCGCTGTTTCTCACTACCATCCCATCTCTTCATGACCAGATTAGATTTCACAGTCTCTTCATCTCTCCTGACTCCCTTGAATAAGTGCACTCAGTCTCTTCTCTCCCTCTCCCACCACCTCTCTCTCTCTCTCTCCCTCTCTGTGTCTCTCCTTATCTCCAACTCTGATGACATCCAACTCTTTACCTACTTCCACACTCACAAACGTTAAATTCATAGCTGCTGAATTTAGGTCCATGTTGCTGTCCAGCAGTCTCATCACATTTGCATATTTCATTCACTGGTCCAGTCTCTTACAGAGCTATTTCATATTTTCCTTTCTCTCCATAAATCTCCAGCTCCTCCTTCTTCCTCCTCACTCTCAGTTGATGAGCTTGAATTCTATTTCAGTTAAGTAAAGAGAAGCAATCTGGAGAGAACTGCCATTAGCTCCCACCACTGCCTCTACTGCCTACCTGCATCTGTTCCCATGTAATTTGCCTTTCCTCCTGGGTGAATTATCTGCGCTCCTTTCTAAAGCCAAAAGCTCCATATGTGCACTGGGCACCATTTCCTCTCATCTACTCAAGAATCTTGCTGCAACTCTCTCCTTTCTCTCCTGCATCAAATTTTCCCTCTATATTAGATCTTTCCCATTAACACACAGAACATGCTGCAACATATCTCAACACAAAATCCTTGACTCCATGCCCTACTTCAACTGCTATCTCATTTCTTTGCTAGCTTTTATAGATAGATCTCTGAAAAAAAAACTGGCTACACACAGTCTCCCTTTCCCTAATTTCATTCTCTCTTGAGTCCACTCTAAGCAAGCTTTCTTCAACCATCTCATTGAAACCACTCATATCAAGGTCACCGATGAGCCTCATGTTGCCAAACACAATGGTCAATTATTAATCTTCACCTCATTCAACCATAATTTGATACAATATATCAATCCTTTTTGAAATATTTATGCTCTTGGTTTCCAGGGACCCCTTTCTCATGGTTCTTTGCTTTTCTTACGGCCGTTCCTCCATCTCCCCAACCTCTAAATGTTGCCTCGGGCCCTGTATCTTTCCTTATTCCTTCCTATCCACACTTACAGCTTTTAATGACATATCTATGCAGACAGATCCAAAATTTCTATTTCTAAGGTAGACATCACCCTACAACCCCAGGCTTGTATATCCAACTACCTTCCTGAGCTCTGCCCTTGAGTGTCAAAGTTAACTTTCCCAAAAATCAAACTCCTGATTATCCTTAAGCCTGCTCCATTGAAGTAGCTTCCTTTTTCAACTGCTTAAACGAAAACCTTCAGCATCCTTGACCATTCAATTTCCCTAACACCCTATAACCAGTGCGTCTGCATATTCTCTTGCCCTTCACCTCAAACTACATGCAGAATCCCACCACTTCTTGCCGGCTCCATCACCATAGTCTCTCACCTGGATTACTACAATGGCTTCCTGTGGTCAAAACTGCTTACTCCTTCCCAAAATCTGTATCTCCACCTTCTATACTAATAGCAATTTTAGCTGAGTACCTGGTCTTCCAGAATGTAGACTCCCTAGCATTTCTCACAGCTTGGTGTAGCCAAGGAAATCTAAGCAGAAATGTCCAAGAAACTACGGAACTTCTGGGAACCTTCCTCAAGACAGAGCTGTAAGTTACCCTTTGCAGCTTCCTCTATCTTTTCCTCATCCTGCTTCTTGGTACACAGATGACTCCTTATGTTTCCTCTTTTCTGTCTGTATTCATGGCCTCGATGAGTCCTTAGAGCAATGAGTTGGAAGGTGTTTGAGTCCCTGAGGACTTGGTGAGCAGAGCTGCCATCTACAACTGGATTGAGACCCCTGGACTTCGGGGTGAGAGAGAAATCAACTGTTTTCTAAAGCCACTGCTACTTGGGTAACATTGTTACTGCTGAACTTCATCCAGTTCTGATTATTTTTCTGTGATTCTGTTCTTGCTCCTTTTATGAATTCCTCTTCACAGCTTCAGCCAGAACAATCTCTCTGTTGGTTTGCTCTGCTCTTGGCTAATGCCTGTCAGTGGCTTCCCAAGCTATCCCCGTCACAGCAACATCAGAGCCCTTACTGGCCTGTCTGCCCTTCAGTGTCCTGGTCTCCTTGCTTCTCTTCCTCCCTGGTCTCCATCCATCTTCCCCCAGCTTGTTCCATTCCCCTTCCTGGAAGACTCTTGCCCCCATTATCTTGTGGCTCAGTCTCTCAATTTCCTCCAGATTTTACTCAGATGTTACTCTACAAACAGGCCTTTTCTGACTACCTAATCTAAACCATCACCACTACCAGGATACTTCCCATAAAAATTAGCATTTTCAGCTTCTTTAGAAAATGCAGTTGCTGTGACAATACTGGACCCACTTCTCACAGGGCAGCAATGGACTTGAGCTGGGGAAGAACCAAGATAGAAACTAGGGGAGCTCTAGTTAATCCTCCTATATGCTTTCCATCAGTAACTTCATTCCCGCTTCTGGACAGAAACAATAGATGCTTTGTTTATTTTATGTAAACTGCCCTACAAACTTAGTCTCAAGCACCCCCACCACCCCCACCTCAGCCCCACACCCAGATAAATGGTCATCCTTTTAAAGATAAAAAACCCGAAACTTGGCATCCCTCTTTAAAAATTGCTACTGGCATGAGCATCTGTACCTCAAGGTCCCCCCAGCTCCCTGTTGTCATACATCTCCCTGCTTTGCTAATTCATAATCTTATCTGGGTTCTCAGGGCTTATGGTTAGCAGATAAAGGCTTAGAGCGTTTCAGTTTTCCTCCAGTTACAGGGGAAAACTCAAAAGACTGACATTCTGAGACCCAATGGACTGACTCTTTAACAGTGGAGTCCCAGCCATCAAGAGGCCTTACTTCCACATAGTAACTTCCTGTTCCTGCGGCTCTTAGGACCGAACTCCATCTATCAGATCATTTTACAAAGCCATATGGCTCATTCCTTTTGGTTCAGAACCCAAGTCTGTTTTCTTTTTAAATGTCAATGCACGTCAACCTGCTTTGAACATGTGCAGAGATTACTGTAAACAGACTAATCTTTCCTAGGAAGGAATTTAGCCTTGTGCAAAGGAACTAATATCATAAACAACTAAAAGGCATATTGCATTATTGAGCTGGCAAATGCTATTTAGAAGTTACTAAAGGCAATTGCTAGTTCAAGGGAAGCTCAAATTCCTCAAGGTGAATAACTTATAAGAGGTTTATGTAGAGCTCGTTAATACCCCGTTCTATATTTGTATCAGATTTTTATTAAAGAAAACTGTTGATGTTTCCATGTTAATTTTACCATGTCTTTATAAATGCTTTCAAACCCAAATTCTTGGAAAAATGGTAATAAAAACTGCTTTGAATAGAACTCATGGAGTTTTCTTTTTAGCAGTTTGTTCAGGATCAAGAATTCTAATGAAATAATTTCACTTTTTCAGCAAAATCATGCAACAAATATGTACTCAGCAATGCTAGTCACTGTTCTAAACTCAGTTTAAAGCAGTGAAAAAAGCAAAGTCCCCATTCTAATGGAGATTATAATCTTATTGGGGCTAGGGGTCAGGTGGGGGGTAAACAAGTAAATATGTAAGACTTTGGGCTATGAAAAAAGACTTTAGGCCCTTGCAGGCAGGGATGGAGTTTTATTCATTTAAATCACCAATGTCTAGAGTTTTGAAGGAGCTTAAGAAGATGAATGGATTAATGATTTAATATGATAAATTCCACCTGCAGAATATCCAATCAGATGGAATATTTGCTCTGTACCATAGAAGGGTTGGGCAGGGGGGATGGCATGCATGCTTTTGGTGCCATCTCGCAAACTGGGACCTTGCTGTGTGCTGGCTGGAGGTGGTTTCCTAAAGGAACAGCCTCGGAAGACAAAGTCCTTGTTGTGACCTCTCCCCTCAACACAACCCCCGCCCCTACCACCATATACCAAGGGCTTCAGGGAAACTTCACCCCTAACATACTAAGATTCTTGTAAAGTTGAGAAACACCCCGTCTGATATTCTGCATTGTCTAGGGCAATTAAACCTCTACTTAGAACAAAACTTGCTGGGAGAGGAGTCTGCAAGTTAAAATGTGCTCTGATGAGTTTTCTTTGCTCCTCCTCTCAGTGCCCTTGAAGGGGAAGTAATCATTACCCAGGGTGCCCTTGTATTTTCCCCAGGTTACTTCATCTGTCTAATGATTTATGGTAGTTGGTAATTACTTCACCAAACCAAGTCAGCACTTCTTGTTTCCAGAAACTGTGCTGCGTTGGCAGTTTGGCTGGGTCTTCTCTCTCTCGCCAGTTTGAGGAAGGTGGTATCTTTCCTTGTAGACCTTCTTTACCCTGAGCAGAAACAGACATGCCCAAATGCTGAACTCTGTATCTTGTGAAAATCATGTAAAACTGTATCTTTGGAACCTCTGATAAGACCTTTCCAGACCTGTTGGCGATAGGTATCAGCTATTGGAGGATATGATCGCCCCCTACCCGGCTAATCCAGGAAGTGCGTGAGAGGCCCGGCTACGTGGGGGCGGGAGGCTGAGAGACGGGGTGACCCAATTCATGACAAAGGAAGGGGAGACTGGACTAGCTCACGAAGTCAGCAAAGCTGCTCGGAACTGCGTTACAACTTTCACGGGCCCTGGGCACTTCAGTAAATAATATTAAAAATAACATTAACATTCTATTTTATGACTGTGTTGGTATAAAAATGAATACAGACTGGATTCATTACTACAGATTCATTATGATTTATAGTCTTCTTTGTTGTTGTTTTTATGTGGAAAGAAATTGAAATTGAAATGGTTTAATGGACCCCTCAAAGTATCAGGGGCTCAGCCTCAAGTGGGTGCCTTAGTACCTTTGTCCTCCTTTGGGGCATTGCCCTCTTCTCACAAATCTCAGACATCTGATACTTTGCTGCTTCCAGAGCCTGTCCTGCCACTGACCTCATCAGACCATCTTGGGCAGTGAAAGAGGGAAAAATGATGGGATAAACCAATGGATTTGCCATGTCCACTTCCTCCTTGTCCCCAAGGGAGCTGGCTGTCACTTCTCCACTGAAACTGCCCCTACTGAGGTCACTGGTGACCTCTAAGCTGCCAAAACTCATGAACAGTGGTCAATCCTTACTTACTGGGGCATTTGAGACCATTCCTCATTTAATTAGTGCTTATCAAGTGCCCACATGTTTGCCAGATTTTGGAGTCATACTTATCAATTAAACAGAATAGATCCCAGCCCTCGTAGGGCTTTTTGTCTAGGAAGGAATCCAGATCAACAAAGAGCTAGTACAATATATCTGGAGATATTGAAAAAGCATAAGGGCCCATAACTGGAGAAGTCAGCTCTTCCTGAACAGATACCACTTAACCCAAGTTAAGTGATGATGAACAGAAGTTCTCCTAGAAAAGGAAGAGAAGAGTGTTCTGGGTAGAAAGAGCAAACGCACACAGGCCTGGTGGTAAAAGGACCAACTGGACACTCATGTTAATAGAAAGTGACCCCATATGGCTAAAGCCTAGAGTGTGTGTTGGGGGGAGGCAGTGTTTGCCAGGTGGTGTCATGAGCAAATTGGCATTTTAGGAAGACGCCTCTGGTGTCAGTGTGGAGAATGAATTTGGAGTGGGGGGTGATACTGGGGTCGGAGAGAGCCACCAGGAGGTTATGGATGGGATCTGGGCAAGAGATGGTAGCATTCTGAGCCAGGGAACCAGCAGAGGGAAAGAAGTGGACAAACTGAAAATATTGCATCAATGGAACCTGGGGATAGGTTGGATTTAGGGGTGCAGGGGAAGAAACATGGCATCTCTCTGGGTTCTTAGTGGTAGAAAACAAAAAGGGATTTGGTATCAGGTATTGGGGAATAATACAATCTTTGGGAGGGCCATGAAGCCCAGTTTGGAAGGCTCAAAGCCAGGAACAAAGCAGTCAAGAGCAATGCGTGCCCGTACCATGGCCCTGCTGGAGCGCTGTTGTTTGGCTCCTCCTTGGCTCTCTTGAACTTGAGACGTGAAGAAATGTACCCTGAACAGACGTCTCCCTTCAAGTCAGTGAACCCATATTACAACAAAAGAACTAGACACCAAAAGCTTTTCCCCAGCTACCCCAGAAGAACTGGATGTCCCCACATTTGCAATTGCCACACGAGGCTACTTCCCTTCACCCAGTGGCAGCCACATTGCTCACTTCTGCCTCCCTATTCCTACAAAAGTACAAATGCTCGACCAGACCTGGATCACCTTGCAACCAGGTTACAAGAGAGCTTAGGAATTGTGGTTCCTGGAGGCAAACTACAGAGGAGTTGGAGTGGGTACTGAATGGGCCCCTTACACTGCCTCTGCACCAGCTCCCTGTCTTGAACCATGTAAGAAAGGTGTTAGAACTCTCTTTTACAGGTTAAATAACTCACCCAGGTCAGTGGTGGGGCAGAGATTTGAAGCTGGATCTAGCTGACTCCACAGCCAGGCTCTGTCTACTCCATTGTGCTGTCATTCAAGACTCCTCTGTCCTGACCTCCCCTGGAAAGACTGTCCCATCCCCCAACAGAACATAGACTGGGTTAGATGCCCTTCTGCTGGGCTTCCCTAATGCCCTGTGCAGACCTGAGTTATAACTGTACTGCATTCTCATTTTTAGTTAGATGTATGCTGACCTCGACTTCACCCCACAAACCTGCCCCAAATGCTTTTCTGTTTATTATTAAAAGTTTCACAAGTGCACTAAGCAGATAGTATGATGAGCCCCTGTGCCCAGCCCCCTCTGTGACAACAGTCTGCATTTGCCATCTGATGTCCCAAGCATTCTGGCTGGCCCAGAATAAGGCCTCCGTCTGTGCTGAGCTTTGCTCAGTCCCCATCCTCTGTTCTGTAAACCTCATCCCTTGACTCAGGAAACCTCACAAGCTGATGATTTCATGTCCTCACAAACTCCTCCCTCCTCAACTTTCGCCCAAGTACCTAAAATAGGCTCTACTTTGTGTTCCATATTCCCATCCCCACTTTTCTCATTTATTAAATGAGAACAATTGGACTACATGATTCCTTTCTGCAACAAAATTCTAGGATGAATTAAGAAATTTTCCTTTTTATTTCAGCTTTGTTTGGTTCAAGAATAGTGCTGGCTGCAAAGATTCTTACAATTGTATTCTTGAGTATCAGGGTTTGTTTTTTAATAAGTAATATTCCTCCTCTGGACTCCCTATGTTGGACTCTTCACCAACAGCATCAAGCATCCCCCCTCTTGGCCAAGCACCCCATGCCTATGCCTCTGCCCAACCCACTCTCATTTGCATTCACACCTTCACACCTCTTCTCCACTAGAGGCACCTGTGCAATTGTTTCCTATATGCAGCCAGCTGCCAAGTCAAATTCTCCTTTGTGAATTCTGACAATAGGTAGTAATGATGTACAGTGTGATGCTTCCCCCTAACCTGGACCCAAAAGGGATACAGTGAGCAGGGGCCATGGGGGACTTTGTCAGGAATATTTTCTCCCTTCATACCAATGAACCCATTTTGCAACAAAGGGTATCCGCAGTGAGCCCTTGGGCTGAGATCAGTAGCCCCACACCCTCAGGGCAATGGGACAGCTTTCTGAATGCACAGCTGCGGCACTGGATTGGAGATGATACCGTGTGTGCCAGGATATAATAAGCCCCCTAAATTAATCACCACTATATGGCACCATGTCCCAATGGTTAGAACACCTGGGTCTGGGCGCTAAGGAATAGACATACAAGTGGTCTTGTTTACTGTAACATCCAGCGGCCTGCTGGGAGATTGTGCTTCCAGACGCCAGGGGCCCACAGCAGCACTCCCTCCCTCTCTCACCTTTCCCCGGCCCCCTCCCTCTCTCGTGTCATTTTCCAGTCCCTCACCATGCTCCTGATGGTACCTGCCAGATAATCTCCTTGTACCTATTCTTTGTCTCAAGATGTGTTTGGGAGAGGCACAAGCTAAGGTATGGGGGTGATACTAGTACTCACCTCATAAATTTGTTAGTAGGAACAAATGAGAGAACACACGGAGCACCACGTCTGTCCTAGCCTAGTTAAGTCTCGGTGAATGCCAGCTATCACTGTCATCATCATTGTCATCAACCTCTTGCAAGAGAGCTGAGGCGGCCTTGTTCAAAATCCTAAAAGAGGCAATATTGACATATTAGGCTTACTCCTTCCTCCTCTTCCCTCACGGACTTACGTAGGACCACCCTTACAAAGTGTCTGTCAGCAAGCAGTAAATTATTGATAATATTCATAGCCATCACTTATTGAGCGCCTACTCTGCAGCTAGGTACTGTGCTAGTTGCTTTGTACACATTACTGTAGCACAATGTTGTCTTACTAACCTTACCAGATTTACAATAATCAGGGGCACAATTATCATCCTAACAATAAGGGACAACATGTATAGAGTTTTCACTATAAACGGGGGCATCTTCTGGCTGCTTCAGATGTATATGATTTGGTCTCTTCCCGTTTTACACGTGAGGAATTAAGTTCAGAGAGGGGATGGACAAAGTGGAATCTGGGTCAGACGAGACCTGGCAACTGCAGAGTTGGGTCTTCCACTAGACCACGTTCTTCCCTTCATCACTGGAATTTGTCTAGATGGGATTGTATATCTTGGGGACTTACACTTTGCAGGGTAATAAAACACTGCCCTTCACAGGAGCTGAAAAGACTATCAGTCCAAACAAGCGAACAAGCAAAATTTGCAGGAAATCTAACCCTGAGACAATAATTTTAAGGAACAAGAGAACATGAGTCATAATTCAAAATAACAAGAATAAAGCATGGGATTCTGCTTACGTCAAAACAGATGCAGAGACTTAGTTTCAACAGTAGCAGATATGGGAGGGAGAAGCTCTGCTTCATGTTAAAAAGTCTGGGAAAAAACGGACATCTAGACATATTAAAATGACTATTTTCTAATGAATGCCTAAAAGACAAAGATGTGTCTATTTAATAAACTCTTACCATATTCTACCCTTGGGAAAGTTATATTCAATGATTTATTCCAATGTTGGAATAATTCTTAGAAAATTAAAATTTGACCTTTTTCGTTTTCTGTTATTATAAGATGATAAACTGAAGTCTTCCAAGTTGAGGCTATACGTTTTCCCAAAATATTCTTATGATCTACAATTTTTAGTAAGAAAACAGTCATTTTACCAGCTCTTTGAGCTATAAGAAACTGAATTTGATAGATTCTCCTTCCTCTATTGTTACTTGCCATCATTATAATAGCCAATATTTTCCAAGGGCTTATTGTTTGCCAAGATCTGAGCTAAGAACCTGCTGTTATTTCATTTAATTCATATAAAAATCCTAAAAGGAAAGTACTCTTTTTATCCTCATTTTACCTTAAAGGGAACTATAGATTATAGAGCTTAAAATCTTACACAATATCACTATCACTCAGCTACTTTGTAGGGGTATTAAGATTCAAATTCATGCTCAATCAGTGTATTTTAGTTTGAAAGAATTATTTCCTCAGCCAGTGCCCTTTCCATGTGGCCCCAACTCTTTAAATTCCAAAGTGGATGACATCAGGCTGAACAAAAGTGACCCAGTGTTACCGAATTCTGAATGTGAAGAGTTAAGACCCTTCTAAAAGTAACATCTTGATAAATTGTTCCAAGAATCAGCTTCTCTAGGGTGCACACAGAGGCCTCATTTTTCACCACTGTCATTTACAGAGAAGGTGCCTCCCCGACAGACTATGAAAGCCATCGCAAGGAGTCAAAACAACAAATTTTAAAATGTTTGCCTTTCCAAAAATGGAGCCAGGATTCACTCTTACAGTATGGAATTAACAACTAACCTGCGCCACTCAGGGGCCCTGGGCTGACTTGATGATCAAGGGGGCTCTGGCTTTAGTAGAAACCAAGAAAGTGACTCTATCAAATACTATGATCTTCTTAGTCCTTTGTCCATCTGACATAACAGATACTAAAAGCTGTTTCCAAGTCAGCTGTTGAAAACCGAAATGAAATCTTGAAAAGGTAGAGACACAAGGTACATACAGATGTGCCTTCACAATATCCTCGATTTAGCTGGATCCGATGGCAGTGACTCGGCACTTCATACTTGGCAATTTATCTTTCCTGGGCCTGCTTCCCATCCTCAGTCCGCATACCAGTAGCCCTGAGTCCTTCCACTCAATAAACAAACATCCCCAGAACAAAACTTGCCCACCTCATGACAGCCACCTACAGAGGACAGGTCCCATCAAAACAGCCACCTATTAAAATCAGAGGCATCTGTTGTTTAAACACAACAACAACAAAAAGTGTATCAAGAGTTGTGTTGGCTTTGAGGGATGTTTATTCTCAAGAAGAGTTTCTTAAGAAGAAAGTAGCATATTGCCACCCACAGTTGGTGACTAAATGGTGCAGTCTGCCCCCCCTGAAGAGTGAATTCATCTGCCTCTCAACCCAGGGACTGGCAACAGAGTCTTCACACCTAGGAGTCATGGCGCTATATGCTCATTGGGGAATCAGATGTGCTTTCCATTCAGCAATTAGAGAAACTAAGAGATACTCAAATCACTCATTACAGTTTATCTTACAAGGCAGAAGTTGAAATCCAGCAAAGGATTTCTAACATTGAATCTGTTCCACTAATCAACAAGCTAAGACTCATGCATGCCAGTTCAAATGCTAATACTCCAAATTATTCAAGCATGACACAAAAGCAATATCCAGATTCTGCTCTGGTTTTCCTCAGGCAGAGATAAAATATCTCTTGTCTGGGGCTGCCAGGTGGCCCAGGATCATAAGTGAATAGATTTATCTTATAACATCACCCCAGAGTCTGTCCACTTTACAGTCCTGTCAAAAGCACCACGGTCCTATAGTTAAAACAAAATTGTCCAAGGGGCATCCTAATCACCTCTTCTTCCAGAGCAAACAGGTTTAGCTCAAATTCATCTGCCACAATCCTCATCTCAAGGAGAAAACCACCTTGAACAATATGTATAGGGTTTCTGTTGACCTATTCTTGGTCACTAGGAATGCTGGTAAAAAAGATCTTGCCCCATAATCCAATTGCAAAGTCTTTGGATGGAACCCTCAAACATAAAAGAAGTAATCTTGAAAATCCATGGAGTATTTTGTCCCCATTTTTCCTTTTTAAATTGTTGATTAATAACTTGATCCCAGTCATGGAGTTGCCATCTCCCAAGAAACAAAAAAAAGGAAAGCAAACATTCCTTCATATATGCATGACATGGTTTTTAATAACTATGGGTCTTAAACAGAAGGACTTAACCTAACAGATTTGCCAGAAGTAGGGTTGCTGATAAGCTGGCCAATATTGAAGTTACATTCCTTGGTTGATTGCTTTCCGTAAGCACTCTCCTGGTATCTTGCTAAATCATCAAAAATACCTGGGGTACATCAGCTTCATTCTGACAGAAATACCTCCTTTGAGTTATGAGTTAATGTCATGTCCTTGGCCATAGGGATAATCTGTCTGTAACTTGTACAAAAATAAAACTGTGTTTTACTATTGTTCAATGTTTTACATTTTTCAATGTCTTCAGTAAAGAACCCATGTTGTAAATTCCTCATAGGACTAAGGGACGCAAAAACATGTAACACTCACAGATTAGTTTACAATAAAACTCCAAAGCATTTCTCTCAGTTTTTAGAAAAATTAAATTAAATCAGCAACCACTTTCTTTTTCTAAAATAATTATTTGCCCACTCTTCTGAATGATTTGCAATTTTTCTTTTTCTTTTTATTTAACTGCCTCCTGTATACTTTAGATATAAGTCACATGTTTCTGCAGTATATTTTTATTAGAAACCTTTACAAATCCTTCTGTAAATGATAAATAAATACATACCTAGATATCAAAGATAGCCCATAATAAAAATCCCAGAGATGGTAGAAGAAGGCTATTTCATCTGGTCTCTGACAGAGTCGGATCCTTCAGCTAACATCAGTAAGTTTGGAAGGAGGTGAAGGTGTTCTGCATCCCCCATACTCTGCTGATCAGCTGTTGCTATATAACAAACTCATTCTCAAACAATGGTTTTAAAACAATAACAACCATTTATTTTGCTCATGAATCTGGAGGTTGGTTGAGACCAGCTAACCAACTACAGGTGATTTCCCCCAGAGGATATTTGTAAATGTCTGGAGACATTTTTAGTTGTCACAGCTGGGAAGATTCTACTGGCATCTGTCTAGTGAGTAGAGGCCAGGGAAACTGCTAAATATGGTATCATCCACAGGGTAGCCCCTGCCTCAGGGAACTATCCAGCCCAAGGTTGAGAAACCCTGAGGTCGACAGTTCGTTTGAGGTTCCTCATGACGTTGCTATAGGAGGTGATAGGGTGGGAGTCCTCTTGAGGGCTTCTTCTCTCACAAGTCCAGTGCCCGCATTTGGGAGGCTCTGGAGTGGCTGGGGCTCCTCAGGCTTCTCTCTTCTACTTAATTATTCCATATAGTCTCTCCACGGGGCACTCTGGGGGTATCCAAGTTTCTTACCTGGTGGCTATGAGCTCCCAGTGTGAGTGCCATCAGAAATTGGTAGAAGTAGGGTGGCCTTTCTAACTCAGCCTTTGGAAGTCCCTTAATGTCACTTCTATAGTAATGAAGTGACAAAGATCCCCTCCACCTCAGTGTCAACAGCAAAGGAGAAAATATAAACTCCCATCCCCACCTGGCAGTAACAAAGAGGCACCATCAGACCTGTGGAAGCCAGCTAAAACAAGATTTAAATGAGATTCAGACCCTTATAACATAATACACAAAACATCCAGGTTTGAATCAAATATCACTTATAGCAAGAATGTGGGAGATCTCAAACTGGATAGAAAAGACAACAGACGCTGATACCAAGATGACACAGATGTTAGACTTATTTGACAAGGATTATAAATCAGCCATTACAAAAATGCTTCTACAAGCTATTATGAAAACACTTGAGACAAATGAAAAAATAAAAAGTCTTAGCAAAGAAATAGAACATACAAAGAAAAATGTGCAAATTTTAGAACTAAAAAAATACAAAAAACAAAATAAAAATCTCAGTGAATGGTCTCAATGAAAGAAGAGAGAGGACAAGAAGTAATCAGTGAACTTGAAGATACCAAATTTGAGCAATAGAGAGAAAATAGATTGAAAAAAATGAACAACATCTCAGACACATGTGAAATAGTAACAAGTCCCAGAGGAGCAAAAAAGAAGATAAAGGCTGAACAAGTATTCAAACAAATAATGGCTAAAAATTTCCCAAATACAGTTTTTAAAAAAGCCATAAAACTACAGATTCCAAAAAGGATAAATTCAAAGAAATCTATACCAAGATACATCATGGTCATACTTCCGAAAAATTGAAAACAAATTAAAAATCTTGAAAGCAGCCAGAGAGAAACAATGCATTACCAATTATAGGGGAAAACAATTGGAACAGCAATGGACTTCTCATCAGAAACCATGGAGACCAGAAGAAAATGGCACAACCTTTGTCAGGAGCTGAAAGAAGAGAATTGTCAACCCAGAACTCTATGTCTGGAGAAAGGATCATTCAAGAATGAAGGGGAAATCAAGATATTCTCAGATGAAGGAGAACTAAACTCATCCCCAGCAGACCTACCCTAAAAGAATGGCTAAAGGGAGTTCAAAGCTAATTTGAAAAAAGACATTATGGAATATCAGACAGTTAGAAAGAACACAGCAAGAGGGAAATGAGGAAAATACAATAGAACTTCCTCCTCCTCTTGAGTTTTCTAAATTTTGTTTGATGGTTAAAGCAAAAAAATGAACAAAGTATATAGCCCCTAAATATTTAAGACAAATTCATGGGGGAAGGGTAAAGGAATGAAAAAGGAAGGTTTCTACACATCAAACTGGTAAAATGTTGACACCAGCAGACTTCAGTAAGTTATGTATGTGATACCTAAGGTAACCACAGAAAAACTGTACAAAGGTGTACACTCAAAAACGCTGTAAATGAAAACAAAATTCTAACAATGTTCAAGTAACCTGCAATAAGCCAGAAAAAAATGTTTATTGTTCACTACAGGAAAGCTAATCTGATTAGACAGACTCTTGAGCACAACAGAGTATCAGTGTTACATCGGGTTTGAGAGCAGCATGGAGTTCAAGGAAATGGCAGCGCTCCAGAAGCGTAAGGATTTGACGTCATCTCTAACAGCATGGTTACTGGGTGAGACTCTTGCTGATCGGTCGGCAGTCCTGCTCTGTTAACTGGAGTGTCCTTCAGTGACTGACTGACTTTTAGAAGCAGGGAACTGACATTGGCTGATGAGTTTACTAACCACTGACTGCATGTTCACTGGGATGAGTTGCCTTGATCTATGGGAGCAGGTTTAAAACTGGCCCTGGTAGCTACTACTTACTGTGGCTACAGAAAAATCATCTTTTCCTAAGTTTGTAGGAACTTTTTTATCCTCATTGGTATCACCATTTTAAACTATATTAAACTGGGACACAACCAGGGTTCTAATTTTGCAAGTCTTTTCCCCCTAAGAAAAGCATGATGAAGTAGGATGAGGAATGTTTAGAGAAAGAGATTAGGGTATGACCCTTCTTTTCACCTATTCATGACCAATTTTCCCCCTTCTGATGACAATATTCATCCCTCCGCACACATCCATCCTTTATATCTTTGGGGAATTCTTCCTTTCCTACAACAAACACGTGGTTCTGATGCAAGCTGTCCATCTCCGAGCCACATGCATGGACATGTGATCCAAGCCTAGCCAATCATAATTCCATACTTCCTTGATGGGTCCAGAAACAAGCTTAAGTTGAGCCAATCAGAATCCTTCCTGTATTGTAGTACCCATGGCCTTTGATTGCATGGATATTGTTTTATGACTGCCTCCCCTACTGGACTGTGAGCTCCTTAAACGCAGTGAGTATGTCTGATGCATTGATATATATATGGATGCTGGCATCTATTAGGTGCTCAATGAATATTTCTTGAATGTGTGAATCAATGCATGAATGGGAAATGAGTCCATAAGTGAGTGAGTATTCAGCTATTATTTGTGAAATAAATGGCAGTTGTAGAAACTCTTAGAAAAAGTCTGGGAAAAGGTTGGTCCAGCTCTCCCCAAGAGCCCGCGTTCTATCACAGCTGCTAAATTAGAGAGTCCACTGCGCAGTCCAAGAGGGAAGTCTGGGCTGCCAAACCTGGTAGACACCTGCCAATCGCATTGCCTAGGCCAGCTCCGTGTTTTCTGCAGACATGATGGCTGGCACTCAGACTGGCCCCATACTCACATCCATCAGCCTTTCCAAGCATGCACTGCGATTGCTCCTCTAAAAGCAGTTGAGCAAATAAAGGAGGGGTGACATCAGTGACCAATCGGTCAGACCCCACGTGCCAGGGAGGCTCTGGGACTGGCTGCTGCCCAGGCGACCCTGGCTGTGCCCCAGTTGGGTTGGGAGACAACAGAGACCTGAGATGGTGTGTATAGTCCTAAGAATTAAAAAGCACTGGGCGAGCAGAATCCAAGCTGCTCAGGTCCTGGCCCTTACACTGCTACTCCCTCACTCTGTGACCTGGAGCAACTCATTTAACTTCTCTAGCCCAGTGTCCTCATCAGAGAAATGATGTGATTCTTCTCAGCTCTAAAGCTCAGAGCTGTGCCACCTCTGTCAAGACTGGAACAGTGGTGCAGTCTCCATGATGAGTGTTATGGCCAGCAGACTATTCTAGGCCTCAGGGCAATGTAGTTCCTTTCCTCTAGTTTTCTGTCTTTGCTCCTCAGCTTCTTTCAAGAGACTTGAGGGATGAGTTGAGTAAAAGATTCCAGTTACTCAGAGCCTGTCCGCTTTGGAAAAATATCAACTTGAGGGCCATTGACTGGTGATAAATGCTACTTTAGGATTGATTGGGCACATCAGTGACTGCCTGGCTTCAACAAGAAATGACAGCATTTAGGATGTTTCTCTCAGACCCTTTCATGTGAACTTCCCTGGACTTCTCTGAAGGCAATATCTGGAATACATATCTTTTATGAATTTTCATGAATTTTTGTGAATGTGATGTACACAACAGTATTACTGGCAGTGTAATTTTGGAGGAGTATTGCAGTCTTTGATGATATATTTCAATGAATAATGATGATAGGTAATAATAGCCTTCACATTTTATGGTGTTGGGTAAAGACACAATTATGATGAGGAATTAGTGATGCTGACAGGAATGAATTTGAAAGTCAGTGAAGAAAAATGAAGCCACAGATGCCAGCCTCACTCTAGATGTTATTAAAAATATTATACAAACAACAACAAATGCTGGCAAGGATGTGGAGAAAGGGGAACCCTCCTATACTGTTGGTGGGAATGTAAATTAGTTCAACCATTGTGGAAAGCAGTATGGAGGTTCCTCAAAAAACTAAAAGTAGAAATACCATTTGACCTAGGAATTCCACTCCTAGGAATTTTCCTTAAGAATACAGAACCCCAGATTCAAAAAGACATATGCACCCCTATGTTTATTACAGCACTATTTACAATAGCCAAGAAATGGAAACAACCTAAGTGTCCATCAGTAGATGAATGGATAAAGAGGATGTGGCACATACACACAATGGAATACTATTCATCCATAAAAGAAAACAAATCCTACCATTTGCAACAACATGGATGGAGCTAGAGGGTATTATGCTAAGTGAAATAAGCCAGGCAGTGAAAGAAAAGTACTAAATGATTTCACTCATCTGTGGAGTATAAGAACAAAGCAAAAACTGAAGGAACAAAACAGCAACAGACTCACAGAACCCAAGAATGGACTAATAGTTACCAAAGGGAAAGGGACTGGAGAAGGTGGGTAGGAAGGGAGGGATAAGGAGATAAAGGGGCATTACGATTAACACACATCATGTAGTGGGGGGTACAGGGAAGGTATAGCACAGAGAAGACAAGTAGTGACTCTATAGCATCTTACTATGCTGATGGACAGTGACTGCAATGCAGTATGTGGTGGGGACTTGATAATGGGGGAAATGTAGCAACCACAATGTTGCTCATGTGATTGTATATTAATGATACCATAATAAAAAAAATGTTTTACTTAGGAAGGCTGAGTTAAAAGCCTTGTCATCTTTACTTCTTTCACACACATATAAACTGTAATCCACATTTGTTTTTTTCATTCCTGAATAAATGAATGGTTTGTTGGAAGAGGAGATGCAATGTCACAAAATTTTACAGTAAACAAGAAATTCTCAGGATAAATTAAATCGGTTCTTTAATTTTGCAAATGAGAAGACTGGTGTCCATAACAGATGTTCTCTAAGTTGCTCAAAGTCGACAGCTAATTACTGGCTGTCAGAACTAAACATGACTTTCTCCATACATGATGTCTATATTTACATCTATCTAGATCCATATCCTAATACCTACTCCAATACACAGTATCTACAGATACCTCTGTCTACATCAGTATTTCCCAAATTTCAGTAGTTCACAATTAGCCACCATCTTACTGTTGTTTGTTTCCTTTAAACCAACTCAATTTTCATTTAAACTTATTTAAAAGGAACATTTATTTTACTAATACAAATATAAAACCAGTATTACTTGCCATAAATGGGCAGTAAAAATAATCATTTAGTGGCCAAGGGCCAGTGGAAGTTTACTTTCCAAAATTTATGAAACTCTGTTCTTCCCAGGCTGCCCTGCCTGTAATAATAGGACATTAACATCATATTTTAATTCATTTTTTCATTCATTTTCTAAATAAATTTATCAAACACTGCCTATGCACTACTGTTATTCTAGATCCTCCAAGAAGCAGGTGCAAAGACAGGATTAAATTGCAAAAAATGTACTCACAGAAACATCTGTGAGATAACTGGGAAGGCTGGGAGAGCAGCCATCAGCCCATGATACAGGTCTGACTCTGAGTGAAGGAGAGAGGGAAGAAAGGAATCAAAGTTGAGTGGCACTTCTTTGATTGCCATACACTTGAAGGAAGGTTGGGCAAGGCCATCAGGAAGTCCTCAAGCCAAAGCTGCTCATCAGAGGAGTCCTCCATCTCTCAGGAATGGACCTGCTTAATTTCCATGCCATGTGCAGCCAGAGCTTGGGAGCAGCCCATGGAAAACATGACTTAGGCACAACTCAACAATGGGTTTCAGAACCAAGCAGGACTTTTTCATCAACCATAAAAGGGGAAGAAGCGTTCTAGTGTGAAAAGAAAGGGGGATGTAGTCCAGCCTGCTCCATACCTACTAAGCACCCCCCAGAAGCCATTCTGTTGAGCCAGCAAAAGTTTTAGCATCTCAAATGCTCCCAAATCTGGAGAGATGCACACAGAATAGAAATTTAAAAAATTTTTTCAGTCAGGTTGTCGATATATTCTTGGCTGGTTTGTACTCCCCCACTCTCATTTACTAGGTGTTAAAGAAGGGAAATTCACTATCACCCCTGCCATTTATTTTTCATTATCACATCAGCTGCTGCATGTGGGATGGATCAAAGAAAGGCAAATTAGAAGCAAAGAGACCACTTAGGTGCCCAGACTAAAGTGGTGGCAATGGAGGTGGAGAGAAAATAATTGATTGAAAACACCTTTTGGAGATAGTTCCTGGCTTTCAAGATTGCATACTTAGACAGACAGCAGGAGTAGAGACTGTCAAAGGCCATCACAATTGAAAAATACTAAATGCTATCGCTCCTTAGCTTCTGTCACAATCCTACCAGGGCGAGGCCATCTCAAAGGATGCTTTTAACTCCATCCAGTCACGTATCATCCTGTTGTGATTTCCGCAGAAAGGCCCATCGCTGTCGTTTTGCCAGTTAACATTGTTTTTTAAATTTTCTTTTCCTAATGAGCTCATCTGCTAAAAGCATATGAGGACTCAAAATCACTTCACAAAGCCATCTGGATAATAATGTTAGAACTCAGCAATTTTGAATTAAGTGGAGACCATGTCCCAAAACAGGAAATTCGCCTGAAGGTTGGGAAGACTGTTTAAAAAGCATACACCAAATGTCATTGGAGCCTTTCATGACTAACAACCAAGATGTCCCACTGAATTTTTCAATGAGAATCCAGGATTACCTGAAGCACTTGTCCTTGATTTCCTTTCTGAGCACAATGCCTGCTTTCTTTAACCTAAATGAAAGTGTATTCTATGAGACTGAGATCACCCTGTAAACCTACTACAGACTGTATCCTTGGAAAAAGGAGGTCTGGGGTGACTGTGCAAGAGTGTCAGCTGTCATCCTTTGGACACCAACTCTGATGCCATGCCCTTCACATGGGGGTTACTAAAATGCCTTTGTGCAGGGGGTATGCAAGTTTGCAACCAGAGAAAAGAGAATGAACGCCTGGGGGAGAGCTCCACCTGGTCCACAACTGGGGAGGTTTGGAAAGGAAAAGCACATCTGCTGAGGGTGCTTGGGGCAGGCTTCTGTGTAAGGTAGAAGCCCTCTCCTTCATCTCACCTATGAATTCTTCAGTAACGTCTACACTGCACATAGAAACAGTTTAATGAATAGTGCAAACCCAGTGAGTTTTATTTCTCTCCTTCCACTGCTTCTGGCATGTTCCACTGGATCTCCTTGCTTCATCTTTGATAACATCCCAGGCAGATCCCATGACCTTCCAATCTCTTTGGTTTCATAAATAACCTCCTTTCAGTTGTGAAGACTTATTTTCAGATACTAGAAAGTCTTGTTCAACAAAACAAAACTTGAACCTCTCATTGCATTCCAAGCCCTGTCCCTCTCCTTTTCCCCCACTATCTGTCTTTACTGCCCACACCATCCTTATGCAGGCCTGACCTTGGCTTGGGGACTTGCAGTAAAGATTGAATAAGACATTTTCCTCTACCTTCTCCTAATTCTCCTCACTATCTCAGGGTCAGTGCCTGGAAAAGACAGATTAGAAGAAAGGGAAGAGTGGGTTTTTTTCTTAGGTGGCTACTTGCACAACTGTACCTTGCCTGACAGCAGGGAGCTTCTTCTGAGTTGCCCCCACTCACATGCTGGCTTTTCGTGGGACGCATGGATTCCTTAGAGCCACGGCATGTGTGCTGCTCGGTTCCTGGAGGGGGCAGTGTGCTCTCCGATGGTTTTCTTTGGACCACCTCCCATGGGACCTCCTCCAATTGAATCCCCTTGCCAAGCAGGCTGCCCTCTTAGGAGACCTCCTTGACGGCCGTTGTGGGCTGCATGTTTGCGTTTCTCCAAAACGCGTATGCTGGAACTCCAGTCGCCCATAGTGGGGTTAGTGCCCTTACGTGAAGCGACAGGAGGAAGCTTGCTTCTTCTCTCTGGGCTCTGCCAGGAGAGCACACAGCAGGAGGTGGCACCCTGATCTCAGACTTCCCAGCCTCCAACACTGTGGAAAATGAAGTCCTGTCACTGCAGTCTGTGGCACTCTGTTAGAGCAGCCCACACAGACTGAGCAGTGGCTTAGGCCTGACCATCGTCTGTGGCATGGGAAATGTAGGCCGAGTGCCTCTTTTCCTGTTTCTCCTCCCAGCCATTGCTTCATGCCTCCAGAAGTCTCCCCACTAAGCCCATTCCCTATATCCCAGAGGCCCCCAAGGGGTCAAGCCCTCCACTAAGCCCCTCCCCCTGCTCCCTGGTGGCAGAGCTGGACGGCGGCCATGCTTCCGAGCTCAGCCCGCATCCAGTCAGGGTCCTGCCACCCTCTCTTTCTTGAAACCACTCCCCACCAAGAAGTCTGTGAGAGTTTTGTTGGAACCCTCTTACCTGGATCTAGAGATGAAAATGCCACAACTCTCCCACAAGGCCTAAATTCCCCACACTGATGAACTATCGGGGGAGCTCCCTTCAAAAGTCACATCTTCACTTCACACAGGATGGCTGGAGTGGGTACAGAGCTGGGGACAGCACCAGGATCAATGGATTATCTGAAAAAGCCATAAAGGGCATGTCTGCCAGCTTCTAATCACTGTCCTAAGAATTTGTCTGCTTTCCTCAGTTTTGGAACTTTACAGTAAACCTTGGAAAACAGAGAAAGTCTTATATGTACACAGGTTACACACATTATTGCACCAGTGTGAATAAGCCATTCATTGTAAATATAAAGCAATATGGAGGCCATGTCTGCAGGCTGACACTAGTTGAGAACCAGAGATGCTGGGGTCAAGGGGCATCCATAGTGTATACATACATAAGGGTAACTTCACAACCAGTTTCTAAGTATCCATAAGTTCAGTGGGCTAACGGGCACCAGAGAGGCAGAATGAGGGCATTGCCAGCCAGTCAGCAGATATCAGCACGAGCCATCAGTGTCCTGGCACTATGACAGGTGCTGGAGGTATAGAAATGACAATGTGGGGGATTTAGGCCTTGTGGGAGAGTTGTGGCATTTTCATCTCTAGATCCAGGTAAGAGGGTTCCAACAAAACTCTCACAGACTTCTGGGTGGGGGGTGGAGGTATAGAAATGACAGTACCCAAATGTAGTGGAAGAGGGGCAGGTCTCCTTTGCAAAATATCGTTCAGGCACCTCAAGGGTAATTGAAAGCAAACAAAATCCCTGATCACATGCCTTCCTAAATGGATTTGTAGTTGCGATCCCTGAGCAGATTTCAATATCAATAACTACAATGTAATGCACTGACTTGCTATTCAATTTTCATAGGGAACTATGGATCATATTTATCAGAAGCCCCATTTCCTCCCCACCCAGTATTCGCAGGAAGAAGTGCCCTCAGCTGAGACTCAGTTACTCCCTCCACCTCCCCAGCACCAGCCTGGAGAAAGCCCCACCCATCACACGTCATGCCTCTGAAGTGTGGCTAATTTCTCAGTGTTTCAAGAGCTCGTGTAAATGGTTATCTTTAAAGATGCATCCCATTAGAGGGGGAGGAAATAAATAATACCCTGGAGTTAGGATTCCACAATTCAATCAGTGAGCATTTCCTTTTGCCTGCTGACTCTTCAATCACTGTGGCTCATGCCACCCAATGCCCACACATAATGACGAGGTTTCATTTGCTTGCACAGGAAAATGTTTTGGTTTTGTTTTTTTCCCAGCCATGGTTCCCATGTATTAAAATCCTAGCAGGTGCTGGGAACTATTATCTCTTATAACAACTGGATTATCTCTTACAGCAACCAGAAAAAAAAAAAGGTAAATTATCCTCATTTAATAGATGAGTAAATAAGGCTCAGAGACATTAAATAGTTTGCCTATGTTCATGCAATTAGCAAGTGTGGACAGAGAATTTCAAGCTGGGTTCTCTAATCCAGAGCCTAGACTCTTCCCTACCACCAATTCTCTATAAAAGATGAAAGAAAAGCATTCTGAGAAACACAGATAAAAAGTGGCAGTAAAAAAGCTCTACTAAATAGGTCAGCAGTAGCTGCACTTCACCTTGGATAAGCTGTGTGTCTAATATTTGGGAGTTCCTTAAAAAGCCCCAGGATGGATAACGTAATTTTGAATTTTCTCTACCTTAGTGATGTTACACCAAAATGAGAATATCCACAGCCCTCAATTCAGCTACACTTATGAGTTTACAAAAATCAATGAATCTCAGAGTGAGGACTGTGTGTCATCCGGTTCACAATTCCTTCCTAGACTCCACATCTCTTCCCTCAGGCCCTCCAGCCCCTGCCCATCCAGAGTCGGGCTGAGAACTCACTGATCCCCAGGCAGCCCGTTCCATCTTTTCACAGCCCTACAAGAAAACTCTTCTGTATTCTGAGCACGAATCTCATGCCTGGTGGTTTCTGTCCATGGGTCTGCCTTTTGGGACTCAGAATAATTTTAATCTATTTTTTCCATGACAGCCTGTCTCGTATTTGAAGGCATCTCTCATACTCCCCACTGAAATCTGTAAGCCTCCCCTGGCTTTTTAAAATACAAATACGACTTGATTTCAAATCCCTTCATCATTCCAGTCACTCACCTCCGGTCTCCACCGTTACGCCTGGCTCTGAGCCAGGGCCATGGCAGTTGTTTCTTGACCAGTCTTGCTTCATTCCTAAGTTCCTGTAGTCTAAACAAACTGCTCTCAGAAGCTGGAATATTTCTCTCAAATGTAAAAATAATCTCCCTCCCACTCAAATCCTTTCAGTTACTCCAACTTAAAACAAAATCATACTCCTTCCCCCACTGTATTAGAGGTTCACTCTTTTGTTCTCAGAGCGTGATGGGCAGCTGACATGAGACAATAAACCTTCAGCATTGCTGGGTGATTTTGCAACTATCCCGTATTTTATTCACATTTAGATAAACACTCATGTGGAATATGTATAGAGCAGATTCCAGGGTAAGTTTGGCTTGCACGATCTGAAATGCAAGCAGGTCCTAAGCAAAAAGTGTTAACCTCTGGCTCTGATGTTGGGAGTAGTTATGAACTTTTCAACACCTTTTAGATTCCAGCCCTCCTGACACAAGCTCTAACTTGCCATTTTTATGAAATCTGAAATGTAGCACATTTATTCTTAATTTCCTCATCAAATCTCGACATGCCCCAATCACTCTGAATAAACCCAAAGTAATATAACTGCAAATATCAATACACTGTTTTAGTGTGAAAGCATCTAAACCAGGAGTAATCAATGTAGAATCCATGGGTCATTGAATTTACATATGAAGTTCTGTGTGTGAGAGACAGAGAGAAGGAGAGAGAGACATAAAAGCACACAATGAACCTGCACTACTCCATTCTAGAACTTTCTGCTTGAATTGTGGTAGTATGTTTACTTGTCTGCCTTCCCACACAGAAGTTCACTTCTGCCTTTCTGTCCTTGGTTCTACCCTCATGGTCTAGATTGGGGGCAAGCGACCACTTGGTACTCAGTAAATACTGGATTTAAAGCATCATAAATTAAAGAAAGGATACTCTAACTCCTCTTTATGGAAACTGCATGAACCACTGGAGCCGTATGGGAAGATCACATGTCCTCAGCACCCCTCCAACCATTCAGCCACTACAATTTCCTGAGTTTTCACTGAGAGCAAGCACCATGCTAAGCACAGGGAGTCAGCGGGGATTATGCAAGCTGGAATGCCTGCCCTCACGGGGTTTCCAGTCCAGTGCTGGAGACACAATGAAATCAATAATCATAGAAATATGCAATTAAAAACTGTGATAAATGAAATAAAGGCAAAAGCTCAGACCCTAATTTAATGACAGGACCTCAGAAAGGCATTCTGGGTGAGTGATGTTTTCAGCTGAGAGCTAATGGATATACAGTTAGCTGTTAGCCCTACTAAGGACTCTGTTGGTGCTAAAGGTCTCTATGTTTCTCAAAGGGCAGGTTTCCCAGGAGACTGCCTAAGGGGTGGGTACCTTTGTGCTACAGTGCCTTGTCTCCAGAGATGACTCCACCATTTCCTTCCTTTTTTGTACCCAGGTGCCATTCCATTCTCTTGAATTTGAGTTGGCCTTTAACTGTTTTGAGCAATGGAATGTGGCAGAAATGATGCTGTGCCAGGCTGCTGCTTTTCTCTTGGAACACTGAGGTGCCATGTAGGGGATCTGGGCTGCCCAGCTGGAGGAGGCGGCCATGCGGAAGAGCACTGAGGCACCAGACCTGTGAGCAGAGAAGCCATCCTGGACACCCAGCCCACCGGAGCCTTCTGATAACTCCAGCTCCCGGAGCTATTTATCTACAACTGCATGGACGATACCAAGCAAGAACTGTCAAGAATGAGACCCATCAACTCATAGAACCATGACAGAAAACAACAAATTTTTTAAGCCAATAAATTTTGGAGTAGTTGGTTACACAGCAATTGGTAACCAGAGTACACTCCAATGACCATGTGAAGACTTCCTTGGGGTCTTGGCCTAAAAGACCTAAGTTCACATCAGCAGTCAAGGACTCCTGAGAATAACGTGTATTCAGGTGTTCTTATCGGAGACCAGGGAAGAAGAGTTGGGTCTCCCCAGTGGATCTAATCCTTCCCTTCCCTTATGTCAAGCCTTCTCTTGTTCCAGGCTAGAGAGGAATGACCTAGAATATCTTTGACAATGACCTACCCTGAGCTTTGACCTGAGTCTCAGTAAGAAACTCTTACCAGTTTCTTCCAGCATAAAGACACATCCATTATTTCCAAACCCTTCATAAAAGTCCAGCTCCAAAGGAGACAAATATGGTGTTTCTCTTTCTCACAATGGGTAATTTCATTGTCAGTTTCATCTCTTACTTTTCAGGATCCAGTATCTGCTAGGGGGGACCCACTTTCTGCTATTATCATGTCCTTCAGATGAGTAGGGGGTAGGGAGTGAAGGGGCAAGAAGAGACGAGGAATCATGCCTTGAAACTGTTAAAGAGTGTTTTTGTTTGCACATCTTGCATTATTAATATTCCTGTTTAGCATAATTAGCTACTTTCTCCACCTTACACACAACCTGCAGTGTTTATGCCTCCACTTGATAGCTAAACCATTAGCAAAGCAGTCCAGTTCCCTGAAGGCTGGATGCAGGTGGTTCTGAATGCTGCAGGATGCCAGTTGCTCAGAAAAGCAGGAGACTTAAGCTTTAATTGTTGCTAAAAATATATCCACTAGAACAATCGATTCCTTCAGCCTGTGTTAGGTGGATAAAAGCATCTATGGATTCAGAAATCTTAAGAAAGGCCCTGCAGAACAAAGGAGAGGTGGACAAATGGGAACAAAGGAACTTTATTAATGGGAAAAAGAGAATACAGGATAATATTACTTCTCCTTATTCAATAAATTGGAAGTCCAATTTGCTTAGACAATGACTACTGCCTCAGAATGTGATTTCAGACTAAACAAAGCAGTGCAATTTACATTCCATCATGCCTTGTTTCTAGCGTCAGGCAACCTGTAATAAGCAATTCACCATTCCTTATAGAATCACAGGCTCTTAAAGCTGGAGGAGAGCTTAGAGACAGAATTATATGACATACTATTATTATTATGTGATATTATTTAGATTATGTTTTATGTGTATATTTCAGTGGCCTGAGTTAATATGTTTCCATCAGCTGCTAATTCACTACTCAAGAAAGAGTTATCCATCCAAGAAAAAATAAATCCATTTTGACTTTTTGGAAATGCATCAAGATTGAAAGAACATACACATATGGGAATGTGTGAAAGTGATTCTCCCCAGTATGATTTATAGAGCACTGGCCTAGCATCCATCAGGATCTGGACATTCAGGTCAAAAAATACTCTGAGCCAAGTATTAATATAATACTTACTACATGCTGGGCACTGCTCTGTGTTATCTATATATAATTTATTTAATCTTTAAAAAATCCCTCTGAGGTAGACACTATTACTATCCCCTTCTAATACATATGAAAACTGAGGTATAGATGTTAAATACGTCACTATGGTCACACTGTTAGTAACTACCAGAGTCAAGCTGGATCCGGGCAATCTGGGTGCAAAAGGTGCTTCATTGCTCTGTTCCCTCTCAATTCACATTTGGAAGTTTCTGTATTTATCAGCTGTTGGGCTTATATTACCCTAAAACAAGTTATTATTTCATTTTTAGTGGGAAGAGACTTTCACATATATTCTTTCATGTGATCTTTGCATCGGCTTTGGGAAGTAAGGAAAGCAGGAATTATTATTCATAGATAAAGGATCTTAGCAGCCATCTTCTTCAACTCCTTTATGGCAAGAAAAGCAAAGCTGAATATATGTAAAGAATGTCTACAAATACCAAAGTAGTACAAGCAATTGAATAGAAAAATGGGCAAAGACATGAACAGATATTAGACAGAAGAGGGAACACATGGCTAATAAACATATGAAGAGATGTTGAATATTATTAATGAGCAGAGAAATACAAATTAAGGCTAGAATGGGTATCAATTTCCATGCCTTTGATGGGCAAAACCATAGAAACTTGTGACAAGTTTTGGAATGAATAGACACAGAGGATTTCTTATACACTGCTGATGGAAATGTGAATTTGGAAAAGTTTGACATTATCTACTGAAGTTGAACACTTATGTTTTGTGATGCAGAAATTCCACTCTTACATATGCTCTCAAAATATATTCTTATAGCACATATGCTCTCAAAATATATTCTTATAGCTCTACAACTTGAGACATGTATACAAATGTTTATTTACATAACATTGCTCACAATAAAAAAAATGTACAAAGACAACCCAAATGCCTGTCAACATGAGCGTGAAAGAATGTATTATGTTACAATTTATTTAATGGAATATTATATAGCCATTAATGGATTATAAAAACATATATCAACATGAATCTTAGCAATATAATACTGACATCAAAACAAATATCAAAAGGTAAATAAACATACAGAAAAATGAACTAGTGGTCATTGATCTAAAGACCACCTCTGATAGGCCAGCTAACAACCTCTGAAGAAGCCCTCATGCACGGTTGGACTAGATGGAGTAAGTCTGAGAGTTGGAAGATATCTTCAGGTGCATGTCCAAAGCTCATTCTATTTTCTTCTGATAAAATACAGGAAAAGAAAGAGCCATTTATGTCCTTGGCTTCAATTATAGGATATAAAAGGAAAGAATATCAAAGAGAAAATAACAAGAGAGCATGTCCAAACTCCATGCTGGGCTTGTTTCCTGCTTGAAGAAACTGAATGAAGAATTTTATGTCAGTCCTTGAAGGGTATGGCATAGCTTGCAGCACTCTTGGTGACCCAGGGAGGTGCGGGCTGGACAGGTCATCCAAAGACAGTGACTGGTGCAAGAGCCTTGAGCATTTAGTACTGGAGGACAATGGGTATGATCAATTTGTTGTGAAGAAGACAATACTGCTACTGCTACTGGGCAATAAGTGTGGCAGAAATTTGTACACATAAAGAAAGCAAAAATGCAGAAGCTATAGGTAGTAGAGGACATGTGTAAGAAGATGTCACGTGGTAGAAAGAAACTAAGGAGAAACAGCGAGTAGTTGAATGCAGCAGGAAGGCAGCAGCATGAGAAAAAGTGACAGAAAGTAACGGAGAGACTGTAATGGTGGCACAATAATCTAGGGGGCAGTGGATCCATCCTGCTGAAGGGATAGCCACATACCAGGACATTTCAGGTGACACTGAGATATTCTTCATTTTTCTGACCTGTCTATCCTACATACAAATATTCATTACCTGAAATAACATAAGAGCGTCTCTGTTCCTGTCCCTCATTAGAAACCGCCCAGTGTGGTGATGCGGAGCATGAGCTCTGGAGCTAGACTGCCTAGGTTTGCCCCCAAGCCTCCATCACCTCCAAGCAGTGTGACCCAGAACAAGTTACCTAAACTCTCTGTGCCTCTATTTCGTCATCTGTGAAAGGGGGTATTATTAATACTTACCTGGTGGGATTGCTGTAAGGATCAAATAAATTAATAGTTATAATGTGTTTAGAGCAGTACTTAGCACACAAGTGATACATAATTATTTGTTGAATGACTCAGCTTGTCAGGAGGGGAACTTTCCTTTCCTCCACCCTCACACACCCTTCTCTGCGGAAGGTCATCCATTAGTGTAACACTCTGGGCCGCTCCCCACCTCTTAATCCTTCCTTTTCTACCTCAGTGCCCAAGGAGATGGAATGATTTAGCAGATTGGAGAGTAAATCCATTAGAATTGGGATCAGCCTTAAGTGACAGGAAACTCAAAAAAATAGTGGCTTAAACAAGACCAAGGTCGTCTCTCTCCCATAAAGTCTTGAGGTAGGCAGTCCAGGGCTAGTATGATGTCTCCAGGGCCCCAGGGCCCTTCTAGTTTGTTTGCCATCCTCAGAATTCAGTTTCCATTTCATGGTCCAAATGGAACGCCAGGTCCTTATTCTTGCCAGAAAGGAAGAGGAAAACCAGGGGGAGAAGCACAGGTCTGACCCTCGCTAGAAACCGAGCACAATACTTCCTACTCCCACCCCCTTGAGCTACGTCTCGTGGCCACACCTAGAGGCAAGGGAGACTCGGGAACGTGGTCTCCATTCTAGGAGCCACTATGCCCCACTAAACGGGGGGCTGTATTACTTTAGAGGAGGGGAAGAAGAGACCTAGGTGCCACCTAGCAGTGTCTGCCCTAGCGAGTTTGTAAGGAGAAACCGAGATGGCTCAGTTCATACACTTGTGGAGGAAGAGGCTCATCCTAGTCTAGCAGGGCTGGGTGGGTGCCTGCCTGATTCTAGGGTTGCCTTGGCCACCAATAGAAGCCATATTCTCCATTATCATCATGAACACCGCAAAGGTGACACATTTAACTCCACCTGCTGAACAAATTTGTCTTGTTTTCAATTGTGTGAGAAACCAGGAGGGGAAGAGAGGTGATAGTATTATAGACCCTTCAAGATTTGGGGTACTACTCAACAAAAACAGGAAACCTGCACAGAATTTGCCAACACATAAGAGTTGTATAGGATTCCCTACATTGTGCATTCATGTCATAAAGAGAGTCCAGGGCATCTTTGTGGCTACAAGCCAGCTGGGGTGCTCCCAGATCCAAAATTCATTTGGTGATTAACTATATCTGGATATAATCTTTTTAAAAGTGCTAGTGAAAGCAAGCCATTTCCTATACTCCATTCTGGGAAGATTTTATATGGAGTGGGATCCAGGGCTTCACTTCAGTGTTAATACTTTAACAGAGTGGGTTTTTTGGAGGGATTTTTTTTAGATCTGAACTGACTATTCTCTACCATGTACTGTTTTAAAATTTAGAAAGTGTCCATTTTTAGCAAAATCACAGCTGTGTGAACGTAGCATGTTGGTGTGGAGGAGGGTTACATTTCAACTTGCTGTATTAGAAGAGTAAGAAAATCACTGACTGTTAGATCTGGAAGGAAACCTAGGGATCACTGAGCCAACCCCTCCTTTATGGATGAGGAAACCGAGGCCCAGAAAGAGAAAGTGACATATCCCTGGTCACTCAGGCTGAACAGTGATAGAATTGGACAGGAGCCCACTAACTGCCAGTCCAATATACTTTCCTGCATACCGTATCATGCAGAATCTACTTTCTTCCACCCTCCACTTTCCCTACAGTCAATAAAATTAAGAAAGAAATGAGGGGGGATGCTTAAATTCTCTATGCCTCAGTTGCCAGTCTGTCAAACGAGAATAATAATGCCTACCCCACAGGGGTACTTACAGAGATTACATTTTTTTAAGTAACTATGTTAATACTCTTAAACACAGTAAATATGCCTCAAAAAGAGTAAGGGCTCAGTAATAGTTTTATTAAAGGAAGATCCCATATTAAGAGGTTGAAAGTCCTCAGCAAGGACTGACTGAATATAGTCAATCCATGTCACTTGTTTATTTATTCAGTAGTGAGTCCTGAACAGTTACTGAACTGTTCTGTGGCAAACGTTGTGCTGAGTCTGAGGATATAAGATGAATCCAATAATACTCATAGTGTAGCAGAGGTGATAAATGGCTACATAATATATTAAGGGCAAAAGTGGAATAGGTAAGAACAGCTATAAGGTGTAAGGAGAGACCAATTAATTCTCTTCATTAGGGGTGAGAACGGGGAGGTTAATAAAGATTTCCTGATGAAGTGACTTCTGAACATGTTATTCATGGAAAAATGAGAGTTCAGTGTTATTAAAGAATAAAGTGCAAAGATGACAGAAAAAGGAGGTGAGGAGGACTCCAGAACATGAGGACTGTTCAGCCCATGTTGGGAGCTAATTGCTTATCTGAAGGCAGTAAGGAGCTTGCTGAATACTCCTGAGCAGAGAACAGTATGGCCAGATTGCCTTTGATGTAAGTTGAGGAAAGGGGGCAGTTTAGAGAGGCAGGAAGCAGAGAAGCCAATTGGAAGATGACATGGAAACTGTGAGTTGCCCACCAGTATTCATTCTCCCTTCTTACACAGGGATAAAAGTTTTGCCTGGACATAGGCTGCCTGGAATGAAGATTACATTTCCCAGCCATCTCCCTGCCCTGAGGTAAGCCCATGGGACTAATCCTGCCCAAAGGGGTGTGAGCCTAATTACCTGTGAAACCTCTGGCTCCTGCCTGACAGGAAAGGGATATGCCACTTCATTTCCTCTCTCTCCCTCCTTTCTTGGAATTCAGGCTTGATGGTGAGACATCTTGGGCCATGCAGATGTGTTCAGTACGTAAAGATGGTAGAGCAACAAGATATAAGGAATCAGAGCCCCTGAGGAGGAAAAGGTCCCATGCCTGCCTGGATCATTATACAACAGAGAAAAACACTTCTGTCTTATGTTTTAAGCCACTGCACTTCGGTTCTCTGTCCTGCACAGTCAAACCTATACTTTAACTAATCTGTGAGATGTTGCTGTCCAGATGAAAGGACATAGTCCAAGGCAGGGGCAGAGGGAATGGAACAGAGATCAAAGACTCAAGGAAAGGTAGACTTACATACAGGATGTAGATGACAGGGAAAAAGGAGGTATCACCTGCACCCCCACATGCTTTTACTTGAAAACCAGGTGGGGAGTAAAAACATCAAAGAAAAGAACAAAGGAAAACTGAAGTTACTTCCAAGGACTCAGAAGTTTGCTGGAAAAGAAGTCCATCTGTTCATCCATTCAAAAATCTTTTAATGAACTCATATATGGAACAAAGGAATTTGTATAAGGAATAAAGGATATTTTAAAGCTTGTTCATTAGCAGCAAAGTCTTCTATTTTAAAGATTGGCATCCGGCTGCAAAGGTTGGAAAATACGGAAGTCTCTAGACCCTGCACAGATGTGTTGGACCCTTCGCTACTTGAGCTGTTAACAGAATACCATCTACCCCTTGGCTTGGCGCTGTTCCAGGTCCAGCAGCTAGCCCAGAAAGGGGAAGTGTGTGAAGCACACTTCTAGCTTTAATATTTCATAGAAGCCATTTGTTTGGAATTCAGGTAGTGTAAGAGAAAGTCCCTGAGGATGACTCCACCTGGCCGCTCACTTAGTTGTGCTGTGATCCCCAGTACCCTTAGGAAGACTATTTTAAATGAGATTGTTAGGGAGAAAAAGTATGTGTATATACATTTCATACACTTAAAAACACAGCCCTGTTCAAATTCTCTCTGCACATTTTCATGGAAGGCTTTTTTGCACTATTTATCCTCCCACACAGTGGTTAAAATAATCACCCCACATGATATTCCTGACTTCCTGAGTAGAATAGCTTTTTTCATATTGATTAAAAATTCAAAGTGTATCTTTAAATCAGGAAAGTCACTTAACATTCATGTTAGCATCCATAAATCTTAGGCTGCCTCCAATATACTCTAAAATAGCTTTTTAAACATAAAATATAAAGGAAGGAAGATCAATAAATTTATTTATTCTAAGTAGCTAGAGGGTTGCTAGGACTGTTCTATCTCCTCTGCACCTCTGTTCCCTTCAGAATGTTCCATTACTGGTCAAATCAAGGTCTTTCTCAGTTAAGTTGGACAACGGGAAAGCATTGGTTTAATGAACTGGCCTTCCATACACTTCACCAGGTTATTTCTTGAACACCTACTATGTGCCAGATCCTGTCCTAGCCCTGTGGAATGCAGAATCATGTTGCTCTGATACAGATGCAAGGAAAGAGCCCAGTTACCAGCAGGGAGGGATGAATTCCTTAAGGCTGGGATCAAAACACACTCTCTAAAGATTCCTGCATTTGAGCTGGACTTTGGAAAGGAGGAAGGGCCAGACCAGAAAGGGGACATTCCATGCAGAGGCACCTACTTTGTGCGGGTGTTGGAAGAAGGATACAAGAGCCCAGTGGGAGTGGGCTGTGCAGGAGGTATGTTTATGGGCTGAATTGTGTATGTGTGTTGAAGTCTTAACTCCAGGACCTCAGAATGTGACTGTATTTGGAGAGAGGGCCTTTAAAGAAGTAATTAGGTTAAATGAGGTCATTAGGGTGTGCCCCAATCCTATATGACTGGTCTCCTAAAAGAGATTAGATCACAGACACACACAGAAGACCCAGAGAGCACACAGGGAGGAGGTGGCCACCTAAAAGCCAAGTTGCAAGGCCTCACACAAAACAACCGCTGACACCTGACCTCAGACTGCCAGCCTCCAGAACCGTGAGGAAATAAATTTCTGTTGTTTAAGCCACTCAGTCTGTGGTGCTTTCTTACGACAGCCCTAGTCAACTAACACAAGCGTGAACATCAAAATCTGTGAAAGCCTATCAAACAATCGCTCTCAGTTCTCACATTAACCCTGTGAGGGACATGTTACTGGGCACATTTCAGAAAACTGCAGATCACAGAGGATAAGTAATTTGCCCAAAGTCACACTTCTACAAAGAGTGGAAAGAAAAATAAGGAATTGGAATCACACTGCACTTATTTTTATATTCTTGTTTTTACTTAGTGGTATTACCACGGACATTTCCCGTATCACTTAAAATCCAAATGGGTTGAGCTTGCCTATCTCCCAACTTCACATAAGCAGCCAAGGGAATCTAGATAAAACAAAAACATCTTGAAAATTAATATTGGAGAAAATAAACAATGAAGTATACTGTGTTCAAACTGACAAGAATTTAGGGATCACCCGGGAAGGCCAAACACCATAATAGATGAGAATACGGCACATGGCAGACCTGGGGAGGCAGCCCTGGCCCATGTGAATACGCTTCTTGCTGGACCCCGAGGACTGTGGAGAGCTGAGCAGGCTGCTGACTCCTCCCTACCACTGAGTCTCCCAGAGCAGAGGGAATGGTGTTAGCACTGAACTCAATCCATTAAAGGAGGAAAAAACTTTATTTAAACAGCTCACAGCAACATTCAGAAAATATTAGCAATGATTTCCGTGACGTGGAAGATTGATAGTTCTATTCTTGATTTTCATGTGGACATGATACAGTTCATTCTTCATAAACAGGTTCAGAATGATATGGGTGATCGATTCAAAACCTTAAGTCTACACCCACTGAAACCTACTAAAGAAGGAATATCATTCAAGAAGAAAGAAAAGAAAACTGTCATTACCTTCTAGAAGTTTACTGTCTGGTAGGGTTAACATGAACAAATTAAAAACAAAAACAAACTGAGAAAAAAGAAAGGAATATGCTTAAAATAGCCTTCAAATTAGTTTTTAAAATAACTTGATAAGAATCTATGTGAAAATACTTTGTAAAGCTTGATGTTATATAACAGGTTACGCTTTTATTCCTGTTCATTGAACAAACACTGAGTTTTTCCTGTGTGTCGGACACTGTCTTGTGATTATTCACAATACATGGATACTCTAGCATGGTAGAGATCAAACTGAGTCAGCAGTTGCCTGGGAGACCTAGAATAAAGGGGCAGTGCAAAAGGGCTAGGGGCTATCCCCCTCAATGTCCCCACAAACATTTTGGACACCATCATGGCTCAGGGACATAGTAGACAGGGCACAGTTATAAATTCAGGCCTGGGGCTGCAATCTCAGCTCCACCTATTTGTAAGTCATGAAAAGATTATTGATAATAATATGCCTGCAAAGGTTCCTAAAAGACTTCAGGACAGTATGTATGAAGCACTTGGCTCACGGTCACAGCACCCAGAGTTGGGGTGTTCTAAAGGGAAACTTTATTATTCTTGAGAGCCACATTGCTTCCCTAGGGCTACTATAACAAAGTACCACAAATTGGGTGGCTTCCAAAAAGAAAAACTTATTTCTCACAGTTCTGGAGGCTTGGAAGTCCAGGTTGGGTTGGTTCCTTCTGAGGGCTATGAGGGAGAATGTGTCCCATGCTTCTACCAGCTTCTGGCAGTGCTGGGGAACCCCTGGCATCCCTCAGCTTGTAGCTTCATCACCCCACCCTCTGCCTCCTTCCTCACGTGGCTTTCTCCCTGTGTCCTGTGTCTTCGCATTGTCCTCTGCCCTCTGTGTCTCCTCTTAAGGACACCAGTCACATTGGATCAAGGGCCCTCCCTTCTCTACTAGGACCTTAACCTTAACTAATTACATCTGCAGTAAACCTATTTCCAAATAAGATCACATGCTGAAGGACTGGGAGTTAGGACTTGAACATATCTTTTTGTGGGGGACACATTCGACACGTAATGGGAGCTTTGGTTCAGCTTCTCATCCTTTTCTATCACAAACCAGCCAAGTGACCTTGAGTGAGGCAGTGCCTCTGGTCCTTAGTCTCTTCATTTGTAAATGGAGGTGATGATAATAATACCTTCCTTAGAGATTGCCCCAAGAAACAAGGCAGACTATAAGCAAGAGTACTTGTGGGCTATAGAGCATTATACAATTTAATCACAAACATTCCTCTGGTATTACACCATCTTTGGATGCCTTCATCCAAACGAGATGCCCGGCACTCAGCTCCCTCAGCAACTCTGAACCAACAGGTGCACCACGGTTCTTTGCTTGCCTTCAACAGTCCCAAATAGGACATTTTACTAATCATTCATTCCCTTAGCTCCATGTGAACCAAGTGATGCCTGCAAATGACTGGGCCACGACAGTTGAGTTACCTGTCAATTTCCACCTAAGTCACAGTGCTAACTAATGCAACACAATGGCTCTTCCCTGTAGCACATTCTCAAAATTTGATTTTCCTGAGTCAGAAAACTGATCGGGAGCCCCACTCAGATTGCACACAGCCCATTGAGTGTCTATATGGAAAGACTAGGCTTCAGGAGCAGGGACCCAGAGAGCAGCTGGCCTGCCCATCAGTCATTTCTCAGGCTCCAAACGGAACAGAATCGATAGGTACCTGGTTCTGTAACCTTTTCCAGAATTAGGGACTGTGAATAACAAAATCCACTATTAGTCATGAATCAGAGGAGATAATCTTTGTTTGGACTCCAAGAAACTATTTAAAAGGAAATAGGTCTCTGACATTTTCATAGACCAGACCCATCAGGGCATGCACAACAGCCTTCCATCAGGTTCTTCATTCCACCAGTATTTATTGCATATTGTCTGTGACCTTCAGTGAACAATTTAAAAGAAACAAAGCAGAGTACATAGGAGTTTGGTTCACTCTCATTTGGTTCTGTACTGGAAAATGTGACTTTTTCTATTTCCACACATTTCTCATAAGTTATTACCCACTTCCAGTGTCCCTAGACAATCACCACCACACCACAGTGAACATTTTTAGTGCCATGATGACGAAGCCTGGGGTTTTCATCAGCCTGAAATGGTTGCAATCTCAGCGATCTGTAGAATGGCCAAGGCCGATGGTCTAGGGTCTAGAGTAAGGGTCAGAAAATTTTTCTGTAAATGGCCACATAGAGGGATTCAGGCTTTGCAGTCCAGATAGCCTCTGTTGTAACTATTCAGCTTTGTTTTTGTAGCACAAAAACAGCCCTAGACAATGTATAAACAAAAAGGGCATGGCTATATTTTGATAAAATTTTATTTTGAAAACAGGTGGTGATCCAAGAAAATAGATACATGGCCAATAAACATATGAAAAATTGCTCAGCATCATTATCCATCAGGGAAGTACAAATCAAACACAAATCAAAGCCAGAATGAGGTACCACCTGACACCCACTAGGATGGCTGAAATCAGACAGACAGTAACCAGTGCTGACAAAGATGTAGAGAAATGGAATCGCCATATTTCATCGTTGAGAAGGTAAATTAACGAAACCACTTTGGAAAACAGTTTGGCAGTTCCTCAAGAGGTTAAATATAAAGTTACCATTTGACTTCCACTTCTAAGTACATATCCAAGAGAAATGAAAAACTGTATCCACAGAAAACTTGTACACAAACATTAAGAGCAGCCTTGGAGTGGAACTGCTGAGTCAAATGGTGTGTTTCTTTCCCTGGCCTAGGCTGGTTCCCTCCCATGTATGTGCCAGTTAGTATTTAGCCAAAGACACAAAGGGACTTCTCTGCAGATTTCTAAAGCTGTTCATTTCTTTCCTCCCCAAATTCTAGCCACATTGGCATTCCCAAATTCTTATCACCATCTTCTCCAGGCTGTGTTGGGGTTTCTCCTTTCTGTGCTACAGTCTGGAAACTGCACATAGGGGGTAAACTGGCTGATTGCAGGCCCCCCCCCCCATTTGTGACCCTTCTCAGAGCCCACAGACCAGTACTTCCTGTTGCCCTGTGTCACAAAATCAAGTTTTATCTGCTTTTCCAGTTGCTTGAGGTGGGAGGGTAAATCCAGCCTATTAACCCCATCACAACTTTGCTTGCTTTGGAGCTTTACTGAAGTGGATCCACACTGCATGCATCCTTTGGTCTCTGGGTTCTTTGGTCCAGCATTCTGCTTGTGAGTGCTAGCAGTGTTGTGTTGCTTTGAGTGGTTTTAGTTCCTTCGTGTTCATTGCTCTTTTGCACCCACAGTTCAACAAATATTACTGAGTTCTTGCCATGTGTGCTGGGAACTGTGCAAATGCTAAGGATACAAGTTGTACCAAGACAGGTACAGTCCCCACTCTCATGCAGCCTATATGCTCATGCAGGATTCAACAAACTATAGCTCATGGGCCAAATTCAGCCTGCTGCCTGTTTTGTAAATAAAATGTTACCGAACATAGTTGTACCCATTTATTCATATATTATCTGTGACTGCTTTCATGCTATACAACAGAGTCAAACAGCTGTGACAGAAATCATATAGCTCACAAAGCCAAAGACACTTACCATCTGGTTCTTTATAGAAGAATTTTTCTGATCCCTTGTCAAATGCATATCAGTAGCTTCTTACAATAACAGAGTACAAATGTGAACACAGGCTCAAAGAGGTGAAATGACTTCCCTAAACTTACCCAGATCTGTCCACGGGTGTGCTGGTATATGTTTAAGAACTGGCTCTCCAAAGAAAAAAGAGTATATACATTTTTTATTACATATGTATTATACATTGTACCTTTATTACAAATTATAAAGCATATGTATGCCACATTTTACCAATAATAAAATGTATAATTTTTTTAGTTTTGTACAGTTCTGTGACTGTACAGTAGAGGGAGTGGGAATGAGGAATAACTACTAATAGATATGGGGTTTCCTTTGGGAGCATTGAATATGTTCTAAAATTAGATTGTGGTGATGGCTCAGCAAATACCCTCCAAAAACCCTGAACTGAAGAGCCTTATACAAGCCATCTGCTTTCTGTGTCTATACATCTGCCTATTCTGAATGTGTCATAAATGGAATCTAACAATACACGGTCTTCTGTGACTGACAATTTTCTTTATTGTAAATTCCATATGAGCAAGTAATTCTCACAGAATGCTTTCCTTGGTTTTTTTTTGCTGAACTCTTGTATCAGTGGTTGCAAGCAATGACCAAATGTAGTTCTAACATGGTAATTATATTTTCATTTATATTCAGGAGTAAAGAGTGAAATGACAAACATGTCAGAACTTCAGTCCTTCATTAGTGATATTGAGCAACTTCCCTGCCGACTAGTGTAATACCAAAATAACTAAAAGAACATTTTCTCAATCTTTTACACCATTCAAAATGTAACAGCCATAAAAACACAGCAACATCTTTAAGTATCATTTTGAGTATTAACATATTCCTCATCAATTCTAAAATCTAGACTAGGGATCAGCAAAGTTTTCATAATGGAACACATGAGTAAAATTTTAGGCTTGTGGGCCATACAGTTTCTGTTGCAACTAATCAACTTTCCCATTGTAGCATAGAGACAGACATAAACAATATGTAAACTAGTGGAGAGGGCTGTATTCCAGTAAGACTCAGTTTACAAAAACAGATTGGATTGCAGGCCCACAGGCCATAGTTTGCCAATCCCTGGTCTAGACAATGGACAAAATAAATAAAAGACAGATGGCTCAAGATGGCAGCATGAGTAGAGCAGCAGAAATCTCCTCCCAAAAGCATAGATATTTTTGAAAATACAACAAATACAACTGTTCCTAAAAGAGAGACTGAAAGATACAGTACAACAGCCAGGCCACATCTACATCTGCAAGAACTCAGCATCTCACGAAAAGTGTAAGATACAAAGCCGTGACCTGGCGGGACCCGAGCACTCCCCCCACCCCAGCTCACAGGTGGGAGGAAAAGAACCAGAGTGGGGAGGGAGTGGAAGCACAGGACTGCTAAATAACCAGCTCTCGTAATCTGCACTGGGAGCACAGACACACATTGCATGGTGTACTGGATATTAGAGAAACAGAAGAGTAAAATCTGAGATGGAGACTGTGAGCAGGTCCCCACAGCTGGCTCCCCTGGGACAAAAGAAAGTGGGCACTTTTAAAAGTCTTAAAGGGACAAGGGCTTAACAGCTGGACAATATCATCCTGTCACACTCACCCCAGCAGGCTGGGAATCTTAAGGAACTTCAGGCACCCTAACCACCTGGGTGGTAACACAGCTCCAAAGCCCCACATGGCTATAAACAGCCTGCTGTTCATTCCCCCAGACCCTCCCACCAGCACTGCAAGCAAACTGGCTGACCAGCCACTGCTGTGGAGCAGCCGGGGAGCAGCCCTGCCCACAGCAACCACACTACTCCCAGCACACAGATAACCAGAACAGACCTAGAGGCTGCGACCAGCAGTGTGCAGCTGCCCGAAAGAGACAGAGGACGCCAGAGCAAGGTCTGAAACGCATGAAGGGGTGCCATTCTCGCAGGAGAACACACCTGGCACGTCTGTGACACCCCCCTGCAGTGCCCTAGGCTATCCTAAGGGCTTTCCCACCCATGGCAGCTCAGAAAATTATCCCGGAGACTGCTCCCTGTGCGCAGGTAGCCAGCACAAGCAGTGGAGAAGGGCAAGGTGACCAGTAAGCAGGAAGGGACTTTGTTCTCCCAGCTGACACATGCGCCACCTGCGAGCAATCACTTCTATCGCCATGAAAAGGCAGAAGAATCTGGTCCAGTCAAAAATCATCAGACAACCCCAGAGAGAGGGCCTGGTGAGATAGATATAATCAATCTTCCTGAGAAAGAAATCAAAATAAAAGTCATAACCATGCTGATGAACCTGCAGAGAAATATGCAAGAGATAAGAGATAAAGTCTAGAGGGAGAATAAAGAAATGAAACAATCAATAGAAGGACTTAAGAGCAGACTGGATGAGATGCAAGAGACTGTTAATGGAATTCAAATCAGAAAACAGAAATACAGAAAAGCTGAAGCAGAAAGAGATAAAAGGATCTCTAGGAATGAAAGAATAGTAAGGCAACTGTGTGACCAATCCAAACAGAACTATATTCACATTATAGGGTTGCCAGAAGAAGAAAAAGAAAAAAGGATAGAAAGTGTCTTTGAAGAAATAATTGCTGAAAAATTCCCCAACCTAGGGAAGGAAATAGTCTCTCAGACCATGGACATCCACAGATCTCCCAACACAAGGGAACCAAGGAGGACAACACCAAGACATATAATAATTAAAATGGCAAAGATCAAGGACAGGGTATTAAAGGCATCCAGAGAGAGAAAAAATAATACTTACAAAGGAAAACCCATCAGGCTATCAACAGACTTCTCAACAGAAACCTTACAGACCAGAAGAGAATGGCATGATATATTTAATGAAATGAAATAGAAGGGCCTTGAACCAAGAATACTATATCCAGCCTGATTATCTTTTAAATTTGAAGGAGGGATTAAACAATTTCCAAACAAGCAAAAGTTGAGGAATTTGCCTTCCACAAACCACATCAACAGGATATTTTAAAAGGGACTGCTGTAGATGGAAGTACTCCTAAGGCTAAATAGATGTCACTAGAGAAAATAAAATCACAGCAAAGAAGGCAGACCAACAAAATACTAACTAAAGGCAAAAAATAAAATCAACTATCCACAAAAGCAGTCAAAGAAAACACAAAAGAGTACAGAATAAAACACCTAACATATAAAGAATGGAGAGGGAAGAATAAGAAGGGAGAGAAATAAAGAATCATCAGACTGTATTTATAATAGTACAATAAGAGAGTTAAAGTTATATGGTTAGATAGTAAAAAAGCTACCCTTGAACCTTTGGTAACCACGAATCCAAAGCCTGCAATGGCAGTAAGTACATATCTATCGATAATCATCCTAAATGTAAATGGATTGAATGCACCAATCAAAAGACACAGAGTGATAGAATGGATAAAAAAACAAGACCCATCTATATGCTGCTTACAAGAAACTCACCTCAAACCCAAAGACATACACAGACTAAAAGTGAAGGGATGGAAAAAGATATTTCATGTAACTAATAGCAAGAAAAAAGCAGGTGTTGCAGTACTTGTATCAGACAAAATAGACTTCAAAACAAAGAAAGTAACAAGAGATGAAGAAGGACATTACATAATGATAAAGAGGTCAGTCCAACAAGAGGATATAACCATTATAAATATCTATGCACCCAACACAGGAACACCGGCATATGTGAAACAAATACTAACAGAATTGAAGGAGGAAATAGAATGCAATGCATTCATTTTAGGAGACTTCAACACACCACTCACTCTAAAGAAAAGATCAAAGAGACAGAAAATAAGTAAGGACACAGAGGCACTGAACAACACACTAGAACAGATGGACCTAACAGACATCTATAGAATTCTACATCCAAAAGCAGCAGAATACACTTTCTTCTCAAGTGCACATGGAACATTTTCCAGAATAGACCACATACTAGGCCACAAAAAGAGCCTCAGTAAATTAAAAAAGATTGAACTTCTACCAACCCACATCACAGATCAAAAAAGTATAAAACTAGAAATGACTTGTACAAAGAAAACAAAAAGGCTCACAAACACATGGAGGCTTAACAATATGCTCTTAAGTAATCAATGGATCAGTGACCAAATTAAAACAGAGATCCAGCAATATATGGAAACAAATGACAACAACAGCACAATGCCTCAACTTCTGTGGGACACAGTGATGGCAGTTCTAAGAGGGAAGTATATAGCAATCCAGGCCTATTTAAAGAAGGAAGAACAATCCAAAATGAATAGTCTAAAGTTATAATTATTGAAATTGGAGATGGAAGAACAAATGAGGCCCAAAGTCAGCAGAAGGAGGGACATAATAAAGATCAGAGAAGAAATAAATAAAATTGAGAAGAATAAAACAATAGAAAAAAATTAATGAAACCAAGACCCAATTCTTCAAGAAAATAAACAAAATAGATAAACCCCCAGTCAGACTTATTAAGAGAAAAAGAGAATCTAAACACAAACAGAATCAGAAATGAGAAAGGAAAAATCACTACAGACACCACAGAAATACAAAGAACTTTTAGAGAATACTATGAAAATCTATACGCTAACAAGCTAGATAACCTAGAAGAAATGGACAACTTTCTAGAAAAATACAACCTTCCAAGACTGACCAAGGAAGAAACAGAAAATCTAAACAAACCAATTATCAGCAATGAAATTGAGTCGATAATCAAAAAACTACCCAAAAAACAAAACCACCAAACCAGATGGATTTACCGCTGAATTTTATCAGACATTTATAGAAGACATAATACCTATTTGTTAGGCTGGAGAAAGGAAAAACAAGGACATGCAAACAGAACAGAGAGATGCTATAGGGAGAGAACAGACAAGACCCCAAAAGTCCATGCCATATATGGAAAGGGGACAGCTCTCCCTGAATTCCATCCGGATGTGCCAACTAAGACCCGGATGTCAGCCTCCTCCCTCTTGGAAGAAAAAAAGTTTCTAGTTGTCTATTATGTCACCTTTAGCCAATCATACCTCTCCATGCCCCCTAAGATAGCTTGCCCACTCCTCCCCCTCCTAATCCCTTATAAGCCCCCCACCTCCCCAACTGGGTGTGACTTCTCTGGCCTGTGACAAGAAGGCCACAGAACCTCACCTGGGGTATTTAAATAAATTACCTGGCCCTTTTTTGCCTCTCTTTGCCTGCTTATTCTGGCTAGAATTTATCTTACATATGGTGCCAAAATGCAGGAAGGAGCATGAGTGCGGGGCCCGGACCAGCCACCAGCAGCCCTGCCTGGTCACCGGCAGCCCTGCCCCCTCATTCCCCGACCCGAGACCTCAGCCTGCTCTCTGCTGCATAGATTATTTTCTGGTGAGTCCCTCAGTTTCCCCCGGTCTGCTTCCCTTCCTAACTCCATTTCACCTGGTCTGTCTGAAATCATAGCTACGTCCAGGTCTTGGGTATTCAGCCCATCCATTGTGAGTATCTGTGATACCCGCCCCTGGCCCTGTGGTGGGGGAGACGTCCCTCATCCAGGCTCCCAGGCCATCTCCCCTGACTTGGTACGCTTGGGATGCTGGGCGCTCCTCTCAGCGGGATTTTTTTTTGGGGAAGTGGGCGCAGACATGGGGAACCAGCCCATGAAAGCAGAGGCTCAGACCCTGCTGCAGTGTCTCATTTCTAATCTGGCTACTCTCTGTTTGTCCCAGGAAGTTTGCAAACAGAAGTTAGTCTTCCTTTGCTCTGAGGCTGGGCCTCAATATCCCTTGGACAATCAATCTCCCTGGCCCCCTGAGGGAACTTTTGATTTTAGCCTCCTCACCAACTTAACTAATTATTGCCACCGGAGCAGAAAGTAGAATGAAATCCCATATGTGCAGGCTTTTTGGACTTTGCACTCCCGTCCAGACCTTTATGTTATGTCTGCCAGAAAACCTCAGTCACCACCTCCCTCAGCTCGCAATCCCCTCCCCCTCTCTCCACCACCATCTTTAAATCCTTTGTCTTCCCACGTGTCACCTCCATCTTAAAGTCCTGCATTCTCAACCATGCTGTTGTCCTGCTCTCCTCTTCCAGTGACTGCACCACCCCTCCCCCTCTCCTTCCATCTTCACTGCCCTCTTCCCCCACCAAAACACACCCCTCCTGCCCTCTAGTTCCAGAAGCCACACACAAAAAGCTGAGGAGAGAGGGCAATTGGATATCTGACTCAAGTCTTTGTATCGGTTTGTCTATCAGTGTGTATGTTTTTATGAAAAAAGTGTTGCTGACTGTAGTTGTTGTATCTCAGTTTGTACGTTTGTGTGTCTAAGTGTATAAGTGAAAAATATTTTGAATAAAAACAAGCGCTTGTGAGGATTGGGCATTCTAGAACTTCCAGAGAATCTGGTAAAAAATGTTAAGCATTAATGCTAATTTGAGTTTAGCTGAGGCGGGCATGTCCTTGTTGTTATCAGCTGCCTAAGTTTACCTAAGGTCATTTAAGTCAATGTTATCTGCTAAATCTTTTAAGAATAAAATGCTTAAAGGCTTGGCTTTGTCTAACATTCAGCAAAAGTTTTGTAAATAATCTAGCACAGTCGCTAAAAATACGTAAACAAGCCTAGCAAATAAATATCTTAATAATAATACTGTACTAATGTATAACAGTATATGAAGGGCCTCCACCTGTAAGATGGTGAACTACCTGCTTCTCTTCTGGGTCTTCGGTTCCCGCCGGCACCACATGAAGCCCAATCACCTCTCACCCCCCTCCCACTCCCAGCACCTAGCCAATAGCCACCAGCCCCGTAGAAGCAACACCTCAATCAGCTCATGCCCCTTCCTATATAACCCAGCAACTTTCCCTAATAAAGCGGAATTCTCCAGTGAATTGCTGCTGCTGTGTGTCATTCCTTCCTTTCATTGGTGCCGAAATCCGGGAGACAGGACACCCCAACTGGGCCCGTCCTCCCCCTGACCACAGAAGCAGCTTGCCCTCACCCTTTTTTTCCGGCACTGGCTCATCACACTCACCACTCCTCTCTGGCCTTTGGGTAAGTTTTACCCCCGGAGTGGGCCACTCTTCCCCGAGCTATCACAGCACCATTGACCGTGATCATCCAGCAAGGCCCTGACACTCGGGAATGAGGAGGGAAATCTCCCTGCCTCAGGCCTTCACAGCTGTGGTGGACCCTCAGGCGCCTCCTCCAACAGCCATAAATCCCCACCTCAGGCCTTCACGGCTGCAGCAGACCCTCAGGCCCCTCCTCCAACAGCCATAAACGAGGTGACTCCTTTGCGGATGAGAACGCTCCCTTTTTCCACCCCCTCCTCCTTCTGTTTCTTCCACCGAAAATTCCTAGTACTAGGTACCTCGTGACTCCGGCATTCTGCCTTCTTAGAGAAGTCTGGGTGACGACCCACACGTCCTAAGAAATTCCTACTCGTACACAAGTTTTCGCAGACCACCAAGGATCATCAGGGATGCCCTTTGTCTCCTTGCGGTCTGCTCCCAGTCCGAGAATCCCCTTTTGTCTTCCCCTGTTCATCTCCTTCTCTGTCCTTTAGCCATGGGAGCCTCCTCATCCCTCCCTGAAAGTTCACCTCTTGAATGCCTGCTCAAGCATTTGGCTACCCTCTCCCTGAACCCTGACATAAAACCAAAACTTCTCCGTAAATACTGCTCCCAAGATTGGCTGACATACCCCCTAGACAATAACAACCAATGGCCCGCAGGGGGAACTCTTGATCCTTACGTCACTTGCGATATTTTTAACTACTGCCAGCGCCTGAAAAAATGGAAGGAGATTCCCTATATCGAGGCTTTCCGCCTCCTAGCTCAAAATCCCAGCCTCTGCACCAACTGTTCCCCGTCCCAAGTTCTCCTAGCCTGCAAGCCATCTCCCTCCCCTCCACACAATCCCAGTCCCTCTTCAATTAGCTTTGACCCAGCCGACGAGCCACCGCCATACAGGCTTCCCCCTTCGGCCCCTTCCCCTTCTACAATCCCTCTGCCTTCTTCCACCGTCACTGCCACCTCCACCTCCTCCCGCGCAGAGGCCTCCCACCCACTCCCTTCCGCTTCTTCTCCTACAACAGCCCTCCCCCCTTCCTCTACCACCATCTCCTCCCCCATCTCACCCCCTCCACCTTCATCCCCTTCACCTCCCCCCACCCCGCAGATCGAGCCTGTGCCTTTCAGCCCCCCTCTAACTAAGTCCCAGGAGTCTCCTCCATCTTTGCCCCTATCACGTGTCTCTCCCCCACAGACTGAGCCAGAACCCCTCAGTCCCCCTCAGACTCGGTCCCGAGGGCCTCCCAAAATTATTGCCCCCCCTCCGGGAGGTAGCAAGATCCAAAGTCATCGTGTGTGTTCACATCCCTTTCTCCTTAGGAGATTTAGCCCAACTTGAGAAATGCCTAGGTTCCTTTTCCACTGATCCCACGACATACATCAGGGAGTTTCAATGGACCCTCCAGTCTTACAGCCTCACACATCATGACATTTTCATGCTCCTGGCCAATACCCTCCTTCCTGAAGAGCGTAGATGAGTTTGGGACTTTGCCCAAATGCACGCTACCGAAACCCACAGGACTGACCCCACCTATCCCCCTGGCCCCACTGCTGTCCCCGAACAAGATCCACACTGGGATTATAAAACCGCTGTGGGTCTCCGCTCTCGAGATATTTTCACCTCCTGCTTAATAGCAGGTCTGAAAAAGGCAGTAGTAAAATAGTCAATTTTCAAAAGCTCCAGAAAATAAGCCCTCCCTCACCCCAAAATGGGAAGGTCCACACCCAGTTATTCTGTGCACCCCTCGGCCGCCAAGCTCTCACTGCCTGATAACTCTGTCACCCCTTGGATTCATATCTCCAGGTTGAAACCAAACACCCAGGACCCACCTTCTCTGGACACCCAAGACCCATCAGTCACAACCCAGAGTCCTCCCGATACAGCCCAAGATGCTGTCTACTCTACCACGCCTCATCCCTCTGATCCCTTGAAACTCCACATCTCCCGTTCACCCCCTTTGCTATCCATACCCAAATCATGATTTTTTCCTCCTTTACTGCTCTCTCGCTTTTTTTCCTCATTCCTATTGTCTTCCCCGCCACCCCAGCCTCCTTTGTATGGCAATTCAAAGTCAGACAGACTTACACACAGCATCAAACAATCAAACAAAAGTTACTGCCCTCATTGCCACATCAGGCTGCCCTCTGAAAGGCTGCTCTGAGCCTTTACACCTCCACTTTCCTCCCTCCACCAAAGTGTTCACTAACAGCTACCTTTATTCTCCCTACCTCTGCTTCCTCTATGACCAAAAACAAGCCTATTGCAGGCGATGGCCAGACACCTACAGGGGATGTCCCTACTGATCTTGCGCCATTCACTACATGGATGACTCTCGGTACCCACATTATTACACCTCCAACCGTTTCATAAAATATCCCAACAGCTCATTCTCCTTATCAATCCCAGATCCCTTGGTCCCTCGATGGGCCGCCAGAGTCACAGCCTCAGTTTACTACAGGGGGTCCTCAACCCCCTACAGTACCCTTCATATCTCTCGAGAGTATGTTCCTTCTCATTCCTAGATCTCTCAAGTTGCATCAGATATCGGACATTCCGAAAAAGTCATTATTCAAACATTTGATGGCGCCTCTTCATCTTCCTATCCCCGCCCCTCTTCTAATTTCTCCTACTCTTGGTTATAGCTCATTCAAGACACCATCATCTTTCTCAACAACACCTTCAACACCGCCAATTGTTTCTTGTGCGCATCACTACAGCACCCACTGCTGGCCGCCGTGCCCTTAATATTTCCAATTACTCCTTCCATGCAGAAGGACAACCCCTCTGCCCCCTGGCAGACATACCCCTATGGGAAACAGAATATGCAGATAATCTCACCATCCACCACTGTGTAGGCCCAACCCCTCCCCGCTCCAGCGCACTTCACTGTCTCTCTATCTACACCCCTACCTCTGGCTCTATGACTTTTACACAACACTTCTTTTGGTGTAATGGCAGTCTTTTCAACTCACTGCCTCCCAACTCCAGCACACCCTGCATTCTCATCACCCTAATCCCACAGCTTACACTTTACAGCATTGCAGAATTCCTTGAGCTCCAACCTCCCTTGCCCTTGTGCACAAGAAGGGCTGCTTTCCTTCCCATCATGGTCTGTATTTCCCTAGCCACCTCAGCCGTTGGGGCAGGATTTTCAGGGAGAGCCTTGGGTCACTCTCTATGGGCAATTAGAGATCTCAACGCCAAACTTGAGGGAGCCCTGACATCCACTGCCGATTCCCTGGCCTCTCTCCAAAGACAGGTCACTTCGCTAGCTAAGGTCACCCTTCAAAACCGGCGGGACTTAGATCTGCTTGCAGCCGAGAAGGGCAGCACCTGCGTCTTACTCCAGGAAGAGTGCTGCTATTACATCAACGAATCTGGCATTGTAGAAACTGACATTACCAAACTCACCGACCTTGCCTCCAGCCTCCACTCTGCTTCCAATTCCAACCCATTCTCTTCAATACTAACAAACCCCTTCCTTACCTGGCTCTGGCCCATTGCAGGCCCTATAATAATCATTCTTCTCACCTGTCTCTTCTTGTCTTGTATAGTGAAGTTTATCAAATCCCAAGTCAGCAAAATCTCTAATCAAATTTTCAACCAGCTTTTACTCAGGAACTACCAGCTTTTAGCCACAGAAGATCCCTCACCCTCACATAACCTCTTCACCACACTCTGAGATGGACCCCTCCCTTCGCTGAAAACTGTTCCTGGAAACAATGGCTGCAGACGCCTGGCTTCTGGCACCTGTATCCTCTTGGCACCATTGGAATCAACAAGTCCTCGACCTATGGTTACAGGGAACCTTCATTGATTTCCAACCTGAAGAAGTCCACATCTACTCGTCCTTACTGTGGGGAGTCCTATCAACCCTTTCCTCCCAATCCTCAAGCCCTCACTCCCTTCTCCGCCCCTGTTCAGCAGGAAGCAGTCAGAGAGAAAGCAATGTCCACAACCCATAGAGGAGAAAGGGGGGAATGGAGGGCCACCACCCGTAAGATGGCGAACTTCCTGCTTCTCTTTCAGGTCTTCGGTTCCTGCCGGCACCACCTGAAGCCCAATCACCTCTCGCCCCCCTCCCAATCCCAGCACCTAGCCAATAGCCACCAGCCCCATAGAAGCAACACCTCAATCAGCTCATGCCCCTTCCTATATAACCCAGCACCTTTCCCTAATAAAGCGGAATTCTCCGGTGAATTGCTGCTGTATGTTGGTCCTTCCTTTCAGTATATATATATATATGCAAACAGCCAGAGAATTTTTGTAGTAACCAAAATTCTTAAAGTTTGCTAAGTTATATAGACATATTTGTGCCTAATAAGAAATTGTGCTATAAAGCACATTTCCAAAAATGATAATAAACGTTCATAAATGTATCAATCTGAAAAATGCTAGTGTAACAGTTTACAGTAGCCTATTTTTTCAGTGTTCACTGAAAGTTAAAGTAATAGTTTTAAGTTCTAATCAAAACTACTTAAAGTAGTAAGGAAAACATTTCTACATGCTAAAAAATGTCTTTTGATAAAAGAAAGTTGTGAAAAGTTTTTAGAAGAATTTAATATAGTCATGCTATATAAAATTAAAGCAAATGAGTCTCAGTATCAAGTACACAGCAAAGTTACAATTTTGTTTTCAGTTAAAAAGAAAGTTTTCTTAACTCTGCTCTTAATATTGAAAGATTGCAGAAAGTTCTTCTAATTGCTTTATCAAAGCAGTTTCTTATGCTTAAAGTCTCAGTGAGTTGTCAGTCTTTAAGAAAATGAGATCTTAATATTAAAAGGACTAAAAGCTAAACTTTGATAACAACTGTGTAACCTTATTTGCCTTTGAAGTATTTTGTTGTCATTCTAGTTAATTAGGTAAGTTTTGCTTCATAGCAACCTATGGTCCTATTTAAGCAAGTGTCTTAAAACTTTTAACAATTTCCCAAAATCAAATTCAAAAAAGTGCTTTTGCCTCTAATTAACTCTGATATTTTCCAGAGAGCCCCTAGAACATGTCAGAAAAACTTTTTCTCATTGGAGAAAGTATTTAGCTAATTTAGCTTATTTATCTGATATATAATTACCTGCTTAATTGCCTGGAGGGCACTGTCAAAAGGAATGATGCTGAATGTTTTATGTTACAGAAATATCAGAATTTCCTTTTGTCAACTGTCTTACAGTAAGCTCTCATCAGATCTTTAACCATTGTCATTTGTCTTTTATTATTTATAGTCACTGTTTTATTACTCTTAAGATAGTAAAAAACTAAATTACAGCAAAACAAGTATTAGTTACATAGCATTAAGTAAACTAAAGAAGATGATTTTGTGGCTTTTTGTTTCAAATGTTGTTGATAAAGTGTTTTAAGCTTTTTCTCTTAAGCTGACCACAGTTTAGTAAATGACTGCCTTTATAAGCAGAATTGAAACTTTATCTCTCTACCTGATCCCTCCATAATTTAAAAACTCTCAGTAACTATTTTTATATTTCATGGCAGTATATTTATTTGCACAAGTTCAATAAGAATCGGCTTTCCTTGTAAGAGAACCAGTTAAAATCACTGGTTATATTACCAAGGCTTTGACTGGAACGTCATACCTGAGAGACACGTGTGTAAACTAAGATATGAACAGACAGCTTTAAGGAACTAAGATTGACTTTATAAAGCCAACAAAGCCCCTTAAAAGAACTGGCTTGATACCTTGCTTACAGAGTTCCCAGCAGCCTTACCAAGTGAGTAAAGAAAGTCACTGCCTGGCAGACAAGAACCTCAAAAGATATGTTGGGAACCTCAGAGAAGAGAATTCACCCAAATGTACAGGTACTGCAGGCACAACCTGATGACAAGTCTGGCTTGGCTTTCTGGCCTCAAAAAGCCCTTAAAAGTTCAATCTGAAATTCCTTACAAAAAGTTCCAGCAAAGCATATTTAAAAGAGCCCATGTAGTCAATTGCTCTTCTTGCTGCACTTGAAAGGAAGGAGTGACACACAGCAGCAGTTCACCGGAGAATTCCATTTTATTAGGGAAAGGTGCTGGGGTTATATAGGAAGGGGCATGAGCTGATTGAGGTGTTGCTTCTATGGGGCTGGTGGCTATTGGCTAGGTGCTGGGATTGGGAGGGGGGCGAGAGGTGATTGGGCTTCAGGTGGTGCTGGCGGGAACCAAAGACCCAGAAGAGAAGCAGGAAGTTCACCATCTTACGGGTGGGGGCCCGTCATTGCCCCCTTTCTCCTCTATGGGGTTGTGGACGTTGCTTTCTCTCTGACTGCTTCCTGCTGAACAGGGGTGGAGAAGGGAGTGAGGGCTTGAGGATTGGGAGGAAAGGGTTGATAGGACTCCCCACAGTAAGGACGAGTAGATGTGGACTTCTTCAGGTTGGAAATCAATGAAGGTTCCCTGTAACCATAGGTCGAGGACTTGTTGATTCCAATGGTGCCAAGAGGATACAGGTGCCAGAAGCCAGGCATCTGCAGCCATTGTTTCCAGGAACAGTTTCCAGTGGAGGGAGGGGTCCATCTCAGCGTGTGGTGAGGAGGTTATGTGAGGGTGAGGGATCTTCTGTGGCTAAAAGCTGGTAGTTCCTGAGTAAAAGCTGGCTGAAAATTTGATTAGAGATTTTGCCGACTTGGGATTTGATAAACTTTACTATACAAGGCAAGAAGAGACAGGTGAGAAGAATGATTATTATAGGGCCTGCAATGGGCCACAGCCAGGTAAGGAAGGGGTTTGTTAGTATTGAAGAGAATGGGTTGGAATTGGAAGCAGAGTGGAGGCTGGAGGCAAGGTCGGTGAGTTTGGTAATGTCAGTTTCTACAATGCCGGATTTGTTGATGTAATAGCAGCACTCTTCCCAGAGGAAGACGCAGGTGCTGCCCTTCTCGGCTGCAAGCAGATCTAAGTCCCGCCAGTTTTGAAGGGTGACCTTAGCTAGCGAAGTGACCTGTCTTTGGAGAGAGGCCAGGGAATCGGCAGTGGATGTCAGGGCTCCCTCAAGTTTGGCGTTGAGATCTCTAATTGCCCATAGAGAGTGACCCAAGGCTCTCCCTGAAAATCCTGCCCCAATGGCTGAGGTGGCTAGGGAAATACCGACCATGATGGGAAGGAAAGCAGCCCTTCTTGTGCGCAAGGGCAAGGGAGGTTGGAGCTCAAGGAATTCTGCAATGCTGTAAAGTGTAAGCTGTGGGATTAGGGTGACAAGAATGCAGGGTGTGCTGGAGTTGGGAGGCAGTGAGTTGAAAAGACTGCCATTACACCAAAAGAAGTGTCCCGGATGTGTAAAAGTTTTAGAGTCAGATGCGGGGGTGTGGATAGAGAGACAGTGAAGTGCACTGAGGGGTGTGGAGTTGGGCTTACACAGTGGTGGATGGTGAGATTGTTTGTGTATTCTGGTTCCCATAGGGGTATGTCCGCCAGGGGGTGGAAGGGTTGTCCTTCTGCATGAAAGGAGTAATTGGAAATGTTAAGGGGCACGGCGGCCAGCAGTGAGCACTGTATTGATGCGCACAAGAAACAATTGGCGGTGTTAAGGGTGTGGTTGAGAAAGATGGTGGTGTCCTGAATGAATGAGCTGTAACCAAGAGTAGGAGGAATAAGAAGATGAAGAGGCGCCGTCAAGAGTTTGGATAATGACTTTTTCGGAATGTCCGATATCTGATGCAACTTGAGAGATCTGGGAATGAGAGGGAACATACTCTCGAGAGATATGAAGGGTACCCTACCTTGGGGGGTCGAGGACCTCCCATAGTAAACTGAGGCTGTGACTCCGGCGGCCCATCGAGAGTCCCAGGGATCTGGGATTGATAAGGAGAATGAGCTGTTGGTATATTTTATGAAACGGTTAGAGGAGTAATACTGTGGGTACCGGGAGTTACCCATGTAGTGAATGGCGCAAGACCAGTAGGGACATCCCCCATAGGTGTCTGGCCATCGCCTGCAATAGGCTTGTTTTTTGTCATAGAGGAAGCAGAGGTAGGGAGAATAAAGGTAGCTGCTAGTGAACACTTCGGTGGAGGGAGGAAAGTGGAGGTACAAAGGCTCAGAGCAGCCTTTCAGAGGGCAGCCTGATGTGGCAATGAGGACAGTAACTTTTGTTTGATGCTGTGTGTAAGTCTGTCTGACTTTGAATCAGCATACAAAGGAGGCTGGGGTGGCGGGGAAGACAATAGAATGAGGAAAAAAAGCAAGAGAGCAGTAAAGGAGGAAAAAATCATGATTCGGGTATGGATGGCAAAGGGGGTGAGTGGGAGATGCGGAGTTTCAAGGGATCAGAGGAATGAGGTGTAGAGTAGACAGCGTCTTGGGCTGTATCGGGAGGACTCTGGGTTGTGACTGATGGCTCTTGGGTGTCCAGAGAAGGTGGGTCCTGGGTGTTTGGTTTCAACCTGGAGATATGAATCCAAGGGGTGACAGAGTTATCAGGCAGTGAGAACTTCATGGCTGAGGGGTGCAGAGAATAACTGGGTGTAGACCTTCCCATTTTGGGGTGAGGGAGGGCCGATCCTCTGGGGGCTTATAAAACACTAGTTGGCCGGGCTGTAAGACAGGAGGATTTTGGGAGGCGGATGGATCAGGAAGGAGCCAATCCTAATATTTCCACAATTCAGTGCGGAGGAGAGAGAGTAGCGGAAGGGCCATATTGGGAGGAATTGATCCTTTGTGGGAAGGGAGCCCCGGGGGTAGAATCAGGCGGCCGTACATGATCTCAAAGGGCAACAAGAAGGAAGGTTTCTTTGGGAGGGCCCGAATGCGGAGTAGAGCTAAGGGAAGTAAGCAAACCCAGTCAAGGTGTAGTTCCAGAGATAGTTTGGTCAGGATGTCCTTTAGCGTCCTATTGGCTCTTTCTACTTTTCCTGAAGCCTGTGGTCAGTAAGGACAATGTAAATGCCAGGGGAGCAAGAGCAACTTGGAGAGGTTCTGGATAATTTGGGCAGTGAACTCAGGGCCGTTATCTGATTGGAGGGAAGTGGGCATCCCGAACCTAGGAAAGATCTGGGTGAGGAGGATAGAGGCAACCGCGGATGCTCATTTGTTAGTGGTGGGGAAAGCTTCGACCCATCCTGAAAATGTATCTACTAACACAAGTAGGTATCTGGTATGCCGTACGGGGGGCATGTTAGTGAAGTCTATTTGCCAATCTGTGGCGGGAACATTACCCCCTGCTTGATGAGCCGGGAAGGGTCGGGCCTTGAGGGGGGGTATTAGGGTTAGTGCATTGGCAGATGATGCAACTGCGGGTGATTTGGTTAAGTAGGGTTTTGTCTTCAGGAGAGAGAGAAAAAAAGGATTGTAAAAAATGGATCAAGGATTGGGGGCTGGGATGGAACAGATCATGTAATAAGTGGAAGAGGGACTCTTTGTCCTGGGAAGAGAGGGTGTTTTGTGATAAGGCTAAAACCACAAGGGCAGATGGATCGTTGTTTGGTGCATATTCTGATAGGGCAACCAACCAGGCTACTCTGTCAGCTTTGTTGTTACCTCTTATAATGGGGGAGTCATCCTTTTGATGTGATTTGCAGTGGACTATGCCCAGTCGGTGTGGGAGTTGTGAAGCCTCTAGAAGTTTAGTAATTAAGGTTGAATTAGTGATGGAATTTCCTTTTGTGGTGAGGAGGCCTCGTTCTTTCCATACTGCTGCATGAGACAAGAGAATGTGGAATACGTATTTGGAATCAGTGTACAGTGTGAGAGACGTGTCTCGGGCCAGAGTGCAAGCTCTGGTGGCTGCAATGAGTTCGGCCTGTTGATTGGTTGTACCGGGGGGTAGGGCTCGTGCCTCAGTGATGTCTTCGAGGGAGACTACTGCATATCCTGCGTAGTGGGTGCCCTCATGTTTAAAGGAGGACCCATCAGTAAACCAGATAAGGTCGGAGTGTGAGAGGGCTCCTTCGGAGATCGTGGAGTGGCACAGAAGGAAGTTGTGAAGGGCTTCCAAGCAATCATGCGAGGGAGTATGAGGAGAGTAGGGTAGAGGAAGAAGAGTGGCCGGATTCAGGGGCTGGCAGGGGAGGAAAGAAATGTCTGGTTTCTGAAGGAAAGAGGACAGTAAGGTCAGGAGTCTGGAGGGAGGGAGAGTCTGTAAGCTTTTGTAGGTTAAAAGGTCTTTTAGGTGATGTGGGGACAGAATGGTAAGGGGTGCCCCAAATGTCAGTTTATGAGCTTCCTTCTGCAAGAGCTGTGCAGCAGCTAATGTCCATAGGCAGGGGGCCCATCCCCAAACTGTGGGGTCTAATTGCTTGGAAAGATAAGCTACTGGGGCAAAGGATGGGCCATAATATTGGCCTAGGACTCCTAGTGCTTGACTGAACCTCTGATGGATGTATAATGAGAAGGGCTTCGACAAATCAGGAAGATGGAGAGCTGTGGCTTCCACAAGGGCTTGACGGAGCTTAATGAAGGAGTGCTGGGGTGAGGAGGATAATGGTTCTTCAGGGGGGCCCTTGCTGAAGTCGTATAGGGGTCTTGCCAACAGGGAGAAGTTAGGGATCCATGCTCTAAAATACCCATCCAGGCCTAGAAAGGAAAGGATTTCTGTCTTGGTTTTGGGAACAGGCAGGTTAGAGAGGAGCTGTTTTCTGTCTAAGGTAATGGACTTTCTTTGTTGAGATAGAAGGAATCCGAGGTAAGTGACAGAAGGGGAAGAGATTTGAGCTTTGACTGGGAATACCCGGTAACCTCTGGAAGCTAGAAGGTTAAGTAGGGAGGCAGTGTCAAGTTGAGACTGTTCCCACAAGGGACTGCAGAGTAGAAGATCGTCCACGTATTGTAATAAGCTGGACTTGGAGTGATCATGATGAAACTGTTTGAGGTCCTGAGCTAGGACCTGTCCAAAAATATGGGGGCTATCTCGGAAGCCTTGTGGCAAAACTGTCCAAGTGAGTTGTTCAGAATGTCTTGTGTATGGGTCTGTCCAGGTGAAGGTGAAAAAATCTTGGGAGGAGGGGTCCAGAGGGATAGAAAAAAATGCGTCCTTGAGATCTAGTACTGAGAAGTGGGAGGCCAAGGCAAGAATCTGCAATAAAAGGGTGTATGGATTTGGAACGAAGGGATGGATAGGGACGACGGCCATGTTGATGAGGCAAAGGTCTTGGACAAGGTGGAAAGATCCGTTGGTTTTTTTAACAGCTAATATGGGGGTATTAAACAGGGAGTGAGTGGGTCTGAGGTCATTTTTTTTAAAAGATCTTGAATGATGGGTTGAAGGCCTATGAGGGCTGAATTGGTTAGGGGGTATTGGGCCTGACAGATATACTGAGAGGGGTCATGTAATTTGATAGAGGCAGGAGGACATAGAGCCACGGAGGGGCTGGTAATGTCCCAAACTTTGGGATTTACAGGATGTATGAGGGCGGAACTGGAGCTTTCATTGGGTAGAGGGGGGTAGTCGGCTCTGAGGGCCATCAGAAAGGGATTACTGGGGGCTGTGGGAGTGGATATAGTTATGGAAACATGGAGGAGAGAAAGGATGTCTCGTCCTAGTAAAGGGATGGGACACGGGGGCATAACCAGGAAGGAGTGGGAGAAAGGTATAGGATTGTCTTGGATTGTGCATAAAAGGGTGGGGGGGTTAATGGGAAAATCTGTTTACCTCCTACCCCGACTATAGGAGTAATGGCAGGCGTGGTAGGGCCCAGATATTCTCTCAAGACTGAGAAGGTGGCTCCTGTGTCTAGGAGGAAGGAGATGGGGCGACCGTCTACTGTTAAAGTAACCCTGGGCTCCTGTTTGGTGGTGGAAATGGTCGGGCGAGAAACCCCTGGGCCCCGTCAATCTTCTTCTGCCAGTCCCACTACGGCAGGCTTAGGATGGGGGTTGTTCATCCAGTCTCCCCTTTCGGTGGTTGGGCAATCAGACCCCCAGTGGCCCTTTTTGTGGCATCTGGGGCATGGGGTGGTAGGAGATCTGGGGAAGGGGCACGCCCTTGATCAATGTTTTTCTTTTCCGCACTTGAAACAAGCTCCTTGGGGGGGTGGGGCTTGTTTGTAGAGGGGCATACAGGTTGTAGTTTTATCAGCTGGGCCAACATTTGGAAGTTGGCTTGATCAGCCTTTTGTTTATGGCGTTCTTTCTCCTCCTCCCAGTTATGGAAGACTTTAAAGGCCACTGTTAGGATCTCAGTCTGTAGGGTAGCGGGGCCCTGTTCTAACTTTTTGAGTTTAGCTTTAATGTCGGGGTAGCTTTGAGCTAGGAAGTATGTCATAAGGACATGTCTTCCGTCAAGCGTTTCAGGGTCCAGGCTGGTATGCTGTAATAGGGCTCAAGTGAGTCTGTCTAAGAACTCGGAGGGAGTTTCCTCCCTCCTTTAAATTATGTCTTGGAGCTTTTGAAAGTTGACTACTTTACGAGCTGCCTTTTTCAGACCTGCTATTAAGCAGCAAGCAAAGACATCTCAAGAGCAAAGACCCACGGCGGTGTTATAATCCCAGTGTGGGTCTTGTTTGGGGACAGCGGTGGGGCCAGGGGGATAGGTGGGGTCAGTCCTGTGGGTTTCAGTAGCGTGCATTTGGGCAAAGTCCCAAACTCGTCTACGCTCCTCAGGAAGGAGGGTATTGGCCAGGAGCATGTAAATGTCATGATGTGTGAGGCTGTAAGACTGGAGGTCCATTGAAACTCCCTGATGTATGTCATGGGATCAGTGGAAAAGGAACCTAGGCGTTTCTCAAGTTGGGCTAAATCTCCTAAGGAGAAAGGGATGTGAATGCGCACGATGCCTTTGGATCCCTCTACCTCCCGGAGGGGGGCAATAATTTTGGGAGGCCCTTGGGACCGAGTCTGAGGGGGACTGAAGGGTTCTGGCTCAGTCTGTGGGGGAGAGACAGGTGACAGGGGCAAAGACGGAGGAGACTCCTGGGACTTAGAGGGGGGCTGAAAGGCACAGGCTCGATCTGCGGGGTGGGGGGAGGTGAGGGGGATGAAGGTGGAGGGGGTGAGATGGGGGAGGAGATGGTGGTAGAGGAAGGGGGGAGGGCTGTTGGAGAAGAAGGGCAGGGAGTGGGCGGGAGGCCTCTGCAGGGGAGGAGGTGGAGGTGGCAGTGACAGTGGAAGAGGGCGGAAGGATTGTAGGAGGGGGAGGGGCCAAAGGGGTAAGCCTGTATGGCGGAGGCTCATTGGCTGGGTCAAAGCTAATTGAAGAGGGACTGGGATTGTGTGGAGGGGAGGGAGATGGCTTGCAGGCTAGGAGAACTTGGGACGGGGAACAGTTGGTGCAGAGGCTGGGATTTTGAGCTAGGAGGCAGAAAGCCTCGATATAGGGAATCTCCTTCCATTTTTTCAGGCGCTGGCAGTAGTTAAAAATATCGCGAGTGACGTAAGGATCAAGAGTTCCCCCTGCGGGCCATTGGTTGTTATTGTCTAGGGGGTATGTCGGCCAATCTTGGGAGCAGTATTTACGGAGAAGTTTTGGTTTTACATCAGGTGTCAGGGAGAGGGTAGCTAGATGCTTGAGCAGGCATTCAAGAGGTGAACTTTCAGGGAGGGATGAGGAGGCTCCCATGGCTAAGGACAGAGAAGGAGATGAACAGGGGAAGACGAACGGAGATCCTTGGACTGGAAGCAGACCGCAAGGAGACAAAGGGCATCCCTGATGATCCTTGGTGGTCTGTGGAAACTCGTATTCGAGTCAGAATTTCTTAGGAAGTGTGGGTTGTCACCCAGACAGGAAGGCAGAGTGCCGGAGTCACGAGGTACCTAGTACTAGAAATTTTCGGCGGATGGAACGGAAGGAGGAGAGGGGAAAAAGGGAGCATTCTCACGCGTAAAGGAGTCACCTCATTTATGGCTGTTGGAGGGGGGCCTGAGGGTCCACCACAGCCGTGATGGCCTGAGGCCGGGAGAGTTCCCTCCTCGTCCCCGAGCGTCAGGGCCTTGCCAGACGATCATGGTCAATGGTGCTGCGATAGCTCGGGGAAGAGTGGCCCACTCTGGGGGAAAACTTACCCAAAGGCCAAAGAGGAGTGGTGAGTGTGCGGAACCAGCACCGGAAAAAGAGGACGAGGGCCAGCTGCTGCTTGTGTCAGGGGAAGACGGGGCCCAGTTGGGGTGTCCCGTCTCCTGGGTTTCGGCACCAATGAAAGGAAGGAGCAACACACAACAGCAATTCACCGGAGAATTCCACTTTATTAGGGAAAGGTGCCGGGTTATATAGGAAGAGGTATGAGCTGATTGAGGTGTTGCTTCTACAGGGCTGGTGGCTACTGGTAGGTGCTGGGATTGGGATGGGGGTGAGAGGTGATTGGGCTTCAGGTGGCGCCAGCGGGAACCGAAGACCCAGAAGAGAAGCAGGAAGTTTGCCATCTTATGGGTGGGGGCCCTTCAGCACTTATGCAAATAGTCAAGCCAACTGTTAATTATTTTCTTAATCTAGCTACTTCTAATTAAAATAAGGGTGATTTTAGAGAAAAGTATTGTTTCAATAATGCCGTCTTATCTATACTAAATCCTAACACTAGTCATTGAGATGTAAACTCAATCCAGAATTCCAGTCCCCCATAATAGCCTCGCTAATGCCCTTACTGGGCCCCTTAATAACAGTTTGTGGTTTACTCTTAGTTGCCCCTTGTGTCCTCAGGTTCCTCCAACAGCAGCTAACCCAGATGACCCAAGTCACCACCAACCAGATGTTACTTCACCTTTATGCACCTCCTCCCACTGAACCCCCTCCTTCAGTCTAATACCAGCCTCAAACCCCTACGACGCCCCTTGTCAGCCAGAAGTAGCCAGATTGAGTTGTCGCCCATTATGACCAAAAGGCTGGAATATTAGGCTGGAGAAAGGAAAAACAAGGACATGCAAACAGAACAGAGAGATGCTATAGGGGGAGAACAGACCAGACCCCAAAGTCCGTGCCATATATGGAAAGGGGACAGCTCTCCCTGAATTCCATCCTGATGGGCGAACTAAGACCCGGATGTGAGCCTCCTCCCTCTTGGAAGGAAAAAAGTTTCTAGTTGTCTATTATGTCACCTTTAGCCAATCATACCTCTCCACACCCCCTAGGATAGCTTGCCCACTCCTCCCCCTCCTAATCCCTTATAAGCCCCCTACCTCCCCAACCGGGTGTGACTTCTCTAGCCTGTGACAAGGCCACACAACCTCACCCAGGGGTATTTAAATAAATTACCTGGCCCTTTGTTGCCTCTTTTTGCCTCCTTATTCTGGCTAGAATTTATCTTACACTATTCTCCTTAAAGTTCTCCAAAAAATAGAAGAGGAGGGAATACTTCCAAACTCATTCTATGAACCCAGCATCACTCTAATACCAAAACCAGGTAAAGACACCCTGGTGAAAATTACAGACCAATATCCTTGATGAACATAGATGCAAAAATACTCAACAAAATATTAGCGAACCGATTTCAAAAATACATCAAGAGGATCATACACCATGATCAACTGGGATTCATCTCAGGGATGCAATGATGGTACAACATTTGAAAATCCATCAACATCATCCACCACATCAATGAAAAGAAGGACAAAAACCACATGATCATCTCCATAGATGCTGAAAAAGCATTTGACAAAATTCAACATCCATTCATGATAAAAACTCTCAACAAAATAGGTATAGGGGGCCAGTACCTCAACATAATAAAGGCCATATATAACAAACCCACAGCCAACATCATACTTAACAGCGAGAAGCTGAAAGTTTTTCACCTAAGATCAGGAACAAGGCAGGGATGCCCACTCTCCACACTTTTATTCAACATAGTACTGGAGGCCTTAGCCACAGCAATCAGAGAAAAACAAAGAAATACAAGGCACCCAGATTGGTAAAGAAGTCAAACTGTCACTATTTGCAGATGACATGATTGTGTACATAAAAAACCCTAAAGAATCCAGTACAAAACTACTAGAACTAATATCAGAATTCAGCAAAGTTGCAGGATACAAAATTAATACACAGAAATCTGTGGCTTTCCTAAACACTAACAATGAACTAACAGAAAGAGAAATCAGGAAAACTGTTCCATTCACAATTGCATCAAAAGGAATAAAAGCTAGGAATAAACCTAACCAAGGAAGTGAAAGTCCTATACCCTGAAAACTACATGACACTCTTAAGATAAATTAAAGAGGACACTAACAAATGGAAACTCATTCCATGCTCTTGGGTAGGAAGAATTAGTATTGTCAAAATAGCCATCCTGCCTAAAGCAATCTACAGATTCAATGCAATCCCTATCAAAATACCAACAATATTCTTCAATGAACTAGAACAAACAGTTCTAAAATTCATATGGAACCACAAAAGACCCCGAATAGCCAAAGCAATCCTGAGAAGAAAGAATAAAGTAGGGGGGGATCTTGCTTCCCAACTTCAAGCTCTAATACAAAGCCACAGTAATCAAGACAATTTGGTACTGGCAGAAGAACTGACCTACAGACCAGTGGAACAGAATGGGAGTCCAGATATTAACCCAAACATACATGGTCAATTAATATATGATAAAGGAGCCATGGACATACAATGGGGAAATGACAGCCTCTTCAACAGCTGCTATTGTCAAAACTGGACAGCTACATGTAAGAGAATGAAACTGGATCACTGTCTAACCCCATACACAAAAGTAAATTTGAAATAGATCAAAGACCTGAATGTAAGTCATGAAACTGTAAAACTCTTAGAAAAAAATATAGGCAAAAATCTCTTCAACATAAACATGGGCAACTTTTTCATGAACATATCTCCCTGGGCAAGGGAAACAAAAGCATAAATGAACAAGTGGGACTATATCAAGCTGGAAAGCTTCTGTGCAGCAAAGGACACCATCAAAGAATAAAAGGGCATCCTACAGTATGGGAGAATATATTCATAAATGACAGATCTGATAAAGGGTTGACATCCAAAATATATAAAGAACTCACACACCTCAACAAACAAAAAGTAAATAATCCAATTTAAAAATGGGCACAGGATCTGAACAGATACTTCTCCAAAGAAGAAATTCAGATGGTCAACAGGCACATGAAAAGATGCTCCACATCACTAATCATCAGAAAAATGCAAATTAAAACCACAATGAGATATCACCTCACACCAGTTAGGATGGCCACCATCCAAAAGACAAACAACAACAAATGTTCACGAGGATGTGGAGAAAGGGGAACCCTCCTACACTGCTGGTGGGAATGTAAATTAGTTCAACCATTGTGGAAAGCAGTATGAAGGTTCCTCAAAAGGCTCAAAATAGGAATACCATTTGACCCAGGAATTCCACTTCTAGGAATTTACCCTAAGAATGCAGCACTCCAGTTTGAAAAAGACATATGCACCCCTATGTTTATCTCATCACTGTTTACAATAGCCAAGAAATGGAAGCAACCTAAGTGTCCATCAGTAGATGAATGGATAAAGATGTGGTACATATACAAAATGGTAATATTATCCAATTATCAGAAGAAAACAAATCCTACCATTTGCAACAACATGGATGGAGCTAGAGGGTATTATCCTCAGTGAAACAAGCCAGGCAGAGAAAGACAAGTACCAAATGATTTCACTCATTTGTGGAGTATAAGAACAAAGCAAAAAGTGAAGGAACAAAACAGCAGCAGACTCACAAAACCCAAGAATGGACTAAGAGTTACCATAGGGAAAGGGACTGGGGAGGATGTGTGGGAAGGGAAGGATAAGGGGGGAAAAGGGGCATTACTATTAGCAGACATAAGGTAGGGGCGGGCACAGGGAGAGCTGTACAACACAGAGAAGACAAGTATGATTCTATAGCATCTTACTACACTGATGGACAGTGACTGTAATGGGGTATGTGGTGGGAACTTGATAATGAGGGGAGTCTAGTAACCATAATGTTGCTCATGTAACTGTAGATTAATTATACCAAAATAAACAAATAAATAAATAATAAATCAAATAAAATATCTGCTTTATAGTGTTTACCAACTATAGGGTATAAATACTCTGACAACTCCCACCAGGATTCAATATGACATCAGTGAATGCAAAGGAAAAGATTACACAGTAGAAAGGTGGTATAGTGCTATTCTATTAATAAAAGGAGATAGTGAAGTAAAGTACTGAAAGGATATACTTAAGATATGATATCCATAGAATACATAGGCATCTTAATGTTCTATCTCCCTGAATTACTGCTAATGGCCTTTGCTCTGGTCAATTTCTCTAAAGATAGCTTATAAGAGAAATTAAATCTTCATTTATCTTCATCAGGCTAATAAATATTTTGGTTGCAGGATACCAGTTGACATTTTACACAGATATATTGTATTTTCTTACCAAATAGTAAGTATTGAATAGAATGGTCCAAATAGATTTCAGAGATACAAGAAAAGCAAGTTTCTAATAAACACATGAGGAAAGCCTCCTCCAGTAACTGATTCCTTTCTGCAATCTAAAGGGAGCTACCAGCTCACAACAAGGCACATGCATTTCCCTAATCAACTTACCTGAGGTTATAGTAAAATTCAGCAACAACTAAAATATCCAGACCAAGTGTCCTCAAAAATTCAACAATACAGTTTAAAATTGTATCTAAAATGTTACATGTTGATAATGTGGATATAACATTGATCTGATTTCTTTACAAGAATTTGCTGAGCACCTACAAAGTGCCAGACACTCCCCCAAGCAGCACGAAAAATACAAAGATGGAGAAGACACTCCTTCCCTCATTTCCATTTCCACTTCTAACACTAGTCCAGGCCTGTCCCGACCTGCAGGACTATCAATGGGGGTCGACGACCTGGAGGAGAGAATTGAAAAAAAAAAAAAAAAGAGAGGCAAGGGACACAAAGAACGACCAGCAAGACAGGATGTCTGATCAAGGGGGCACAGTTTATTGTTTGCAGGCTCAATTTATACAGGTTAGCAAGTAAGGGGTGGGTCAGGAGATAATTGGACCTTAGGTGGCGCCCGTGGGGAGGTGTAGAGGGGTGATTGGGTCTTGGTTGGCGCCGGTGGGAACCCAGGACCCGGAAGCGGGGAGTTCGCCATTTTGTGGGTGGGGGCCCTTGGGAGGGAGATTTTAAGGGAGGGGCTTTCCCCTGGGGCAGAGGGTGTTTCTTGATTAACAAAGGACAGAAAAAGCACATGTTGCGAGGTAGCCTAACCACTAGCTCTAACCTAGGAGTTCACTAAATGTGTTTCTCGGTAATAGGGGAAAACTTGTTTCTAACGCGTGGATGGATTCATTGTTGCTGACTTTACAGGAAAGACTTTACTCAAACGTTGCTGTTGTCTTAAGGCTTTTGTGACCGAATCTGCCTAAAGGCCCACAGGTTTGCTCTCAACACAGGCCTTTATTCAAATGAGGATGACAGCAATTGTCCTCCCAACTCAAGCATCTAACACCACTTCTTATTCCCTTCGACTCACCCTACATACCGCCAGGTCAATATTCCTAAAACACAACTTTCATAATACCAGGTGCATGCTCAGAAACGTTGATTGTTTCCTATTACAATACGGCACAAACTTCCAGCCTGGCATTCAAAGGCCACAACAATGAAGCTCCCTTTCAACCTCGTCTCCTACACACATTTTGGCTCCAGCTGCTCTTTGCCCCCTATCTTCGGAATTGGGAGCACCACCCTTTTGCACATGCTAGTCTCCTTTCCTGATCCTGCAACAAAGAATCCTCCCCAATCCTTCTGAGTCAAAGCTTTAGTCAACTTCTCATCTTACCTCCCCTGTCCATAAGGATCTCTCCAGCTTCTGACTTCCTATCACTTGATCCTTACTGTAATCTGCACTATGTGTAGCAGAATTAATATGGATTATCAGCTGTATCAACTGTATTAGTCACAGCTCTGTTAGAAATCCAATTCAAGCAAGATTTGCCCTCTTCCAAAAAAAGGATTTTATTGAAAGAATACTGGGGTAACTTAACATTTTTAAAGGGTTAAACAATCAAATGGCAAGGGTTAAAGTACAGCTGAAATTCAAGAGCAATTAAAACTGAGCAATTCCCAGACTCTGTGCCATCCCACATCTTCTCTTGGGTTGACTTTGTTTTCCTCTTAAGCAGATGTCTTCTTCCATGTGGCAGGAAAAAGGACACCCCACAGTTGATGAATATCCCATTTAGTAATGCCTCTTTCTCCCAGACTAGAAATTTTATTTTTTCATACTTCCAGTTGTCAAGGTACGAGGGAAGGATTCAAAGTGGCTTGACCTAGGTCAGGCACCCATTGCTGAATCACTCAGCAGTAGCTAAGTGGCAGTGTGATTTAGTACCTGTGTGGTTACTAAGAAACCACCTGCTATAGATCAAGGGCTGTTTCCAGAGTAAAAGGAATATTCACGAATAAGACAATAATCCCAGAAGGTGTCTTGTACACTGCACCATGACTTCCCAGGGTTAAGTACATGTGGGCATGCACACACACACCCTGTTTTTAAGGGCCTGAGTACTATAGCCAAAAATGAGCTCAGAGTTCTCACTGAAGTACCCAAAGACATATCCTCTGGAGTCCAGGTAGTTACCAGGTAATGTCCCTCAGTGCCCCAGAGTCATTACTTGTGTAACTTGTCAGTTCCCTTGGACCTAGCACTCTGGGATAAGGGTTTTAGATTCCTAGGACCATAACCACTACTGTACCCATTCTCTCAGTCTCTGAACCCCTACTCCTACAGAGTGTGGGGATCTTATTCAGTAAGCTAAAATGGGGTTATGGCTGTCTCATTTAGACTCATATCTATAGACCATTCTATTCAATATTTATCACTTGAAAAGAAAATACAATATCTTTAGTCACTTAAATAATCCCATACTACTCAGGGATGCTGGATAACCTCCACTTTACCTCCAGATTCATTCTGAAGTGGTCTGTGCCCTGCACAGCTGACCTGGGTAGACTATACAAAAAGGTTGCTTTTCCCTGCAGTTTCTAGTTGAGGATAGCTAGTAGGGAGCCCTGCAGGAGACCAGACAGAGGAGGATCAAAGTCAAAGTGTTTATCCCCTGGCTCCCTCCCTGAGAGGTTACCATGGTGTCTTGCCAATGGGTTTCAGCCCCAGGCAAGTTCGCTATGGATTCAGTGTGACCAAAGAAAATGACAGCAAAACGTTCTTGGGGTGAAAGGGTTATACCCAACTTTATTTCCAGGTGGCAGGTCAGTCACTAGCATCCCATTCACTCAGAGCAAGTCTGTATGCAGCAAGCCAGTCTCTGCCTCTGGGCCCCTGTGTCCACTCAGCCATCCTCTGGGCCTCTCTGCACAGCCGTCCCACACAGCAGTCCTCTGGGCCCCTCTGCCCACACAGCCATCCCACACAGCCAACCTCTGGACCTCTGTCCTCATCGCTGCCACCACTCCAGCCTCTGCTCTGCTCTCCTGCAGCCTTGCAGCCGTGCTACCGTGTGGCACCCAAAGTACTGGGTGGAGCTCTTTTTATATAGTCAACTGCCATGTATTGCCCACAGGTGTGCAGTGAGCTAGTCAACCATGGCCAGGTGAGAATCCTGGCCACAGGAACTCTCATTTTATCCACACATGGGCTGACTGCATCAGCTAACTGAAGGTCACAGTTCTTCTCTGTCCACAAAGCCTCTCTCCAAGCTCCATCAGCCTCTCATAGTTCTGGTCTCTATTTCCCAATTCTTGTTCGGTCCTGACATATAACAAAGCAGAATAATTTAAATAGCTTTTGGAAGTTCAGCTCAAGATGGTAGGGGAATCTAAGACTCAATCTTTGAGCATAACTCACTCAAATTATGGAAGAAGGAGATTCATGCGGGTAACATCCAAAGGCTGCTTGTCTCATAGCTCTGCCTCAATGATCTGAACAGCTCACAGCTGCTCTCCACCCACTCACTCATCGCATCACTTCATTCTCTTCCAGACGAAAATCAGGTGGAACTGAATGACTTGCCAGTGGCTTAGAAGAATCCTGGGATACTGAGACTGGGGAACTAAATGGGCATATTGGATAGGGGAGAAGCAGGGATCTAAGACAAGGGATGGTTTTCCCAATATACTGCAAGAGGACTGAACATAGAAGGCTGCCCAGGACACAGAACCTGGGACCATGGAAGAGCCCGGATGAACTGGATGGAGCCAGAAGCACTCACAAATCCTCCTTCCCACCACGGGCCAACAAGTGGACCCACGAATGAGGCTTAAACCTGTAATGAAGAGCTCTTGAATATTCTTCTGGAATCTGTGGTGTATGTAACCAGCTAGGAGCTCAAGTTGTTTAATATAATGATTAACATTATATTGCATTATATTGATTAACATCCCTTGCATTATGCAGAACCTAGATGTCTTGCCAATGGGTTTCAGCCCCAGGCAAGTTCACTATAGATTCAATGTGACCAAAGAAATTAACAGCAAAACGTTCTTTTGGGTGAAAGGGTTTATTACCTGGCTTGTTCTCCCGGCGGTAGGTCGGGCACTATCATCTCTGCCTCTGCCCAGAGCTCTGGGCCAAGCTCTCTATATAGCGCAATAATAGCTTATTGCCTAAGGGTGTGGAAGTGGTAGCCTAGCAACAGGCCAGTTATATCATCAGATGGTTTAAGTTCAGTGAGGATCCTGGCCATAGGAACCCCAACTTCCCCACACTAACCCTCCATTAAATTATGTTGAGTCCAGTGAAATCATTCCCCAGAGCTGTAGCTACTCATCTAGATGGGTAGACTCTCCAAGGGTTCCCCACCCTGCCACCTGGGTCATTGAAATAAATAGATAGATAAAAGGGTTTTAAAAGCTAATCTCTTTGAATTAGGTTTCATTTCAAATGAATGCTACTAGAGTCAGTATAACAATAAAACAGTGTGACTGACACACGTACAGTCACATTTTTCTCTGTAACGACTACTTTCCCAAAGGGAATAAAACTGAAAATTAAGCATACAAGCCAGCTACAGCCTTGGCACTCTCTTGAAAGCTAGTAAGGTATATATGCTTTTTTTTTCTTTGGTACAGTGACAAATGACCACTAATTTAGTGACTCAAGGAAACAAATTTATCATGTCACCTTCTGTAGGTAGGATGGGCTCACCTGGTTTCCCTCCTTCCGGGTCTCAAGGCCAGAAGCACAGTGTTGGTCAGCTCCCCACTTCCACAGAGGCTCTGGGAAAGATGCCTCCAGGCCCAGGCAGGATGTCGGCAAAATTCAGTTCCTTTTGGCTGCTGGACGCACATCCCTGCGTCCTCGGTAGCCGTCAGTCAGAGGTTGCTCTCGACTTGGTTCTTTGCACCTTTGAAACCAGCAGCAGGGAATAAACGCTTCTCATGCCTCAAATCCCCCTTCTGCCACGTTTTGTCTCCAGCTGGAGCAAGTTCGCTGCTTTTAAAGACGTGTGTGATTAGACAGAGCTCACCTGAATAATGCAGGGTAAAATGCCCCAATTTTAAGGTCCGTAAACTTTGTTACATCTGTAAACCCCTTTTTCCATGTGATGTAACATATTCATAGTCTCCAGAGATTAGGGCAGGGACATCTCTGGGGGCCGTTCTGCCTACCACCGAAAACACTGCAGCTGGGTTGTGGCCAAGTGCAGAGAGGGAGGCAGTGTAGACCAAGACTGATGCCGTTTCCCATGAAATGGTTCTTGTTCGGAGTGATCTTGTTTAACACAGTATACTCAGAAAATGGTTTCAAAATACAATGGTTAATTTCAATATGCTTTTTCTGGTAATACAAATAAATATATGATATACATACACATAAAAATATGAAAAGCTTAGAGCTGCATATTCAGCACATTCAAGCTATAGAAACCCTCTATCATATAACCTAGTTAGCAAAGCCAGTCCTCCTATTCAAGTTAATCAGATCAGACTTAGTGTCAGGTAAAAAAACAAAAAAATCAAAAGAACAAAAAGGCTTAATTCTTTATCCAAATAATGCATGAATTATAAAATCCACTGAAAAAGACACGAATCACAATGGCAAGCTTACAAAACCATAAGATAAGTACAAAAAGCTGTCAAGTTTAAAGTTATAGAGAGATACTATTAATTTATGGATATTTGTAAGTTATAAAATAAAGCATAAATCCATTTGCTATTTTTTATTTAACTTGTAATCGTTCAAATTCAATATGTATTTAAAATTATAAGTTCTTTATGAAGAGAGGCCTAGGACAAAAGACAGTGTGTTAGTCTGTTGGGTGGGTGTGCGTGTGTGTCCACTACACACTATGTGTGGCTTTGGGGGATGTCATGGAGGAAATCACCTTGGTGCAGTGGTAGCTCCAGCTATCATCTCAAGTAAGTTACCTCAGAGGGATGGAACAGAAAGGTTCGCCAACCACACTGAAGCACTTGCATCACACAGGTTATTTCGTGAATTTAAAGCACAGAAAGAAGCAAGGGAAAGAGATGGGGTAGGTTAACACACCAAGGACAGGGTTCAGGTAGACAGGCCAGGGGCAGCCTCTCCATTCAGCCCCGTGGATGTACTGCCTGAAGCCCACGAAATTTTAGGGCCCATTAAACTGTTTTAATTTCCTTTAAAATCAGGAAAAAAAGTGTCCATGGTTCATCCCAAATACATCCTATCAATTTTGCCTGTGTGATTCCATCATAAACTACTTGCTTTCTAACTATGCTTAACATTTCTTGTGAATTTTATCCATTCCATTTGTTGTCTTGCTTTTGATAGAAGAAGGGAATATTGTCAACTAATATGGAAACATAGGAAAAATTAAATAATAACATATGAGATGAGAAAATAGTGCTGTTAATTTCATTGGACATTGTGATCAAACATGTTTTATGTAAAGAGAAAGTTGTACACCACAAAATATGTGGTTCGTCAACTTTTTATCACACTTCCATCATGTTTCTATTTTATATCAGGAGATAGACAAAATAAGCATTTTATAAGGTGAAATAAATAAGCATTGTCTGTAATTTGATATTTATTTACTGTTATGATTATAATGCAGATTTAAAATAAAAGGAATCACACAAAAATTTTATACACAGGTTCTATCCAAGTCAACTGGAAAATGTGATAGTTCCTGAAAATATTCCAGTTACATTTTTTAAATTAACTGTCTCTAGTCCAGTTTACTGGAGCTTCTCACAGGTGTTTTTATTTCTAGCTAATGACCTGTCCTGGGTATAAGAATTAAGAACTACTAAAAAGGATCAGTTTTGTGAAATGTGTTCAAGGGAGGACACCAAGGAGGAGATCCATTTTTATTTTTCATTATTTCTTATCAATACACTCTTCATTTTATCTTCATCCTTCATCTAGCTCTCAAGAGCTGTGCATTTCTTAATAATGAGGGATAAAACAGTAGATCATTAAGTGAAAGCTAGACCCATGGCCTACAGTCAACATATTTCTGATCTCAAAACACACCAACAGCAGCCAACAGCAAGTTTGCTGTGGATACAGTGTGACCAAAGAAAATGACAGCAAAATGTTCTTGGGGTGAAAGGGTTATACCCAACTTTATTTCCAGGTGGCATGTCAGTCACTAAAATCCCATTCACTTAGAGCGAGTCTGCATGCAGCAAGCCGGTCTCGGCCTCTGGGCCCCTCTGTCCGCACAGATGTCCCGCACAGCCATCCTCCAGGCCTCTCTGCACAGTCGTCCTGCACAGCCATCCTCTGGGCTTCTGTCCCTGGCATTGCCATCACTCCAGCCTCTGCTCTTCTCTCCTGCAGCCTTGTAGCCCTGCCACCATGTCATGCCCGGAGCACAGGGCAGGGCTCTTTTTATAGAGTCAACAGCCATCTATTGCTGTCTTGCCCACAAGTGTGCAGTGAGCTAGTCAACCAGGGCCAGGTGAGAATCCTGGCCACAGGAACTCTCATTTTATCCACACCCCCTTTCCAATGCTATGCTTCATCTTTAATATGTACAAGATGTAATAGGAAAAGAAGATTCAGTGATTCTGGGATGGGGGAGAGGCTTGTGATTTCATCAATTAAAAGACTCTCCTCAAATCAGTATTTTATTTGACTATGTCCTGGAGAGAGGTTTATAACCCAGAGCAAGATTTGGGAAAGGTAGTGTTTACTTTTGTTAGATGAAGGGGGAGATGGGCTCTGGGAAGTGGGAAGGGCAGATCTCCAATGCCAGAAAAGAGACCCCCAGTTTTGAAGGCACTGGTCTGTATCACACAATTCAACTGAAAATTGTTTATTGATACCATCATCATAAAGTGTTTTAATCCTATGACATTTTAAGGGTCTTACATTGATGGCATCTTAAGTCTTACATGCCACCCCCATATGCTGCCTGTGGAATAAGGGTTCAGTAATACCTATTTGTTGTTCATCAAATTATTCATTCATGTATTCATGCAATTGCCAATGACTTGTTTATTATGTATCTGATGTAGAGACAACAATGAAGCCAACAAGCATTTACTGTCACTCTGTGACAGGCACTGTACTAGACCCTGGAGATAAATAATGAATAAAACTATGTCTTTGAGAACTTAATTGATTAGCAATTGCTCTATATATTTCTAGACTAAGTGCCTGGGTTCTCTTTAGTTAAAAATCTGATTCTGGTCTCACTATCACTTTTATGCTTTATATCTGCAAATGAAAGAGAGGTAAATTCTTAGGTCACAGGCCACACAAAAAGAGATGATAGGCCAGCTTTGACTCATAAGCCGTAATTCATTGACCCCCTGACTTCACAAGAGTAGAAAGAAAACCAGGATACAAATTTTCCACAGCAAAAATTATCTGGATGTGCTGATAGACCATGACAAGTTTGGTAACATTGTCCAAAGAGAAAGGAAAGAACAATTGCAGTGTTTGGCTTATTGGCTGACAGGAATGTCAGTTTGGGAGCCACCTGTAATGTCAGAGTTTGCACAAGAAAAATGGGACTATGTAGATAAATAACATAATGAGTCATTTGATTGTCAAGATTTTTTTTTCGTACCTCTTCCAAACCCAGGCTCATTTCTCTTCATAGCTTGCCTCACTGAAGAATGGCTACCAGAAGGGGATTCTCACATGGAATTAACCTTTGAAAGTAGTTTGAATTAAAGTCCCTTCTCCTTCCCTGACAAGACATTATGTCAGAAAGGCTTCTTCTGAACTGATGCTTTCAGTATGAAAACATGCATATCTCTAATAATGTGCCATTGCTGTTATATCTTTATTTCGGGGTTTTTGGCATTATCTGTTGGCTTTCTGATATGAAAAATAAGCCCCTTCCTTTCTCTTCTCCCACCCACGCTTGCACACTTTCCATCCCCACCTCCTTTTGCTCAATCTGGTTATGTCAGTGCCCATAAAATTTTGATTCTATGTGCTACTTGTGAGACTAATGTAGCAAACGATAGCTTTTTTTTCTTTATTGGAACACATTTTTTCTGAAATTAATCATTGTCCACTCCCATCCTTTAGTTTCTGTGTTCTTATGAGTAACTCAAACTGGAAATTTCCAAGAGGGTCTTATGTCCCCTCTTAAGACACATATTCACACCAGATATTCCCACTCTCCCAGAGTCTTCAGACCTGTCCTAAGCAGACAGGGGGTCCACTATGCTTGGTGTATTCCATTTGGGGTATTTTACATGCTGTGCTGCCTCATTGCATCTCCCTATCAATATAACCTGTGTACAAGATGAAGAAATGCTAATAGGCACAAATCTTGACCTTTCAGGGCTTTACACAACACATTCTTACTTCTCATGTTTGTCAAAGACAGTTGTGACTGTACCATGCATATTGTGTGTGAGTCTCCATCTTTCAACTATGCCATCTATAATGTATGCCTCCAAAATTGCCTACTATGAGAGGCAAGAGAGAGATGGAGGATTGTGTAGGGTATTGTGAAGGGTCAGGCCTGGAAATGACCCAAATTACCTCTGCCCACCTCCCATTGGCCAGAACTCAGTCAAAAGACCCCCCAACCTAGCCAGGGGTATTGGAGCATGCAGTGTTCCTGTGTGCCAGGAAGAAGAAATGGTATGGGAAACATTAAGCATTATGTCTGCCTATCCGATCACCAAACAATTTTATTTTCCTTCCAATATGTACACAGAAGATAATACAAAGCAATAATTTCCACAAGTTCCAGCCCTTTTGGTCTGGCAGCTATGAACTAAAATTAAAAGTCATTGGTCGCACAAACACCAAAATAAAGGGTTACTTAGAGACAAAAGGTACTTTTCCAAAAAAGTTAAAGAACAGCTGACCTTAGATAATCGCTGCCCGTGGCAGTCTGAAATCCTGCTGGGCACTGGGAGAGCTCTCGTCCCCTGGGAGCCGGGGAAATTCCTGGACTGAGCCCCGATTTGGTCTCTGGAAGAAACTCCTTCCGGTGTTATTCTCCATGGTCTTTCTCTCTGCGTTCTGGCTCTTTTTTATTCTCCTTGGTCACATCTTACCTGAGCGTGGCAAGCACGTCCCTTTGGGTGGGAGATTTATAGAGCGTTTGAAGCCTCTTTTCTGGTTGCAGAAGTTAGGCCACAGGGATTGTCTTAGTTCAAAAACTGTTTGAGGTGAGAGGTTTTTTGTTTTCTTTTCTTTTTTGTCAAACTCACGGTTTCTTTGGCAATACAATTCTTTCAGAAACCTAAGGTCTCTGATGTATCTGCTTTCAGTCAGATCCATACGCAGCAAGCATATCCGACTGCTTTCACTGTCTCCTCTTCTCTCCACACCTTACTCCCAATTCAGTGACAATTGTACCAAAGCCACTAGTGCTGAATGAGACCATCAGACCAAAGCCACTTTACCTGAGAAGTTCTATTGTAAGTTTATATCTCTTGCCTTTTCTGCTTTACAGTAAGATGGCTTTCTGTGTCCAAATTTCTTTACCTCTTCTATTCCTTTTTATTTCTCCTTGCAGACCAGTCAATTATCTCCCAAAGCTATCTCTTCCTTGTAACAATTGGCCAACACCCACCAACACTTTCTCTGTAGCCAGTCCTCTTTAGACTGTGGACTCCACATCACAGCCAGTGATGGTTTAATCAAATGATTGTCCCTGCAAATAACGTAGGTCCGCATCTTCCCAGTTTCTGATATAGTTCCTTAGCTGTGCACTAAGCAAATAGCACATCCTTTTAAGATTCTGTTACATCAGCACTCACTTTCTGTAAGTGTGAGGAAGCAAAACTAGTTGTTACAACAAACCACCAGATCTCAATGGTAGCTCAACTAATAATTATTTCTCACTCATGCCGCTGTCCAATGCAGGGCAGGTGGCTCTCAGTCTCGTTGAAAGCCACCTGTAACACAAGGCCCCCAAGTGGCCATGGAAGGGAATGACTACAAGATAAATCTGGGTATTTTTATATCCAAACCTGATGAGGCAGACCTGATATGGGGGTTACCTCACCCCTTCCTACATTCCATTCCATTCACATATGGCTCCAATATACCCACAAGGGATGCCGGGATAGACACTCTTCCTGTGGGCTGGGAAGGACTCAGCATTGTCCTTGATCAACATGTCTTCCAATTTCTTAGTGCTTTCTTTTTCTTTTCTTTTTTTTTTTTTTTTGATTGAGTACATTCTCCAGTAACTTCTTGAGAAGGGCTATAGAGAGGTAATATTTGGGGGACGTCACATATCTGAAACATCTTTATTCTAGCCTTACATTCATTAGTAACATGTCTGGGTATAAAACTCTTGACTTGAAATTTTAGTTTCCTTCAGAATTTTGCAGCCATTGATCCATCTTTCAGCTCCCAGTGTTGCTGTTCCTTTTGAAACGAGCTTCCTCATTATGATTCTTTTGCATGGGACGTGCTTTCATTTGGGGGATTTTGTGGTTGCTCTTCTCAGTCTCTTTCTCTCCCTCTCCCTCTCTCTCTCCCTGGAAGTTTACAGAATTTTCTCCTGGGTGCTCAAATGATTTCAGATAAATTTCCCATGGGTTTTGTCTCAGTGTGGATCTATTTTCATTCATTATTCAGGACACTTTGACCTTTTCAGTCTGAGAAATTGTTTTTCCACTTGGGGAATTTTTCTTGAAACTGTGTAGTGGATTACATTCTATCATTTCCTTTGTTATTGTGCTTTCTGAATGGCTGATATTCAGATATTCCTCACTTCTAGAAGTGCCTGAACCACCACCCTCCTCCTAATTTAGAGCCTTCTGAGGATTTTGTACTTAAACCATATTAGTTCTTCCCTTTTCCCACTGGCAGTTGAGAATTGAGCCTTCTTGTGTTGACTAATTCAGTGGCTGCTTATATATTCCATTTTCCAGTTTCAGAAATTTTGTTACCCTGAGCTCCTCTCCTGTTTGTTCCGTCAGTATTGCCTCAGATCTGGGCAAGAAGAGGCCTGATCATGAGCCTTTCTCAACCTGACGAATGAAAGAGTGAGGCAAGGAGTATGTCCAACCCGAGTCCTTATATCCCCTCTGGGATCACACTCTGGGTTTGCAGGACCCCCAAATTCCCTTCCAGGTAGTCCCCAGGGTATGTCTAAGGCCTCCAGGGTTTCTTCCTTGGTCAGTTCAGCAGGATGCATTGCCAGGACATGCACCGGAGACCTGGTGGTTGGCCAAGAAAGTTCTCTTTGCAAGGGACATACATATATTCTCAATTCATCACTATGAGGGTATATTTGTCAAGGCAGGAGGATAAGCTATAATAGTTTGTTAGCTTGATTCATAACTTTTAAATATCTAAACATATGGCCTAGCCCTCCAAACTCTAGCTCAGGAGCTCCACAAGTGTTACGGGTGGCCTGCTTCCCATCTTTAAGCATTTGGAGGTGTTTAAGGTGAAAGAAAAATCAGACATATATGTCCAACCCACCATCTTGAAGCAAAAGTGTGTTCCTGCTTCCTTTACTGCTTGAGACATTTCCATGGAGCCTGATGCTTTCCTTGGCCATGGCTTCCCCCTCCTTTCAGATCGTTCTTTTTTGTCGGTCTCTCAGCATCACTGCTGCTCACTGAAGGATGACCAAGGATGGAGGTACATAAGGAATATTTATTCTTGTGCTTTTACCCTCGAGTCCCATACAATGTTTAGCATAATTTCTTGCTCAGAGTAGAAAACCAATGAATATTTGTTCAACTGCACTACACTGAATTGTAAGCTCTTAAAATCTATGTTGACGGATATTATTTTGAGATGTCATTGAATCCCTCCTCTTTGCTGATAGAAGGCAGGTGACACTGTAACTGGACTATTTAAGGCATCATTATATTTGCATGCTTCCTGCCAAAGGAGGGGTTATCGTACTCACTGGTTGCTTCAGAATTGTGTAGGATAGTCTCAAAAGTACCTAATCAGAAGAGCCAAAATCAGCCTCCGCACAGACTTATTATGATTCCTGGCAGTAAGGACCACACAGCTGAGAAGTTTCTGAAGCCCTCAAAAAGTACTGTTCTCAATATATTTCCCTCTCAACATGTCCCTTAAGTATCACCACTCTGAAAGAAAGAACACCAGGTGACATATACCTCAGCCATGGATTGGTGGGGACAGAGAGGCCAGCTCCATGAGAAGAGGGACTGAGTTGGTTGCAGAGGTCAAGAGACCCCTAACAAGCAAAGAGAAGCCACAGCCTCCGGAGGGATATGAGGAACTCAGGAAAGATTTCAACTAGCATGAAATATTCAAAGTGCTTAGACCCTGGTGGAAAGAAATTCTCAGAGTGCATGACAATCAGAATTCAGAAAGCCGGCAGGGCTGTCAATCTAGGTAGTCTGTTGTTGGAAGTGGACTCCCCCAGTGAGCACTTGAGGACATGCCAATCAATGTCTGTCCTCTCAGAAGAATAAAAATACCTAAGAAAATTGTCCATTAGCCAAGCAGGCTTCAGGGTCAGAGCAAGACTTCCAACCCGGCAAGGAGATTGGGAGAACTCAACATGAATCCAGGGTCCTGCCTTCAGTGACCTTTGCCCTGGTTTCTTGGCCTTTTGAGAGATCTCTGTTAAAAACACCTCTCTAACGCAATCTGTTTTGACTCGCCCCTTTCTTCTTGGTTGCTAAAAACAAAAGTAAAAACCCTAACTCCTTGCTTTTAAAAGTAAATGAGATTTATTATTTTGAGCTAAACAGAAGAAGACATTTGCTGTAGAAATTCACAGTACCAGATAAAGTCCAATCTAGGCATGAACCGGCCAAACCAGCCTCTTAGAACTGAGGTCCAGTTTTCTACAAAATGTGTGGAAACAGAGCTGAGTCCTCAGTCAAGAAATTCCAGTTACAAAAAATAAAGAATTTTTACAAGTTTTGTCCTATGGTTCCTGAAAAACCAGGGACTTCCAACCAAGATGCTCACTGACCCTCATCCACTGTCTTTCCTGGGCACACATTGCTGTGGTTCCTCCAAGTGCTAACTTTTTCTACTTAGAGGAGCTAGAAGCATGTTTCCCATGCCTTTCCTATGTCATCAAAAAATGTCAACTCAATCTAAAAACAATTTAAGGTATTTTCTTAGTAATGAGAAATCTGACTGGCTCAAGAAAAAAATAGAATGAGCAAGAGCTAGATTTTAGAGGTTGAGTTTGAAATTAAGGAAAACACCTTATAAACTACAATTTGGGCATTAAGAGCTGGCTTCTTCTGAAACAAAAGGCAGCATATGCATAACTTCCAGGAAGGCTCTAATGCCCTTGGTGTAACAGTTCCCTCTGGCTTTAAATTACTAACAATGTATTTGGCTTTGAGTCTCAGGTTTTCTTGGAAGTCCAAGGCAGTGTTGGAAAGAGAATCCAGGATAGCTCACTTCTGAAACCCTGATTATCTGTTTCTCCTGTCTCTGCCTCTACAAAGAGGGGTTAGGGCTCAGTCGGTGTCTTATCATCTATGAGAGAAAGGACTGTCAAAGAAACAGCGCCAATAAGTCCTTGGAGATCTTAGCAATGTCATACCAGTCTTTGAAAAATATTCTCTTGAGCCTTCAACATGGAGCAGCCAGCATATAACCAAAGAAAGTGGTTTTCAAGTTGAGATATAAACAGGTAGAGAAATTTATGGGAAACCAAGAGACCCAACAGGATCATTAGCATAAATCATTATTGATCTGTCCTTCATGAAAGAAGATGTTGAAGCTTCCTTATTTCTTGTTTATCTGTGCTTAATTGCAAGGCTCCTAAAGTGAACTCCAAGAAGAAAGAAAATGCTCACGGGGCAGATGAAGATGAAACCTTGCCTGTTTTTTCTTCTCAGAATGAATACAGATTAATAAAAGAGTTTCTGGATTCTTCTCGGGGGTTTTAAGTGGAAGGTGGCAAAAAAGTTCCCAAGGCACCATTGGCTTTTGGATGTCCCTAGGAGCTCAGTTGGATCCTTTTGACCCATCAAAGTGTGTCTTTTCTTGGAAGAAATCTGGTTCAGCGGGCTTAGGATAGTTCATCATGGTGGGAAAGAAGGGAGTCACGAGCATCCATGGAGAAGGGTGGAAAACTATCTTGGAAAAAAACCCAGCTAGAACTCAGGAAGTCTTTTCCTGGCTCAGGAGAGGACTGGCTGGTCTGGAATGGGTCCTCCCTATGATGCCCTCGCCTTGGAAAGCGTAATGCTTCTATTTCCCCTCATGGGAAAATTCTTGCCTATCCTTACATATCCAGAGTGGAGATAGACATTTTGTGCCTGCGACTACCACTGTCTTGGTAGGTCTTCAGAAAAAAGCCAAGGTACCTAAGAAAATTAACCAAGCCACACTGGTATGTCTGGAATGCAGATTTTCATCAATTTTGTACAGGGTCAAAGTGAATATGATAAAATGAGGAAATACGTTTGTTTGCTCCCACCAATACCTGGGGCTGTTTCCATCACCTTCACGTCAAGTTCAGCCATTGAAAACGGTCCTGTCTTCAGGAATTAAAAAATCCAGCCCAGACCATTCTAAACTAAAAGTTTAACCTTGCATCTAATCAAAACTTTTTCCTTCACCCAGGTCAGGATTGACTTCCAGTTTGGGAATGAGCATCTTGAGAAGGGTTGCTGTTTAGCTTTCTCTCTGTGTAGCACCTCCTACCCCACCTCACTCCACCCAGTGCCTGCTTCTGGATTCTCCAGGTACAAGAGGTATGGGAAGGGAAAGATCAAAGGAATTTTTACTTAATTGGTGCTCTTTTCAGTGTTCTCTTGGCTTTTGAAGTGCCTTCATCATACAAATGCTGTCTTTATTTTGTGGGCAGCAGCTGGGTATGTTGAAGACCACCCAGGGGACCTCCTTGTGCACCACCTCCTGTGCCAAACAATTCTTCCCCTAGCTGAACTCTTATGAGCTAAGCTGCATCAGCAATTGCCTTGGCAGTATACCCCTTCCATTCACTTACCCCAGCAAATAGCCTGCTGCCTTGGGATACATTCTAGCCCCTCAAAACAGCGTACAGGCAGCTTGCTCAGCCACTAAACTTGCTCTGCTTGCCCCACCACTGTGAGCCACCCCAGCTAACCTCCCGACTTTAGACTTCTCCACAGGATACCCGTTAATCTTTCTAGAGAGTTCTGTGCTCATATAGGCAAGCGGATGAGTTTCTGAACCCCAGCTGACAGTCAGCCAGGCAGTGTGCCATGATCGCCCCTTCAAGCAAATATCACCAAAGTCTATAAGAAGTTCTGAAGGCTTATTGGGTCCCCTTCATTTGGCTGATGAACAACAAAGCCTCTCTTCTCCTCTCTTCCCTTCCCCGAGGAGGAGACACATAGCTGACTCTCCTGCAAATTCCCTGCAAAAGAACTCACCCAGTGAATTCCAGTCTTCCACCTTCTAAAACAGAACTTGGATGATGGGTGCAGGTATTTGAAGTATAAGTCTGGTTCTTCTTTGATAATTTCTGAGTGAATATAGAGTTATTTATTTATTTACCCCATTTCTCTCAACTTTAAAGCTTTAGGTGGAATACCAGTGCAGAGAGAAGCATCTCCTTTAATATGCTATTACACAGGTTTTGCCTCTTTGGAGTTATTCTCCCAGATGTGAATGGAGCCCTTTAGGTGCAAGATTAATGCAGGCAAGCACCGTGAAATAAGAGTGGACCGGTAAGGTGGGGCTGTGATGTGCAGAGCCAAGAACTTTGATGTTTCTCTAACAGGAAGTTAGCAGCCGTGTTCCAGTGTAAAACGGGGGAGATTCATGTTATCAACTGGGTTTCTGGAAGGTTATCTGGCGTATGTGAACAGTCAACTCAAGTAAGTCAACTAACCCAAATCATAAGGTCCATGTCTACCAGGATAAAAAAAAGTCACAAAATGAGGTGACAGTGTGAAGCATCTGCTTCAAATAGCCATGTCCCCACCTCTATTAGACTTCTCTTTGGCTAATGCCAAGAAGTCCTCAGCACTGACCCTCCATGCAGAGTCACGTATCCAGCCCCAGCCTTATGTACTTTGATCCCTCTATGGGTGGTCAGCCATCCTTTCCCCAAAGGATCACCCACCAATTTTCAAGGGACTTTCAGACACCTGGCTGAGTCTTCAGGCTGTTACTTCCATAACGTTTTCATCACATTATGAAAGCTGGCTCCACACATATGAAAAATTGTAAGTTATTAACCAGCAGCATATTTTAGCTCATTATATGTGACAAGTTTCTTCCAGCCTCAGGGAACGTCATCAGAAGTGGTCCACCTAAGGCACACCAAAATATATGAGTTCACATGGAACTTTATGAATGGCATCCACTCTCAGCTACCCTCTTGTGACTTTAAGGAAAATGCTCATCTTACTCAGGCTCAATGATGCCTTGTTCGCCTGCCCTTTGTGTTGTGGAGGCATCAAGGAATAAAATATAACTTTTTATCACTCCCCAAAAGAGAAGTAGACAGTTAATCTGCTCAAGGAAAATGCCACATCCTAAAGCCATCCTAAAGCCAAATACGGATTGTCTCCAGGAATTCTGCTGCATTGAATTCTCTGTGGGTATCATAGTGAATCTGATAGGAAAAGCCAAAGCATGGATGTGCATGAATATTTTTACACATCAAGGTTATTGAAAGTTGGAGTGATAGTGATGTACCATCACCCCAGTAGGAGGCACGTTTGACCTTTCCTCTCTCAGAGCTCTGACAAAAGTGCACATATGGATTATCAACTGGGGTCCGTTCTGAAGGCTCAGACAAATGATGGGAGCCATGAGAAGGACTTGGTGGGTGGGGAGAGGGAGAGTTGCTGGGCATGTCCTAGTCTAGGCTAGTTCCTTGGTATTGGTGCTAGAAAGGAGGAGCAGCAGCTGAGAAAGCAGGACATACGGGTGGTGCCCACCGTCACCCAGTGCCTCCAGGACAGCCAGCTCCACCAGCCATTTGATTGGTGACCAATCACACGCAAGTTCATCAAGTATCAGATCTGTTCATCATGCTCTCAAGGGCACCCTCTTGGCCTCCAGAACCCACGCCTTGTCTCCCTTTTCAGCCCGATCTTGTTCAGTGTGTCGTCCACATGTGAACCTTTTAAGAGAGGCTTTTAGAGTCTCAAATTTGCTGGTCCCCAGTTTGGGTGGTCCCATCAATTCCCCCCTCACCGTCCTTTCTGGTTCCCATTGCTATGAGAATTGGGGTGCTGTCGGAACTGCACAGCTGTTTCCCATCTGAGAGTGTCATGTTTGACCCACTCATATTCTTTAAAATGCTATTTCTTTCCCAATTCTAGTCTAAGCTAAGTGGACCTGCTGTCCAAAATATTTAACAGCTACTAGGTGGTACAGGCATCAACCAGCCAGAATGGATTCCAACAGTAAACAATCAATACCTGCTAAATAGGGGCCCCAAATAAGGGGGAAGAAACTTAAACCTGTGTTTGCAGCCATTGGCTTTTTTTTGTCGTTGTTAGCCCTGATTTTCTTCAAGAGTCCCATGACTGGCATGATTAGCACACATAATGCAGTGGGGGGTGCAGGGAAGGCAGTATAGCATAGAGGAGACCATTTTGCAGCATCTTGCTATGCTGATGCTACAATGACTGTAATGGGGTATGTGGTGGGGACTTGATAATAGGGGGAATCTGGTAACCACAATGTTGCTCATGTAAGTGTATATTGATGATATGAAAAAAAAAAAAGAGTCCCATGACTGTCTGCAGTATAGCTAGCTCGGCCGGTCGCGTCATTCACAGAGGTGAGAAGGTCTTATCTCTGCTGAAACAAGAGGTGTCATGCCTATTTTTTTGGCTTTTGGGGTTTGGAGTTGTGTGTCCCCATAAATAAACACCTCCACACCTAGAAATTGCAACAAGTGTATTTTTCTAAAGCAACTTCCCTTCCAAAGGACAAGACTTCTCCATATTGCTCTCCTACCGTGAGCCTCTAGGAAGTTCCAAGGAAACCCATCACTCTGAACAGGGGCTTCTTCTCCGTCCAAGGGGATGGGAAGAACTGCACCAGCCCTCACAAATTATCCTCCTTTGCCGCCCCAGTGAGACCCCGCCAGCTGTTTTATCTCTCTCCAAATAAGATGGACCGTTTGGCATCCAAGGGAGAAACCACATCAAATAAAGACTCCCCAAATAGAAGTTCTATTTTCGCAGGCAGAGAAATAAGTCATGATTAAGACACCAGCCATTTCCTGGAAATAAAAGCTCACCCAGAGGTGTTTGGGAACCCAGAGATCATCAACACCAGCTGGCAATTAATCTTCAGGGAATGCTCTTCTTCAAGTGTCTCTGTCACAGGCTAAATACACCCTAAATGTAAGTTAAATATAGATGTGCTACGTACTCCTCACATTCCCTGGGGCTGCCGGCATAACACAGGGTTCAGCCCACCAACACTTGGCGTTACAGGGCAACCATCCAGAAACCGTACTAGCCAAGTGACCTCAGCAGTGTCCCACGTCTGCTGAATGGGTCTGGGCTCTGCATATTGAAGAAACCCTCCTTTCTCTCTCCTCAAAAAAAAAAGGTTCATGAATATCTTGGATTTTCTTTTTTCTTTTTTCAACTATTGAATTGGTACAGCAAAATATGTTTAAGTCAGGGCACTAGTATTAGTTGCAAAACTGCAGTTACAAACTTCCCTGTTTTTATCATGACCTTTTACCATTTTGGGATCTTTGGACTGAAATGTAGAGGTACAGATACATTTAGCCAAGAGAGACAGCTAACCCAAAAGATCGAAGTCGGCCAATGGAGGGACATTTATTGTGCAGGCAGTAGGGTAGAATGGCCTTATTGGAGGCCGAGGGCTTCTCTAATTTAGCACTTTGGGGGCATCTCTGGGGTATTACAAGGCCAATGTGCTCTGAGAGGAAAGTTGGTGGATCAGTTAAAGAACAAAAGTGAAAAAACAATCACATCACAGTATTGGGCACGGTTTTGATTTTTTTTTTTTAAATATCTAAATACGTAATCTGAGGCTGGTAGGGAAATGGCCACACAGGGCAAGAAACAAGAACAAAGCCAACCACCACTGGGGCCTCAGACCATGAAGAGCAATGCCATTAACAATTATGTTTGAACAAATGAACCAAATTTTATGCAAATGTCAAGAATCTGATATCACTCTTTAGCTGTTTGTGCCTTATGCTTAGAAAATATATACATGGCTTTATAAGAAATGCTGTGGTCCTGAGTTTTAAGTATTACCAAAAAGGTAGTTATTATTCTTAAAACTCTCTCTTCCTCAAAGTTACCCATGTAGGCCAGGTGTACAATATTGTGCTCTGAATATTGACTTTTTCCTCTGGCAGAGTTTTAACTTTGGCTTTGAGATATGCTGTTGGTGAAGCTATCACCAAGAACACAATTTGGATCAGAGACAGATTTGACCAAGCTGGGGTCCAGGACCGAGTGCCTGGGAGGGGCAGCAATATTGAGGCAGATTAAAGCACAGTCAGGACCATAAACTAGGATTCAAAGGCTTGGTTCTCTTATGTCAAAGACCTGAATCCAGGTCTCAGGCCAGCGCCAGACTGCAAAATGCACAATGTACAGAGGAAATGAACTCCCTGAATGAAAGTGGCTGGGGGGAATCTAGGTCAAGGGATAGATGACTGTGAATCCAGAGATGTCCTACTGGCTTCCATCGTCTCCCGGAGGCATACTGAGCAAAGGCATGCATCAAGCGTCTGGGACATCCTGTTGTCACCTGGACGAGGGGTGTGTCACTGGTCCAAGTTTGATTGGGTAAACCCTGACAAGTCTTCCTTTAGCTCCAGTTCAACTTCACAACATCAAGCATCCATTTGCACATGACTGTTTTCAGACAGCCCAACTCTCAACCAGAAAAGCTCCCAGCTTTACAGAGCGTTAATGTAAATAACCTCTCAGTGCATCCAGACCCCCACTCCAGCTCTCCATTTTCCCTACCACAGGTTGGCCTATCCAAGGCCAGCACCTCATTGTGTTCTAGTTCCAGACCAAGCTTGGTCTGAGGAAGGAAATGCCTGAGCCATTTCAGTTCTCCCATCCTGTCCCTTCCAACCCCACTGCCCATCTGGTAGGACTTAGCTTCAGGTTTCCTGGCTGTAGACTGAAGGACAAGAGGCACCCATCCATGGTGGCTAGGATACAGCCCTGTGCCTGAGACCACTCTGGCTGCCCAGGACTGATCCCTCAGCTTCCATACATCCCCTGAGGACAGTTCACTACCTCTTGTGTGTCCATTCTAGTTAACAGGGCAATCAAGGCTTCTGCACCCTGGAGTTCCCAAACCCAGATGATCTCTATGTGCTCCAGGTCACAGAACTGGGTTTCTACCTTGCATTCCAAGGTCCTGCTCTGATTCTCCAATTTGATTCTCCAGACTTGTTGTTCTCATTTTCCATTTCCCAAAAGCCAGAAGCCTGAGCTAAACCACAAGCAAGTTAGAGTTCTACAGTCCCACAGTAGCCACCCTCTGCTGGAAAGTTGATCTCCACTCCATGCTCCCAGCATTCCCTTGGGCCAGATCCAGATCTAGAACAGAAACCCTCTTCTTTGGATGCCTTTCCTGACACCCCAACCCCAGCAAGGTGAGGGGCCTCACCCTTAGGTTGCAAAGCCCCCGTGTAGTTTATCCCTGGATAGCACTTTCTTATTCCACTGTAATTCTACTTCAACTCAATTGCCATGTCTAGCTGGCTGGGACTGCCCTAAAGACAGAGACAAAATTTTGGCCATTTCTATAAATGGGGCTGCCTTCTAGGGTCATCAACAGCCTCTCTTTGATCAATTGGAATAAATACAGTGCCTGGCACAGATATGAAAAAAAATACATGTCAAGTGAAAGAATTTTAGATGAATGAATGAGAAAATGAATGAACTCTCTTATCAATAATAATCAGCCCATCTGGAATTCTTGGCATTCTCTGAATTTCTGTTGTCTCATCCCGCATCATGATAAGAGCCCCTCCTGGGGCTCCCAAGAAATCTGAGCAGCTCTGGCCATCTACTGAAGCTCAGCTGTAGGGATCTTTTGCTGGGCTTAGTGCCCCAGCATCCACCCCACTCTAGTGGTGACGTTAGTGGTAGGAATCTGCCGCCACCCCAGATCTCCTGACCCCTTCCAGCTTTGACCGTGTCTCACAAAAAGCCAATTGTCTGGTCACACTAACAAATTTAGACATGTAATACAATGCCCTTTTAAGTGACAGATAAACTGGTACCATATTTAGAATGGCATTGACACATGTCTGCTTAAATAATATTCCAATAGCAACTGACGTATTTCAGTTCAGACAACAAAGTTCCAAGTCACAAAGGAGAAGAGAGTAAGAACAAGGAGGGCCATTTTTATTTTCCCAAATAGTAGTGCCCAAAATCTTTTTAAGTTTGAATCACAGAGCACCAACATCATGTAGACAAGTTGCATTTAACAAGGACTGAAGACAAATTTTGGAGTATTGTGTATAGCTTGTCTCGGTGCCTCATGAGAGTAAAGAGATTAATAATCAGGGGACTTGGTTCAGGAAAACCCATTCCATAATTTGGAGGGACACCAGGGCCAAGGTATGGGACCCCACCATGCTGGACTTCCCAGAACAGTCCTCACTTCACTATTCAGTCCTGTTGTACAACTGTAACAATATCTCAACACTTCCTCATCCAAAACTGCATCTCCCAGACCATCTCTTACATGTAGGAGTCCGTGGGTCCTGATCTGAGAGTTGGAAAAAATGGTACCCATTGATAGTTCCCAGTAGAGATGTCCTCTAACTTGTGCCTTTTATAGCTATAACCTTTTATTTCATATGCGATGGAAAGCCCTTCACTAGATAGATCAGAACGGAGCTTCTCAAGCTTTTCTGAGAATCCTCAGAGGGTCTGTAGACAACACCCACCCTCTGGCAGGTGCAGGGCAAGTACTAAAGCAGAAGGTTCTAGAAGGCACTCACACCACAGAAGGTGGGTAGAGGCTTATCCAGTGGGGCAGGAACATGTAGGAGACCCTGGGCATTGAAAAGTGCAGTCACCAAGTGGGTCACCAAAAGCCTCTCTTTGATCAGTTGGATTAAAATAACTTCAAGCAGAAAGTACTAAAGTGTCCAATTGGATGTATCCACAGAGTTTCTGAATTGGGTCCCCCAGAAGCCCATGACTCTCATGACACTGTTTAGAAGGACGAGATTCCCCTGGACCTTTATTGGCCACTCATCAAAGTCCTTGGTCTTGGCATGATCTGTATTATCTCAGGCCAGCTTTCCCAGTCATGAATTCCATATATTTAGTCCTGGGTCTGCGTGTTATAACTCCTTTTTTGGAGGTGTACCTCTCAGCTTTGCGGTCTTCCCTAATTCATGCAGCAGCCTCAGGGCTGTGGTGAGAGGTGAGTCTCCTTCCATCTGTTTTGTCAGAGTTTATCCAGCTACTGCTACCTAGGAATTCTCCAGTCCCCATTCACCACACAGCTATTACATCTCCAAAGCTAGCCTCCAATAGACATCACAGTGTATGAGTAGCTATTAAAGGCATCTATTCATCCATTGTCTTCCAGCCACAGCACAGTATACAGATGATACATATTCTGGGGGAAAAAAATCAAATCTTGCTGCATGTCTCACAAGCCACAAACCCAGACTTCCCCATGAACAGAAAGTCCTCAGAGCTCCCTGCATTCCTCCACCCAGAACATCCCTCCTGACATAAGCTGTCACATTTCAATATTCTCATCATCACTTTGGATCCTGGCCAACCAATACCTTACAGGATTCCTAAACACCCTCTGGTGTGCAAAACATAACAACAGAAGAGAAGCCAGTGGCTCTCAAATCAGGATCTGTGGGTTGGCAACAAACAACTCACAAACACGCTGTTTCCCTTTTTTCTTTCTGCAAAAATGACCCATAGCTTGTATCAGCTCTCATAGGGATCGATGACCCAACTGATGTTAAACTCCACTGCTGTAAGGTATAAGCTCAGTCAAGCTGGAGTCCCGCTTTGGCCCTCTGAAATAGCAGATCCACCACTTTCCTGGGCCAAAGCTTCCCGTGGGTACTGCTGTGCCTCCTTCACGAAGTCCCTGCTCACCGCCCAAACATTCCCATGACTCAGCTTGAGGTCCCGGAACTCAGCACTGGGAAGCATCTTTCCCCACAGGTACCATGGCCGGCTCTGGTACCTACTTCCCACAGGAAAGGCACAGACCAGAAGAGCACTTTCTGTGTGTACCCCTTTCCCACCTCCACCACACCTTTCCGTCAGGAGATCCAGGAACTGTCTGTTGTCATCTGCCAGTAGGGAGGCACCCAAAGGTTGGGGAGGGGGTGTCAGTTTGTCCCTGCACATTGAAATACAACTAAGTGCACCTGTGCATGCCTCTGCAGAGTGCATGTAGAAGACCATTGCAAGCAACCACAAGTGGTTCATCTAGGACCACTCCCCTGCTCGGTCCTGCCAAGATCTAACTGACTATGTTTGCATTTCACCCTTCTTATGGCTCTTGAAGTCAGCAGGGACCCAGATGAATCACTTTCTTTGGTCCAAAGACCTACTCAGCTCTTGTTGAACATGTTGCCTCTGTTTCTGGCCCTTGTAAAGAATACTGTAGCACTTTGGCTGTGGAGAGCTTCCCCCACACACTCTGGCTAGCCTCCCCCACCCACCACCATATCGGCTTATAAAAGTTCCTGCAAGAGTTATCACATTTATAAGCTTTTCTGATGCTTGGACTATTTCAGAACAAAGAAGGGAATTTCAACCATGTAAATTTGCCCACATTTTGCTATTTGAAATCTCCAAAAGCAAAGAGTCTAAGTATTGTGTTGAAATATTATTTTTTCCTTTTTCCCTGCCGGAAGGTGGAGCCCTGGCCTTCGTGGGGCCAATGTTCAAATGCTTCCTTGCCATCTTGAGTGAAGTGCTACCCAGGGAAGGCCTCCCTGTTTCCTGCATCCTCCAAACTGCCCAGCAGGCTGGACCTCATCCTAACAATTACATCTTTCCCACATAGCCGTCTTGGCTCAGTATGGCTGGCAGGACACTTATCATGAGTTACCTGCAGTGTGCCCCACATGACGATGCCCACTGCCTTAGAGCAAAGAGGTGCTTCAGGCCCTGGGATGAGCTCACAGGTTCCTCAGATGCCGGCAGAGCCCAGAGCTGGCTACATACTCCTACAGCCCTTACGCACTTTGCACCCTATCATACCCACTCTCAACATTGAAGGAAGAAAGAATATCCTATTTTAAACAGTCAGGAATTACAACTGCTTCTGGTTCTGGGGAAGTGGTGTGGCCCATCTCCCTGTAGATGTTTTTTTCTGTTGAGGTATCAGTTTGATGAGCTTCTCGGGATGTGAGAAGAGAGGCCACAGAGCTAGTCTAGATGGGTGCAGATGAAACCAAAGAGAACTAAACTGCTTCGCTTCACAATCCAACCAGAACTTTGGAGCTGTCTGTAGATGCCACCAGTGAGGGGCCTGGGATCTTGGAAGAGCTGGAGGACGTGGCAGGTAGTGACACTGGCAGCCCCAGGGCCGTTGCAGAGATGTGGCCTGTGAAAAAGCCCCAAGAGCCTGGGATCACTAGTGAGTCTGGTTACCTAGTCTATGCAGTGCTAAAAGCCCTTCTGCTAACCCCAAACCTTCAGATATACAGAGAGGAGCAGCCGTGTTTCATTCTGGGGTGACACAAGCAAGAAAAAGAAGTGTAATAAGAGGCCAGGGAAAGTGAAAAAGAGAATTTGATAGGATTGGGGAAAAGGAAAGAAGTAGACAAATTCAAGACTTGCAGGCAAATCTTTGGATATATTCAAGAGGGCATTGGATCTCTCCAGGTGCCACAGGAGGGACTCCAGACTGGCAATTTAGCAACTAAAGGAGAGAGCCCTGGGCCTGGGGGAAACAGGGACACCGAGGGCCTGAGCTACAAAAGGATGGACATTGACTGCCCACTTCCCGTGGATCTCCTTGGCCATCTTGTCTGCTCAGCGCAGTCTCTACCCTCAAGCTTAGCCAGATACCTGCCCTGTCTACACCATCTTTCTAGCTCTGAGTTAGTTCCTCCAGCCACCACTAGCCCTGGCCCCTGTACCTTTTTCTGTCCATTCCCACTCTCCTGGAGCACCCCCACTTGGGTTCCACGCTTGCCTCTCTGGTTCACTGGGAGAATATCCCCTTCCTTCTGTCATTCCACTGCACTATCAGAGTGGAAAAGTCCCACATGCCTGCCTGTTCAGCTTTTCCTGTGCAATTTGATTACAAAGACCTTCACTGAAATGAACATGTATCTCTCCCTAGACTAATTAAATGGTAAAAACACAGGAGATCAGTCATAAATGTCTAATGCAGATTCTCTTTTAGAGTTTGTAAGGGGACGTTACCCACTGAAACAGCCATCCTTTCTAGTCATCCTAAAGCTCTTTCCCTTAAATATTTGTCAGTCAGGCTGCCTAATCTGCCCAGACTAGATGAGGCTAAAAGTCATCAATTCGAGGCAACTTTTCTTTTCTACGGGAAGACTTAGTACATATTTTTTTCCAGCCTCCTGCAGCTATGTTCTGAGTTAGTTCCCTAAAGCTGTCATTTCAAAATATCCTCATCTATTTAGGTAAGATGGATCCTGAGGGATTCAGGGAAGAAAATATGATAAGAAGTGTCAGGAAAAAAACTGAAAGCCCAATATGGTTCTGCATAAAATCTGGTTCTTTCCCCAAAACACCCATTTGCTTCCCCCAACCCCACACCCTGGCTTGCTATTTTTACTTCCCTCATCAGGACACAGAAGCAACCTGAGACAGTGCAAAAAAACACACTGCCCGGTATCACGTAGACCAGGACTCAGCCACTTACCAGCCATGTCTGCCTAGGGCAAGTCCATCTATTTTCTTCATCAGCTCACATTATCCCTACGTTTTATGTGTTATTCCCTACCCTACCTCCCACATGTATCCTCTTATTTCATTTTTATTGTGACCAAATACTGCAGTTCAGACTAAGGGTACAAGTCTTTGTGAGGACAGAAAAAGGAAAGCACAGAGAACCTAATTCATTCTGTGGCCAGTCATAGCTGATTCAAAATGTTTAAAATCCATTCCCATCTGTATGATGTCAAAGTGATTTACGAGGCTTTTAGGCAATTTCTACGAAATAAAAGCAAAAGAAATGCATCCTAAAGCTTATGGGAAATCTGACTGGTACATGGAGAAGTGTTATTGCTTTAAGTGGGGATGTGTCCATACACATGGGCATATAACCAAGTTTACACACATAAACACATAATCAAGTGACTAAAGCATATGAGGAATACCAGCTGGGGGACACCCATTTGTGGCAGCAAATTTCACGAGCTGGGAAGTCTGGAAGGCTACATGGCTGCATGGGGGAGCTGTGCCTTTGGTAAGGCTGAAGGAAAAAGGGGGCTCCTATTGGCAGAGGAAGCCTGCCAAGGATTTCTGCAGAGCCACAGGAGCTACTCCCCCCGTTATGAATGGAGCCATTTAGGTGCAAGGTTAATGCACATAAGCACCATGAAATAAGAGTGGACAGGTAAGGGGGAGCCATGATGTGCAGAGCCAAGAACTTTGAAGTTTCTCTAACGGGAAGTTAGCAACCATGTTCCAGTGTAAAACGGGAGAGATTCATGATATCGACTGGGTTTCTGTAAGATTATCTGGCGTGTGTGAACAGTCATACAGTCCCAAACACCCAGAGTCAACTACAGAACATTTTCCAAACTGAATGCAGACAAGAGAGTCCAACTCATTTTTGCAGACTGTGAGCAGAAAGAAGGAATTCTTTTTTCTTTAGCTAGTTTCTCTCCCTGCTCCAGGGGAACTTAGATGAGTTAGGCTTTGCCTATGCATCCATCAGGTACTTCTACAGGCAGATAGGGAGTAGGGAGTTGAAACAGCTGAGAATCTTGGGAGCAAGAAAACTTACAGAGCCCCAGATCATTTTGAAACATGGTAGATGGTGTCAAGTGTGTGCAACTTTACATGTGCAGTCATACAAGATACAAAAATGTGAGTCCAAATGGTTACTCAGTCACATGATTTCCCAATGACATGACGTTTGTTCAGTGAACTTCAGTGTTCCTGGAACTAGGGGCTTTTTTGTTCTGGTTCCATATCTTAACTTAGACCCATAACTAGTTATCCCCATTCTTAGAGGATCTAAACTGTAGGGTGCAGCCATTAAAAGTCATACACAGAAGGGTATTTAATAATGTGAGGAAATGTAAGGCACTGCCAAATGTAAAAGCAGCCAAGAGGGCAGTGTGGCAACCTTTTCATAAAAACAATATAAATATTATATGCATTTACATAATTTACAGATAAATCTGGGGGGGCAGAGAAGCTAAATGGAAACCAAAAATAAGTCATTTTTGCATAGAAGTGACTGCAGGTGACGTTTTTGTTGCTTTTCTTTCCCTTAACACTAAAGTTTGATATTAAACATGCATTTTTTAACTAATAAAGAACTGTGAGATTGCTTTAACTGCATAGGAATTTGAAATCTGAGATGAGACACAACCCAAGGATTGTGGTTTTAATTAGAAGAAATCCCTAGTCTTTGCCCCTCTCTTCCTAGGCAACTTGACAGTAGGGACAAGAGAGGCCTGTGGTTGATTCACACTTGTCAGCAGTCCTCCTGTACTGCCGGCACAGGCATGATTTCAGCCTCTCTTTAAGAGAGAAAGAACACAGGCATTTCTGCAAGTGGTTAAACTCATGTAGCTAGAATCGGAGAGAGGGTGATGGATGCTCACGAAATGAACATGAAGGTTTTAAAAAGAAGAAAAATGATAAATAACTTAAAATATTTAGTCCAAGGCTTTCGTAGGCTCTCATAGAGGCTCTCTTAAGCCCCCAAACACTTAGTTACCCAACAAGACTATCTAAGTTAATGGCTGCCAAAGTAATGTGGGGTTTCATTTAAATGAGGAATTACCTGTTTCCTCACCTTCCAAATCATAAGCAGTTGCAATTCATGCATCACACCACCCTACAGTAGCCATGCAGGAGAGAAGGGCTTCCTGGTGAAAGGCTGCTCTATGTCCATCTGAGGGATCACTTACCTAGGCCCTCAGTTAAGACACTACACCCAGATAATGTTCCCCCTGCAGCCAAAATGCCACCCAGCTAAGGCTACAGTATTCGAGTATCTAATATTATTCCTCATGATGGCTTCCTCATACTACTATACAAAATGAATCTGCTCACATGTAATAGGAGTTACCAAAACAGGTTTCTGCTTCTTTCTTACTACTTATCTTGAAAACCCATTGGCAGTTACCATTACTGGGCTGCATTTTGCATCTGGTAAATCTTCAGATGGGAACATGTTTTCTATCTACATGTTTTTCTCTTCTTGGGACAGAATGGCATCTAAGTTCACAAGAGCCTGGCAGCAAGATGGCAACCTGGGACGCCAAGCAGATGGGACAAATTCCCATATTACTAGTACCTGCAACAGGGTTTCCCTTTATCCTTCAACAGGCTCCCAATGGTCTCCCTCTCTGAATTAAAAAACAAAGAAAGGTCTCTGAGGTAGTCTCCTCCTCACCCTGGCAGCCATAAATCAGATAGGATAAAGGATCAAGCAATATTTGAGTCAATGTGCTTCTCTTAACATCTTAACCAATGCTTTTCAAACTTTAACATGATTCAAACAAATCATCCAGGAATCTTAGGAAAATGCAAAACCTTAGGTCTGGGCTGGGGCCCAGGATGCGGGTTTTCTAATGAGCTCCCACATGATACTCATGTAGGGTTGGTCCACGGTCCACACTCTAGGCCCTTGACCTTTCCCATCTTGGTATCTTCTGGATCCCATTGGTTGAGATAATTTATTAAAACTGATTTTGACCAATGGTGGTCCAAAGGAAGCAAAGTTTGATATGACAATAAAGGGCTCACCTCTGACTAGGGAATATTATGAAAGTCCAGTACCTTTATGCCCTGACCACTTGCCAAAATGTGGGAAGAAAAGAGGACACAGGAGAGACAGAAAGTGACAGATGGTGGATGACATATCCAAGGTCCCTCCGGAAGTCAAGAGGGCTAAGAATGCCACACAGCACGTTCTGTGTTGAAACTAAAAGAAAGCCAGGCACCAAAACACCTCCAGAAATAGAACCAGAACAAAACTGAACAGAGCTATTGATTTTCTTAACTACTTTCTCTTGAAATTCAAACTGTCAAGAGAAAGGTGGAGGGTTTCCAGGAGGTGAGAAGAGCGTCACGGCGCAGGGCCTGTGCAGGTGGGTCACGCCCGCTGAAGGCAGTAGGAAGCCGTCACTAGGCCCTCTCTGCACTCAACACTAGACTTGCAATTGTACTAAATGGAACTAAATGGCAGATGATTCAATAGGTCATGATCATGAGAATCCTTCATTTCTAATTTCCAGTGTTTTATGATTTCAGGATGTATATAAATTAAGTATGCCTGGGAAGGATACATTCAGCTCCTTTCTAATGAAGGATTGAAACTTCTCTTTTCCCAAGTCACTCAAAAATGCCCATTCCTCCATGATTTCCGTTTACATAAAATGGATAAGAGTGTACAGGTGTGCTCAGATATTTTCACACCATAGCACATCATAGTTTAGAAGGGCTCATAGTTTCAGATCCACAGAGGACTCTGAGGCCCACAGTGACTTGCCCAAATCCAGCTCCAGGTCGAGGGAATATTCTACCATAGTAGGACGTGGGAATCTTTTATGGAACAATCACAGAAACTCCATACAGAATGGTGAAGGTTTGGAATGGCTGCAGTGTATGGATGTATGGAAGAGCTGTACAGTCTGGGTATATGGATTCCACTTGTCCAAATGCAGAGCTCATTGACAGTTCCTTTGCTTTTCCAACTTGCAATCTTCAGGGAAAGATCAAAAGGCCAAACGGGGAAATTTTAGCAAAAACATGTAGTTCCTCTGCAGTGACGGCTTATAGAAAACAGCAGATTCCCTGAAAGAGGTGCAGAACCTGAGAATCCAGCTATAGATCAAAGTCCCAGGGATAAGATAAGGGATCAAGCCAAGGTCAAAATCACAAGTCTCCATGCAGGTAAGGAGCTGACCTTTGGTACCTATGCAAAAGATTGTGCTTTTTATTCTTTTTATGTCCCAGCTTACCATAGCCAGAAGCACAAACATGGACTTGCCCATCTGGGCAAGAATCTAAGAATTAAAAGAGAGGGAAGTACTGTCATATATGTAAGCTCTGTAACTTCCTGTAACTGTCAGGGTGACTTTTTAAAAAGGTACTCAATGTCATAAGAGGAAGAGAGGAAAGAAAGACAAATGGATACCCAGAATCCCTAATGGTAGGGAAAGAAAGCATTTGGGATGCCCTTACCTCCACTGGTTAAGATTTCTTGGGGAAATACGAAATGCAGAGAATTGTGGTTTATAGTACTGGCTTGAGCAATAAGCAGGTTCAGTAAAGGTCTGATGGAAAAATCTGGACTCTGTCCCTCCAGCAGCCAGATTCTCTGTGCGGACCTTGCCAACCCTTAAAACAGCACCATCTCTGGAATGCCAAATTCCAAGTCCTGCCACCGTCTCCCACTACCCTTCCAGTCTTAACTCTTCCCTGGCCTTATACCAGCTCTGCAGTCTCACCGATCCTGCATTCCTTTCCTCCCAGCCAATCCCTTCTTTGTGGTTTCTTTTCCTGCTCTGGAAGCACTCATAGTCAATCCCTTCCCGACCCCTCCCGACACCCCCAGTGTCCTAGCCCCTTCTCTTTCAGTTCCACCCGTTGTATCGCCAACCTTGGATGGGTCCAAACATTCTCCCCGTCCTATGCTTCTACCCCTGTGATGCTGAGCACTGTTTGAGAAAGTCACCAGCAGGGTCTGCAGCCTCTCCTGGGATCTCAATGTCCCAGAAGAGCAAACTCTCCAATATCCCACCACAGCTATTCCAAACTTTCACCATCCTGACCAAATCCCCATTGCATCCCCAACTTCCAACCCTCAGCAGATGGTCTTGCCTCCTACTTCACTGAGGAAAATAAAGCCCTCAGGAGAGCCAGGCGAGATCCCCTATGCCTGTGAACATACCCAAATCTCTATCCATCTGGACTTCATCTCTTCCCGAGAAAGTTATCTGTTCTCACGTTCGAGGCAATCCACCACCACCGGTGCCCCATGTGCCTCCCTTCCCTCCACTTCTTGGCCCAAGACCCTGTCTCTTCCTAGTGCTTCCTCTCTCCCTTGTTTTCTCAACCTCTCTCATCGGGTTCCCTTTGCACAGCTTCTGAATGTGACCGAGTGCATGCCGTGCTTGTGGAAACAGCACAGGCCTCCACTGGCCTTTTTTCATCTATTGCAGCCGCTCCATCGTCCCTGCCAAGTTTGTCAAAGAACTCGAGAATGCTTGTCTCCTTTAGCTCCCTGTGTAGCCAAGGTTCTCACTCCTCCACCACTGCAACTGCCCTGGCAAAGGTTAGAGGTCACCTCCTAAATAACAAACCCGGGCTCAATGGACACCTTTCTGACCTTGTATGAATGCTGTACTACTCCTTTCTCCAAAATCCCTCTCCCTGCATTACAATTTAGCACACATAATGTAGAGGGGAGGGGGTACGGAGAAGGCAGTATTGCACTGAGAAGGCAAGTAGTGATTCTATAGCATCCTACTACACTGATGGACAGTGACTGCAATGGGGTGTGTGGGTGGGACTTGATATGGGGGAATCTAGTGACCACAATGTTGCTCATGTAATTATGAGTGTATCAAGTATATTAATGATACCAAAATAAAATAAATAAAAATCCCTCTCCCTGTCGGCCCTGGTTTGGCTTCTGTGATCCCCTCTTCTGTTTCTCCACCCACAACCCCCGCTTTACTAAATTATTGTGGTTTCACTTCTCCCTTTGGCGTGCCCCAGGGCTCTGGCCTCTGGCCTGGGCTCCATGTGCTCAGGTAGAGGGCTCTTACCCACTCTCATGGCCTTGTTTCATGGGTGGACAAATGGACTCACAGTAACCAAGCCCTTTTCTAAATCATCTCCTGGTCCAAGTTCTCTAATGGACCCACAGATACCTCATTTCCTGACTGACTCTTCACGTCCCACAACTTTCAAGTCACAAAGAGGAACCCAATAAGTTCATACAGCAAAGGGTCTAACGAAGTTAGAAAGGTTGAAGATGGAAGCAGAAGGGAAAGGTCTCCACAAAGTCAGGCAAGGATGGAATTATTGAGAGCCCAAGCACAGGGCTCAGCTTTGGAAATAATAGTTGTTCTACTGAGGAGGAAAGCTTAGTATTTATTGAGACCCTACAGGTGCTAACAAGTACTAAGTACTTGGCTTATCATAAACTCAGTTTATATTCATCATAATCTTGTGAAAGAGGGATTATAATTCTTATTTTACAGAAGAAGAAATATATGCCAAACCAGGTTAATTTGCCCAAGGTCACAAAGCTAGAAGTGTCAAAGGCAAGACTTAAACCCAAAGCAGCACTCTCCAAAGTCATTGTCCATAAGGGTGGGAGAAACAAGCTAAGGATCCTGGGGAGGAGAGAAAGGGCAAAGTGGGAAGAAGGGAAACTGGGAAGTCTGACAAGCTTCTGAAAATGAATATGAATAGAAAAAAAAATGAATGTCATTAAATCTAATAAACGCCAAAGCTTGGTAGAGTATTTCCCTATGTCTTCCAGTCACCTGATCTCCCTTTCTCTATAAAATGCAATAGTCACTTGGTTCAATAACATTTTCCTTCCAACTGAGGTTTTTTTTAAATGTTTACATTAAATCTCATTTGTGGTCTTCAGTGGACTGTATTTTAAGGGGAAAGTCTAGGAGGGGAATGGAGATCCTTTGTGCCTCCATCGAGTGACTACTGTCTTTCCTTTTCCGCCCTCACCTTCTCCCCTGTCACCCATGGGGATGAGGGAACTTCATACCCTTCAACATTGCTTCGGCTCTTGGCACCCAGGCTCAGACACCCCCTGAGAGCTTGCATGTGCTTTCCTGAGGCTTAACCTAGGTTACTGCCTTTCACCTCATTGTTGACTTTTTAAATTAAAGCTTTTAACCATTTCTATAATTTGAGCTCTTGCAGGGAAGAGGGGAGATGGAATAAGAAATCCACATATTTATTTCTTTGACTTTTTCCTCTAAACTTACTATGATTTTGATCAGCTGAGAGAGTGATCCCTCTCTCTTTTGCTTAGAGGGAAAGAGATCGTGAAGACCAGCAAGAACTGCCCTGGGCAGCTCAGGGCTGGTCGGTGGGCATATGAGGTCTGTGCATGTGTGCACGTACTGAGATATGGGCTGAGGGCATGGTCTCTGAGGGAATGACTATAAAACCAACTTCTCCTGCAAGGTTTCCGTCCCCCAGGGGAATGAAAAACTAAAAATCCAGGGACTCTCTTTAAATACTATAGTGGAAAAGGGAAAATGATTCTCACCCATGATATCAAAATCACAATGTTAGTCTTATTCCTTAAAGCTGACTTCTAAGTTTAGCTTTGGTTACCCGTTCAATAAACACCCTTGCAGTGCAAGAGTAGTTCAAAAACATTCAATTAAAGACCCTATGTTGATGTTCTACAGTTTTTCTCTTTGCCTAATAGATGCCTCCAACTAGACCTCAAGCTTTTGGTGAAATGCAGGGCACAAACAATGGTCTTGTAGCCTTCCAGGCCCTGCTCAGCCTCAGTTGCCTAGAAAATCCACATTTGCGCCACCTCGTCAAAGTATCCTTCCACTTAAGCTTGTATTTAGAAAAGAGGCTACCTGTTCGCCCAGAAAATCTTTGGCCCCAAGTCATCATGAAATTCATGCTGAAGAATGGGGCACACCCCCTTAAAACCACATTGGTGAGGTGGGGGAGCTGTGTTGGAGAAATTAGATCTTAACCTTTAGATGCAAGGTGTCATCTGACATGCAGAGAGAAGCCCAGACTGTGCCTCTCAAGGAAGTACTGAAAAGAAACAGCCCAGAGGACAGTTTAACTGAATGGAACCTTAGCAGAGGCAAGGTGCAACCGCTGCATCTCGGGGGCGGGACTTTGGGGTCTTCAGACTTCGGTTGCTCTCACATTCCAAGTGAACGCACCATTTCTTCCACAGTCACTATTCATTTTCTTGTTCATCTCCCACTTGCTTTATACACCACTTATATCTCAGTGCCCTAGGTGAGCCTGACACATAGTAGGTAGTCATTGAGGGAGGGAGAGGGAAGGAAGGAAGAAGGAAGGAAGGAAGGAAGGAAGGAAGGAAGGAAGGAAGGAAGGAAGGAAGGAAGGAAGGAAGGCCTGCACACAGGCACAGATGTAACAAGAATTCAAGTGAGAGCAGGACCTGTCACACGTGGACAGCTGAAAGACCCAGAAAATTGGGTGGAATTTCTGAAAACTTCAGTGGGCTCAGCTTCAGTGGGCTCAGGTCCAAAATGTCCCTAGTGGCCAAGACAAAAAGGAAAAGTCTGAGGATGGGAACAGAGAACAGGGTCCCCTATTCTTTGTTCCCCTGAAGGCCAGGGCCGGAAGCTAGCCCAGAGCCTGACAACAGGTGCCCTCTAAAAACATGGTGAATGAACGCAAAGCTCATCTCTAAGGCCCTTTCCAGCTCTGACATTATTAGCTGAAGGCGGACAGGAAGCAAGGAAGAATGAAGGGAGGGAGGAAAGGCATATATACAGATGCAGATGAAATGAGACCAGAAATGCACAGCAGCCCTGGTCTCAAGTCCACAGCTAAAAATCCCAGAAAAGATTGAATTAGTTTCTGAGAAAGGAGAGGACACTGAATCAAAGTCCTAAATAGTAGTAAGTTTGGGTCTCAGTGCTGCTATTTCCTAGCTGGGTGAAGAAATCCCTCTAAGCATACGGTCAGATAAGTGAACTCTTGCTTTTCCCGCCAGGAAGGACTGGGAGCATTGTACAAATCCACGGCACTATTCCTTCATTGGTTCTGGGTTTCTGTTCTAGACAAAATTTTGATTGAACGTTTGTCTTAGGCCTCGCCCTCCCTCACAAACCTTCCGTGCTCCCCCAGAGCCCGGAGGATGAAGTCCAAGTTCCTCAACATGTATTTGAGGCCGACGTGCGCCCGGTCCCCCAATGCTCCACCTTGGTGTTTTCATTCTAACAACACCCTTTGGCTCATGGATCCCTGAACCCACCTTGACTTGCGCATTTCTGTGCTTTTGCTCACAGCTCTGCTCTGCCCAGAACCCTCACCTGCACCCACCCCCAGGCCAACAGCTACTCAGACCTCTTCCTGCAGCTTGCCATGTCCCTGCCTGCTTCCTAGGTGGTGGATGTGACCCTTTCCCTGGGCATGACATTCTGTGGCATTGATCAGCCTCATGGGACTCACCCCCACTAGCTAGCAAGGGCCTTTGGGCAGAAACAACATCTTACCTCCATCACTGGATCTCTACCTTTGAGCACCAGCACTTGGTAGGAATTCAATAAATGTTGGGAGAAGGGATTAATGACTAAACAATCATCTTCTTTCTGCACTTGAACCCAGATGTCCTTTAGAAGATTAAAACTAAGTTTGGAAGTCTGTCCCTCCTTCCCTCTGACCTCTTGGTGGGTGCATATTTTGTGCCTTTTTCTCCTTGTCACCCTTTCTTATTTCTGTCTTATTCCCCTTTGTCACAGTAATGGCATGCCAGCTCCCACATGCTGAGCAGTTTATAAGGCTAGAAACCTGAAATGGTGATAAAGCAAAGTATGAACTCCCAGATGTGGCCTGGGGGCAGCTGGTGGCATTAGGAGACAGAACTTCCTGAAGTCTATTCTTAGGGACTCAGTGTGTGCTGGGAGACAGTGCTTTCGATTTCAAGTAAACCAAGGCGAGCCTGGCATGCAAGCGTGGGTGCCACACCAGGAATGTCGTGTTCCATTTTGGCCCCCTCCCTACTCTGTTGGAAACATGCAAATAGCAGCTGGAGGGCCACCTATCAAGATTACTACAAAGCAGACTTGGCTCTGTGTGGTAGTTGGAATAAGTGACCTTAACAGTGTCAGTCCCTATATTGGCAGATCTCAATCTTTGAGAGCATTTGGGGAAACTGTAGTGAGTTTTTGACGGGGGCTGTGATTCAGACCCTATTATCTCATTCCCTTTCCCTTCCTTCCCCAGCAAGGACCCTGGGAAGCTCTAGAGCTCTGTACATCCCATCCCCAAGCCCTGTCCCAGGGAGGAGTGGGGGCATTCTCCTCCCCTGGGTTTTGGCATGGCCCAACCTAGAAAAGGAGATTGAAAATTAGAATTATAGAGAAAGGCAGTTACCATTACATAAAAGACTAGACATGTACAATCCTTGGTCCTATGGATACAATGAATGTGGCTCCTCGCTGGCTCTCAGGGCACAGTGGGAGGCATCATGCCTCATTGTGACACTTTTAATGTCTTTGGCACAAGCCTCTCCCTGGACCTTTGCTTGGACGTATGTAGTTAAGCACTGGCCCCAGGACCTACTCACATCTTCCATGGCCTACCTGCTGGCTTAATGTCGGCAGCAGCCTGGAGCCCCATCCAGCTGAGCAGGTAAAGAGGGAAATGATGAGAACTGCATGAGAGAACTGCTCCCAGGGGACTGTCAGAAAAACTGGAGAGAAACTGATTGGCTGGCATCTGGGGACAGGTCCAGAGGGATATGGTTTTGTGGCTGTTGCTACAATTCTGACCTCCGGGGTAATGGGTGATTTTCCACATAGTTTTGTTACATTCGGAACAACTAAACTAAGAGGAAGGAAGAGTTTGGGAGGGAAGAGGACTGAGGTATATGCATGTGTGCATGTACTGAGAGAGAGGTTGATGGCATGGTCTCTGAGTTCAGTACTCAAGAAGCCTGAATGGTGGGGGTAGCAGCAGAAGCCTGCACCAGCAATGCTGGGTTCCCAGGGCAGCGTCCTGGAAGGCTGGGCAGCAGCAAAGGGAGACAGGAAACAGTGATGGGGACAAGAGAAGGCAAAGCACTTTGTATTGTGATTATCCAGTGATGGGCAGGGAAGGTTTTCCAGGCCCACGTGGACCCAGAAAAGGTGGCCTCTGAGTACTTTACTCCACCAGGGGTCAGGAAGCAGGTTCTGTGCTCAGTAAGAAACTGGGATACAAGGCTGCTTGTCACAGCCCTGTCTGAAGGGCACAGGCCCTGCTGGAGTCTGGAGTCCCATTCCATATCTTGCCTATTTATATAGTTTGCACTACGATCCATCCTCCCAGCCCCCCACAAGGTTTACCGGAAGAGCCTTTAAAAAAGATAAAAGGGCCAAACACCCTGGAAACTGGCAGAGCAGAGAGAGACTGAACTCCAAAGCACACAGGTAGTATTAATAATCCCAGCTCCCAAACCTGCCCTGCACTAGCCTCCTGGCCTAAGACCAGAGGGACGTCTTAGGGCTCTTCCCTTGTGAAATGATCTCTACATGCCAAGAGGTGTTTTTAAATAGGATCACCTAAGACTCGAGAGGGTCCAGATGAAACTTAGGCAGCAGATAGAACATTGTCAGCTGCAGCCACACCCTTCCAGAGCTAAGAGGAAGTTCTTGCTGAGGGCCAGCTACCCAGCACGTCGGGCCCTAGGGCCCTAATCACGGAGCTCCAACAGACCGTGCGAGCAAGGCGAGGTGGGCGGGAGGGAGAGTTGGAGGAGCAGCCAGTCACCGCATTCTCCCGCTCCAGGAGCCTCGTTACGTGACGAGACCACCCAGAGAAAGAGGACGGGGTGGCGCGAGGGAGGTATTCCCAACATCCTGGCCACGGGTGACCGTCCGCCCACAGCTTCTCTGCACCGGGGCTTTGCCATTAGCTGCTTCTAAAGGATGGCTGTCAGTAACAAGAGAGGGAAACAGAAAAAGAGGAAGGTGGAGACACTACCTTGTCTTTTCTTTTACACACCTGTACGGATCCTGGGCAGCCTAACATGGCCCGAAACGTAGGGACTTTTCTGACGGTCTCCATTGAAATTATAGACTCATCTTTCTCACCCCATAATGGACCAGACTTGGGGTGGGGGAGGGCACTGTTGCTATTCAGGTACAGTCATTACAAGGCATGGCTACTGCTTAAGCCTGAGTAATTCTCAGCAGTAGCTGAGACACAGGGAAAGGGGAGCTTGGGATGGGGAGAAGTCTCAGCAGCAAATGGTCCCCCTGTGGTTGTTCATCTCTGAAAGCACGTGTTTTCAGAAGGACTCACAATTCTTGCCAGGAAGAGGGCCCCTAGCTCTGGGGATCAGGACCCCAGCCTTGGAAAACTCATCCAAGTGACTGTGGGGAGAGATGAGGTGCCCTGGCTCATCTGGCACCACCAATGACAAAGAGGTGTCATCTGCTGGAACCCCTGCTCCCTCCACCATGGTACGGTTTTCCTGTTTGGCTTAGAAGCCTCCCAGCAGGGAAGTGCCCATGAGAAGAATGTGAGCTCTGCAGCTGAGAATGTCTTGAGGCCTTATTCCCGCCCTGTCATCACCCCGCTGGTGGGGGGTTGAGCTTGGACAAGACCCTAAAGTCCCTTGGCACCTAGGGTGTCCCCACATCGCAAATAGGAAAAGCATTTTTGTTATAAACAAAGGAACCTCTCAATGAGTCTGACAAGCCTTCAACTCTTGAAAGGCTCTTCAGTTTCTCTTAAATGTTAAAACAAGAATTAAAAGGAAAACAAGTTGAAGAGGGGAAGCGTACTCTCTGAAAAACAAAGACTTGTCAAATAATGAGTTGTACATTTTTTCCACTGGATCACTTTTTTATGCTTCTGTACAGAGGACATGATAGGAAAAACATCTTAATAGGAGAATGGCAATGTTTAATATTAAATATATGGTTATTTAAATATTTAATAAGGAAGTCATTAATCGTGTGCCTACTACATAGTCAAGAGCTATATATGCAGTAGCCCCTGGGGTAGTATTTCCACCCAGAAAATTCTAACCCCTTAAGTTCTTTTTTATTCTACTTTTCTAACCAGCCACCTCTTGCTTTGTTTTCATCGCCTTTGGGACATCTTCTGGGTCCCTTATCAGAAAAGGCCCAGCATCCTGGGCTTAAAGATACAGAAATGGGGGAGGGTCCCCACCACCACGAGCACCCAACATTGTTTCTGAAGACTCACACTGTACCCTTTCCTGCCCCATTTATCTGCCAGTTGTCCATGATAAACCAGCCCCCAGGGAGATGCATGGGGCACATGACCTGCTTTGTGATGTCACTGAAGTGGCCCGACGCTTCCTGAGGTGTGCCTCCCTGTTTCGTAACCTCAAACGAACTTGTTCACCTCCCTTCGGTGGGAGCTGCTGAGCAGAGGTACAAGCCTGATGTATTGGTGGGCTTGGCACGGGAGCCAGTGCTGACTGGTCCCTCAGTCCCCACCCTGTCATGAGATAGATCAGGTTGGAACCAGGCATTTTCAGCCTCGGGCCTTGAATCTGCAAAGGTCCCCTGGGCAAGTGCTCTTCTCACACATGTTCAGACCCTGATGGGTGAGTCCGTTTGTGTTGAGCGCTGGTCAGGCCCTGGAGGAGCAGAGCCCTGAGAGCCCCTCCTCGGTCGGTCGTAGGAGCAGAGCCCTGAGAGCTCCTCCTTGGTCGTAGGAGCCTTCCTTCCCCTTACGGAGAGGCAGCTGAGGGGGTTCCCGGGGTAAAACAGTCTCCCTGAACCAGCCACTGGGACGCCTGCACTCCACCCACTTCCTCCTCCAAGGCCCCCTACCCCCTTCAGCTCAGTTCCTTTTGGGCCCTTTTTATGGCCTCAGGCTGCCTCCTCTTGCTTTAGACTATGTTTCTGAGATAATTTTTTTGGAAACTTCTTACCTGCTGTGGGCCTGCGCCGCCTCAAGCCTGAGACTACTGTGAGTTCCTGGCACATCTTCTGCCTCCAGCAGGGCAGGGTAATTTATGTGGGCACTCCCTTTTCCCTTATCCCCAGGAGGTCTGGTTCCCCAACCGCCAAGCCCCGCACCAGGACCCACAGGAATATTGCCCCACCCTTGCAGAATCCAAGCCCGCCCAGAAATCAGGGCCCTGACCCCGCGGGCCCAGACACGCTTCCCAGGCACCTCCTCTCTGGGCCTTGCCCTTCCCTCCTGCCTTCTTTCACTCCTCTCTCCCAAGGCTGGGAGAATCGTTTTCCCCACTGTAAGTCAATTCCTTCCCATGTTTTGTTTATAAAAGCCATTTTTGTCTGTGTCCTGTATCTTCTCTCCCAAAAATCAGGAAGAAAATTGATCTTCTGTTCCTGCCTAAGAAACAAGATGATAGAGGCCCAAAGCAAGAGGGATCCTTTAGGACAGAATAGTTTTCATTATTCTGTTAGTGTCTGTCAAGGATTCAAGTTTTTGAGAAAAAAATAAAAGGCCAGGGAAATGCTAGGCTATTTCTGCTTCCCACCCAGTCACATCCTTCCCCTGCTTGAACTGGGGTGGCGGGCAGGGGGTTGTACTGAAGGTAGCCTGAGGAAAGGCCAAAGGAAAATTCAAGGAGAGAGAAAAAAATTTTATACTGCACAATAATCATCCATTCATCATATGCAGTCAATTTTTTGTGGTAAAGTTTTATCTTGGAATAGATCCTGAGATGCCTGGGGAGTGGGGGTAGGGGGTTGGGGAAGAGGGAGGTAGACCTTTATTTGCTCCTGAGACACACAGGCCTATTTCCTGAGATACATCCTTCCTCATGCTGGCCCGAAATTGATCCTGAGCCCCCCATCCCATGGTGCTGAGCCAGTAAAGGGAGATTGTCCCCTTTATCTATGAGACACATGCTAACGGAAAAAGATACGTCTGGACTCCCAGAGGATTGCCAGGCCTGGATGAGTCTAGAATATAGTTCTTTGTTGGCTGAGCTTGTGACTAGATCTGTCTCTCTCCATAGGGGACACCCAATCCTGCCCTCATCTCCCTTCCTCTTTGCCTGAAGAAACAGGTAGACTGCTCAGCCCCACCCTCCCACCTGCCAAAGCCAGAAGGAAGCAGACAGCAGTAGCTGAGGGTGTTCCCGGCCCCCAATTATGAGAAACTGCCTCCTCCACCCCTTCCTCAAAAACGGCATTGCCCATCCAAGGCACTGCATGCGTACAACCTGTTTCTAGCATAGGAATCTCCCAAAAATCAGGGAGAAAATTATCTTCTGTTCCTGCCTAAGAAACAAGATGATAGAGGCCCAAAGCAAGAGGAATCCTTTAGGACAGAATAAAAGTTCAGGTATGCAAGAAATGGTGAAACTCTTTACTTTCTGTAAATCAGCATAATTTCAGTTTCAAGGCGCACTCTACCAGCCATGTGGGAAATTCTACTTTGGTTGGTGGTTTGAGCAGGGATCTTGGGGCCCTTTGCTGCCCACCGTGCCCCTGGCCTTTCCAGCAAGGCTGCCCAAGGGCTCCTCTGCTGAAGCCCACCAGGCCATCCTTTCTCCCTGGGGACTGCACACACAGACCCCCCACTTCTCTGCTATGTCCCCAACCTGAGGAAATCTTTTGACCTGCTGACACTTCTTTCCCACTGGCATGCTCCAGCCACTATGCTTCCTCTCATGAAATCCTTTTGCAGTCCTGGCTTCTGAAACAAAAAGGCAAGACTACATTTGCCATTATATTCCTTCCTCGATGAAATGCAGTCAGAACCTGGGATCTGCTTGATGAGAGACCAGAGGGAGGGGAAAAGTCAGAAAGAAAGAAGAGAGGCTAATACACTGCATAACTTTCACCTGTACACGCTCTCAGAAGGACTTACAATTCGTGTTGTATTCAATGACTAGTGAAGCTTATCTTCTATTCATCTCTTAAGTATGACTTACAGTTGTGATTTATTTCAGCCATTTTAAAACATTCCTCCCAGAGCAGAAAATTTCTTAAAGTAATCCCAATACAAGATTTATTTCTGGTGTTCTCAGGACAAATGGATCAATCTTGAATGTCATTAGGCAGAATTATGCTTTGGAGCCATTCACATTCCCCTGATCCCAACTAGTCCTATTGCACCATTTTAAAGATGCCACCTCTTACAGGCAGTCTTCTTTGACTGCTACGGCGCACACCAATCCTCATGCTCTCTGAATTTCTAGCACTTTTGTGGTAACTCCTTATACTATTGAACCAGATCAGGTACAGTCCTATTACTGTTTTCCCTCCAACCAGATTGCAGGATTTTACTTCCCTATGGCACATTGCACAGGGCTGTCTGACTCTATTACCTGAGATCCTACAGGGCAGGAACAATGGCTTGCCATCCCCTGTCGTTCTCCCAGGGTCTCACACAGAACAGGGCTCCATAAATATTTGTGAAGTAGAAGGAAGGAAAGATGGATGGATGGATGGATTGTACAGTCTTAGCCAATTGCTCTCACCATTAGCTATATCTTCTTATTTTCCCCCCTCAATAATTCAGAAGAGAAATTATTTCAGATTTGTATTTACTTATGGAGATAACAGAATGGCCCATTACTTTTCAACTATCTATGGAATCAGACAAACTAGAGAACAGAAGGTTCTTTAAGGCAAAGATTAATGTTCTACATAAAATATTGAAATATACACCATAAGCTATCCTAACATTTAGTGTATTTCTAGTTCTTACCTTTGTAACTAATATAACAAGCCCAGAACCAATTTAAGAGTTCTCCAACATTCTTCACTACAAAACAAATTTATATCTTACTGAGGTCCCCCCATTTTCTTTGCCTCAGGTGTTTGCAAATAATTCCAAAGAGCCATTGATGCAGTTTATAGATAATGACACAGATTACTATATTGAAAATATTTTGATGCTATTGTTACTGGCTGAGATGCTGTTTTTCCCAGGATCATGTCTCAGAGGCAATGAAGAATAAAGCCAGTAGACAAGAGTATGGAGCAAATGGCAAAGTTCTTTTAATGAGTGAAATAAGAAAACTCCTGCTACTCAGGAGGGGCTCCAAGGGAGGATACCTTCAGGGTTGCGGTGTCTGGGCTTTATATTGCTTCCAGAGAGGAGGAAGTCCCACCCTCCCCAGACCAAATAGCGAACTGAACTAATGACATCACAACCCACTCTTGATTGGCTGAGTGTACAAAGCTTCATTTTCATAGGACATAACCAGAGCTAAGGTCTATCTAAGTGTACTTTTGAATGGCTGAGTTGGATTGGAGCTTTTTGAAACTTGCAAGAGCCCTGAAGCTTCTTGAAACTTAAAAGGGCCTTAAAACTTACAGGGGCCCTGAAACTCTATCTGCCTGCACCTCTACTACCTGCTTCACTATAATGTTACAAGTGAGAGAAAAATCCTAATTTAACCTGATGAGTTAAAAACCTAATCTAACCAAGCAACGAGTAATGACCTTTCAAATGCATTTAATAAGCACGACTCTTTCAAATAGAATGTGTGAGACATTTTAATTTTTTGATTCTTACAATGTATTTTAAATTTCATTTCTAAGAACAAGTCATCAGAGATTTGAAATATTTCCCATGAGGCAATGAATGGATGTTGACTTGGGTGCCATCTCACATTCATACAGCCAGGCCTGCACTAACATTTTAAAACCAGAATCGTCTTGTGTTAAGGGTCTCTGCACCCCTCTTGCTCCTGTGGTTGATGGAAGTTCCTAGAAGTGAGTGGGTAACAGTTGCCATTGGGGTGAGAATTCTGTCTCCAGAAATCTTCCGAGATACTTTTCATTTGCCTGGACTCCTACCCTGTACCCTGGGCTCCCCTCACACACGGCATCCTTCTAACCTTCCCTCCAGCTCACCCCAGATTTGGGCTCTTTTCCGCTGCATCTACTTTTCACAGAGGCCCTTTACCCAACATCACGGCTTTGGATTTGCTACTCATCCAACAAATATCTTTTGAGCTCCTACTATGTTCCATACACTGTGCCAGTCCCATAAAAACAATGAGGAAGAGAGATCTCCCTCTAGGAAGATGGACAATCACAAAAATGTAGTGACTTTCTTTACCAGGGGATCAGACCATCTAATCCAGCCCAGGAGGGTCAGAGAGGCTTCTAGGAAACTGATCCCCATAGCCTGGTGGCCAAGAAATAGAGCACCCAGGAGACCCCTCTAAGATTCTTCAGGGCTAGCTGGAGAGGAATTTGAGGGGCTGGAACCCACAGAGCAGCAGGAACAGCCAGAGAAATATTGTTTTATGGCTGTTGCTGTGGTCCATTCCTACAAGGCTAAGATGAAATCCCTTTCCAATAAAAATATTACACATAGATAATTTGGGGTTCTCTAAGAAATACATGTTCATTTACTACCATTTTGGATAAGTCTTTAAGTTCAACAGAAGGTTTATTACCTTGCCTCTACTCTCTGAGTGACCACTCAGTTCTAGATGGTACCCTGATGACAGAATGAAAGTGAAAAGGTATCAAGCTGAATATATTTCTGACCTCATGAATCTTGCAAAAGAATCATGGGGCCCTCCAAGGATCACTGGACCATATTTTGAGACCTACTAACCTCGAGTACAGTCCTAAGATGGGTTCTGAGTATGCACCCAGACTAATAGGGAAGGAATTCTGTGATTGATGAGAAGATATCTGCCCTGGGGATAGGAGTAAGGCATGATGCCCATATATTTGACCTCCCACAAAGCATAATCTCATATTTCCTAAATTGATAGGCATCCAGACTGGACCTATAGTAATAAAATGGGTTTTAAAGTAAATATTCTATTGACTATATATTTAAATGAGAGCTATCCTTTAAAGTAGTCATCTTTAGAGTCTAGTTATTTCAACAACACTCACTGTAATTACAATTTTGGAGTTCTTTGTAAACCCAAAATACAAACCCAACTCATTACTTTGTAGGTAAATTTGGTTTTGACCAAGATGTTACTTAGGAGTTGGATAAATTACAGCCTTGGCTCCAAATGACTTCCCTTTCGTGAAAAAAAAAAATTAGATCTACCTTGAAGGATGCAAATGTGTTATCAATAAGATTATTAAAATTTTTCTACCGATAAATTTGAGTGTCTGTATTGTATCAGGTATTGTGCTCAGTGTGGGCATGGAAGTGAAAGGCGCAGTTCCTGGCCTGAGGAGTTTATAATCTGCATCCATCAGACAAGGAAACCAGCAGTTAAAATCCAGCAGAGCAACTGCCAGAGCTGGGGGAGCTCAAACTGTGCTGAAGGCAGCTGACTCACTCTGAGATGATGCGGAGGAGTGAGGGAGGAGTCCCCAGAGGCACCTGTTAAGCTCAGCGCTGCAGGATGTGAATGGGTCAGGTGGTAGTGAATGGGGAAGGGGACTCATCAGTGAGGAGCACATTCAAAAGGAACAGCACATGCAAAGACCCAGAGACAGAGGAAGGAAGCATGGACCATTGGGGAAATTTGCAAAATGGTGGTGGCAGAGGCTGGTGTATGATGAGACAGAATCGCACATAGACCCTGACAGACCAGCGCTGTTGGGTTTTATCCTGAAGGCCAAGGAGATAATTCAGCCAATTTCATTTTAGAAAGGTCACTTTGAGTTCCTACCATATGCCACGCACTATGCCAGGCCCATGAAAACAGTAAATATGAACCAGATGTGTCCCCGCCCAGACCATGACCAGTAGTCATGTTAGGTCAGCCTGCGTGAAGTCTGGGCTCTACCATGTAGGCCACTGGGCCTTGCTTAGTCCACAGCCAGGAGTTCACCCTTGGTCATGGACAGTGAGGACAAGCCAGAAAGACCTGCATATCATGTTCACTGGAAAAGTGCTCAGAGCACCTGTCACGTGCAGCTGCAGGACCTAATAAAAGAAATTCAGGTCTGAAGCTGATTAACTTGAGTTGGAAGCTGATTCTCTCTGAGCCTCCAACTCTTCATTTACAAAATGAGGAGACTCAACTTGCTTCATCAGGAAGACTAAATGGGATGTAAACTGCCTAGTAGAGTACCTGGTACATAACAGGCGCTGAAAAATAGTCGGCCTTTTATCTCTGCTTATAATTACAAGCCCATGGCTGGTGGACATGCAGCAAGGGCAAAACCAAACACAGTTTGAACGTTGGCTCCCAAAGAGTTATTTATTTTCTATTGGCAGATTTACCACAGTGCCCAAATACAAGTGTTTCACCCAGAAGATGTGACATCGTGTGTCCAACCCCCAACAATAGGCAAGCAGGGTCAAATAAGAATAAGGAGGTGAAAGTAAAAGTACAACCATCCTGGGCTGTTTAAGATTCCTCTTCTCTAGGTGCTGTGGGCTCCTCTACCTGTAGGAGAGTGGGTTTCCATAGGCTCTGCCCTGAAGAATGCGTGTAAACGAGTGCCCAGCCGGGCAAGAAGCCTCTCCCCAGATGACCTGCGGTCTTGAGCGTAGCTCCCAACCCAGCCGCTAAGAACTAGGTTTGGCCCCACAAAAGAAAACAGGAGAGACATTGATTGGATCTTCCAGAAGGTCTTTGTTGCAATTTTCTCCATCATTGGAAAAAAAAAAAATTACATCAAATAAAGACAAATAGCAGCACAGCTTATTGAAATGTTACAAGCAAATTTGCTTTTGTATATTTCCTAAGAACAATTATGAAATTCCCTCCTCCCCCCACCCTGCATTATTTTCTGTAAAATGCCTTTTTTTAAAGCACCATGAAATCCTACAGAGAGAAAAATAGGTAAAACACCTCCACACATGGTTTATCGTCACTGGGTCCCCTGCCTGTGAGTCTGGGACAGGGAAAGAGGTCGGAGGCTGGCATGTGGGTTGGTTTGCATATCGCTTCGAGGCACCACTGCGCCTTCTCCCTTCTAGCTCGGCACCCTGATGGCAAAGCAGAGGTGTTCGGGTTTCCTCTGAAGTACAGGGCTGCTGTATTGATGAAACGGCAATCCTCACAAGGATTTTTGTTTTAATGCACAGGGAACTATTTAAGATTTTTTCGCTTAAAAACCAATAACCGAAAGTAGATTTCAAATCTCTTAGGCACCTGTGAAAATGCTATCACTTTCAGTAAAATCAGAGATACCTCTTATTTCTCCTCAATGCCCCTGAGCTGATGTCATGTGACTTAGGGACAGCCATGGATGGACTGAGGTTTACATGGATTGTGGGTGGGTTGGTGAAGTACAATGCAGCTGGTTTATCGTGCAAGGACAGAGTGCAGGGTTTTATTTACAACCATGAAATCAGCATGCTATTCCAAAGTTTCATACGCAGAATTAACAGTATCCACAACACCAAATTAAAGTCACCTTTGTTTCAGAGTTACCATTTTTAATTTTTAAGGCCGTTACGAACTAGCTTTTACACTCTACCACCAAAAGTTGCCTCTGCTCAGGTAGCCACTGTCTTTGCACACAATTGCATCATGAGTGCAAAAGAATAACCCCCACTTGAAACATTTGCGGGATGCAGAAAGCAGAGACATGAAATGCAATACTGGCCTTTTTTCTCTTTCTCTAGACAGTCTCTGCATGTTTGTTTGTTTTCCTATGCCTGTCCCATGGTCTAGAAACCATGGCAAACAATGAATGGTCTACATTCTTACCAATCCTGTGAGTAAACACCTGCCCTACCTAACTAAATTCTGGCCACATTCTCACTAATCTCCAAAGTCAAGCATACAAACAGATGAGCAGCATTGACTCCACCAGGAAATGCCATCATCTCAGAGGGAGGCGAGGGGGTGGTTTGCTAATGTCTAGCACAACTAGGACTTTCAACATGGAATGGTCCTCATAGAACTCAAAGCAGCCACTTCCTCTGTGTGTGTGTGTGTGTGTGCATGTGTGCACATGCATGTGAGTGTGTACATTTGTGTCTAAGTGAGAGAGATCTGTCTATAGTATCTGAAATTATGAAGCAATCAAGGGGAACCTTTACTACAATTGACTGAAGATTAAAATTCTTTAGATACTCTTAACACCATGCAAAAAATGCCTGCACAGCATGAGCCCTCTGGGTGACAGTGTGCTCTGAGGAGGACGGAGTGAGCCTACACAGGGCACAATCCTAAATTGGACACCAGGCTCCCAAATACATCTGCTCTCCATCAATCACCCAGAAAACAAATCCCAAAGGACAGGAAACTAAGCTCTCATCTTAGCCTAAAATGAGTAGACCCATTAGTTGGTATTCACAAATCCAGCTAATATCATTCTAAATAAATTTAACTGACTCATGGACCAGGGAATGTTTGGTCAGAGAACTACAGAACTAAAAAAAGGTCCTTGTTGATTACCTGTGTTCAACATCTTTGATGTGCTAATGAGGTAACAGAGATGTGCAAAGGGACTGAGGTACCCATAACAGTCACTGGGCGCGGAGGAGCACAGACAAGTAGTCCCAGTCGCCTTAGTTGTAGGACAGGGACACCGCTCCCTACACACACTTAAGGCTGCACCCCAAAAGTGACAGATTCTTACAGCCACTATCAGGTTAGGACTGGGTATGGAGCTGTACTCTCTCCAAATTGTCTCTTGGCCATCATCTGTAAGCCTCCAGATCTGTTATGGGAGAAAAATTCAGTATCTGATTGCCAGGTGAGGCACAAGAGGCTGCCCACTGAGGATACTGAACGTGTGCTCTTCCCACTCCTTCCTTGTGCAAAGTCAAAATGTGTCTTCCAAGTTCATGGTCAGGTGGGGAGTGCAGGTGATTGGGGCAGGACTGTGCTGAACCATGTTTAGAATTTGTAGCAGCTTGGCCTTGTCCACACAAAGTCTACAAGCTATTTGTCCCCAACCTAAAAAAGGTAACATTCAAGCAACTTCAAAACAACTGGCCTGTCCCCAAATCTTAGCCTGTACACACAGAGAGAAGTCCCACCACTTATGCCCTTTCAGCTTCTCCTTTGGATGGTACGTTATGGTTTGGCAAACACTTTCCCACATATTTAACAGATCAGTCTGCACAGAGGGAGGGTTCTTCTTTGATTTTATTTTTGAGGGCCTTGGCCCCATCTGTACTCAGGGAACAGGTTATACTGGAGATTTTCTCACTCTCCATGAAGGGCTATTCTCAATCCCTCCACGTTACTGTGATTTGACTTGTCTGGGGAAGCGTCTATGCATATACACCAACACCGTTCCATTTGGTAGTGTGCACCTCAGTGCTTTGAATTGTTTTATTCCTGCTGTTCATGGAGTTCCTGGAAGATAAGCAAGTAAAGTGCAAAAGAGTGCTTTCAAAGGGTATTTTTAACACTACAGAAAGGGTGCCACATACAGCATTCATGAAAGCTAAGCAAAAACCAAACTAATGTGCAGTAAGTTTCTGCCAGGGCAACTTCAGGCATTGTTTGCACAGATACCTCATACCCTCTTGGTAGTAGAGATCTTCTCCCCACCTCTGGATGCTGTGTCCATGAAAATAGAAAGACACACAGGCAGACAAACACACACACACACTCACAGGGGGGCATGACATGGACATGGTAACAAAGTCGAAAGCAGACTTTGGTCAGACAACCTTTGAATACCAGCCCTACCACCTTTCTTGCTGTGTGCCATTAGGTAAGTTACTCAGCTTCCCTGAGCCTCCATGTCCTCATCGGTATAATTGGTTTGCAAACACTTCCTTCAGAGTGTTTCTGTGAGGTGTCAGTGAGCTGATGTCCCTAAAGGGCCTAATCTAATGCCTGGCTCACTGAAGCCACTAGATAAATGACCAGGAAGCTGCTTTGCCAGATTCGGCTGTAACAGACAAAATTTTAACATTACTTTAAAGAAGGTAGCAAGTAATAGAGGGTAGAAACCCAAATGAATGAAATCCACGGACAGCTTTATCAGCAAGCCTTTAACTTGTCAGAATAAGAGCTTAAGTCCCAGTTATCTCCCAATTTCTTAAAACACATTTTGTCAGGCTGGAATGATTTCCATATGAAGAACCAGTGTCTACATAACCATTGTTATACCCATAGCCACAGGTCTAGCTCAAAGAAGGGCTTAACCCAAACCTTCCTTGGACAAGAAGGGCCTCATCAAAACTGATTCCCAAAAGCAATGCCAGAACATTAACTAGAGCCTAAAAATATGGGGCAATAGGGAAAGGCCTGCCTGTGCTCCAGGGAAGCTGTGCCTCTGGGGGAAGTGGGCAGGAAGAAGTCTGCCATGGTACCAGTGGTCAAGGATGTGCAAGATATATTTTTCTCCGCAAGTCAGAAAGCATTAGTTAGTTTCTGGAAGTCTCCGCTAGTCCTGTGATCTTTTGATAAATCCACTGTATTCATTATATGAAATCCCCAAAAGGTGCCACTGATCCTGGAGGCCTATAACCAGCCACTTCCTGGTGTTGCCAGATCCAAATGACTGTCTGTGGCTAAAATAGCTAAGTGTGCACTGGTACAATGGCCAACCAGTAAGGAAAACGGCTGAGGTAAGCGCAGGATGATTGGTCTAGTACCTGTTTTTCCCTTTCTGATAAAATTCCACTTAAAATCTTCCTCTCTAAAGCTATGACCAGCCATCCCCCACTTCCCTTCACTGGATGCCCTAACCTCATGGAACATTCATAATTATCACATATTGGCTATTGTTTGCCTTGAGACAATCACACTGGTATTCCAATTTTAGTGGCTAGCAGGTGAGAAAGAAACAAGCAAGGAAGAGAGGGGATGCTTTCAAAATAAAGGGATTCCCAAACATAAAAGTGAAAATATTTTAAATACTCTCTTTAAATATTATTTTGTTAAATGGCAGTTAATGGCACTTAAGCTGCAAGCAATTAAAACAATTCAGTCTTCTTGTACAAGGGTTGGTTGAGGGACTAATTTTCCTCTTGTTTGGAGATAGCAAAACTGGATCTTGTAACTATGTCTACCCTAAGACACCCAAAGGGACGAAAAGCCCTGAGATGGAATGATGCCATGGTCCTCCTTGGTATGTCTCAGACATGCAGGATGTCTACTTTTATAAAAATTTAGGATCAGCTAGACAGAATGGCAGGCCACTGGCATCATGCAAGGCAATAGTTTTGGTATTTTTCCCCCTCTTCTCAAAAGAAGTTACAACTGAAGTTCCACTAGAAAAGTGAACGTGAACGTTTCAAAATCAGTTTATTTTCACCATTGCACCCACCGAGGAAAATGCACGATTTTTGCCCATAACCATGCAGCAGTTGAGGTTGAGTGTTCACCAATGCTTTCAAGTTCATTTGGACTACCTACCCCTGTGAGAAAGACAAAGCTCAGTAGGCTTCTGTCATTGGTTAAGGTGAAAGCCACAGTGTGATGTTTGTGATTTTTTTCTTTTGTAATGAAGAAAGCAATTGCACCTTTTAATACGTGTGCTCTGATCTGCTTCCAACAAATTCCAGGTGCTCTCAGGTCCCATGGACATTCATCTGGAGCATAGAAAGACTAGGTATGCACTGAATGGTTTGTATCAAAATTCAAGCTCAGAGCAACATGCCAAAATGTCAACCTGAACCTTATTTCTGGTAGCCAGTTCACCCCTTATCCGGTCCCCCTCTGCGTGTGAACAAATCACTAATGTTAAGTTCAGGAAATGAGATTCCACTTCAAAGACACACCTGTTCCTCTTCGAAGGCTGGTCTAAGGAATAGCTGCCCTTCTCCACGCCCCACGCCCGGGTGGAGCTGCGCAGGCGCAGAGCATCCCCGCAGCCGGGTCCTTGACCTTCGCGGCAGGGGCCTCTTCGGGTCGCAAACACTCCCGGGGTGTCCTGGGGTCACTCTCGGAAGTGAAGTCCCCGTTGTTTGATTCCTTTTGGCAGGGCAAACGTTCTCAGTCGTTTATGGCACAGTGAAATATATTCAATGCTATGTAATTTCGGACTAACAAGAAGTCTGTTTAAGGCACGTGTCTCCAGGTGAATATAAAAAACACAACGCTCAAGCCCAGCGTCCTCAGCATCTAGTTTCTGTCCTCAAGTAACGCGTTGTTCTCGCGTTCCCGGTCTTTGGTGTTCGTGGGGACCATTCCGTTCTCCACGCCGGCCTGCTGGATGCAGTCGGTCAGCATGGCGGTGCTGGAGTGGTCCGAGTTACACATCTTCTCCGTCTCCTCCTCCTTCTTCTCCTCATCCAGGGAGTAATTCCGGAAGGTCTTGTAGATTTTCTGGACGTCCTCGGGCAAGGTCTTTTTGATGTCCTTGTTTTTCCTCTTGGTGAGTCTGGAGGTGGACCCGAACTTGTTGATGATGTTGTCCTCGGAGGCCCCCTGCCCGTGCTTGTTCAGCTGCTCTGACCCCTTAAGGCGCAGGTTGTTGGGCCGGTTGTTGATGCTCTCCTGGGACGAGGCCTTGAAACGGCCCGTGTCCAGGGCGGCGAACATGGAGCGCTTCTCGGGGGAGAGCATGTCCAGCGAGTGGGCCCTCTGGTCCAGGCCCAGGCGCCGGCGCTCCATGCTGCGGATGGTGGCCGCCCGCTGCAGCTTGTCGTGGATCTCCACGCTGAGCCGCCGCCGCGTCTCGCGGAACTCGGCCGTCACGTTGGCCTTCCACTCGGCCGCATGGGCCTTGATTTCACCCACCTGGCGGAGGGACAGAAGAGCGACAGCGGGCTGAGAAATTCCTCTCCACCTCGGGGACCCCAGCACCCACCGCCCCTGGGTGTCCCGACGGGAAGTTGGGTCAGGGGAGGCCGGGAGGTGGCGGAGCACATGGCCCTGGGGAGGGCTAACGTGCCATCTCCGCCCTGGTCCTTCCTGCCGCCTACAAGTTGGCTCCTGACTAATGTGGCTCAGGGGGAAACGCATGCTGGAGGATCCACCGCGAAGCCTGAGATTTGGAGATGGGGATTGAAGGGGAGGTGGATGGCATTCTCGGGGAGAGACCAGTATGTGGAGTTGGGCAGGCCTAGTTCTGGTTATGTGTCCACATCTTTTTAGTTGTATGTCCTCATTCCTGACATAACCGGGGTAATCATGTCTAACTCAGAGTGTTTAGTGTCACGTGAGATAAGGACATGCACTGGGCACAAAGCAGGTGTCCAGCGGGTCCTCTGCCCTTCTCTTTCCCTCTGATGCCTGTATCTGGGTCGGGTGATCAACCTGTCCCAATAAGTGTGGGTCTGTTGTGGTTTTAAAATAAGCCCTGTGTCCTAGGTACTTCCGAGGTCCTGGACAAACTGGGACTGCTGGTCTCCCTGTAGCCAGGCTGTACTATGGTCGTGTGCCACCAGGTTTACCCTGGGCTTAGGAAGCCCCTCAGATCACCTGGTCACCAAATTTCCCTGGTCAGGGTACAGGAAGGGGGCATGTTCTGCCAAAGCCCTATTCAAAGTTCCAGAACACACTTCTTTAGAGTAAAATTTTGCAGGAGGATCAATACCAAATTGCTTAGCTTTTATCAGTAAAGCGTGCTTTACTATACAGATGAGTATCTTAGGTTTTTGCCTTGAGAAAAGTCAATATTGACGTTACTTTCTCTTTGTTAGAGCTGATTTTCGGCAGGTCAGTTAGCCCTCTGGGGAAGCCAACTAGAGATTGCATTGGCAGTGTTTACATAAGCCAGGAAAATCAATAGCTGGGCCCAGGGAAATTTCTACATTCAGCAACTTTCTCCTAGCACCTTTTATAGAGAATGACCATATTCTGGGAGTGAACAGTTGCCTTTAAAGGGTTGTCTCTCTTTCTGTTTCTTTAGTTCATATCTCCTGTCCTTTCTGTAGCTCTTACCTTCTCCCTTCCTTGACCTCCTCCTTTATTTCTTTTCCTCTAATCCAAGAAGAACTACATGGATTTTTTTTTAACCACAGAATCTACCTTTTCTTGCTGTTATGTAGATTTTCATGCATATTTTTATGAGGCAGTAAAAATTGATGAAATATTACATATATTTATATGTAGACCTAGCCACAGGGATATATTTCTTTCCATAGATCTAACAACCAGGAAGCAATCAAGATGAAAGGAACCTTTATCACACAGAGAATTGAGAGAGATGACATTCAACTGTATTTCCATACAGACCCTGAGACCTGAAGGATAGGCCAGCCTTTTCAAGCTTTTTATAAGTTTTCTAAGGCTCCCCGGTGCATTTGCTAATGAGGGGTAAGAGCACACCTCCCTCAGCTAGAGTCTGCCCTGCTCACTGTTTGTGGGTTTTTTTCTTTTCCTTTACATTTTTAAAAATAAGTTGTTGTTTACTTGTCTTCCCAGAGTCTGTGGGCTGGTGAGTCACCAGATTTTTTTCATCCACCAAAAAAAGGAGCCAGAAATAACTGCTATTCCGTTTCACTTGGCTTTTAGGTAGTGATTCAAAGCAAAGAAGCCTTATAAGCCCTCCATTTAGTAAGAAATGCTCTAGACCATAGAATAGAAACAGGAAATTCTTGTCAGGAGCTCATCTGATCTCAAGAACATTCATAGAACTTGGAAGGGGTCCTACCTCTTCTTTTGTCTTTTTGGATAGAACCCGTAGCCAGTCTCCAATCATACTGAGGACAGCCGCAAAGTAGGCAAGGCCAACAAGGATCCAAAACCACACCAGGGGCTTATACCACTCTCGGTAATTGATGCCAGCGTTTCCCCCTGAAAACAGTCAAGCGTTACTTTAACCAGCATCTAGCATATGGTCTTTGCAGAGCAAACATATTCCAGTCCACGTAGTGGATGTCATCCCAGCACCATCCAATGCTCAGCTGTTGGGCCTGTTGTATACAAGATGTGACAGAGCTGGGAGGGCAAGGAAAAGATGTGTCCCTTTCCTCAACGAGCCTGACTTGTGGCTTAACTTCCTTTGATTCTCGACCACTAACTGTAACACCCAGAACAAAAATGTGTCAGTGGCCAACGTGAGCCACCTATTCCCAACCTAAGCTTGACAAAGAATGACTTGAGCTAGAAGATCAGGTCCTGTTGTCAGTATTTTTCTTAAATTTCTTTAAAAGTAATAAAAATTAAATATTAAATAACCCCAAGTGGTTTGGAATTCTTGGAACCATTTCCTCCTTAAGCACATGTTCATTCACCAAGATGAGTGGATGTATAAAGTAAAATTCGACTTAATGGCATTTCTGAGGCTTGGAGCTGAGCAACAGTGATTCAATGTTAACTGAGCAATGGTGTTTACATGATGCTAATCCAAAGGGTCAATAGACTGAGTAATTAGGATCACCACGCTGGAACTAAAAGGAGCCTTCTAGGCCAGCTAGTCCAATTCCTTTATTTTATAAATAGGGATTACAGTGAAAATCGGTCAAACCAAATTGGCCAGTTGCCTCATTGCATTGATTGGCTGTTCCATTGAAAGGACAAGCCATGTATTCCAAATAATTAGCCTATTATTCTAGCTCTCCTACAGGCACTGACTGCCGAAGGTAGTCACACACAAAATAGGTTCCAAACCCAGCCCCCTTTCCTAAAGAAGTGAGGAATCTCCATGGAGTAACTGATGTCAGCCTTGTCTCACTCTTTTAGATGTCACTCTGTGAAGCAGGCAGGAGGCCATTTTAAGACATTAGCAATGTTTGGTAACGATGGTATTACATGATGAGTGATTGCTAGACTGGCCCACTGGGTCATGGCTGGAACCTCATCAAGCACCAGTGAATTCATACTGAGCTCTTATGGTATCAATAATGCCTCCCACAGGCAGCTGGGCAGGCACTGTGGCCTGCGGCTCTTCTCAGTGCTACCGAACCCACTTTGCATTGCAGCCGCCAAGGTCTCAGGTCTCCACAGCTACAGCCATGTCTTTAAATTAGAATTCCAAACCTTGCTAAAGGGGTATGTGGCAAGGCCCCCTTGGTTTGCTTTAGCCACCTTTGTTTTTTCATTTTACACAACTCTTCCCGGAAGCTTTCTCTAGAATACTACTGTAGTTTCTGCAACATTAAGTGGTTTTTGAGGTTCATTTCGTTTCTGAGATAGACCAGAGAGCTCTGCAGCTTTCTCCTTTAACGCTTGGGAGAGTAAATATTTACCTTAGCAAGTCACCACCACCCAACGGCTTTTGTCACTAGGGTGCGCTAGCAAACAACACAATAAACCCCTTTGTGCATATTCTTTGGTCAGCTACTTGTCTGAAATTCAGAGCTCTGTGTGCGCTCCCAGTCAGGGCTGGGAAATGCTGTAATGTTGTCAGGCTGTGCTAAAGTGAGTCAGCTACAAAATCAACCAGCAGTTAATCCAGTATGGTGATGGACATTCCCATTATATTTCTAGTAGTGTTGATACTGTGTTAACAAGCCTTGATGGTTGGTGTGATTTATTATACCTTTTTAAATGACCAGGCATCCTTCCTTATCACTTTTAGTGTATCATCAAAAAGGTGTGACAAACTTCCAGTCTTCTAAGGCATGCATTCTTCAGACTGGTCTATGTAAACTCTAGAAAAGAGCTTAGAAGGACCTGGTCTAATTGCAGTCAGACTGTGAATTGTAAGAGTCCTCTGTCTGTGGAGACCTCAGGACACAGGAAATAAGGCTCTATAATCAACAAGAAGTACGGGAATTCAAACAGTACCATGCCTATGACTGTGGAGGTAACACCCTTAATAGTTAAGTAAAGAAAAGGTCAGATGCCAGTATGTACTAAGTTCTTGTAGTCTATGGTGGCTAAAATGAAAAAATTGTAAGTTAAAATCATAATTTTTTAAAAATTTCATATTCCCAGGACTGTGCCATCTGTGCCCCAGATTAACAGATTGAATGAGTAGCTGGTTGGAGAGCAGGGTCCTTCACCAAGTGGCCCCTAACGGACAGCCCTCCAGACAGTCCAGGGTTAGCATGGAGCCCTCTGAAGCACAACCTAGTACAAACTATAGGGGAACAGAAGTACAAATTATGGGGGAACAGAAAGATGTCTGTGAAATAGATCTAAACTCTAGCAGCCATTGCACCTATTTACCTTAGAGTGGAACCTGGCCTGAGTTTCCCAGAGACCGACTGAGGATGATGCAAAGGAATTAACCAGACAATGGCTATTATTCTTCTTGCGCTGCTTGTGGTTTTTCTCCAGAGCTTCAGGCCTCTAATCAGATGGCATCAGGTGACTTGTCACCCAAGGTGAGGAGTTGCACAATGGTTGAGCACAGTGCATAGGAAAGACTGGTGGGGCCCCAGGCCCCAGGCTTTTGAAAGCACTTTTTTAAAATCACTTTGACTTTGCGATTTTTAGTCCTTAGTCAATAAAAAGGAAGAAAAAATAAAAACTGCTATTTCTACACTGTGGGCAACTGTCTTCATCTGCCCATTTGGAATAGTTACAAAACCACTCTGCCAGTCATCCTAGAAGTAATGTGTCATCCATGCCCCTTTTGATGACCTTTCAACATTCAACAAGTTCATTCAGAATTCAAACATAATTCTGTGTTCCCCAGATGCCCAGAGACCAGATCCTGGTCCTCCTCATGGACACCACGCACTTTGGAAAAGCCAAGACTCTACCAGGACCGTGTGCCAAGTGAAGGCTAATCAGCCTGAAACTCAGCCTGCAAGTGTCCAGGCTACTGCCTAACAGGGACTTATTGAGGACACACACACACACACACACACACACACACACAAACATTTGGAACTTCTGATGGAGTAGCTGAATCAAAGCCTTTGTTCCTTGGAGTAGACAATGACCAATTTTGTTTGACCTCCTAGAACAATCCCATTGGGAAAGAGAAGGATGGCCTCCTTCCCCTCCTGCCTTCCTTCCGCACTCTGGGAAAGAGATCCACGGGGGAAGCCGGATCTCATTTTTCCTTCAAGATCCCTGTCCCTAGGAGAAATTGATGGTGGTTTTCTTTTGCTTTCATAGAATCCATTCTATTTCCTCAGGGCAGTTCTCAGCTGCCAGTAGTCAACTGAGTCCTAAGCCTTGTGTCCGGGTAAACTCAGGACAGCTTTCACAGGGACCACGGCCCTCACCTCAGCAGCATCAGAAAGCTTAACTTGCAGGTCACTGCAGGCTAAACTCTATGCTAATACCTCCAGACTTTTACATTTGTCACTTGCTAATATAGCCCTATCAATTGACTCAGAAGAACCTTAATACAATTCAGAAGTCCAAGATACAATGAGAATTTCATTTCACTCATGCATAATTCATATGATAAGGGCAATAAGCATCCTGGGGAGGAAGAGGCTGGCTTTCCTCTCATGGCAGAAGCCTGCTCCTGTTTACGTCACGCAGGACTGTACAGGCTTGCAGGGAGCCTGTGCGCAGCAGTGGTGACACGGAGCCTCTTTCACTTGTTTCTCCCGCATCTTTTCTCATGGTTTTGGAACCAACAGAGTATCTTCCCCTCTGGGGCCCTGACAATGGTTTGTGCTTACCTGCCACAAAATCACCAAAGCCCACCGTGGTGAGAGTGACCACCACAAAGTAAATGGACTCCAAGGCTGTCCACCCCTCGATGTACTTGAAAATGAAGGCAGGGATCGTCACGAACACCACGCAGCCGGCCAAGATGAACAGGAGAGTGGAGATGACCCGGATCTTGGTCTGACTCACTTGCTTTTTCTAGGAACAGCAAAGAAGAAAAACAGACAAGTCAGTTGCATCACCCTGGACTCAGAAATCAGAAGTACAGAAGAAATGTATCGTGTCAGTGGCATTTCACCTTTCCTCAGTCACGGGCAGCTTTGGGAGCATCCGATGAGGCTGTGGACCCTCCCCCAGAAGAATGCACATACAGAAGCTTCCAGATGGTCTGGGTGGTCCTCAGGCTGCGTGAAGCCTGTTTGTGAGCCCCAGGGCAGGAAACCCCACTCAGCTCATGCCTTGAATGTCCTTTGCATGGTTCTCTGACTGCAGCTCAAACTCTTGAGTCTGAACTTCCTCACTAGTGCAAACGTAATTATTTCCCAGGAAGTGCCTGTGGTCATTTTTCACATGGTGATATTGACCTGCTGTTAGGAGGACACAGCTTTGGAGCACTTTCCACAGTGGCGGTGGTGGACTTGGCACCTTGCTTCCCTGTGTCAAAGGGAATATGCTGAGGAAAAGGACTGGCCCGAGACAGACCAGCATGTTTAGATGAAAAGGAAAATACAGCGACCCCCACCCTCATTTGAGACAGACACTAGCCAAGTATCTGTGTGCCTCTTCACCCTTCTTTCCTGCTGAAGTTGCACATTTATAACATAATTTTCTTTTAAACCACACGTGTTTGAGCTGTTGCTGTGTTTGTCGGCTGTTTATCCTCAAGAGACAGGACGACAGTCCAAGTCAGAATGACAGGGTCACTATCTAAAATGGGTCATCAGAGCTTCATTTCATGTCAACTTCTGAAGGAGTCAGTTAAGAGGTGAAAAAATTCAGAATGGGAATTAGACTGATGTCAGGGCAAAGGAATCATGCCAATGGAGTCCCAAGGTGGACCAGAAGCATCACTGCTTTCCTCTGGAAAGCACTCAAGGCAAGATTGGCACTGCCTCTGAACTAAATAATCCTTCAGGTCTTCTCAGAACTCCCAGTACCGGCTCTGGAGATTGTCACCGGGGAGGACCCTAGTACCATAACCCCACCAAAAGCATGTCTATCATAACTCTGTCACCACCACCAGAACGAATGGTCCTTTCTCCATCACCCAGATTGATTTTCTGCAAAAGCACACCACATTTGCAGCGCGGGATGTAGGAAATCATTACCATGTGCTCTATTTTCTATTCATTGCCTGCTGGTGAATTAGACAGGGAACCTCAGAGCACAGGGAAACTTTTGCATTCATATACCTCATTTGTTCAGATGCAAAAATAGAAGCCAAGAGGTTGAGGGTCTTGCATAAAATGATGCTGCTAATAAAGGCAGAGGTGAGATTAGAATTCTGACTGATTGACCCTCAGCCCAGTGCTCACTGATGGAGCCAGCTTTTCAAGGTACTCGACGATTCAAGTCAAAGTTGCCAGAGTTCCTCCTAACAAAATAAGCCAGACCAACTGCCATGAACAGTAGGGTGCCCTTCTGGGTTTGCCTTCTGGGAAGGAAGACCAAGAATAAGAAATTGTCACTGAGCTACCTGCCCAGGAATTCCCAAGCTTCAGTCATAATAGCAACACCTCAGGCAGGTTTCCCAGGACAGAAATGGTCAAGAGAAGTTCTTCTAAGATCAACCAACCCCTTGGCTCAACCATGGAAATGCCAGTAAAGAAAATGAGTAGGTCTCAGAGATGAGAGGATGACTACGATTGTTTCCCTTCCTTCTCTCCTCTCTTCCTCCCTGATGTGTGGGAGACACATCGCTACTGCTGCCTCACTAGAAAGCCCCAAGGAGCCAGAGAACTGAGAAGGGGAAAGGCGGCCCTCCACTCCAAGCACGCCTCAGAAACATTCGGCCCCACCCAACTGGGGTCCTGGGTCCCAGGGATGTTCAATACGGCAAAATTCAACGGGCAATTAAATGAGTAAGGATAGTTATGGTAGAGAACATTTATGTACATAAATCTAAGTCAGCACCATCTGTACCCCAGTTCTGGGGTCAATATATTCCTAGACATCCAAGTACTAAAGAACTATAATCCTTCTTTACAAAAAGCTGTCATGAGTTCTGACTCCTAAGAGGGCACTCAGGGTATAAATTGGGAACAGGGAAAAATAATCTGACCCATGTTTCTCAATAGTCCCTTCCTCATCTCCTCAGAAAAGCCATCTGGAAAAAAAAAAGATAATTTATTGATAGATTTGAAACTGCATATGAAAATAGCAATTTTTTTTTCACAAAAGCATCATGACAAGCAAATTGCCTGAGAACCACGTGGAATGTTTTACCTATGTCATGAATTTCCATATTGGATATTATAGGACTTTGTAGAGGCAGCTGGGCCCCTCTGAGAATCCAGGAACTTACTTATTATTAGCCTAGTTTTGTTTGCAGACACACACAAAGTCCAAAGCCCAAAAGGAGATCATTAAGTTAATCTAATTGCTGGCGATGGGAACGTCATTCTTCCCCCTCATCCCACCCCCATCCATAAATCGTCCTCTCAAATGCATAATGAAATTAAAGTGAATTAAATGTTTGTGAGACACTTGTTAAGTCATAAATTAGGATATGAATATAACTGCAATCCAAATGAGGCTGAGATTGGCAAGGAGGGCTGCAAAGACGTTGGAAGCTGGAGGCATTCCCAGGCTCCAGGAGGTGGGCAGAGGAAAGACAGCACAGGACAGAACTGGTTTGGTGTCAGAGAGGGAAGCTGTAACAAAGGCTGGATAACGGTGTCTGAATTGCATTATCGGCTGGAGAGTTTATCAGCGAGGTAGGCATGTCACCCCTGCTCACTGTCCAAGCCATCCAGTGGGTCCCGGAGCTGCTTCCTCCAGACAACTTAGAGTGATGCTTGGAGGCATTAATCATTGGGGTGTTTTAGGGACTTAAGAAATTAAGTGTCTTCCGTGTGTATGTAGATGTATGCAAATATGTGGCATACCCATAATTCACTATTAAAGGAAGAGGTATGGGCATAAAGTTTTAGTAATATCTGTTATTCTGGATACCCGTTTTTGCTGCCCCAGATATTTTTTTTAAACCCAGTTGCCTTCATTGAGCATTTTAATCTGTAGCTTTTGAGATGGAACCACAAACTATCTTTTTGGGCTTCTTTTTCCCATTAGCCCTGCAACCGTTCACTATTCCTATAGGGTAGAGTTTAAGAACTTGGAGTCTAAGGGCCGACTTTCCAAGACGCATCCATCCCCACAGCTGAATAGCTGAGTGGCCTTGGGCAAGTTCCTCAACCTCTCTGGGTATCATTTTCTTCCTCTATAAAATGGAGATAAAAGAATCCACCTCATAGGATTGTTTGGAAGATTTAGTAAGTGTGTAAAAGCTTAGCACAGTGCCTGCTAAGTGCTCAGTGATTGTTAATGATCATTTCCAACGTGAAAGGTCAAATGTTTCCTTAGATGTGGACAGTCGCAGATTTAATGCTGCCCTTAGTTGTTGAGGAATGCTCCCTCCTGTCTGGCTTAAGATAATCTTTGTTGAGCTTCAGGAGGTCACTACTGGTTGTCCCTTCCTGGATATGTTATCTTGTGTAAGTACCTCCTTTTCAATGAGAAAAATGTCCTCATCCTCCCTTGGTTCTTCTGTACTGACTCTGGATTGAACTTTCAAACAGTCTCTGCTCAGAATCTTGGAAGCCTTTGTCTTTCAGTAAACTTCCCCGTGCTTCTTCATTGTCCTTCTGAAACTGCCAGGAATTGTAGATAATGTTTGCAATATGTCAGGTACCAGCTGCACAGGGACCCTGAGAGGCAGGAAGCTTGCTTGCCTCGCCCACCCTCCTAACCTCCCCACCACTTAGAATTGAGCCTTGTTTCCACGGTGGGGTTGCTAGGCAAGATCACATTGCCTATTTACCAGTAAGCAGGGCAGCTAGCAAAAAGCTTTGTGAGAGCCCAGATCTGACTGAGCTAATGTGTCCTTGGGCTAAAAAAATTGCTATCTTGGAAGTAATGATTTGATATAATATTTGAGCAGATGTGATAAGTTAGTTGTGTACATCTGTCTAAATCTTGGTTTCACACTTTGATAGAATAGATGATGTGCTCTTTCCTTCTCCTTACACAAATAGTATTATGCAAAACTATTTCCTGTGTCCAACTGGTAGTAACTGTAGGAATTTTTGAAGCCCTCAAAACTCACCTCCTGTAGAGTTCATTTAGTTGTCAAAAATTCATGCACAATTATTCCAAAGAGCAAAATTAGCTTCATAAACAGTGAGTGGGGAAGCCACAGCTCTAAGGCTCTCCTTTGAGAGAAGGATGTATGTGTTGACAATTCTGGAAGTGTTTACTCATTTCAGACCTCAGAGGGCTAAGCCACACATCCAATTCTCATTAAGCAAAATGCCCTGCCTGTGTTTGTTTACTTCCACAATCTTATTTTAGAGAGCAAGTATCGTTCTATTTATGTGCAGGCTTCTTCTTCATTTGACTTTTACCCCTCTAATGCCCAATCTTCTTTTCACTTTAATGTGATTTCTTAGAATTCTGAGATTCACAATCCAGATGGTTGTGTCTGGCTGAGAAATTGTTTCTCCGTTGTGATTTTTTTTTAGCCAGGACATTGGCAGCTTTATTCAATAATAAAGATACTGCAAAAAAACCTAGGACAGGAGCTAGACGTGCAGAGCTCCAGTTCATGGTTTGGTTGGGTTTTGTTGAAATGTAAACACATCACCATGGTAATACAACTGAACTGAGAGTAATTCTCAAAATGGAAAGAATAGAAACTGCCTTGCAAAACAACTGACTTTATTTTCTGATATTATGTTTTCCACAAAGATTGCTTTTTAAAATGTCCACTTCTAATAGTTTCAACTTCACAATAAATAGCCGTGTAATACCAGCAATTGTATAAACGATGAGAAGAGCTTTTAAACACCATTTGCCTATAATCTCCATGGCAGAGATACTGTAAACACTCATTAGTGAGAATCATGCAGTAACCTCTCCATGGAACCTATGGAAAAGGCCTACTGAAAAGCTGAACACATAAATGGATCATAGCTACTCACCCGTAAATGATAACTAGCATCTGACTCGGAGCCACACTGCAGCATCTAACAGATTATTGACCAGTTCAGTGCTTTACTGGTAGCGCCATGCAAACTTTTTGAAAAAGCTTTTGGTGCATACAAATTAAATTGTTTTTGTCACTAAAATGACAACATAAATGGAACTGAGATAGAGAAAAATTTTAATCCACAAATAATAAAAATTGTCAGCTGTTCCACTCCAGGAACACTTTAATTAAAATATTCGGAAGTTCTCTGTTCCAAAATTCAATGGCTTTTAACATTTGAAGATAATACTCTATTGGAACACAAGATTTTGCACTCAAAATTCAACCAGTTGATGCATTCAGCATGTAATTATTAAGAACCTTTTATATGCCAGGGACACACAGTTAAAAAAAAAAGGAAGAAAAATTTCCTTCCTCATGACACAAAGTCTAGTGGGCAGAGAGGCAGGTGGGAACACCTGTATCTGGCTGAAAACATCTTTGTGGTGCTGTCCATGGTGTCCAGCCCTGGCCCAGCTATTGAAGGCAGTTTAGTACCTAATGATATCCCACTGTTTAAAAATATCACCTGGGAGAGAGGAGAGGAATATTCTTGTAGCTCTGGTATGTGGAATACAAAAGTGTGCCCACTTTTGTATTCTAGTTCTAAGCATTCAGAAACCATATCCCAGAAATCAGAACAATGCATAAATGATCACACCAATGTAGGACACACCCAGATGAAAGCTTGGCTGAAGAATGAATGGTTCTTCTCTTCAGGTAAGGTTCCCAAGGCAGGCCCATGGGAGAGGAGGATGGAAATACCTCCCGATCAGCCACATCAGTGGAACAGTTCCTGGTGATCCCAATAGATGTTCTGCCAGGCTGCTCACCTTTACAAATTCTAAATTTATTTTACCCAGATTTCAAAAGAACAATGAGCCTCCACCCCAAAATGCCTCCCCACCATCATAGACACAAGCATACAATAATAATACTATAGTAAGAATGCTACAGACTGCTAAAACTGTCTCATTCTTGTCCCTCCCATGGTAAACAAGGGTCCAAGGTCACAGTTCTTTGGCTAAGCAGTCCAAGTCAGGGCACAAGGTCCCCCAAAAACGGTAAATGTTCCTTCCCACTCTTGATGCTTCATTCCTTGGGCGGGGCTCTCTCCCCTGATGGAACACATACAGCCTAGTGTGACTCAGGAACTGAGAACTCAGCCTCTTCCTCTCCCTTCCTTTAGGGAACAAGTTACCCTCAAGAAGTGCCCTTTGTGAGCTTCTGTCTAGTTCTGGGGTTTGCATTAGGACACCCATTTTCCCACAGATATAAGCCATATTCTCCAGTGTCAAGGAAATACCGTAGTATTAGTCTTCCATCTGTCATCTCCTTTGTCTCATTTCCCAGTTGCTTCACACCCTGGCGGGAAAGAGGGAGTGCTATTTATTTGGCGCCTTCAAAAACCCCAGTCATCTCCACTCTTCTCCCCTCAGTCCTCTTGCTACCATGGTTTTTTTTACCAATAGCTCAGTAATTATTCCACTATGTGTGGGAGAAAGAGGTCAGCCCATGGGGCGTGGAGCAAGTTCTCCTCAGTGGAAGGTGTGTTCCCGTCTTTGGTTTGTCGCCTTTGCCAGAGAGGAACACATGCAGTAAAAGCAGAAAAGAATGAGATTACAGTGGGCCTCCTGCTGAGAGAGCAGCTCTCCTAAAAAGAGAGAAGGAATTGGGAAATCTTTAAGGAAGGCCAAGCCCTGACTGCAGCCATCTAGAAAAGATAAGAACCTTGCACAGGGACCAAAGAGGGCTGGATGGGGAGAAAGTGGAGCTGGGGAGAAATGGTCCTCATGCAGCCACTTAACATACTGGGTTAAGCAAAAGACTCACTGGCTCCACCATGAATTAGCAAGGAGCCTTTTACTTTTTTTACTGAAGTATTGTTGATGTACAATCTTACATTGGTTTCAGGTTTACAACACAGTGACTCAACAGTTACCCATATTATTAAACCCTCACCCCCACTAGTACAGTTGCTATCTGTCACATAAGAAGATGTTAGAAAACCATTGGCTCTGTTCTCCGTGCTGTACTACCATCCCCGTGGCCAACTTAAATTATGATTGAGATTTCTTTGTGCCCCTTTATCCCACTCATCCTCCTCACCCACCCACCCCCAACACCTCTGCCATGGTGGCCACCAATCACTTCTCAGTGTCTATGAAGGAGCCCTTTACTCTTTCTTTCCTTCCTGGCCATGTCTTTGCCGTGTCACTGATCACTGGAACCAGCAATGAAGAATAACCAGGAAGTATGGGAGAGAAAAAAGCCTTCATGCACCCCCTTGCCATCTCCCAGCATTCTCAGGAATGAGTAGCCCAGAGAGAAGGCGTCTGTGAGCTTCTGGTCCACTGCCTGGAATGACTGTCTCCGTACCCAGGAATCAAGATAAGTGAGAAAGGAGCAAACTTTTTCTGTGGCCTTATATATCTTCCTGTTTGAAGACTTGAAGAAAACCCCCAATATCAGCCAGATGTAGGTCAACACCCAAAAGAGTACCTGGGTATTACTGAGTCAGTATCTGTAACATACCTGGGTCTTATTGAGGAAGGGGTAAGCAACTGCCTCCCAGTACTTACACCCTTTCTTTCCTTTCCTTTCTTTCTTTCTTTTTAGACAAAGGCTTTTTGTTGAAAGCATTGATGCTTGTCCACATACAATTACAAAGAACAATGAAATAAGCCTTAAGCAGTTGTATGGGGAAAAGACGTATGAACTAGAAGAGAAAAAGGCAGAGAGAAGCAAGAAAAATTAAGGAGGTGTATGAGGAGCATGAGCATACTTGGGAGAAAGATTTGAGTAGAGAAAGAAGAGATGGGGTGATGGTTTGAAGGTCCCAGAATTTTCTGAGAGGTATAAGAAGGCTTCCCAATTGCTTGAGAAATAGAAAACAGAGAGAAAAGGAAAAAAAATACGCGAGAACTTTCTAGTTTAACTGGTCACAGAAGTTTAAATAATAAGCTTCATAGAAAGTCACTCAGACCTGAATCCTCAACTGGGAGGCCCAGCACTGAGGGAACCTGACAGAAACATCTAGATCCGAGAAAATGTCTTTAGTGGAGTATTTTCTACGCTGTGAATGAGGTTGACTTCTATAACTTTCCTATTCTTTGATTCATTAAATATTTATTGTGCACCTACTCTCCATCAGTTACTGAGCCAAATTCACTGGTGAGCACAACAGAATGGCCCTCGTCCCGGTACAGAAGCTGGAGGTGGGCTGCTCACCTTCCCAGCCTCCCCACCACGTGACCCAGGCTCCCCCGGTCGCACAACTGTGACTGTGAACCGGACACCGGTGATGTGGTTGCCACAGCCTTCGTCGGGCAGTAGTCATGATGGCCTGCTGTGTGTTTTCCTCCCCCTCTTTTCTCTCTCTGGCCTCCCAAAAGCTATTCCTACGTGAGGGGTGGAGATTCCCAGAGGCATGCCTGCAGAGCCACATTTTCCTCTCCCAGAGACTTAATAAGACAGAGACATGGCAGAATGGCCAGTCGGCCTGTGGAGGAAGGAAGAAGGCACTGCATCTTCGGTCTCCCCGGGGGGATTAGCCGACTCTCCAGTCTGCAGGGCCACAGGGCAGTGAGGAAGGGATCCCATGCAGAGCCCTCCTCCAGTGTTGAGAGCTCTGCGCTCTGAGCCGCCCCGGCACCTGTGCACAGCCCACCTCCCAGCAATTCTAGACTCTCCTGAGTCCCTTGAACAGAGAGTGGGAGACTTGGACACTGAGTAGGGTGGAGATGTGGTGGGAGAACCTTGCCCCCAGGCAAGATGGAATTGAGCAGCCCCAGATGGGAGCTTCCATGGGGGAGGGAGGCAGCAGGCGCAGTGGACACACCATTGGTGCTCTATAAAGAAGCAGGGCCCACACAGACCCCATTCCGGAGGTGGGGGCCACAACGATGGTAGACCCCATTTCCCGGTCAGTCATGGGGTGGTGCTGGCAGGAGCATCCGGGGCCCATTATTGGGGTTAGCAACCAGCTGCTTTCTGTGTCAGTCAGGAACAGCAGCGGCTTCTTCCAGAACGCATCCTGTGGCATGATTTTGGTCATTGTTCCTGGCTGGGTGCCTTCCGAGCCTGGGCCTCTGTCCATCCCAGGGATTCAGTAGCCACCTAATATCCTTTATAATTGTTCCCCTTTCTGCTTAAATTAGCTATAGTTGGTTTCTCTTGATTTAGCTAAGCTGCCTGCCTGCAACTGCCTCCCCTGGAGGTCAGTATAATCTGGCATCAGCCACATGGAGGTGGATCAGGGACACTGCCCCGTGGGGTCCCCCAGTGACAGGCCGGGAATTCTGGACTCCAAGATTGGCCAGAACTACAACCAGACATGGTGTAACTGCTTGGGTACTCAAACGTTGCTGCATTTCCCAAAAACTCTTGTTAAAAATTACAGCTAGTTTTAGCTGTGCTGTGGAAGGGACTGTATCCATTCCCGGGATGGAGAGTTACAGGGAGACTGGTGGCAGCCTCATCCCCCAGGCCAGCAGCACAGTAGCCACCAGAGGGCTCTGCCCCCTGCAGGAGGGACCAGCAGCCCCGTCAAGTGAAGTTGATGCTTAGAGCCGAGATTGGCAATCCAGATGGTGGGGAGGCCACCGGCTGCAGCAGGACACACATGGGTACTCATGGGTGACAGCTTCCACAAGGACTAGAGGCAGAGCACCTTAGAAAGGGGAGCTGGAATGGGGCCTGGGGGGTGCTGGCAGAGCAGCTGGTCTTGGGGCTATCGGGACAAAGAGAAAATTAAGAAGCACAGTTATCAACATGTTAATGGTGGATGCTGTGGACGAAGGGGTTTTTTTTGTCATTAATCTACAATTACATGAAGAACATTATGTTTACTAGGCTCCCCCCTTCACCAAGTCCCCCCCACAAACTCCATTACAATACTGTCCATCAGCGTAGTAAGATGCTGTAGAATCACTACTTGTCTTCTCTGTGTTGCACAGCCCTCCCCGTGCCCCCCCACATTATACATGCTAATCGTAATACCCCCTTTTTTTTCCCCACCCTTATCCCTCCCTTCCCTCCCATTCTCCCCAGTCCCTTTCCCTTTGGTAACTGTTAGTCCATTCTTAGGTTCTGTGATTCTGCTGTTGTTTTGTTACTTCAGTCTTTCTTTGTTCCTATACTCCACATATGAGTGAAATCATTTGTTGTTTGTCTTTCTCCGCTTGGCTTATTTATACCCGCTAGCTCCATTCATGTTGTTGCAAATGGTAGGATTTGTTTTCTTCTTGTGGCTGAATAATATTCCATTGTGTATATGCACCACATCTTCTTTATCCATTCATCTACTGATGGACACTTAGGTTGCTTCCATTTCTTGGCTATTGTAAATAGTGGCTTTTAGATGTAGAGTTCTGTAGATGTCTATTAGGTCCATCTGTTCTAGTGTGTTGTTCAGTGCCTTTGTGTCCTTACTTACTTTCTGTCCGGTGGATCTATCATTTGGAGTGAGTGGTGTGTTGAAGTCTCCCAGAATGAATGCATTGCATTCTCTTTCCTCCTTCAGTTCTGTTAGTATTTGTTTCACATATGTTGGTGCTCCTGTGTTGGGTGCATATATATTTATAATGGTTATATCCTCTTGTTGGACTGAGCCCTTTATCATTATATAATGTCCTTCTTTATCTTTTGTTACTTCCTTTGTTTTGAGGTCTATTTTGTCTGATATTACTGCAACACCTGCTTTTTTCTCCCTATTGTTTGCATAAAATATCTTTTTCCATCCCTTGGCTTTTAGTCTGTGCATGTCTTTGGGTTTGAGGTGAGTCTCTTGTAAGCAGCATAGAGATGGGTCTTGCTTTTTTATCCATCCTATTACTCCGTGTCTTTTCACTGGTGCATTCAATCCATTTACATTTAGGGTGATTATTGAAAGATAGGTACTTATTGTCATTGTAGGCTTTAGATTCGTGGTTACCAAAGATTCAAGGTTATCTTCTTTAGTATCTTACTGTCTAACTTGACTCACTTATTGAGCTATTTTAAACACTGTCTGGTCACTATTTATTTTTCTCCCCTCTTATTCCTCCTCCTCCATTCTTTATATGTTGGTTGTTTTATTCTGTGCTCTTTTGTGTTTCCTTTAACTGCTTTTAGTGGGTAGTTGATTTTATTTTTTGCCTTTACTTAGTATTTGGTTGGTCTGCTTTCTTTGCTGTGATTTTATTTTCTCTGGTGACATCTATTTAGTCTTAGGAGTGCTCCCATCTAGAGTAGTCCCTCTAAAATACCCTGTAGAGGTGGTTTGTGGGAGGCAAATTCCATCAGCTTTTTGCTTGTCTGGGAATTGTTTAATTCCTCCTTCAAATTTAAGTGATAATCTTGCTGGATACAGTATTCTTGGTTCAAGGCCCTTATATTTCATTGCATTAAATATATCATGCTATTCTCTTCTGGCCTGTAAGGTTTCTGTTGAGAAGTCTGATGATAGCCTGATGGGTTTTCCTTCGTAGGTGACCTTTCTCCTCTCTCTAGCTGCCTTTAAAACTCTGTCCTTGTCCTTGATCTTTGTCATTTTAATTATTATATGTCTTGGTGTTGTCCCCCTTGGGTCCCTTCTGCTGGGGGTTCTGTGCACTTGCGTAGTCTGATCGATTATTTCCTTCCCCAGTTTGGGGAAGTTTTCAGCAATTATTTCTTCAAATACACTTTCTATCCCTTTTTCTCTCTCTTCTTCTTCTGGTACCCCTATAATGCAGATATTGTTCCTTTTGGATTGGTCACACAGTTCTCTTAATATTGTTTCATTCCTGGAGATCCTTTTATCTCTCTCTGCGTCAGCTTCTATGCGTTCCTGTTCTCTGGTTTCTATTCCATCAATGGCCTCTTGCATCTTATCCATTCTGCTTATAAATCCTTCCAGAGATTGTTTCATTTCTGTAATGTCCTTCTGGACATCATCCCTTAGCTCTTGCATATTTCTCTGCAGCTCCATCAGCATAGTTATGAGCTTTATTTTTAATTCTTTTTCAGGAAGACTGGTTAGGTCTCTCTCCTTCTCAGGGTTTGCCTCTGTGATCTTGGTCTGTATCAAATTCTTCTGCCTTTTCATGGCGATAGAGGTATTTGTGGGGAGCTGGTGGTGTGTTGGCTAAGAGAAAGTCCCTTCTTGCCTGTTTGTGGCCTTCCTCTTCTGGGAGAGTAGCGACCCCTAGTGGCTTGTGCTCAGTAGCTGAATGCACATGGAGTTTCTAATTCTTGCCTGGCATTTGTGGAGTTAAGCTCCGCGGTTGCTATGGGCATGGCCTGCCTCAGGCTGCTTCTCCAATATGACAGAGCCACGTCGGAGGGGGAACCGGTGGGAGGCCGTTTATCTCTGTGAGAGGCCTCCAAGCTGTGCTGCTGCCCAGGGGGTTAGGGTGCCCGGAGTACCCTGGGATTCCCAGCTGCTGGGCTAAGTGTCCCAATATGCTTCCGTCCAGCTGTGGCATCCCTGCCCCTTTAAGACTTTCAAAAAGCACTCGCTTTTCTTTGTCCCGGGTGCGACGGCTGCGGGGACCCGCTCACAGGTCTTACTGTCCTGTTTCCCTAGTTTCCAGCACCCCACGCACGCACTGTGTGTCTGCGCTCTGGTGCGGATGGCTGGGGCTGGGTATTCAGCAGTCCTGGGCTCCTTCTCCCTCCCTGCTCTGACTCCTCTCCTCCTGCTGGGAGCTGGGGGGAGGGGCGCTCGGGTCCTGCTGGGCCAGGGCTTGTATCTTACCCCCTTCGCGAGGCACTGGCTTCTCGTGGGTGTGGATGTGGTCTGGATGTTGTCCTGTGTCTTCTGGTCTCTCTTTTAGGAATAGTTGTATTTGTTGTATTTTCAAAAATATACATGGTTTTGGGAGGAGATTTCTGCTGCTCTACTCATGCCACCATCTTGATTCTCCTCTTTGGATGATGGGTTTTCATGTGATTTGATCTTTTTTGAATTCTTCTGTGTTTTCCAAAGTCTCCACAGGTTCTATGTATTCTCTTTGTAATCTTTGTAATGAAAGAAAAGGAAAAGGATGGGAGGCAGGAGAGGAGGAGGGAAGAGGCAGAGAAAGGGACTGAGCCAAGGAGAACACGTTCACAGACCCGGCATGGTTCCCTCGAGAAATGGCACAATGCCCTTTAAAAAGCAATTTGTCTTCTTTTCTTTGGGGAAAGAGGTGATCACCATGCCTTTGAGGGAAAATTAGAAGACAGAAAGGAGTAAATACTCTCCATAGTAAAGTTAAGAGACATGGGTCTCCCCTGAACCCTCAGAATTCCAAGACATCTGCCAAAGGTGGCAGTGGGAGCGAGGGGACATGGCCTTGCTCCAGCTCAGAGTCCTGCCTGCTGCCCACGCCACCTCCTCTTCCTGCAGGATGCAGAGCCCCCTTCCCGAGTGAAACTGGAGGGTTGCCCTGCCCTAGGCAAGCACTTGCACCCCTCTGTGTCTTGTCTACAATCCCAGTTATTTTTGCAGCTTATTCTCTAAAGGGATCGGGTTTTTCATTGGTGCCCAAACACAGCACCATTTCACAGTTCCGTGCCTCCTTAAAAGCTGTTCGTCTGCTAGGATGTTCTTCCCCTTTTTTGCTTGTCAAACTCTTGTTGGTTCCTCAAAACACAATTCCAGCACTGCCTCCCACAGGAAGCCCTCCGGCCTTCTGTTAGAGGTACCTATCCTCCCCCCACCCACTACTGTCTTTGTTTCTTGCACATTCTCCTGTTGATGGACCCACTCATCCTGCAGTGCTGTCTCCCTGTCTTTGTTTCCTAAGTGCCCTGAACAGTGCATTTTTCTGCACTTACTCCCACTTTTTTAGCAACTAGGGAAAATATGAGAGTAATTTTTAAGGTTTTAAGGTAAACTAACCTATCAAGGAAATAAACTTATTCATCCAGCAAGGGAGAAACTGTCAGGATTTTATTATGCAGAATGCTAGTAAGAGTATATATTATAGAGGCACAGGCAATGGCCATCCACACACTGCACACAACACACATTTGTTTAATCAAATTGAATATTAATAGCACAGGAATTGCATCAAGGGGAGAGACTTGACTATGTGCACATGGCCATTTACATAATAATAGAAATTATACATGTGTATTCCTGAGGGTCACACGGGAGCTCTCAGGAAGTTTTCTTATAACCTCATTTAGATGATTACACCCTAGGAGGTGACCTGCAGATCTGTGAGGGTGTCTGTGGTTGTCACAACTTTTGGAGGTGCACTCCTGGCATACAGCAGCAGGGGCAAGAATGCTCGGACATCCCATAATACAAGATTTAGTGTCACACATCAGAGAATTATCCCACATTCAGCATGAGTTTGGAATGTCACACTGAGAAAAATCCATTTTGTAAAAAAAAGAAATTTTTATGATGACTTGGGCCAAGAATTTAACTTCCTTTTACATATAAACACACACACACACAATTTTTTTTTTACAGTTTCAGAACAGGCTGAATTTTACAAGAATGTGACTCAGATGTAAACTGTGAGAAGGCTGAATTTTGATCATTTGGAATGTTGCCAAGAATTGCTCTCCATTTCGGAAAACCACATCCCTGGTGAGAAAGGCCCCCTACGGCCTCTGAGTCACTGACACAGGCACCTGACTTGGCCTGCGTTTGGAGCCACTGTGTTCTATAAATAAACACAAGGGTCTCACTGCTTCAGTGCACTCCCAGGGGTTCGTGACCAAGCACTTCCTACTGAAACAAGTATTATTTTCCTGTAAATTATCTTCCTCTTATTTCTCCTTCATATGGCAGCTAGAAAATAGTACTGAATTTTTCAAACTTAGGTGCGTAGGTAAATTGCACTCTCTACGAAATTCACTTCAATATGGAACAAGGGCATTAATAAATACTGCTATGTAAGAGGGTGTGGGGTCTAACAGGGCTGAGAACCCCTGGATAAAATTACACTGCAAATTGTATTTAAGGTTGACTTGAGAAGTCTGAAAAATTACACTAACAGGCATCACCTGGTGAGACGAAAATCCCTGGGTCCATAAATGCCATGTGCAGTAAGCATCATCAGAAGGCAGCTCCCCCACTGAACCACCCTTCCATCAGAATGATTACACTTGAAAGGTTAAGACCGTTTTTTCTCCCCCATTGACATTCATTTGTGTGCAACACTGCTTTTGGTGTCAAGGTCATTTTTCTCTATTAAAATGTATGATGATGCTCGTTTATTCATTCATCAGGTATGGACTAGGTGCTTTCTGGGTGCCCTGTGCTAGAGACCCGTCCTCACAGCTCTTAGGCTGGTGGGGACCCCAGGTGCAAATACACAATTCCAGTTAAGGGAAATGAGTGTTAGTCTGGGGAGTACAAGGTGCTTTGGGAGGACAGGGTGCTGACCTCATTCAAGAGTCAGGAAAATCTCCCGGAAGAACTGATAGCACGAGGATGACCCTTTGAACCACAGCAAGCATCACATCCCGTCCAGAAAGTCTGGACCTGAGAGTGTGGTACAGTCAGTGCAAAAACACAGGCCCTTTGAATTTCCCCTGTGGAGGCAGACATTTCTCCCCCAAACACAATTCTCAAGGATCTTACTCCAAGAGTGTTAACAGTGGAAAACTCAAAACTTCAATCAATATGAACTTTTCATAAAATCTGGTGGGTGACTTCAGTTTTTGGTTGTTCCCTAATAACCAGAGAGAATTTGAATTCAAGACATTTCTAGAAATATTAAAACTAAAGGCACATGATCATTTTTTTCAAGGAGATAAAAGGTAAGTCAGACACACATAAATACCATATGATTTCACTTATATGTGGAACCTAAAACCTAAAAACACACAACCCAGAAATAGACTCATCAATACAGGGAACAAACTGGTGGTTGTCATAGGAGAGAGAGGTGGGTGGGATGGGTGAAATAGGTGGAGGAGATAAAGAAGCACAATGTTCCAGTCATAAAATAAATAACTCACGGAGATGAAAAGTGCAGCACAGGGAATATAGTCAATAATATTGTCGTATCCTTGTACGGTGACAGATGGTAACTGCACACATCACAGTGAGCATTTCATGATGTATATAAATGTCAAATCCCTATGCTGTACACCTGAAGCTAATACAATATGTCAACTATACTTCAATTAAAAACAGGTTGAATAAAAAAGTAGAGAAGAAATGGAAGGCAATGTGCCCATTTTTCAGACTGGGGGTGATCTCATCAAACCTCAGCCCCCCAGCAGAGGCTCCCGGAAGCAGGTGTCACGTGTTCACACAGCCGTCTGGACAGGTCCTCTTCCCCCTCTTCTCTTGGGAAAAAGCTGACAAGCCTCTAAGGGGAGGCAGGAGCAAAACACACTGAGCAGACACACAGAATCAAAGGGCTAAGGACAGTGGAGACTTCTTTAAAGAGAAGTGGAGGCAAGAAGCAAACAGCAATGTCAGAAAAAGGATGAAAGCCAAGAAAAAAGTGGTAATAACCCTGCAAGAGCACCATATGGCATTTGTATGTCCTGCATTTCATTTTTTAACGTTGGTATTTGCTTTCTTGTCGGCTTTGGTGCCAACTCTGTTAACGGTACTCGGTGAAATTCATCTTTAAAAAGTAGAAGTCACCCAAAAGCTTTCTGTACTCTATCTTTAAAACCATACGTATACCCCCCTCTCCTTTTAACTGCCTGCTCTGTGTCCCTGTTCCTAACCGCCCAAACTGAGCTGCAGAGCAGTGTTGAGTTAGGAGGAAAAGTCCTGAGAATGATGAGATGCCCCACGTGTGTGTGTGTGCGTGTGTGTGTGTGTGTGGCCTACTCAGCAGTCAGAGGGAGCCTGGGGGGGAGGGGACGGAGGCAGACAGGCCGACAGTAATCATAACATGAGCCCTTTCAGCCACTCCCCAGGCTCCCATAGAAGGATTGTTGATGTTTCCAGTAAAATTCACTTCTGCCAAGGAATGGAAAAAACTAACAGAGGGGACACTGCTCCGTCTAAGTGGGCCATAGTGACAAGAACATAGCATCGAAACATGAGGGAGGATATTTAAAGGGAGCAAAACCCATCTTCCAAAGGTCCTTTTGATAGTTAAGGGCCTGGTACCCTGGTTACGTGGGAAGGAATCTGGTTCATTTCTCTCTCGTGTCCAATCAGTAAGTACCTACTGAATGCATCCAGAGTGCTTGGCACTAAGCAGGTACAGCAGAGGGACTTGGAAGAAAAAGCCATAGTAGCCCTTAGCTTTATAGCCCTTATGCTTTACTTAAAGGGAACATTCCATTAGCAACATAAGACAGGTGCATCACTGAAGATGTGTGTGCTGTCAAATATCCAGGCTAGAACTCACAAGTCCCTCCTCTGGGCTCCCAGGGCTACCAGCGTGCTACAGCTAGAGCGTGAGGCCACAGCAGTGAACATTTGCTGAGTGCTGACTGTATGTCAGGCATTGCTCTCATGCATCAACCAAGTGCCATAGAAGTAGCTACTATTTTTATCTCCATTGTTCGAATAAAGAAACTGAAGCACATCCCAAAGTCACATGGCTGGTAAGTGGCAGGTCAGGGCTTATGCACTGAGGCAGTGTGACTTCAGAGGCTGCCTGCCCTAGGCCTGCTCTCACTGTGGACATTGGTCTTTATACATGTGTTTTCTCCTCGGGAGAAAGGATTGTCTCTTGTTTATAGCCACATACCCCCGGGTGCTGAGAACACAGAAGGTATTATTTGGTAATTGCTTCTGGACTTGGGGAGAGGTATAAAGGTGCAGCCACAACGGGGAGCTGGGCAGTGAAACGTCATGAGGTGAGTAGAGGGATTTCAGAGCAGCAGCAAGGCAAGGTAGGAACTGGACATTGCCAGTACGCAGAGGCCCGAGTTTGCCTGGCGTTGAGCCGCCCTCCCTCCCAGCAGGTCTGCGGTAGGACCGGAGCTCCAGAAGCAGGATGGGAATAAACACAGGGGCACAGATGGAGGTGAGGGCAGGAGGGGAGCGGGTGCAACAGGGGGACAAGGCACAGCCTTCCCGTTCTGCCCCGGGTAGACCAGAATGGCAGCTGTTGGAGCAGCCAGGACTGGAAGCAGTCAGCCAGCAATTTACCAAATGCTATCTTTGTCGCTATAAAAGTGGAGGGGGAGAAAAAAAATCAAGTGTTGGTGAGGAGGTGGAGAATCTGGAACCCTGGGCATCGCTGGTGGGAATGTAAAATTGTGCAGTGCTATGAAAAACAGAATGGCAGCTCCTCACAAAATTAAGCTTAAAACTACTGTATGATCCAGCAATTCCACTCCTGGGTATGTTCCCAAAGGAACTGAGAGCAAGGATTCAAACAGGTATCTGTACACCCACGTTCAGAGCAGCATTATAAGTGAAGCAACCCAATTGTCCATAGTTAGGGAAATGGAAAAACAATATATATATGCATGCAGTAGAATATTCTTCAGCCTGTAAAAGGAAGAAAATTCCAACACAGGCTGCCACATGGATGAACCCATAGAGACACTATGCTGAGTGAAATAAGCCAGTCACAAAAGGACAAGGGCTATGTGATTCCACTTAGAGGAAGTTTCTAGAGTGGTCAGATTCATAGCGACAGAAACAAGAATGGGGGCTGCCAAGGGTTAGGGGAGAAGGAGAATGAGGAGTTAGTGTTTAATGGGTACAGAGTTTGAATCTGGGAAGATGAAACAGTTCTGGAGATAGATGGTAATGATGTTTGCCCAGCAATGTCAATATACTTAATGCCACTAAACTGTACATTTTTAAATGGTTAAAATGGTAAATTTCATGTTACGTATATTTTACCACAGTAAAAAATAGGCTCAGGAAAAAGCTGTAGGGACTCTAATTGCTGGGGTTTTCCCAAATGAAAAGAGAACCTCTTAGAAACAGGGACTGTGGCCAGGACAAAAACACTAATTCCATGGACGAAAGAACCCAGAACAGCACAGAAGCGGTGCTGATCTGAAACACCAGTGTCACTCTGTCCCTTCGTAGTCAACTTTTCTGAGTATGGGAATCCCTTTTGAACATTAAACAGGCAATTCATCTATCTCCATACAAGAGAACATTTGGTACCCACTGACTGTGAAAACATAAAAAGAAGAAAAGATACTATGAATCCAGGAACCACCTTTTAATGAACTTGAATTATTGATGATGCCCCCTCTATATGCATTTGAAAAAGGGTAGTACATATGTCAAGGAAACATACTGTTTATTCTACCAGTTCTGCTTGACACGCAAAAGGATTCTCTGACCCTTTAAAAGAGTGTGTCCTCGGGCCCCTGGGAACCCACCACCCACAGGGTGAGAGCCCCAGTTCTATACTGACAAGCAACTAAAACTCAGCAGTAAACTTCCAAGCACAGTGCCAAACCATTAAGTCAATAATGCCATGATGCACAAATGCAGGTTTTCTCAGGCAATAAGAAGCAAAGCATCCTCCCCAGACATACAAAGTATATTGCTTCTAACAGGAATGCACGTTGCCTAGGCTGCCGTGATGGCAGCCCTTCTGAACACAAAGCCGTCCGAGCATCCCTGGCAGTGAGGCCACAATATGCCTCTCCTGCTGTCACTTCCCAAGGCTGCTGCCTCTTTGGGGTGAAGGCACCAAACACTGGCATACCTCTCAATAATGGTGTCTCCTAAACATTTTCCCTTTCCTACAGCTATTCAGAATTTACCAGTGACGACTGACATACCAGCCATTTAGAAATTATCCTCAGCACCACCCTAGTATAAATGCATAGATGGTTTCACAAGGGCATTGCTCACTTTTCAGGAGCCCAGTTTGTCAAAAGCTACACACACCACACTAGAGTGGGCTATTACTGCCTGTTTGGCTCACAGAAGTAGCATGAGGCTAAATGTAAAAGAAAATTTAAAAAAAAGAAACGAGGGTTTTTTTAAATTGATAAATGTAATTTTTAAAGAGAATAAAGAGTTTTATAAAAGAGCAAAGGATTATTATTCTACCACAGCAGTGCCTTCCGGAGGAATCAAACTAGCCTGCAAAAATGGTGATGAAAGGTAACATGGGCAACCAGCCACCTATTAAGCTGACTTTATAGTACCAATAAAAATGTGAGCCTTAATAAAATGCTTGCATTAAATTCATAACCCAAAAGTACCTGGAAGTTTTTAAAACAGGTTATCATGTGGCAGATCTAAAGCATCACTGGACTTGTAGTGGCCCTAAGATGCAAAGACATAAAATGTCTTCATTAATAAAAGCCCCAAAATTCCAGGCAGTGATCATCTCTTGAACGGGCATGTCCTAGCAGATAATGAGTGTCCATAAACACATCCCAGAGACTTTCCTCTACTGGATTACCATTTAGAAAAAGCTTCTTCCACAACTTTCCTTGAGTTCAAGACCATGTTAAACCCCCAGTGGAAATTAAAATCTTGGTATTGGTGCCCTCAAGCCCCAGGTGCTCAAAACCATCGAAGCTGAGTGCTGAGGCAACCTGTCAATCCACAGTCAGGAGAATATGGTTCTGGAGGGCACAACCAGCTGCCTTGGCTCACTGAGAGGCTTGGCTTTGAGCTGTGTTCTTCTTATTTTTGACACCTGAGCAGCTGTACCAAGTGGACTGATGAGGCGGGAGAAGAGAGAGTAGAGAGTATCGCCTCGTAACTTCTCTCTCAAAGGTGAGCCAAAGAAGCCAGCCATTGGGAAGTATAAGCTCCCCTTTTATAAGCCCCTCTTCACATTAGTCACATAGCAGACACAATCAAGGGGACATCTAAATCCCAGATTAATCTCCAAGAGAGAACACCAAGAAAGAGAATAATGTTTGTGAATGACAAAAATAGTTAGGAAAGAGAGCAGGTGCATAGAGAAGAATCAGAGGTGAAGGGCCAATTCAAAGTATACAAAGAAGACATAAATTGGAAAACTAAACCCTTTGAAAGCAGATAAAGACAGGGCCAACATTAGCTTTTTTTTCAACTGGCCATCTTTGTCCCCAGGTCTTACTAAACCTTTCATGAAGACTTTTCTGAACCACCAGACACTATCCCTCGTTTATAAGAGAAAGAAGAAAGGGAGGATGGAAGAAAGACTAAGTCTATGAATGCACTCTGGGGCAAGGGCGCCTGGTCTGGAATCCTTGCTCTGTCCCTTATGGGCTGGGTGACCTTGGGCAACTCACCACACCAGTCTAAGCATTCCAACCTCATGAAATTTGGAAGACTATCAACGGTGACTTGGAGAAGTTGTAATACAACTTACTCTATGTAAAAGCCAAAACTCAATGCCTGGCATATAGCAAACCCTTCAAACATATTAGCAACTTACCTCTAGATTTTCATGCTGCAGTACTATAATACTCAGTCTAACCTCGACCAAATACTACCTGACAAATAACAAATCCACGTCTCCCTTCAAAGTTCCCTACACACAGAAGTTCACGAGCAACTGCCCACCCCAAAGTAACAATCAGATTCCCGGAAGTTACCTGTGATCAAAGTTTGCCAGAAAGAAAGAGAGATCTCTGTTAAAACTATCTTAAAATGTTTAAATGTTAAACTCTACATGGGCAGTATTTTAAGTAGTTATATTTTAGGCAGCATTTGATGGCTTAACAGACTATCAAAAAGAGTAAAGATACATTTTAAAGGCCATTAAAACACCCTGTAGTGATCTCAGATGACAACAGGAATCACCAAAGGGATACTGCCAATTATCAAAGATAAGCCAAGAGGGAGGAATAACCATAGACTGGATTAGCACCCGCTGCTCAGCTAGAGGTGGGCTGAGATGGTGCCTGCTGAAGAACAGCAGAGTGGCCCACCTGTATGTGTGCCACCATTCTGATCAGAAAGAAGACCCAGGTTTTCTTTACTCTTTTTCATAATGAGTCAAGTCCCCAGGCGTTTTTCCTTATTGGCGAGAAATGATCTTATTCCCAGAGTATAAAATCTCTAAACACTCTTTAAGGACCCATATGACAAAGGAGAGTTCTGAGAAGGGATGACACTGGCACCGAAGAGCTGGTTAAGATCATCAGCAGAGACACCATAACTCATGTGGAAGATTTAGCCAAGGGACTAGGACACGCACCTTGGGACATGGGAGGCAATTGACACCTTACATCCTAGCAAAGCCATGGTTTTGGGCTGGGGAGATCTTGCCCTCAAAGGGACATTTTGTAATATATGAAGATGTTTTCAGCTGTCATTACTAGGCTCACTGATGATACTAGCATCGAGTGGGTAGAGGCCAGAAGGCTGCTAACCTAAAAACACAGGACAGGCCCCATGACAATCACCCAGTCCCAAGCATTGGGAGTGTTGAAGCTGAGCAGCCCTGCATTACAGGAAAAGAGAAAAGAAAAGAGGGGACCCTCCATGGACAAACTGTGTCATGGGCTGTCATTAACAGATGTTGTGTAGTCTGTTTTGTGGATGTCATTTATGCAGTTTGTCCCACTTGCACCTCGGAACCTATCATTAAAGCTAGATAACACTCCTAACCTGATTTAGAAGAGACCTGGCTGATAAAGCTTTAAGAATACCTACGTTCTTTGCATTTTAAAACAATTACCACTTCTAGCCCCCTAAGGAAATTAAGAAAGCAATGTTCACATTAAAACCAGGGTCTTCTTTCTGATTAAAATAAACTTGCATAAGCCACATAGCATTAGTCCTACTGAATTATTTCTCAGGAATTTTTACTATGGCATGCACTAGTGCAGGAATGTTACAGAGGCAAACAGACACACATAACACACACACACACACACACACACACACAGATTTTCAGGCACTCGCAGCCCACCACCTCACCCTCTCCCCCTGCCCATGTAGGTTGATGTACATAACTAGTACTCCAATGCGCATTTCCACTACCAACAGGAATTAGAAATTGTACTTAATCCGCAGAGTCAAAAGTAACACCCAGTTTCTAAAGCAAGGGCTTTTATCTTCTTGAAATAACCATTCTTTTAAGTTAACCCTGTAGCTGCTGGGGGCTATCTCAAAGATACCCTGTAAGAAACAGAATCCTCCTGCCAACTATGGTCTTCAAAGTTGGCCTCTGTTTATGCCCAGCACAGAGGCCTCCAGAAGTCCTTGGCTTCTACCATCAGCCCCTTCCTGCAATTCAAAGTGATTGCTTACCCCACCATTTGAATATCACTAGCAGATTGAGACTGTCATCACCCCATCTTAAGCATCTGGCAGGCTCTAAAGTCCCCAAGAAATCATGGCACATGTAAGCCTAGGGTAATATGTTATTATTTGTCAGCTAACCCCAGGCTCCTGTGGCCCCAAACATGAATAAGCTTCTCTGCTGTATCCTCAGGGGGAGAAGCCAAAGACGGAAAAGGGCATCCTTTGATTATAGAGGTAACATCAGAGAGCTTGCTGATCATCCAGATAAAAAGAGGCAGCTATTTCCTACCAGAAGCCTAAGCCCAGCTCAGAACAAGAAAATGGGATTGAGTCCAAAATCTGACCAGTTTTCCTACAGCATCCTATGAAGTGACAGTCGGCCTGGCCCAGCCAAAGAGCCAGCCCACAGCAGGAGACAGGGGCTGCCCACTTCCAAAATCTGTTTTGGAACCCAAGCTCAATCTTGCTTATCCCAGATAATTATCCTTCCTTGCTAACTACCCAAATTTCCCCCTGGACACCTAGGAAGAAATATTTTTACTTTGTGTAAAAATACTTTACAATACTTTACTTATAAATCATCTCCATAAATTTGCATGGCATGTTCAAAAATCCTAAGCACCACATTGGTTTCATGGCATAGATTAATATATCTGACAGCAAATATTTTTGACCCACCTGAAAGAGGTTAAGGCACGATTGAGTCCAGGCTGTGCCTCCAGCTCACTGTGTGGCTCTAGGAAAGTAGCTTAACAAATCATCGGCTCCATTTCTTGGATGTGAAATACGTCTCGCTAGAGTAGTGCTACCCAAAGAGTGATCCACAGGGCTTCTGTATCTAAACATTAGGGAGGCTTGTCTTCCTAGAGTGGGGCCAAAGGTAGTCCCAGGGAGTAGGTACGTAACATTATTACTACTACTCATCAATTTTCCCATCCTGGAAACCCCTGCTTGGAGATCAAACAGTGAATCCAGGCCCCTTTTCAGCAGGTGAGGCCATGGGACTATTTCAAGCCAATGGGCTGTGCCTGGAGGCCAAAGCTCTTAAGAGCCAGTGTGCATGCCCCGCCTCATCCCCAGCCTGCATGGTTGTTTAGGCAGCAGCAGACCCAGCAGGGCTAAGAGTAAGCTGTTTGTTACCACAAAATCAGCTCACCTCCCCTGACTGATTCAAAGATCTCAAAGGCGACCTGATTTACAACTTTGGGACAAAGAACAGACTCCCTACGAGTGGTCTGTGTGGCTAGCAGTTGATTGACACCTGAGGCAGATGCTGTCATTTATTTACCACAACTTCTTTGCTACCAGAATTCTAACTTTTTTAATTTTTCATTTAATTTTAATGTTGATATTAATAAACACATGCCACCAAATATTTTTAGAGCTTAACAAAGAGATGTCTCAGCCTGCTTTCTATCACACATGTGCAACTGTGCTCCAACTTTTTTTATTACTATTATTTAGGTGCATACAATAAAACCACAAATCTTAGTGTAGAGCTTGATGAATTTTCTGTCATTCTATGCTCATGCAACCACCCAGATCAAGATATCAAACATTCTTCCTCATTTTTCCCCTTCACCTACGTCACCCATCCCCCACCCCCTTGTTTATGAGTCTATTTCAGAATTCTAATTTTGATCATCACAGCAATGTGGTCAATCCCAGGAGAAGAGAGATACAAACACAAGAAGAATTTCATGCAGGCTTTGAAGATGGAGGGGCTATGTGCCAAGGAACACAGGCAACTTCTAAAGCTGAGAATGGCCGGACCTAACAACCAGCAAGGAAACAGGGATCTCAGTCCTGCAACCACAGGGAGCTCTTTTTGCCAAAATCTGAACGAGTTTGGAAGCAAATTCTTCCCTAGATCCAGAGGCCAGACCTGCTGACATCTTAATTTCAGCCTCAAGATATCCCGAGCACAATGCCCAGGTGGGTCTGGCTGGGCTGGCTGGCTGACTTCTGACCTATAGAACTGTGGCAGAATGAATGGGTGTTGTTTTAAGCTTCTTCATTTGTGGTCATTTGTTACACAGCAGTAGAAAACTGATACAACAGGGAAGTCTTTCTATTTAAGAGCAAAGTGGCAAATGTCTTTGGCACCAGAGCTAAAGCTACATTCTCTGATCAGCTTGTTGTAGTAGGTAGATGGCCAAACTTGAGCAGCAAAGTGGGAGGAAGACTTCAACCAGTGTTAACATTCAGCTAGATGCTACCCTACATTTCACAAATTCTGTGTAAGCTGTTCCCTCGGGATGTGGAGTAAGGCTAAATGACAGACTGGCCAATACTGGCTGGTTCCAACATGGAGGAGAAATTAACCTAAACTTCACCCCAAAATCCATTACCATAGTAAAAATCACACCCCTCTGTCATTGGATAGTAAAAAAACCACATCTCCCCACATCATGCCAGTTCCGATTTGGACCTAATATAGCCGAATAACCCCTCACCTGTCATGCAGGTGGGGCAAGCCCAAACACTGGGAAGACTCCACCTGTCTCCTTTGACATGTAACCTCACTTAGTGAATATTCATCTCCCTTTATATGAAAAAAGGCTCCCTATTATTCTCTGCACCCCCTCTGGGTCTGTCCCCATGCACCCCAACTCTCATGTGCACTCTTGTCTTTATCTAAACTTTATTTGCCAAATAAACTCTTAAAGTTCAACAGTATTTCTGCATCTGTTCTTGAATTTTTCTTGCAATGAGACCAAGGACTCGTCTCCAGTAACAAGCTTATTAGCAATAAACCTGCTCCAGAATCCACTGTTTGTATATTCATGAAGTGTGCTTCCTCCTGGAACTCAGACCTCCCTTCCAATAGCATCTTCCAGGGCTCTGCAAATGCATACATCGTGTACTGCCAATTCCTTAATACACTGCCGTCTCCTTTTCTAAAAGACTCCTAGTCTTTGATGGCGCTGCAAGGAACTGAATAGGTCATCAGCATAAAAACGAAATGTGAGATTTTTAAGGCTCTATCCCAATATGCTGCAAGCCATTCATTTGAGAGGCAGGTCTGAGGGGAAGAGTTAGAGTATTCTCTGCTTGTTATTTCAAATTCATTAAGGGAAACTAAGTCCCCAAATTCTGTAGCGGATGTAGCAAAAATGATCGCCAGCTCTTCCTCATTTAGAATACAGTAATTTTTTTTTAATTTGCTCAAGAGGAATTTCAGAAGCTTTTAGTCCAACCCTTTCTTTCTACAAATAAAGAAACTGAGATCTAGAGAAGCTACATAAAAATAAAAATACCAGGTCAGTCATCTCTGCATTTGAGTCCTGTTCTTCTGAGTGTTCAGTCCACCAGATTCATTTTGTCTCTCTGAGGGCCATAAGGCCATGACTAAAAGGGCACCTCTGAGAAGTTCATAACAGCTCTTAGAGACGGGGTTTCATGTCTGGTTTAGGGAAGCAGAGAAGCTGAGCACTGGCAGTTGCCATGGTGACCACCGAACTTAGGTACGTGCCCTAATGAGGACAGCCTGCACTTAGGGGCACAGGCTGTGGGACATTCCAGGTAAACCCACACGCCACTGAGCGACTCAGATGAAATCTGAATGGGTGGCTAGACAGCCAATGAGCACTTTTTTTCAGGAGACCGACACACAGCGGCTCTGAACTCCAAACATCTGGTCCCGTGCCAAGCTCTTTTCCACACATTATTTCATTTAATCATCACCAAAGCCTTACAAAGTGGATTCGAATTCTATCTATCCCCTTTTGCCAACAAGCGAGCTGAGACATCTTACCCCGGATCGTGGAGGTTATAAAGGTGGCTCTACACTAAGGCCTTCTTCCCGCACTCCACCAAGACTGAAACTGCTCATCTGGGGAGCTCCTCTGCATTCTTGGAGGGAGAAGTTTAAGTCGTAATTTCTTGTCTCAGAGGGAAATGCAAGCACAGCTTTAGAACTTGACCACTGATCTGTCTTCGCCCATCTTTGTTAGATTCCAGAAAAGATGTCAAATTGTCATTTTAAATATTAATTCATCATTAAGAAATAAATCCCTAATGAAGATTTGAAAGACTTGAGAATTAGGTCAATAATGAGAAAGGGCACAGAAATGACTTTACACCTAAGCAAAATAAGTGTTCTATAAATCATATGAATAGGTGTCAGTTAAGGGCATTGGGAACCCCAGTCCAATCACATCTATGCCACATACCTGTCACTGGTATTTGCCAAATAAACCATCTTAAGTAAAGAAATTCCTCAAATTGAGATGTGTGTCCCTTATTTAAAGGTAAATATTCTCAAGATGAAAAAAAACCCACTAAGACAATAGCAATCAGCAATACTTTAGTATAAATCAGTGGATCCATGTACTGTTGCTGAGGGAGGGACCTCAAGAAAACAAAACAAAGCATGAAGCAGTGTCTGGAAAAGGCAGGCTGCTGAAAAAGGCCTTAGAAACCAGAATCAGTCTGATGACACTGTGGCTGGAAGTAAAAAGGAGATCCAGTAACAAAATGCACGGGTACTTCTCTGCTTTACTGCAGATACACTTAGGAACCCATCTTCCATCTTTAAGAAGAAACTGCGCATGCCCCACATCTTCATAAAGTCTGCGTCGGCAAATCTATACTTAACACTCTTGTGTTGTGATTCCAGAAATGCCACTTTAAAGAAGCAAACCACCCAAGAGAAGGGAGTTTAAGCACAGTACCCACAATTCCCACCAGCTGAAATAGAAAATGCAATCATAACATTAAACTATCCCACTAAAGTTGATGTAAGACCCTGGTAATTCCTTCTGGAGCAAACCAGGCTAAATCCAACTGGATCTCACAGGTTTGGATTTAAACAGGGGCAGTACTCACTCGAAAGACCTTCTTCTCCACCCTTACAATGCTCTTCCCAAAGATGGTTCCAAGTTGGTCTCCAATTCCAGCCAGTAAGAAGCCAAAGAGGGGGATTCCAAAGATGGCGTATAAAATACAAAAGATTCTGCCTCCTTCGGTGCTTGGAGCAATATTCCCATACCCTGGGAAAGAAGGGAGAGGGAGAGGGGTGAGATGGCAGAGAAATTCAAGTACTGAGCCAAAGCGAAGAATCCACAGACCTGTTAAAGGGTTTCTACATTCTCCCTACTTCGTGAGCTTTGGGGAGTAGAACTTCATTTCAAAGGCCCTATAAAATTCAGGACGTTGTTCCATCGCTTTTCTTCCCTCCCTCCTTAGAAGCGATTTTAAGGAGATCCGGGTTTCCTGAATCTTATTGTATTTAGAGAGATTACAGATTGGGGGATTCGTGGTCACCCAGAATTGCATTTTTGATGGAAACCAGTACTGTCCGTCTCAGAATGGACATAGCTGGTTTAGGGAGACCCGAACATCTAAGAAGGACTCACCATCACCTTATTTAGATTTGAAAAGACCTCCTCCTTTACAGTCTTGTCCTGTGAGCATCTGCTCCATCTGACAGACTGTCTTCAGCGTTTGCCTGAGGAGGGGGATGCGTGCTCCGCATTCAGGAGGACGTGCCATCTAGCGCAAACTCTGGCCCGTGGATCACACAACCCTGCCCTGGGAAGCCTGCAAACGGTGGAACCAGGAAAGGAAGACCCAGTGCACCTTTCCCGCCCTGACAGTGAGGGTTAGCTCTGCCCCACTTCACTGGGAGCTCTGCATCATCTCTGAGTCCTGCCTCCCCTCCCACCTGCCTCTCACATGGAGGGCTATCAGGTGCTACATAAATGTTTGTTGATGGAATGGAAGTTTGAATACAAAAGAATCCTTTTATACAGCCAGGCCCATTAATGCCTATTTGAAAACAGTGCTTTGAAAACAGCAACATCTGCATTCTTAAGAGTTCTGCAACCACATCAGTAATTTCTGTGTGGTGAGTGCTGGGCTCACATGATACAGATGGAACTTAAAGAAAGCAGTGCGGGAAGAGAAAAGGCTAATGGCATTAGCACAATTTATAGAGAGATGAAAGTCCAAATTACTTGATATTCATTTTCATGACAAAAGTACTTAAATCTTATGCTAACTCGTGTCTAGACAGTCACCCAACTATTCACCCATATTCAGGTAACTCCTCTGGGGCCTGTCAATGGGTGAGGCATTGTGTTCATGGTTACTGGCATGTTGGGGGGATGCAACACAGTAAAGAATAATGAAGATGGTTAGTGCTTGATTCATCCTTCTATAAGCCTAGAGAACTCAGTGCTACTTTCTACCTTTGGGTGATGAGTCATGTAGCTATTTTCCTTTTCAATTTTCTAAGTCAGAATCATTCAAACCTCTTATCACAAATTACATAAATTACAGTTTCCATTTCTTAAAAGTATTCAGGCAAGGCTTCCTAATCTTACACTGCACTTACTCCTCATCATTTCGGTTTAATTGTGCAAAACAAAAGCTCTTGGAACTTTTTTCAGGTGCTTTCAGAAACTTGGGCAAAATCGTTTTTCTAAGCATTACCTACAAGAATAATCGTATTTACATTGAAAAGGGAATAAATGTGCCTACGTAGAGCTTCACTTTATGTAGGTTTACTGTGACTCACAGCAGCATTTATGACTCTTGCTTGACCGTCTCATCATTGCCCAATTACTGTCAGGGGATATAGGTTTCCTTTTAGTCAGAATATCTCAGAAAGAAACATACTATTGATGCAGACAAACACATTGAGGCTTTGAACCTGCTAAACATGCATCTTACAAGCCCTGACAAGACCTGCATGCCCTTCCTCCAGCTTTCAGAGAGGATGTGACCTCCCGGCCAGGTAAGGTACTGTGCTCAGGGAACATTCCAGAGCCCTCCAAGGAGCATGAGCAAGTACGGAGACAGATGTCCCAGATCCAAACCCACTTCTTTCTAGTTGCCTTTAGGCTTACTTAACCTTCCAAATCCTAGGTTGGAGGGGTTCCAGAAAGTGTGGAGAAAATCTGTGAACTGAAAAGTACTATACCAAGACAAAGTATTATTACTGTCATTACTATTAGCACCATTGGTCCCTTATTTGTCCAGGTTCTGCAGACTAGAACACTCAAATAAAATAAAAGCTAATTTCTTAGGTAAGAGCATTAGTGAAGCAGTATTCAAATTAAGTCTTTAAACATATTTAAGGCCATCACTTTGTATTGGACAATAAGTAATCGTCATTGTTGAATAATGCTGTGCTGTGTGTGTGTGTGTGTGTGTGTGTGTGTGTGTGTGTCTCATGCCTCTAGTGAACTATATGGAAATACTGTTCCAGTTTAACCCTCAACTCTGTCACTCTGGGAAAATTCTAGAACTTATATTTTGGAGCTTTGCTCTGAGGCAATAGTAGGGACACATTCCTGGATTTTTGTTTCTAGTGATACTGGGCCCATTAGACTTGCTGTCCATCCTTCTGGAGTCCTTGGTAGAACTTTGAATCAGGTGTAATGGTTTAAGTGTTTTCTAGAATAGAGACTACAGGCATTTCTGTTCTGACTCTTTCACTTACTAACTCTCAGCTCTAGGACAATATTTCTAAGCTTTCTGCCTCACTTTCTCCTCTGAAAGATGGAGCTATTCACAGCAGCTACCTTACGGCTATTAAAGATGAAATGGGTTATATGTGAACTATGAGTTACCTGTGCAGATTCAATGCATGTGAAGCAGGACACAAAGTAAACAGTTAATATTACTAATGATCATCTTGCCCCAGGTTTTCTGTACGAAGGAATCATTTCTGAGCAATTCATCTCTAGGAAAACTAAGCCCCAGGGAAAAGCAGATGGTGGGTTCCTGCTTTCCCTCTGGAAACTCCACTCTTCTCCCACAATGCCAGGAAAAGGGCAAAATGTACGTGCCCGGGCTGGACTCGGTGAATGACTTGGGCGGGCCCGTGGCTAGATTTGGGGTGCGAGTATCTCTTGGGGTAGCCAGGGGCAGCTCTGGCAGGGAGATGAGATGGAGTGACACAGCTACTACAGAAGCAGTCAGAACTAGCCCAGCACCCTAGACCTGGCTTTAAGAAAAGCAAAGGAAGCCCAAGGAGTTTCTGGCAACTTTTGGCAGATGACCAGGCAGCAAGGACAGTCTGTTATGAATAAGAAGGATCAAGGCAGGGCTCTCTTCACCCCTGGCTATAAAATAGCTCCAAGCCACTTACAAAGAGAAAGCTGTGCTCAAATAGGACTTACATATGAGTAACACACATGTAACACTTCCATTTGCTCTTTATGTGCCAAAGTCAAATCTTTGCCAAGTTGCATGCTGTTCAGACCTGGTATCTGATTATGAGTGTGTGTTGTAGAACCAGACTGCACAGGCAGGGCTGGTTTTATGGGGGTGCAACCTGTGCATGCAGGCCTCCCCACTTAGAAGGGCTCCAGGCTTTGATTGTTGCTCTGCTATTGCCATTTTGATATCTTGAATCATTTTTTAGCAAGTGACCACATTTTCATTTCCCACTGAGTCTTGCACACTACGTCCTGGTCCTGGAGAATGAAGCTAGGCTCCCCTGCTTACTCACCATGAGATATTGGCCAAGTTACTTAACATCTTGGGGCCTCAGTCTTCTCATTGGTAAAGTGACACTAATAACAGTTAATGTGAACCCATGAAATAATGTGTGTGGCACCTAGTAAGCATGCAGGAAATGGTAAATGTTTGCCATGATGACTGCAATTTCCAAAGCCATGCATTAAACATCCAATTCAAGTGCTGGTTAAGTAGAAAAAGTTGCCTAGGTATCTTAGCAGGTACAACTCTTAAATGAGGCCACCAGGCAAGTGATAGAGTTACTGGCTGCCATCTGGGACCTGACCAGGGGGTCCTCTGATGTGGGTAGAGTCAGGTGGCTCCATCCAAAAATGTCTCAAAGACTAGAATCCAATTGCATCCCATAACTGTTGTAAGAATGCCATCATTTCCTGCCCTTCTGCAAGTGATGGTTTGTGGAAAATCACCTGCCCACAGAAGCAAGTGTCATTCCTCCAGCTTAGAAAAGCCAGTTGCTGGGGACCCACCAACAGAATCAACAATCAAAGGCAGGAGGGACTTTCTCACATCAGAGTTAATTACTAAAAATGGGCCAGGGTGCAGGGCACCCTCAGCCAAAGACTGAGCAGATTAGTCTTCCTTCTGGCATGGCTCCGGGTTTGGAGAAGTACCTGAATATATTCTCTTTTGCTATACATTTGAAAATCTCTCTGTATATGTGACCATCCTGAAATCTTGTTAAAAAAGAAGTGCTTTGATACATTCAGATGAAAGGGACCTCTGTTACTGAGTAGTACTGCTGCTTTTCAGAGAAGACTGCTGTTCCTAAAATCTCTCCGCACACATCTAAATAATGAATCGATTTTTTGTGTCTGAAAAGTACATAACTTCATGGGCTCTTGAGAGTCTTCCTGGAAAGCACTTTGGTGAGACTTTCAAAGGTCGATGCCCTCTGAGACAACAATTCCTTGGGAATTTTACCAAGGACACAACCAGACATGAAGGCTACACTTGACTCACAAAGACATCCATTATGATGTTACTACCACAGAAGTAGAAACAGTGTAAGCCTTCAACAGCATATGATTATGTTGTGGATAGTACGCCCAGTGGAGCCCATTAAGATTGTTTTTCAAAAAACTTCAATAATATGGGACAATGTTTTATAATATTATGTCACAAAGCATTGGAACTCAAGTCCAGGCTAATGTTTACATATTTCACAGATAATGAAAACTCAGCTCCTCAGATCTAGTCGCTCCACTGACTGACCCCTAAATACTGGAAAGAAGAAGTAGAGAAATCAGTGGACTGTGAGTTTTCTTATAAGCCTTTTGCTGCCACATGTGGTGAATGAATTTGCCACAAAATACTGTGGGAAAAAGACATTATTTCCTCACCTCATTATTCTTACTAACATTATACTAGGGTTTTCTTTAGAATTCTCTAACTGTATGACTTTATAAAGACCCTCCATTCTACAGTTAAAATTTAGCCAGCTAACTGGTATTCAACTTAACATTATTTTTCATTGAGAGAGAGCATGAGACAGAAAATAGTGGGTTTTTTCTGTTGACTAAAACAAGGACCCAATCTCTAGCAGTAACAGGGGGCCAACATACAGAAGTGGACTTGTGGTTTGGGCTGGGTCTTACTTGTTTCTGTTTGTATGCCTGTTTGGTAGTAGCTTCTTATTCGACACCCATCTTCCTGCAGCTTTTTTGGGAAAGATCCCCCACCACGCATAGGTATGATGCAGTGTCCTGCCTCCCACCGTGGAGGCAGCAGCCTTGTAGACAGCCAGGACATGGTACATGAACCAGGTCATGTGAGCCAATGACCTGTCTTTCTTCTTTCCTTTTAGTGAATGTTGGGGTAGTATTCAAATTAAGTCTTCTTTCTCTGTCTTTTTTTTCCTTCTCCTTTTTCATATACACTAATGTCTCATAGATCCAACACTGGGTAGTGGAATGCACCTTCTAAAATGGACCTCTCAAAAATGGGTCATCTCTGATGTACTGCAGTGACGCCCTTAGGTGCTGTTGAGTTCACAGCACTTTTTGTCCTTACCCCAAATGGTGCCAGGCCACCCTGCTTCCTTCGCTGAGTGCTCTGAAACTGCAGACTAATATGATCCAGTCTGGTCTGGAGTACCTGAAAGGAAGCACTTCTGAGCCCCTCAACCACCAATGTAAGGTATACATCTAGTATTTGTAATAGCTGATCATAATATATTTATAGATTTCTAAGTGCAAACACAGTATGTCATCTAATTATACTGAAAGACTTTCTAGAAAAGAATGACAATTCCCTTTTATGCAAGATTTTCTTGTTGCATGTAACTTTCTTAATTGCACCTATGTAGAAACAACACAGGTCCTAAAGGCTAAGTCAAAAACAAAAACAAAACCTGTGCCTATAAAACAACCCTTAGCCTCTGAAACTTGCACCAGTAAGAAGTCAATCATCAAAGATGTGCATCCTCTAAGCAAGGCACACTCTCCAACACTCACTTAAGATGTGGTCACGAAGGATAAGGGAGAAGGAATAACCCCCCGGGAGGCATAGCTGGGCCTCAGAGAGCAAGAGAGGAGGGAGCTCCTCCAAGAGAGTAAAAACAGGTGGTAATGAAGGAACGCTCCCACTATGAGGGCAGAGGGGCCCCTTAATGCTGTGTCTCCCACTCTTTGGAATGAGAATTCTTATTGCCTTTTGACTTCACTTCTGTATGGGGACAGAAAACTCTCATTTTCAGTAGAGCTTGGAAAGAAATAAAATGTATAGAGTCCACCACATGTGCAAGGATTACCAAAAGAAGCTAAAACTAGACAGAAGCCATAAGGAAAAAAATAAGGAGAAGAAACGCAGAGAGAGATGAAAGGGCCTATCAGTGGAAAATCTCAGAAAGTGCTAGGAAAAATCCAATTATGAAGGTGAGGGTCTGACCTTGAACTTCAAAAGAGATCGCCTTGTTTGCACCAAGTGTGGAATGCAGGGGAAGAGGGATTGCAGCCTAAGGAAAAACAGAACAGGCAGGACTACACAGCGACAACAAAGATAGGCCATATTCTCAGGAAGCACTCTGTGTCTTGGGCGGAAAGGAGAAAAGTCTTGGATGAACTGCTTCGAAGGTGTTCTGCCTCTCCTTGCGCTCCTCTCCCTAGGCCTTGGAAGCACTTGGCAGATACCTGGTTTAGGGATATACAGTTTGTTTAGTGTCAAGTATTTAAAAAAATAAACTGGCCCAACATCAACATAAAGCTTCCATTTAAAAATAAAAAGTGAAAAGAGCAGCAAAGCTTAACAATAAATGAGAAACACTCAGAAGAAAAATGTTGCCCCAAGCAGACAAAAAGTGTGATCAACTACGAAATAATCACCTCTATGAATCTTCACAGCAAAGTCACAAAGCACAAATGCAGGAAATCAGGAAAGAATGGGTGAGCTAACACATGAAGACGAAATGTGAGTTAATAGAATTCAGGAAAGAAATAGGAAGGAAAACAGACCCCAGTGATCACAAAAATGAAAATAAAATCAGTGAAGCACACACAGAATAGGCACTGTGAAAAACACAGAAAAGGAATAGAGAGGATAAAGTTAACAAAATGAAAACGAAATTTTAAGGGGTAAAAAGAAGTAGAGGAAAAATGATAGACATGCAAAGAAGTGATGATGTATGTAGTGGAATCCCCAAAGAACAGAACCAAAACCATACAGGAGAGAAAATGCTTAAAGACAGCAATCAAGAAACTTTACAGAAATAAAAGGGATAAAACCTCATAGTGTTAACAGGTGAAAAATAAAGAAATAATCTTTTGAGAAGCCTAGCAAAAAGATTATATCATTTATAAAAGTGGAAAAAAATTGGTTCATGAAGTTTCTCCACAGCAGCATAAACATCAGAAGAGAACAGACATTACTACAAGACACTTAAAATTACCTACAAGATGCTTACAAAAGAACATGCGAGTCAAGAATTTTGTTCCCAGCCAAACTGCCCTTCCAGGATAAGGCTATCATTTTTAACAACGTGGGACTCAGAGACTGTTGCCCCCAGTGGCCATTCTTAAGGCAACTATTTGAAGATGAGTTTCAGCCGAGCAAGTAATGATGAGGAAAACCACAGCTAAAGGACTAGAGAAAAGCATTGGTTGTAGTAGAACTACAACCAAAACAAATGGGAGGGTCAGGGTAATAGCACAGAATATAAATTTTATAAATGTATGTAATTTATGCTGAAGTTACAGAATGATCAAAGGAGTAAGAATTGATAGTGGAAGAGAGAAAGAAGCTGAGATGCTGAGCAAAGTCACTGACTGCATTATATGTGATAGCTGAGAGCCAAGAGTTATTGAAAATGAGTGAGTCATCTAAGAGAAGCATAAGCATATTTAATAATTTAAAAATAAATTGTAGGAGGATCGTATCAACTGAAATCATGGCAGGAAGAAAGAAAGGGAGAAGAGATGTCATCACCCATAATAAGGAACTGATAGATACTGCTTAAAGCTAGCACACTGAGGTTAGCATATACAATTATAATGTCAACCCATAAAACTAAAAAGCAAAACTCCCCAGGTATCCAAAACAAGACACACACAAATATAATAAGACAAAAATTGGTGCAGGAAAGAAGCAATCATAGATCACCATGTGATCAGTTTTGAAGAGCATTTACCTAGTCAAAATAATGCAAATGTTCACTTTTGATCTAATTAAGATATATTGGGAAGACAGGAGGACAGGAAGAGATCCCTTCCACAGTGGGACATGGAGGAGGAAAGAGAACTACAGTGGTCCCCTCCTTATCCACAGGGTATACACTCCAAGACCCTCAGCAGATACCTGAAACTATGTGTAGTACTGAATCCTATACATACAATGTTTTTTCCTATACACACATATCTATGATAAACTTTAATTCATAAATTAAGCACAGTAAGAGATTAACAACAATAACTATAATAAAATAGATGATTATAGCAACATACTATAAGTTATGTGAATGTGGTCTCTCTCTCTCTCTCTCAAAATATCTTACACTTCTTGTGACCATGTAAGATGATGAAATGCCTGTGTGATGAGATGAAGCTAGGTGAAAGCTGTAGGCATTGTGACAGTGTTAGGCTATCTTAAACTTCCAAAGATATGTGAGAAGGAGTATCACCTGCTCTGAGACCACAGTTGACCACAGGTAACTAAGAACATGGAGAGCCAATCCTCCAGGCAAGGGGGAACTACTGCAATTCCTCACCTTCCACAACGGGAAGTCAAGAAATAATCTCCAAAATTGGAAATTCAGGAAGTGGCAATACAAGCATGATATTTAAAGACCTGGAAATGAATATCAGACTACTCAAAAGAGCAAAAGTGGCTACCCCAGGGGAGCTGAACATGGGAAAGAGGAGGCAGAGCGCTGTTTTCATATGAAACTTGGTAGGACATTTTGGTTCTTCCCTATAAAATTTTAATAAAAAGCATAATTTTTTTAAAAGGAATTTGAGCTCAACCAAGCCATGTTAGTTCAAATGATGAATTCATATTTTGATTTTCCACTCTAGCCATTTCATGAGGTCCTTTAAAACTAAAGTCTCCTAGCCTTTCATTTCCAAAGAAATTCTTCATTCTGCTTTGCCTTTTATTGAAGCTGCTAAAACTACTGCGTAAACCTGGCGGGGTTTCATAAGGCTCCTTGGAACCTCAAGCTGCCATGAAGTCTAAGAGGACCAAATGTGGAGTGAGTGCCATTCCTCAGGACGGCCTGCAGGGGAGAAAACAGCAAGCGAATCGATACCTATGGTGGTGATGACAGTTCCAGCAAAGAAAAAGGCACTTCCAAGGTCCCAGTGACTGCTGTTGTTGGAAGAGTTTCCTATTGGACTGACGCCTGCGTTGTCAGCATCAAGGGCATGCTGCAAAGAGAGTAAGAAACCATGAGAGTCAGTTAACAAAGGTGTTTGTGTTTAAGATCTCAAATCAATTCCTTCCTCAAGAAGCTGCAGTCTGGTTACATGGATGAGGGTACAGTCATAAAGTGAAACACAGCACACCCACTTACTAAAATTAGGAAACTAGTTTTAAGTTGGGGGGAACCCCGGATGTATAGGATGGTGCCATTTAGGTAGAATTTGCAGGCACGGGGTTTATGCAATCTGGCCATGATTTATGCAAAGTGCACACATATTGTTGAGTGCATTACAAAGAAGGATTTCTCCTTCTAGAGGATCTTTCACCCTAAGTGGTCATTTCCAGAAGGGAGGAGTTGAGTGGCTTTCCACCCTTCTCCTTTCTGTCTTGTCAGAATATTTTACAGGGAGCTTCTTTCAGGAGTGCAGGAGTTAAGAGCATGGGCTCCTGGGTCAGAGAGTCACGGCTCTGCCCTTGACTAACTTCAGAACCTTGGGCAAGTTACTTGAAGCTCTCTAAACCCGAATTTCCTCTTCTGCAAACTGAGGATAATAGTACCTTCGCCCACAGAGTTGTGAGGATTAAATGAGAAGATCCACGTAATGCCCTTAGCCCAGTGCCCAGCACTGAGTCAGGGTTTAACAAATGGTAGCCCATTTCATGATTGTCATTTCACTCCCCTCAAACACACACACTGCTCCCTTTTAAAATAAGTGACGATGACTTTTTGCTGGCTACTAGATTTGGAATTCCATACACCTTGGAAGTCCCAATAAACTTGCCACACCAATGATACAACGCCATCTCAACTACTATCAAAAGTCTCCAGGCCCAGGCAAGACACTGCATAAGACATCCTCTCATACCTCTGGGCCTTTCCTTACGCCCTCTCGAGAACATGCCCATTCTTCCGGGTCTCACCTGGGCCCTGCTTTTTCCCAGAGGCTCAGTCGGGCTTGGAGCCCCACAGATGAGCTCATACTTGTGCATCATGTATATTTAATTGGCTTTTGATCACACCCTCCCTGCTGAAAATCCTTCACGAGTCTCAGCATGGGCAGTAAAAGGTGGAAAATTCCTCAGCAGCCTTTCCTGAGCTGGCCCCTGCCAGCCCCTTTCAGGCCAGGGGTAGGAAGAGCTTTCAAATAGGTCATCTCTGGTGAGGAAGTGACAGGTGGGGACTTCGGAGGGAAGTGACAGACATATAAGCTACTTCGAGAACAGCAAAGACAGACTCCATTCCCTGGACAAAGTTGGAATTACTGTGTGTGGAGCTAGCAAGACACAATTAAATATTGAAATGTGATTCTATTTATCCTAAATACTGCCAATTAAGCTTTGTTAAAACAGGCAGACAGTGGTTGCCACAAAACAGATTACAACTGAGAAGTGCATCGTGATTACATTTTCCCTTCATTGATCTGAGATATTTCAAACTCCCTAGACCAGGGATCAGCAACCTTTTTCCTTATAGAGCCAATTAGTAAATATTTCAGGCTTTATGGGATATGTATGGTTTCTATTGAATATTTTTCTTTTCTTTCCTTTTTACAACCTCTCACCTATGTGAAAATTATTCACAGCTCATGGGTTGTACAAAAATAGGCTGTGGGCTGGATTGGGCAAACCTCTAGACAATTGACCTGGTGATGGAAAAAAAATAAGATCTCTTTTGATTAAATTTATTCTTTTCTGCCCATTAAGAACACGAAATACCATGCTGGCCACTGTTTCTAACATAAACCCTGGAACCCCAGAATTTAAAATCTAGCTGCATGGGATGTCTTAGCCAATGTTAAATCAGCCTAATTAACAACTTTCACGTATTTGTCGGAGGCTATGCTCTGTACTGCTTTAGAGGGAAGCAGATGGCGAGTCCTCTCTGCTGGTAAAACACCCATTTTCAGAGTGCACTGTGAGTGCCACCAGACCAAACCACAGGCCTTAACAACTGTTCTATCCCCATTACCTACTCAGCTCAGATGGGCCCACCTGGAAGTAATACCTCAGGGACAGCACCAGGCCTCAGTCACTTAGGTGGTCTCAAACACAGCTTCAATACCCAATACTTACAACTTCTCTGAAGCTGTAAAGAGAGTTTGGGTTCAATCAAGTCTCACTAAGCAGAGAACTGCCCACAGACATCAGAAGCAGACCCAGCACTACATATTAAAATTCAGATTGTCAGCAAAGGCAAGCAAATGCTGATTTGCTCATCGAAAAACCCAAAGTAAGAGTCCTTTCCAAGTTTCCTTTGTTCCAAAGTATGCAATTTATAAATACTTCATGTTTACATATGTAGCCCTCAAGGAAAGTGTTTATGTTGAAAGGAAAGGAAACTAACATTTATTGAGTGTCTGCACGGAGCCAGGGGCTTTAGAAGCATTATTCCATTTTATCCTTTCTTCAATTTGTACAATATTCAATGATATCCTATAAAATTTGCAAGGAGGTAATGTTATCCCACATTAGAGACAAGTCAACAGGCTCAGGAAAGTTAAGTAAGTTGCCCTATGCCACACAGCCAGGAAGTGGAGAAGCCAGCATTCACCCCTGACTGGCCCAAAGCCATGGCTTCACCCTTTCCTCTCCTTTTAGTGCTCCTCTTCCCCACCTCCACGCTCACCTCCAAACAGAAGTGAGGGAGCAGGTCTGCCCATGTCCAAGAATTTAGGCAAAAGGGACTCCACAAGGGACCACTGGCTTGAGATGTAAATAGAGGCACCGAACTCTATGTGGCTTTTGGAGCCAGTGAGATCTTAATTGTTCTGCATCAAAAATAAAATAAATAAATGTAGGGAAAGGTGGATTGTATACCCTGAGAGGGAGGGAACAGAGGAAAGAGGAGAAAGGAGGAAGAGAAGAAAGAAAAAGAGAGAAAGGAGTGTCAATGTGACACACAGGGACTTCGTGCTCCAGTGGCACACCAGGGACTTTGGAGAGCAGGCCCGCCTAGTATCCCGTTTTAACTTGCTTTATAACTGTGATGTAAATTCCTCTCTCACTCCCCAAATCTTCAGTAAAGTGGGCTACGACTAATGCAAATGCCTCAGGGAGGAGGTTCTGTGGAAATTAAATATAAGGGCTGTTACAGGCATGCTGGGGCCAGAGCAAGATTTGGAACCAGAAGTAAGAAGAGAAAAATAAGGCTTCCAACAAGTCACCAAATTCTTTGCAAGGATTGGACAAACCCCAGTCCTGGCAACAAGGTTTGATTCTGTCTAGATCTGATGAGTCAGAAAGACCCCAGGAAACCACCAGAATTAAAATGAATCAGCCAACTTGGGTTATACACATACAAGGAAAACCCGGTATAAATGGACTGTTATCACTTGAATTAATAGCATCATTTTAACTCAACAAGAATATTTCTGAGTTCATACTTTCAACTTTATTAATTTTCTAAGGTATTTTACAATGATCTTAATTGTTTGAACCCAGATAAAACATCTTAAATGCCCTTACTTTTATGGATTTTTTTGTGCCTTCAGGCTATAAAAGTGAAGATAAACCAGCCCGCCCATTAGAAATGTCTGAACACATGGATGAGGAAATGATGCAACTGGTGTACGGTTTGGCTTAAAAGGTCAGTTGCAGCGTAAAGGTTCAACCAACATGAGCATTATTTTAAGCCGCGATCTCAGACTCAGTGAGCATCACACATTCACTTACAAATTCAACCAATATCAAGTTCAGAAAAGTCTTATGAGGATTCTCCCCACCACAAACATTATGCTAGTTGTAATATGAGAACTTCAAGCTTCAGGGAAAGGCTACTGTAGATAAGGGGGCATTACTTCACAATTTAATTCCACCTCTTCTTGAGTTTCCCTTTTTGCCTCTAAGTTGAAATTTCTAGCACCCACTCAAGTCCCCACTAAACAATTCATGAGTGAATGCTTAAATCAATAATAAATGAATGAACGAAATAAAAACATTAATTTAGGCACATGCAATATACTTCTTGGTAAAATCAGATAAACAAAAGAAAGTAACCCAACAAAAAGAAATACAATGAGTTCATTTTGAAGAACAAAAAGGAGTTGGGGGAGGAAAAGAGAGAAGGAGGATATAAGGTGGAGAAGTGCTGACTTGGAAAGGTGGTCCCCACCAGCTGGGGTAAGAGGAAGTGGAGAGATGGTGGTTAAAGGTACAAACTACCAGTTACAAGATGAATAACTTCCAGGGATCTAATGTACAGCATTGTGATTATAGCTAGTAATACTGCATTACATACTTCAAAGCTCATGGAAAGATCTTAAACACTCTCACCTCAAAGAAAGAAATGGCAGTTACATGACATGAAGGAGGTGTTAGCTAACACTATGGTGGTAATTATTCTACAATATATAAATGTTTCAAATCAATATGTTGTAGATCTTAAACTTATACAATGTTATAGGTCAATTATACATCAATAGAGCTGGAAAACAAACAAATAAAAGAATCTGTTTCTCTTCCTGCCTCTCTTTCTCTCCATCCTCCCCATCCCCACCCTGCCTTAGGATTAAGGTGTAACAGAAACTGCAGCCTCTCTGAAAGTGAGGTGCCTGAGGTTGATAGAAGGGAAGAGAGAAGAAAGGAGGTAAAGATCCCTCAGAAGCCCCCCACCAAACCCTTCCCACCAGTGCCGTAATCCCATAAGGCAGTGCCCAGCTGCATAAATCACTATTCCTGACATCAAGAGCTACCATCAAGAGTGTTAGCACTACAGAAGGATGAATGGTGACCCACAGGGGACCACTAACTGTCTGTGGCTTTTCTCCTATGATCTGTGTACTCAGTGAGATCATCTGTTTCCCTGTTTCCTTATGCGGCACCAAAAAGAAAGACAAACAAAGGTGGAACAACAATAACTCATCTTGTCTGAGACTGGCTGAAGAATACAACTGATTCCTGCCATATGCATGGACGCTAATGGCTGGGGTGATCATCTGATTTATGGTGCAAGCCAGGATGCAGGGCAAAAAGGGACTCTGTTAATGACCATGCTGGGACCACAGGACAGGTGTAACCCAGAATGTATGGTCACTTTACAAATAGCTTATATCACTGGGACAAAAGGAAAGGACCCCATTTGAGAGCACAGAGGTGGCTCTGTGTCTGAGTTCTTAGACCCGAAAGGGCATGGTCAGCACAGGGACTTACGAAGTACATATTTAGCCAGGGTTTGAGGCACAATGAGGGAGGGTGTGAAGAGTGGCCTCATAAATATATTAAAAATGAGCATGCTTTCAGACATTAATGGACAGAAGGAAAGCCACAAACCCTGTGAGACAGAGAAAGGCAATCGGCAGACCACATTCTTTACAACTCAAAAGTGCCCCTAATGATTCAAAACCCCAGTAACAGGATGATAGCAGTATCTTTCCACCTCCTTGCACATTTGCGGCGGAAGGGCCTTAGGTAAGAAATAGAAGTATGGTATTAATTTGTTTGCCACAGTTGCTTTTTATTTCTCCTGCTTCAGAAGTGTTTCACCTATAAATACTTCACAGCAGCGGAAGTGAATGTGCAGTGCTGGGGGAGGGGCAGTTTTGCATCCAAGTTCAAGGCCAAATCATCATACCTCCAACAGCAAATGTCAACGGGAGGGCATCAGAGAGGAAATGCAGAGCCACCCCCAGCAAGGCACTCCTGGGGCTGATTCCAAGAAGCCTCTGCCTCAGGACAGAGAGGTAGAGAATATACACACCTCGCATATTACTCTTGCCCCAGAGAAAGTTTGTGGACAAAGCGGCAAATGTTCAGCCTGTGCAAGTTCCTCAGCTTCTTTGAGCCTCAGCTTCTGCATCTATAAAATGAGGGACCCTTCCCTGCGGGGTTGTTAAAAAGGTAGAGGACTTTTTATAAAGGTATATGACTTGACTCAGTGTGTCTTGTCATTTTGTATATAAAATATTAATAATGACAGGAGTCCTCTCTGAGCACTTACTAGTGACGGGCATGGGCCACGTGAGACAGAATAGGGAAACCTCTTGCCCGGATCACGCGTACAGTGCACAGCAAAGTGAGCAAGGGGACGCTACTGACCGGTCAGCAGGAAGATCATCATCCTAAAGGCTGGAGAGGCAGCTTCTCTCCACCTTCGGTGTTCTTCCCTCTCCCCACCCTGACCCTCTTGGCTCAGCTCACTACCTCTGCAGCGCGGGCTGGCTCCCACCCAGGCTGGGACCCCTCAGGCATCTGCAAGAGGCAGAGGGAGAAAGGAAGGAGAATGGACACACCCGTGCCTTCGCCTCCCACCAAGGTGGACAGCCTGCAGTGGCCTGAGTGGGCTGGCCTTCCTACAGCCGCACAGCCTCCCACAAATCAACACTCACAAAAACCAAGCCAGACCATAAAGAAGCAAAGAGAGAGGCACCTTCAGGGCTGTGGTGAATATTATGATGGTGTTTATTTTCCTGCCATCCTAAGTATCCAGTTATGTGCAAATATTGGCCTTTCCTCGGATCCCCAGGGGAGCCAGGCAGCAGGCCGTCATCAGAACTTTACAGTCTGGTTATAAATGTAAAGAGATGGCCACCTGCAGAATGGACAGGACAAGTGGAGCATCTGTTTGGAAAATAAAGAGAGAGAAACCCAAGGTGAGCTAGACTGTACTACCAGAGCCTATGGTCTTAGACAAGGGGCTTTTCTTGCTACCACTATTTCATTCTTTGTGGGGGAGGAAATATTCTAAAACTCAATTCAACAATGCCCGGGTATAAACTAAGGACTGACCTATTTAAATATTGTCATGTAGGATCAAGCCATATTTAGGAGAGCTCTTTAACTTCAAAGTTGTGTCTTACCATGTGGAATTAATTTTCTCTCTCTTGGACTACCCGAAAGGACAAATAAGAGAAAATTTAAACTAAAGGAAGGCATCAAGTCCACTTAGAAGGCGGGGATATATGTATTATGTATATGCTCTGCAAAGATCAATAAGCTCCCAAAAGAACTGAAATATCACCCTCTCGTCTCAGTTGGGACTCAGCCTCTACAGACTGAATAACGAATTTGCCAAGTGATGTTAAAAAATCACCCTTGGTCCTGAGAAGAATGTTTGATGTATGTCCTGGTATCTCTGCACCTGAGATTCATCTATCAAAGATGAATGTATCCAATTTCTGGAGTGGGGGGTAATGGGAGAATTTACTGGGCTACAAAAGCAGCTACAGGAACTCTGATTCATTGCAATGGGAGCTAAATCAAAGATTGCCATTCCTTCCATTGCCCCCACAGTGGAGAGTCTCTGAAGTTTAACAGATGATTAATAACATCATGAAAAAGAGATGCTTCTGCTGTCTTATTTTGGCTATAGCTATTTACTTAGACTCTTTCTTGCTCTTGAGGGTTCGATATAAATCTCCATATAATATTTCATTTCCTGTGCCCTCTTAGAGAATGTGTCAGCACCTATTAGCAGCACTCCCTCTAAGGAGCACAGCTTGATGTGGAGGCAGACGATGAAGTGGAGACAATCCCAGAAACATCTAAGAAAACTCCAGAATATTCACAAAAAATAATCAAAGAAGTCAGTATTTGCAGTGCACCTTCTTGTCTTCTTCAGCCCTCACAAAAACCCTGGACTAATAAATTGTATTATTATTCCCATTTTGTAAATGAGACCACAGGAAACAGAAGTACCTTGCCCACAGCTGTAGTAGTTAAGTGGCGATCTGGGACTGGCTAAAAGTCTGGCCTTCTCCTATCTCCCACAGACAACTCACCGTTCAGTTTGCCAACATTTTTCTAAAGCTCACATGTTATGTCACCTTCCTCCACCTGAAAAAGGACAATCTAGAAAAGTAGGAATTTGTACTTCTTGTCCTCATTTTCCAGAGAATGCAAGGTTAAATCCTCCTTACTCAGTAAAACTTAATCTGTATGAGCAAGCCCTCCATCTGTGCTGCCCAATTCTGCCAGGACAGGAAAATATATGTTATCAATAGACATTGAGAGGCTACTCAGAACTGCAGCCCTGAACGATAACTCACGTTCTTTGGTTTTAAACAGACTATACTGATCCAGCCTCAATACCTTCTGTGAAGACTCAAAGCCAGGCCTGCCTGGAGCACAAGTGACAGGTCATCATTGCTCTCCACACCTCCTCACAGGGGAAGGCAGGTCCTTTTGGGGTCCCACAGGTTGAGTCCCAGGCTTTGGCTCTGTGAAATATGTGTTTCCTTGTTTTCTAGCACCAGTCACACTGGCCTCCACCCAGAGCACGTGAGTCCCTACTGGAAGGAGAGCATCATGGTTCAAAGGCACAGATTCTGGAGCCAGACCGCCTCTGTCCACACCCCAGTTCTGCCTCCTGCTTCAACTTGGGCAAGTTACTGACCTTCTCCATTCCTCGGCTGCAATGACCGCAAAGGATCATTGCAAAGATGAAATGACTGAATATACATAAAGCATGTAGAGCAGTGCCTGGCCACAGTGAACACCTTGCAAGTGTTAGCGTCTGAGACAGTTGCTACTAGACTGCAAGCCTCTGGAGGACAGGGAATAGGCATCTTGCATCTTTTCTTATTATTTCCTAATCATTAGAGCCTAACACAGCACCTGCTTCATGACTGGCATGCAGTGTAATATTTATCTAAATGAATACATTTGATTATAAGTAATGAAAACAATTGTACAAGCCACACACCATCAAAAATCTCATTAAACGATATTTTTGCTTCACTTTAAATGAGAAGCAAACACCAGCACATTTGTATGTAAATGTGGACACCACGGCATTCATTTCTCGGTGTTTGTTTTATTTTTATGGGTGTTTTTTTTTGGAACATTGAATTCTCATTTGCAAATCCATTTTTCAGTGGTGTGCCAATTTCCATTAGCCCTTTAATTTCTGGTTTAAGAGCCTTAGATCTTCTTCATTAAATAGTGATGCAATCAACAGCCCCGGGGATTAAAACAATAATAATATTGAAGTGGAGGCCTGTAGCGACAGGCCGGGGGCTGCAGGCCTGATCTTGTATGCACTGAACAATCTTCTGCGTGGCCGCTTCACTGAAGAAAGGGCAATACTTCTGACTTCAGGCAACAGCCAGGAGGGAGCTGTTTCAACCCAAAAGAGCTGTGCCCTTGGGCACAAAGAACCTGGACCTGTACTCAGAAAAGGTCACCTGCTGCCTTGGCCTAAACTTTCTGCATAAAAGACTGCTTGGAAGAAGGGACAGCCCCAGGCAGGCAAAGGGAAGGCTTGTTTGTCTCTGGCACTCTGACTCACAGCAAAGATTTCCACACGCTGTTGAATAAATATCCCAGGTGCCACACTTGCCTCAAAATGATCACATACCTAATATGTAAAGCTTTGCTACCTACAGACACCAAGGGAAACTGCTCGGGCATAAAGAAGCAGAAAGATGATTTGAGAGAAGTACTCTTGGCAACCAGATTGAAAAGAAAGGGCTTCTATTGCACAGAAACAAAATAATTTTCTGCATTGCTCCTGCAAAAGTTCTTTTTCTTTCTATTGAAGTAAAGTTTATGTAAAATATTGTATCAGTGTCAGGTGTACAACAGGTTCTACATGAAGTGCTCCTGATCTCCAAAACAAACCTAAAAAGCACCATTCATTCATCCCTCAAAACATAAGCATCTCCTATGAGGCAGCCCTATACCGGGCATCAGTAAAAGACAGACTGAACCTCGAGGAGCTGGCAGATGAGACAAATGATGATCACTCAACAGAATCTCTTAAGTGTAGAGGTGAATGTGAGTGCTTAATGCTGACAGGCCGAGCGGGGCACCACCCTCCCTGAGGGTCCACAGAGGCTTCCCCGAGGACTTGAGTTTTGGCATCTCTGAAGGTAAATCAGTTCAGAAATCCAGAGCATAACACTTAGCAGAGTGCCATGGCTAACACTCCATAAATGTTTAGTTGTTGAATGAACAAATGACTTAAAATCAGCTCATAACTTCCACTGCTACCCTTTGGGTTTATATGAGGGTCCAAAATGGCAATGTACAGACTGATCAGATCACGTCACCCAGCTGTTTGAAACACAGCCATTGCTTCCCCCTGCTCTTAGGATAAAGCCAGCTTCAGGCCCTGCACTGTTTGGCCCCCACCGGTCTCCAGTCTAATCACCTACCAACTCCCCTTTGCTGACCTCTGGCCATGGACACTCTTGCTCTCAAGTACTCAGACATCTGGGCTTCCTTCTCCCCCAGGGCCTTTGCACTCATCTCCCTCCACCTGGAATCCCATCCTACTAAGTCAGTTCTCCTGCTCATGGGCCCCGCAACTCTCTCTCCCTCTCCTTGGACAGCATTCATCCTGGTTTTATTTATACTTATTTGCATGATTATATGCATAAGATGGGCCTTTCCCACTACCTATCAGTAGAGTGACCATATAATTTTTCTTTCAAATTAGGACACTTTTGAGAAAGAAAGGGATGCTACTAATTACTCCAGAATCACAGAAACTGAGATATTTGACCACTGTGGCTATAAGCTCCAAGAGGTCAGGGACCATGTCTGTATTTTTTAGCCATTATGTCTCCAGTATTGAGCACAGCAGGCAATCAGTAAATTTGTTGAATGAATGAGTGAGTGATTAGGGACTTGGCAGAAGAAGAGAATGGTAAATGTCACAGCCTTGGGAAATGTCATAGCCATGGGTCATGTGAGTTAACCAACATCTGCTTCTGGAGAGAATGGTTTGGCAGCTCGAGATCGCTGGCCCTCCCCTATTGAAGAATGACAGCTTTGGTCACCATGACAACATCAAACTTCCACACCCAAGAGCACAGCATTGTGCCCAGACCTCTCATGCAGCTACCCATATCTTAAATTATCTCCTCCTCCACCACAGCGGGGTTGAGTCAGGCCCAAAGAGCACAGCCAGTGAAATGAGTCAATATGCCTGAGTACTGAGCAAAGTATCTAAAACTCCAGTCATTTACTAGCAGAATAAAACATCCCTAAGGGGTCATGAGTGAAAGCCAGTGGCAAAAGGGCTTGTTCACCAATGTAAAATGTCACAGAACCAGTGAAGGAGGGGGAGACAGAACAGGATGAGAAAGGACACCCCCTCAAATGGCTCAGACTTCCAGGAAATTCCAGACCCAGCCCCTGCCGGGCAGATGAACGCCTCAGGCTGCCTTCGCACAAACAGACTGTCACAAATGGTAACTTGCTGAGGCAAAGATTGAAGTATGCCAGGAAAAAAAGTCAGCCTGCTAGGAAGCAAGGTAAACTGCTCCCCTGGGGGACTGCACAGGCTGCCCCAGGGCTACTCTCCCGTGAGAAAGGACTCCTCCTCACTGGCCCTACAACTAGGCACTTAGAATGGAGAATCCCACTCCTCCCTGGTGGGTCCCTCAACCAACACTCAACCCACTTCCATACAACACCCCTCCCTTCAAATGGCTGTCACCTGAGAGACCTTGTGACCACAAGAGCTGTGCTGAAGACATCCCAAGTCAGAAAACATCAAAGGATTCACACCCTGAAACTCGCTGCTCCAGCTCCTCCTCCAGGCAGGCTGCACACCCTGCCTCCCGCCAGCCAGCGAGAACGCCTCCGGGCTTGATTCCTTGAGGATTCCAGAAGATGATGTGCTGTTGCTTTCTCGGAGACTAGTCACAACAGAAGTTCCTAAGGCAGTGGCGTTGGGCCGGGGAAATAAGCAATTGTGGAAGATAAGAGAGTATCATGGATGAAGAAGTTTTGGGGATGGAGTGACTGTCCAATCAAGTTCAAAGAAACTGACTTCAAAAACATTCAATTAACTTAATTCCACTGCCAAACAAATGCTGCACCTACTGCTTTCCATAGTCAGTTCCCTTCCCTGCACTTCACTTTGGAGAAGAAAGGTGACACAGGAGAAAAGATACTTGTTCCTTAAATGCCAACTATATGGCAGGCACTCTGCCAGGCACCTTATGTGGGTGACCTCAGTCACTCCTCCCAATATCCTGAGCAGGTGGGACTGGGCCGCCCCTGCAGTGTGAGAAGGAGCCATGGGGTGGGGTGGGGCACAGAAACAGGTCCACCTGGCCCTAATGCCCATGCCCCTCCCTACCTTGACACCCCATCTTCGACAATACAATAGTCCACTTCTGGAGAACAGTACCATGTCAGACAGCACACGCATCCTTAAAAATTTCTCCTCCCTCGTCTTTCTCTTAGAGTAAAAGCTTTCAGAAAAGACCCAGACTTAGCAAAGGGGACAGTCATCACTGGCCCAAGGGACCAGCATAGCAGTTAGACGTGCAGGCTCAGAGTGGGACCTCTTAAGGCTCAAGCCACAGTGTAACCGCTGGTGGGCTGGGTGGCTTTGGGCAAGTTACTCCACTTCTTAGAATTCACTTGATCACCCAGAAAATTGAGTGATGATGGCAGAACCTACCTGAAGACTTGTGCAAGGGTTTAATGAGCTGCATGGCTGAAGCTTTTAGAACAGTGCCCAGCAGAAAGTAAACAACCAATGAGTGGTCGCTATTTGTTAGAAATCCCCCTTCGACCATCATTGCGCCTCCCTCCCATCATCTCAGGGGCAAGATTCTCGGGATGGCTGGGCCTTACATGTCCTCTCTGGGTTGCTGCTGAGGCCCAGCTCTGGTTAGGTGCTGCTCCAAGGCACCAAACTGGAAGATCCCCGCCCCTCACGGGGCATAAAGAGCCATCAGGTGCAGAGGACGCAGGCCCCTTTCCCTCAGTCGCACTGTGGAGTCTAGTCATTCCATTGTTTGGATGACCTGCTCCGTGGGGGCTGCCTGAGCCTTCGGGGTCCCTGAGGTTCTCTGAAATGTGCCTCCAACCACACAGAGGAACAGTTCAGGGGAGCCAGCATCAGCATCTACTCAGCCGGTCTGAGGCTGAGCACCTCCACCAAAGCCCGGGGTAAAGATGATTATCCAGGTGGCCAGGCAAGCCGTCTCAATGGAACAGGAACCTGCTATGTTGCTTCCCTGGGCTCAAGCCTCAAAGACACAGCATTCCGGGGTCAGCAGCCCAAGGCAGCGCTCGGGACAGCAATTTCTGTAAAGGGGACTTTACACTTGAACAGTAGAAGCAAATGGAGAAAATTTGTCAATTAGAAAATCTAGGATTTAAAGCCCCAAAGGGCATTTCAGGAGGTCTTTTCTCTTTTCCCTTAGCAGAATTAAGGATGCACATACTTTAGGGCTTTTCTGGTTTCTTGTTTTCTTCCATCCCTAACAAATGATACAAGAGCTAAAAGAAACAGAGTTTTTTGGTTTAATCCTCAGACTACCCTAACAGATTGACACTAGTATCATTGTCTCCATTTTACAGACAGGAGGCTGAGGGCTGGGGTGGCTCCCCTACATGACCAAGTCACACAGCCCATAAGAGGGAAAGAGATTTGACAGGGGAAGGTAAACTCCAGTCTGGGTGCTTATCACCAGGCTGGGCTGCCTATGTGGCCTCTGCTTGAACAGGGATGTGGAGCACAGAGCAGGCACTCCAGAAATCTTTGCTGGGTGCAGAATGAGTCATTTTCAAGTTTACTTTGTTCGTCTCTTAAGCATGACACCTTCTCTGCATCAGCATCTCTCACCTACGATGTTGTAATAATCTTCTAATGGTCTCCATTCCTCCAATTTCTCCTTCCTCTAACTCAACAACCCCATTGCTAAAAGAGGTATTTTTTCAACAGAGAATTTCCATCATGTCATTGCCTTACTTAAATCTTTCAGTGACTCCCCACTTTCCATGGCATAAGGCCCAAATTCCTCAGCAAGGTCCCCTGGGCAACTCCAAATCCAGCCATATTCCCCCTCCCCAGGCTCATCTGATGCCACCTACCCACTACCTCTCAGCTCAAGCCACACTGACCACCTGCTCCCTCCACAGACAGCACGAGCTATCAGGTTGCCCATCGCCACAGCATGCAGAATCAACCTCCTATATCCCACGTTTCTGTTCAAATGCATGGTGGTTGAGAGCCTGGGATATGTAGGTAGATTGTCCAGGACTAAATCCTAGAGATTCCATTTATTAACCAGGTGACAGTGGGCATATAAATTCACCTCCAGCTGCCTCAATTTTCTCATCTATAAATGGGCACCAAAGACTATCCTCATAGACTCATTGTAGGTACTAATCCAGCTCCCAAATCCAGCCACAGATTCTTCCCTGACCTCTGTTTGCCTCACTGGGGCTCTCACTTTTCACATACTTCAAATAGCTCCCTTCCAACAATCATCAAAAGGCAAGAGTTAACATACGCTGAGAGGAAATGAAGAAAAGGGACCTCTATGCACTGTTGGTGGGAATGTAACTTGGTACAGCCAGTATGGGAAACAGGATGGAGGATCCTCAGAAATATTAAAAATACTACTACCATATGAACGAGCAATCCTAATTCTGGAAATAAAGCCAAAAGAAATAAAAACAAACTTCAAAAAATGTATGTGCCTCCAGGCTCATAGCAGCACTATTTACTATAGCCAAGACACAGAAACAACCTGAGTGTCCATCAATAGATGAATAAATAAAGTTGGGAACATATATATAATAGAATGTATTCAACTGTAAAAAATGAGAAAATCCTGCCATTTGCAAGAACCTATATGAATCTTGAGGCCAATATCCTAAGTGAAAAAGTCAGAGAAAGACAAATACTGTATGATCTCACCTGTATATGGAATCTAAGAAAAAAACAAACTCATAGGAAAAGGTCAGAGGTGGGGGTTGAGAAAGGGGGAGTTGGAGGAAGGTGATTAAAAGGTACAAACTTCCAGTTATCAGATAAATAATACCAGGGATATAAGGTACAACGTGATGACTACAGTTGACACTGCTGTATGATATATAGGAAAGTTATTATGACAATAAATCCGAAGAGTTCTCACAAGGAAAACAACTGTTGTTTTTCTTTTTTTTCTTTTTCTCTTTATGGTATCTATCTGAGATGATGGATGCTAACTAAACTTATTGCAGTAAACATTTCACAATACATGTTAAACCGTTATGCCGTATACCTTAAACTCACACAATGATGTTATGTCAATTATACCTCAATAGATCTAGGAAAAACAATCAAATTCCAGTGAATTTTAATTACTGGTTTACACTCCCCTTCCTCCAGGGTTTCTCAACTTGCTGACATGTTAGACTAGATGATTCTTTGTGAAGAGGGCCTTTGCCGGGCACTGTGAGATATTCAGCAGCATCCCTGGCCTCACTCAGTAGATGCCTATGACACCTCCACAGTTGTGACACCCAAAAATATCCCAAGATATTGCCAGATGACCCCTGAAGGGAAATGCCCTCCCCTTTAAGAGACATTGCTTAAAACTCTTGAGGTCCTGGAAGCAGCAATAATCTATCCTTTTTTGAGCACTTAATTTGCACCAAGCATGGTTCAAAGCCCTTTTCATGAATTATAGAATCTAATCCTCTCAACACCAAAGGATGAGATTTTAGGCACATTTTATAAAAAATGAAACTGGATCACAGAGAAATTAGTAACTTTGTCAAGGTGTATTTTATTCTCATTTTTCCCAGCCCCAACACCTAGCATGTTACCTGATATAACAGGAGCTCAACAACAATTTAAAGATGAGTTAATGGCTGAGACAGTCTCATCCATAACAGCAATCTGGCCAGGCACAGTGGCCCATCAGTCTACCCCAGAGTCTCATGGTATGCCATACAGTGGTTTAATTCTTTGGAAAATCCCTTCCCAGCTATGGCTGTTTTAAGCGATCCAGGAATTCACAGGGCTTATGCTGTTCAGGGTACTTTGTTTGTGTTATTAATAGCAGGAATTACATCTTCCAGCTTTGCTTTATAAGAGTTTCACTCAGTTCAGCCAAGAGTCCTGACATTACCAGATAAACACCTTTGATCTAAGTTTTTTTACCACTCCTTTCAAACTTTATATGATAATACTATTTTTCCAGCTTTGGACACACCACACGGAAAACCCTCCCCAAAACTGTGTTTCTTATGAGCACTACATAGAGTACTGCTCAGAGGCATAAAGTTGAGGGAATGCTTCTCTGGTTCATAGGTGTGGGCATTTTCATCCTATGAAGGAATCAATGAAGGGCAAACCATACGATTTGGTTCTGGGTTGACACAGATTCAGCACATCTACCTGATTAACCTATACTGTGAGAAAGAGTACAGATAAACCCGAGGATAAATCCTGACATCACAGTAGATGGAGACCTGAAAGTATCCCAGGTTCAGGACTGATACTCAGTGGGTGCAGGGAGAAGAAATAGGGAAGTGCTTTCTGCTAAAACATTGCCAAGAATTCCAGTGTTTTTGACTCTACGAAAATTCTGGAAAGCATTAAACACAAAGCAAATGACTAAGAGAAAGTTACATTTATAATAAAGCAAGACTACTTAAAGGTCTTGTAGACTCATAGGGCGAGCCAGGTGGAGTCAGACAGACCTGACTTTGAATCCTGGCTCTGCCACCTTGGTGACTGGAAAGCTCTTCACCTCCTTTAGTATCAGTTTCCTTACCTATAAAATGGGCATAATGATACCAACTTAGAGGGTTGCTGGAGAGATTAAATGAGATTTATAAAGGGCCTAGTTCATAACAGATGCCTAATAAAGGTAGGTTTCTTAATTGTTATAAAAATGATCCTAAGGCACACATGTGCCCACACACACACACACACAAACTCATTTCACAGAGACTTTTGAGGTCTAAACAGAACATGCATCTTAATGGCAGCACCAGAATTAGAATCTCTACACTCCTCCATCCTGTTCATTCTGACCTCTGAGCTGTTTAATAAAGAAGAAGGCCAAGGAATGGGCAATATGGAAATGCTGAATGAATAAACAAGCTCACATATCTGGTGGCATCCCCAGTGTTACAGATTTACTTTGATATCTCATTCCAAAAGCATTTCTATATTGGGAAATAATTAGGAGCAAAGAAATGCATAGGTTATACATGGATGCAAAGATAATAAGACATGATCACTTTCCTCAAGACCTCACTCTATACAGAGGGAAAAATTCAAGCATGAATTTAAATTCAGTTCGGACCACCTCTTCTATTATATGTATTGCAACTAAATATAACAGATCTCACCACATAACACAGCAACATGTGTAAATGCAATTCCATTCTTATTTAAAATTACTCCAGAATTGTTGCCACCATTCTCTATGGCATTCTAGGCCTTAAATCTGCCATGAATTAGTACAACTCTCTCATCATCACAAATTTGGTAGCACTTTCTCATGAAAAGAGAAAGAAAAAAGAAAAGACAAGGCCATACAAAAAAGTGATATGAAACATGGCCCTTTTGTTTTTGCATCTTAAAGTTTTAGTTTTTAATAAGAATTGTACGGTGTGGGTATGAAATCATATGTATTCTCAAGAAAAAAATACGTGTTTCTATTTCTTTAAGAGTCAAGTCAGATTATCAAAACTAATTTAAAAGAGTACAATTGTTATTGACGCTTCCACATCAGAACCTCAGGAGTCCACTACCTTATCAGTGTAGTTTGAAATAAGCACATAGCCAGCCCAGAATTGCAAATCCTGCGAAATCCTGGTTGTAGTAATCATTAGAATTTAATGCAGATAATGCTACAGCCAGAAGGAATTGAGGAAGCCGTCCTTTCCATCTCCCTGCCTTCTAAACTTTAGAACCCCAGAGAGATGAGGCTCTCCCTCGCCTCCATAAATGTCACCGCCTTCCACCATGACCTACCCTTGGTAGTTTGGGAGGGTGTGCAGGATAGGAAATCAAACTCCATCCTCAGAGGCAGCCGTGCCCCGTCACCGATGAGGGAAAGGCCCTCCAGTTGGATTCCCAACCATTCCCCTTTCCTCCTGCTGGGACTCAGCTCTCTCTGCGTTTCCCAGACTTTTCAAGCCTCCTGTCTCATGCCCCCTATCACACCGCCTGAGGTGGCTCTGCCTCCCACGGCCTTTCCAGCCACAGTTCACCCCTGCCAAGGCTGCCACCACCCAGCTTCCACTGCTTTGCTTCTCTCAGTGGCAGCCAAAGTTCTTAGCTTCCATGATTTATGGATGCTTTTTCCTTAACATCCAAGGTATGTAAGGGCTGTAGCAAAGTGCCCACACAGCACACAATTAGTGTTGAAAACAGCAACCCTAATTACCACTCTTAACTGCTCTCCTTATTATTTCATCCCCACAAATCCACCAAAACGACCCTCCCACATCACCAACAGTCTCCCCATTCCACATCTAGTGGCCTTTTCTCTACTCCATTCTCATTGACCTTGGACAGCCGAATCCATCCCTGCTTGTTTAAAAGTCTATCGTTCCTTGGCTCCTAGGGCACCTCTTAACACTGCATCTCACGCAGACTTCAGACTCAGGAAGTCAATCAGCATATTTGGGTGGACTTGAATTTGAAAATGCAAAGCCCTCTCTGCCAGGTGCTGCATGAGCAGGAGATGCAGAACACAGCCTGCGCCCACGTCGGGGGTACAGGTGCAGCCCCTCTTCCCCGCATGGTCACATGCCTCACTCTCCGGCTTCTCTGAGGTCTCTGCTCAAACGTCCCACTGCGGGAGAGGACTTACCTGACCGTCAGGGGCATCTCAGGCAAAGGCAAAACTTAGTGAGCCGGAAAGACAGAACCGACGCGGTGCTCTCTCCCCAGCGCTTGCTCTGCGGCCGGCCCACTGCCTGCTCACCTGGATCAAGGTCTCCAGCTCCTGGAGGCTCACGCAGACGTGATCCCGCAGGAATTCTGCCTTCTCCAAGGCGATGGTGTTCTTCTGGCTGCTCTCGAAGGGCTGCTCCAACGCCCGGAAGACGAGACCGCCCGTGACGAGGTAGACCACCACGACCACGAAGATGGCCACCACTGTCTTCCACTTCATGACGGTCTGCAGGCCCCCCTGGGAGGTGCCTTCCATCCTGGCTACCACCGTGGCTCGGGAGGAGATGGAGAGGCGTGGGGCCGGGGCGTGGCCGTTAGTGGCACCCTTGGGCTGACACACGGGGGGCGCGGCTGCCGGAATGGCCACTGAGAAACGGGGTGGGCGAGAGGAGGATAGAGTTTGTTTATCAGTATGAAACACAAAACTGTCAGAAACAAAGCACAGATGTCTTTCTCAAGACAGCTTTCAAATGTAAGGATTAAAAATTGTTTCACCGTGCCTGCAGTTAGGGGACTTGATCAGTTGCTAGGTATCCGTTTGAGTTCTAAAAAAAATGAGCACCAGGAGCTCTAGCTTAAAAAAAAAAAAAAAGTTAGGAACTGAGTTTGAAATGCTTATGTTTCTCTACCAGAGTCCAAAGTTGAAAGCCATTTATCGGTGATTTGTCATTCACCTCCTCCCTTACCTTCCTTGTTTAAACAATGTGTAAGATACACGGCACAACAAACTACCATATTTGAAAAACAGCTATATCACTCAACTTGTGGAGGAAAGAATTAGAGACGGATACCCAGCTACTGTGTCCAAGGACTGACTGATACCAAGAGCAGAGATGAGCATCTAGCAAGTTTAAAAGTCCTTTTTATCCAGGACTGTGGTCACCAAAAAACTAAGTGAGCTCGCTAGAAGAGAGAGGAGTCAAATATTAGGAACAGTTAAGAAAGTTTGGGTTTCCAAAGATTACTAAACATGAAAAAATGAAAGGTGGCAGTAGAGGAGAGAAGGAACAATGGGCAACATTACATGCCAATTAACTTGGTTTCTGGAAAAAATGAGAATGAAAGAATAGATCCTAAATGTATTTCTTAAGAGAAAATGTGATGACTTAGATGTAATCATTCCTGATATATCAGTAGTAGAATTTTTCTTCTAATTTACTCCAATAAGCAGCCAGGGGAAAGGAAATTTTCCCTGGTTTTCAGGACACGTAGAATTCTCAAAGGCCTCTGGTCTCTGTAAGGGCAATTTCATTACCTTGGAAATAAATATGTTAAGCTGGTGGTGTCTCTGGAACGGCAGGAAGTTTGGGGTTGTGTGGTACACGTAATGCTATCACGTATTTGAGAAATCTGTCTTGTGAGGCAGTGAACGGCTATTTCACTTCGATTTTGTTCTGCCTTTATTATACTAATGCTTATGGCCTCTGTCATGGTGCAGCCCGGCTGTTGTGTAAATAAGGTATTAGGAGATGACAAACCTAATTACCTAAGTGGGGCAAGCAATCCCACCCATGAGCTAAATGGCTCAATCTCTGCCTAGGAAACCAAGGTAAATAAAAGCGTAGGAATATCACTCCTTGTTCAAAATGCCTGGGACCATGATGACACTTGGCGGAAGGGTTGGCCACCTTGAGGAATCTATGCTTGTAAATATCTGCCTTTCCTCCTACAGCCTCAAAATCAGCTTTTCTCTTTGGAAACCAAGCTGAACAGCAGCCTTCTGTTGAATATTATTCTTCCAGATGAAAAACATAAAATGTTACATTTCCCTCTAACTTGTTGAACATGAAATTCTCTGGAATCTCTGATTGAAAGGTTTAAGATTTAGAATCAGCCTCCAGGACATTGTGTTCTCACTAAACCTTCCTTAAAGACACCACTTTCAGGTTCCTCCTTGCCCTGGCGGGCACTGAGATGGTAAGCCTTGCCCAGGGCAGCTATCTTTCACCCTTGCGCTCATTTCCCATTCATTTGACTGCCTCGTAACGTATCAGTCCGTGTGCTTCTCACCATCCCTGTGGCCACCTACCTCATCCAAGCCACCATCATGTCTTACCTGGACCAGTCCAGCAGCCTCCTAAATGGCCTCCCTGCCCCCATGTTCACCCACCTCTGACCCTTAAATCTGGGGTTAAATACCACTTCCAGAAGTACCCTCTCTTTCCTCCCCTGCTCCCCTTGTGACTGACAGAATTAAGACCCCCAAAGATGTCCACATCCTAGCCTCTGGGACTTATGCATACATTGCCTTATATGGCAAAAGGAACTTTGCAGATGTGATTAAGCTAAGGATCTGGCAATAGGGAGATTATCCTGGATTATACAGGGTAGGCCCAATGTAATCACCAAGGTCCTTGTAAGAAGGAGGTGTGAGGATCAGAGAGAGAAAGAGATGTAAGGGCAGAAGCAGAGGTGAGAGTGATGGAGCCACCAGGCAAGGGATGCAGTCAGCTCCTAGAAGCTGAAAAGGACAAGGAACAGATTTTCCTAGTCCTTCCAGAAGGATACAGCCGTGCCCACACTTTAATTTCAGGCCAGTAAGACAGATTTTGAACTTCTGGCCTCCAGAACTGTAAGATAGTAAATTTGTGTCATTTTAAACCACTAAGTTTGTGGCAAATCGTTAGGGCAGCAGGAAGCTAATACACCTCCCCCCCCAACTAGATTCAGTCTCCCTTGGCCCGGTGCACCGGTGCTATTCAAAGAACCTATTTACTTGCCCCCAGCTTAGAGTTCCAGGAGGGCAGGCAGCACGTCTGTCCCTCGCCTCTGTACCCCAGTGTCTTGCACAGTGCCTGGCATACAGTGGGTGGACGAAATGGATGGAGAACAGAAGGAAGGAGGAAATGCTGACACATCCTATCCGCAAGCACACTGGGGATGAGTGGCGTTAGGTGGAAAACAGCTTGATGTTCCACACCGTCGCAATGTTCCTTCCACCAGCAGCCCCTTCCCTACCCTCATCTGCCTGGGAACTCCCACCCTCTGCAGCCTTAGCTCGACGCTGCCTCCTCTGTGCAGTCGTCCTGGACTCTCCAGGCAGACTCCGCATGCCGTCTATCCACGAGCCTGTAAATTCCCTGGCGCCTGAAAGCTTGTCATTCATCCCTGGGCCTCCACCTCTGGACCCAGAGCCTGGCACAGAGAAACATTTTGTTTACTCTTGTGGCTGTTGTCAATCCTTCCTTCAGTCCATTAACAAAAGCCCTGTCAGAATCACCATCACCCTCAGTAATGAGCATTTATTTAGCACCAAATGAGCATGAGGGGCTGTGCTGCAGTGAGGATAATTCACAGTCCCTCCCAGCTTTGGGGGCTGGCGGTCTGCTTAGGAACACACGGCACAGAGTCGGGTAACACACATCAGGATGCAGCCCCACTGGGTGACACACGCTGCCTTGAGCAGGGAGGCCAGCTGCAGGTGGGTCTCCTTCACTGACCTGCATCAGGGATGGTTCCAGGACCCCTGGTATCCTTGAGGCTCAGCAAAACTGGGCTTGAGAAAGGTCTTTCCAGGCCATTTCCTGGTTCCAGTTTGCTAAAAGACTGTCCTGGAGCAGAGTTTGAACAAGTCCACCAATCCCTGAGTTTCCAAAGCACCAGGAGCAAAAACCAGAACTTCAGTCCCCAACCCATTAGTGTCTAGCTGACCTTGAAACTGCCACTTGGTTTCTGTTTCTTTATCTACAGACTGTGAATATAACAGCCTTTTTTTTTTAACCCCCACAGGGCTCTCAAGGAACTGCAAATGAGGGTCCTGGTTTACAGATTGGAGTCTACATCAGGAATCCTGGCAGAGATCTCAGAAGGTCACAAAACCTTTGTGCATTTGACTAAAAATGGAGTTGGAGTTATGAAAGATGACTGCACATTTTGAGGGCTGGGGAAAGATTTTGGTTTGTGCCTTTTCCTTAGGTTGGAGAAGTCTTTCAAAGGGGGTTTTCATGAATCCATTTCTATTCCTTGGCAGCCACAGCAGCTCTCACCCTACTACAAAGTTGCTTTGTGACCTGGGATGTGCCTCTGGAGCTCTCTGCGCATGGAGCCAGCAAAGAAGCAAATCAGCCAGATGACGGGGGTGGCAGGGGCACGGTGGTGATAATGGGAAGTTCTGGCATTTACTTTGTGTCCTCACCCTAAACATTTTGCTTACATTGCTGCATTTGATCGTCACCATGAGCTATTATCATCCTGTATGAGTCCAGGTCTTCCCAGCAGCAGATGCCAATAGGGGCTTAAATGTGCATGAATTTTATTAGGGAAAACACATGTGTGAGAGGAAGTGGGAGGGAGTCGGGGGATTAGCACGGCCATCAGACACACTGTGAGTCTGACCCCGGGTAAAGGAGAAAGGATGGATGGTGAGCATCCTAGAAGGCCCACAGCCTAAGGAGGGGTCAGCATGGCTGGTCAAGGACTTCTTGAGCCAAAGTCAGCCCTCTGAGGAGTCCTGTGTCCCCAAGAAGATGCCTGTCTCAGGGTCCCTGTCACACTCAGTCACTGGCTGAGAGTAGCCCATGGGATATGTCTCCACAGAGCAAGCCCACAGTGGACTTCAGAGCAGCAGCTGGTGCTCTTGGCCAATTACACCCCTGCCAGGGGAGGCCTGCAAGGTGCATGTATGCCTGCTTATGGCCAGCACCCCCCCCCATTTCACAGATTAAGAAACTGAGACCCAGAGAGGTTAAATGACTAAACTGAGGTCAAGTGGACAGGTGGTGGGGCCAGGACTAAAATTAGGATACTCTGACTTTAAAGTCAGTTCTCCTTTGAAATGTAGGAACAGCAAAATAGAAAACAATGCAATTCCAAGTGGAAAGGGACCCTTTTTCTAAACTGTTTCAATAATAGATGGGCCTATAAGCAGGGGCCTATCAGACCTCACCACTCCACTGGAAAAGTATCTAGCAGCAAAGGTGCTGCCCAGAATTGATGAGAAAGGAAAGTTAGAAGACAGTGTCCCTTTGGTTAATTTCACGTTTAAATGTTTCCTCACAAACATTAGCCCATTCCCTTTGTACCTAATTGTCATTAGATATGGGGGGCACATGTGGAAATCTGACTTTTCTTGGTTGAACTAGTTCTTAGGAACTGTGTATTACCTGGGCTTTCCCATGCCCTGTACATTCTACTGCATCATCTGCTCATGCATTCAGTCAACAACCATTTGAGTTCTCCAGGCACCATGCTTGGCCCTAGCGATCTATAAATGAGTAAGACACATCCTGGCCTTCAGAGTTAGTGGGAAAGTCAACAAGATCAAATGCATGCATGAGCCTAGTTTATCCTCACAGAACCTCCTGCAGAGAGCAGTGGTCATTACCTGTGCCCCCCTCCAACGAGGGAGGCACTGAGGCCTGGGGAGGTGGCACTGACTGGCCAATCCCAAGCTAACAAGCTGCAGCATCCTCGGAGCTGTCTGCAGACACCTAACCCTTAGTGCCTCCACTCCGCCACAACAGGCAGAACACAGGACACCCACAGGATTCAGGGCCTCCTGGAAACCTGAAATGCAGCCACCTCAGAGATGTCGCTGTAACACAGCAACATGACTCTGCCTATTAGCCCAAGCAAAGTACCACAGATTGCAGCACATTGGTGAGAAGCAAAGAACTTCCACCCTCCCTCTCCCCTCCCCGCAGGCCTGGAATCTGTCCAGGGCCACTTGCACAGGCAGCTCAGGGCTTCCAAAGAGCCCCAGGTTAAAGCTGAGCCTGGAATCCCCAAAAATTTCCCTGGGCACAGGCAGACTCCAGGCTGGTACAGAGGGTGGGTGTTTCAAAGGAGAAAGGGGAGATGGGGGCAGGCAGTTCCAGCCCCACGGCCATCACCGCAGCTGGCTCCAGGCACAGCCAGCCTCTTGGAGGAGCAGAGAGAATGTGTGCACTCCCTCTGATTCCAGACACCCCCACAGTCAAATCCTGTTTTTCCTATGTCCATGTGACAGCTGTACCTTAAAGGTGATCAGGCGGGCCTGGGGAAGAACGTGGTGTCACTCAGTCTACACACACGCGTGGGCAAGCCTGCACCCCAAATGCCACCGCAGGAAAGGCTCCCCCCTTTTGTTTAGTCACTGCTCCCTCCTTCTTGTCTTCTTAAAACTTCAGGTTTTGTTTGCAGATGGAAGAGACCAAGGCATCATGAAATGTCTGGGAACATTTAGAGCACCAGACACCAAACAAGGCTGAAAGCGGACAAAGAGGGAGCTGAGAATATGCTGACACCTTGACTCACCTCCCTCCTCAGTTCAGACTGTCTTCCCTCACCTGAATCACTGCGGACGACACCTCCAGTCCTGTCCCCCTTGAATCCATCCTCTGCCTCGCAGCCAGATGGCACTCTCTCCTGTGTGTCTCTGATCACATCCACTTCATACTTAAATTCCTCTGAAGGCACCACAGAGACTCAGAATGAAGTGCAGGCTCCATGACTTGCACCAAGACTCCTTGCCAGGACCTGGTGCTTGACACTCTCCCCAGCCTCACCCACTGCCACACCCCCACACACAACCTTCGGCCCAGCCAAACCCAGCAGCACCCAGGTCCGTGCATGCTGAGCCACTTGCTGATGCCGCCCTCTGGGCTATGCCAGAGGAATGGGCCTTGCTTCCCAGATTCCTTTCTCCTCCCCACCCTTTATCTGGCCAACTCCTCCTTATAAGCAAATATTCAATTCATGTGTCACCACCTCCCAGAAGTCCTCCCTGACTGCCCACCTGCCAGTCTGATCAGATGCCCTTCCTCTATGCTCTCTCTCTGTCTCAGTGTGGAACTTAGCATGGATCCTACAGCTTGGAGGCTCCTACTTACAACTTGCACCATTCCTGAATTTATTCATCCATCCATCCATGAATTTGCCTCGCACTGGCATTTATGGTATCCAGTTCACAAACCAGCTCAAAAGAAAACTGCACTGCAGCGCTCACTGAATCTGGTAGATGTGAGCAGCCTGGGACTACTGCAGAGAGACATCCAGAGTGAAGGTGGTAAGTTCTCAGAGAGTAAGAGTCCAAGGAGAGCTCCTCAGGGTTTGTTCAATTACTGGGGAAGACTAAACAGGTGACAGAAAAGTCATTCACCTCACTGTGCTCCAAAAACAACTTTCCTGTCCTCTTCACAAAGGGATAGAAGTTCTCTTTTACTCATGGGTCTGAAATATTTGTTAGGTAAAAATAATCTATTTAATGGCATGAATCATCCTTGGTGAGTCACCTCTCTGGTACCAGGCAGGGGGAACTTCCCTCCAGCCCGCCGTCCTGAGCTCCCTCTGACTAGGTCCAAACAGCATAAATTGGGATTTGAGAACCCAAAGAGGGAAGAGCTTTCCTTGCTCTACCCCATGAGCGCAACTGGAGCCGGGTTCATGTGGGGTTCAAAAGACCAGGGACCGCCTTCTCAGGGCTCATAAACACACCATTTGATCCTCCCCAAATCACTTTTCATATTTATAAGCCCAGGTCATGGCACAAAGCAGAGGCCTTCACCCAAACAGTGAGGCCCTTGGGGACCCCAAGTCAAGCAGCAGCAGAGGGATGGAGAGGAGGGGGTCAGAGACAAGGGATATTAAGGAAGTAAAGTCAATGGGTCCTTATTGATAGAAAGTGAGAAATACAGCAGGGAGTCTGGGGTGGCACAGGCATCTGGCTTGTAAGAGCACAGTGTTCTCCAGGACAGAAAAGGCGGGAGGCTTAGATTTGCAATTCTTGCAACACATCGAGGTGGAGATATCCAGTGGACATTAGGCGTAAGGAACTGGAACCAGGGCCAATCCAGCTGGAACCCCAGGTTTGGGAGCAATGAGGTTATAAGTGGTATTGAAGTCACAGGACTGGATGAAATAGGACAGAGGGAAACATAGAATGAAAAGAGAGTAAAAGATGGTGCTCAAGAGAGCAGTATTTAAGGGACAACGGAGGGGAGAAAGGCACACAGGCGCACCAGCATGTGGCCACTGGGCATCAGACATGGCAGATCCTGTTCCAGTCTGTCTGCAGCAGCATTCCCGAGGCCTGGCCCATGAGAGGTCTCTGTGTGTGTCTGATGAACTGATGTCAGTCATACTGCATTATTTTGCTGCTCATGCATCAACGGTCTTCAAATAGACCCTTTTCTCTTCCTGGCTGTCAGGAAACTCTGTTCAACAGAACTCCTGTTCCAGAATTTCTGGGCATTATAGGTTACTCCTGGTAGCAGGTGAAATGTATTTTTTTTTTGTATTGAAGTATAGTTGATAAACAATATTATGTTGGTTTCAGGAGTACAGCATAGTGATTGGACGGTTAGATACATTACAAAATGCTCACCCCTGTGCTTGTAGTCACCATGTGTCACCATACAAAGTTACACCGGTATTATTGACTATATTCCTTAATGCCGTGCTTTTCATGGGATGCCTTTATTGCTGCAATGAAATGACCCGTCACCCACACACATGACCACAAAGAGCCCAGGGCTAGAGCTACTCCTTGTGCATGCTGAGCTGGTCAGAGCCGACCTGGCGTGTCCCCATGGGCTTCTCATCTTTCACAATCCAACGCTGCTTACCCTGCGGTTCCCCCAGAAGACCCCAGATGCTGGGGTCTCACTTGTCTTGACTCTATAGTCAAGGCCTGCAAGAACTACACAGTCACAGCCGCGGTTCCTTTCTCTTGTTCCAAGATGCTTCATGAATAATGTATTTTGTCTCCTGCCCTAAGTTTTTTCCTCCACAATTTAAATTAACTAAAGAATTTTTAAAAGGAAAGATTTTTTTTACCCCCTTTGAGATTAAAAATAATATAAGCAGCTGCAGTTCCCAAAATATCTCCTTCTCCCTTGGTCCAAGCATTTAAAATCGTATTTTCAGGGCCCATTCCTTCAAGAGAGAGGTTTTCTGTTCCCAGGTGTCTTATCAAAAGCACTTACCTCTCCTCACTGAGCTCCACACAGGGGAACCCTCCCAGTCAGGCTGGAGCCAGGTGAGCCTTCTAGAATGCCAATCTTTGTCCTGCTTAAAACCCCACAATTGTCCCATGGCTTTTCCCAGAGCCTCCAGGGCCTCAGGAGCTCAGGGCCCATCTTACTTCCCCAGTCCTGCCTCGCCCTCCACATTTTGTCCTACAACCTCAACAAGCTCCCTTCAGCAGCAGCTATTACAAACACACAGATCACAGGGGGCTGTACCAATGTAAGCAATTCTTTTCACAAATCCACAGTGGAACACAAAATGGAAAAATACATGCTAACCCATTAGGAAAAAGTCCATAACCCATGCTACTGCCTAATTCCCTACGAAATCTGTTCATTGTATTCCACCCAATGATGGTGACAGAAGTAGCTACTTTGATAAGTTCAATATCTATCAGAGCATAAAATACATTGAAAAGATAAGTGTAATCATGTTTTACAATGATGAAAAAGGCAGGGGCGTTTAGAAACTTGATGTGTCATCACTCACTTATTCACAAATGTGTGCCAACTATGTGCCAGGAATAATACCAGACTCCACACTCGGGGGCCAGGCTGCCAAGCCACCATCCACCAGGAAGCTGAAGGGACCAATTCTTTTAAGAAGAGCAAAGCCAGCAAAGCAACTGGGCGGAAGCCTCCCTGCGGCTTTGATCTCCCTCCTTGGAGCACTAACCCCTCTCCTACTCTCTGCTTCCTCTGCTCTGACTCGAACTTCCCCTCCCTCTCTCAGCCCAAACCTTTCCAAAGATGCCTCAGGACTCCCAGCTGCAGAACCACAGAACATCTCCCCCTTCCTCAGCCTCTTCAAGGAGCCTCCCTCGACCATCTTCAGTGACACCTGAACGGACTTCCCGGAGGACACTACCCTCTGAGTGTGGCATTCAGATAGAGGTTGCTCCATCTCCCCCAGCCACACCCTCAGGCCACGCTGTCCCAGGAAACCAACACTCCACAGTCCTGTGTCCAAACCCCCATTCCTTTGAGACCCGAGCCTTCTGGCTCCTCCACTTCCTACACTTCCTCATGGCTGCCCTGGGTAGACTTGACTTCTCTTCCTGATTCTCTGAAGCCCTCCTTCCAAGTCCTGCTTCCCTCCTGAGAGACATCAGTGTTCCACAGACAACCCATTCCATACCCACACCTCCCATTTCCTTGATTTCATCAGCATTACCATCACCCAGTCCACTTCACCACTGACTTATACCCGGTCCCCCAGAAGCAGATCCTGAGATGCGATTGGTTGGTAAGCGATTCATTTAGGAAGTGCTTCCTGAGAAGCCTAATAGAGAGTGGGGATGCAGGAAGGGGAGGGCAAGAGGCCAAGGAAGGGTGGGATTCCAGGTGAAGGCCCGTCCCCCAAGCCCATGGGGAGCTCAAGGCCATAAATTACCTCCAGAGTCAGTCCCACCTTGAGGCAAGGGAGCTAAGCTTCCTTTCTGGGACCTGTCACACCTGCTACAGAAACCCCTGAGGGAGATAAACACCCAGAAGCATCCTGAAAAGAGGCTCTAGTAGACAAAGGGAAGTCCTTTTGCACGTCAGGTACAGGGGGAGAAGCACCAGGACCCTGCAGGGTGGGCACACATGCCAGGACAGCGCAGCTGAGAGCTGGGGGAGCACTGACTGCATCTGCAAGTGTCTCCTCCTGCGGCCACATCCTGAACCCCACAAGAAGTGGCCCCACCCCAGAAATACTCCATGAAAGAAACCCACTCTGCCTTGAGCTTCCTGCCCTTTTGGCTCTCTCCCCTCACTGCCCCCACATCACAACCCACCTCTGCATTCTTGCCCTCTACCATGCCCTCCCTATGACCTCTCTTCCTTGCCTGGCTTACATCCAGGTTCAGCAAGTCACTCCTCAGCTGACAGACTCGACTCCCTTTCCTTTGTCCTTCCCTGGAGCTACCTGGCAACACGCCTTGTATGTCATTCCTGCTTTCTGCTCAGAGTCCTCATCCTCGCTGCTGAACGGGGCTAGGGACATTGAACAGCCTCGGGGACTGCTGCCATTCCAAATCCACAGTTTCCTTCCTCAACTGTCCCTCAGTGCCACGCAGCAAGCAGCCCTGTTTCCCTGCTCAGAGACAGCAGTCAGGATAAATGTCGTGAAGGCATTAGGGTGCATCTTACTGTACACACACCTGAAAACATACATGGAAATCCCTCTGCAAGATAGATATTTACTTTACAGAAGGATTTTCTGCAGAAAGCATTTCAACAGCAAGCCCTGGGTACATCTAAAATGGGCTGCAGTTCATATTTATATTTTTCAAGAACAAACCATCTATGTGCGGCGAGGTGTGCCCTCCCCTTGCCCTTGTCCCAGGGTCACCAAGGTGGACTGTCAGTGCCTCACTCAGCACAAACTGCTTTGCAGGCAGCCTCAGCCGTCTTCACTGGCCAGTGTAGCTATTCAATGCTCCTGGCCTGTTTCATGGTCACTAAAACCTACAAAAAAACGTGGATGAAAAAAAAATTTTGTAGATGGTTCTTCCTTCACTGTGCCTACCAAGTCGCAAAAATGAATGAGATCCTTTAAAGGGAGACAATGGTTTCTACAAAATATCCCCCAAGATGGCTTTGCCTTTCAGCACCCCGCTCTGGGTGATCTCCTCTAAAGCGTCTCCTCTAATGCGGCATCCGTGCTGCTGACATGGGCAGCGTTCCTGTGATTTACTGCCCCTGCAGCTCCCAGAGGCTGGAGTGAGCGCGGGTGGCAGGGAGGGAGGCAGAAACCCAAGAGGGAATAGAACACCCACATCATCCCTCACAAGGCTGGGGACACACGAGGTGGAAAGGGCACATGTTCCTCTCTGTGAAGACTGAGAAGTGTTTTGAAATATTACTAATAGGGCCAATTAGTGAAGTCTTCAGCGAATCAACACACTTACTGAAAAAATAGGGCAACAGATCTAAAAAGATGGGGAAGGGAATCTCCAATACGCCAGGAACACCTAGGTTTGGTGTGAGAGGCAGGGGGTAGGGGATGGGGTCTGGTGAAAGCTGAGAAGGACAGCCAGGGAGGAAGCCCCGGATTTTCCACACCCGAACGAGAACAAGGCTGGACCTTCTGGCTAAACCAACACCTCCCTCCGCCCCCCAAATATCTGCCGTCCTTTCTCAGTAGTAAGTCCTCCTGCTGGAGGGTAAATTCCTCCTGAGGCCCCTTGAACATGAACTTTGTCTGGGAATCTTCCTGAGTCCCGATCCCAGTGCACAGGATACAATAAAAGCTCAATTAATGTTCATAGAATGGATTCAACAAACGTCTGCCCAAGACCTATTGCGCTGCAGGCACTAGGGGGCACAAAGGGGATGGAGCAGAACTCTGCTGTCCAGGAGCACATCGGGTAAAAAGATACAGGAACTGGGCAGGGGGTGAAGGGCACCTTCAACTCCACTCCCAAGTAATACAGAAAAGTTCCAGCACTCAAGGATCTAGAGAAGACAACCAAAATCTCAGAAAGCAAACAGATCCTTGGATGGGTCACGTGGAAGTCTGCCAAGATGCTGCACTGGTTCCTAAGCAGCCCCCGAGAAACAGGTCACAAAGCAAGGGGCTTAGGATTATTTTCAAGGGAGAAATTCCTCTTCCATGCTACCACCTTCTCATGGATCCTCAGACCCAAATCTGCTACCCAGGCAAACTCGTAGTGTGATTAAGCAGCCGCCATAACCATATTCCCTATGGGGGAACTGTCCAGCTATAAGAACCATGGGACATTACTCAAAAACCTACAGCCAAAACCCAAATTAGGTATTAAATACTGGCACATAGTAGGGCTCAGTAAATTAGTGTAGAATGAAAGTACTACAGGGAAACGGATGTTAACTATGGATGCAAGATAAATGGCAAAGCTGGGGAAAAAGAAAAACCACGAGAAAAAGAATCTTTTTCATAGGGAGTTCAATCTAACCTTTGGGTTCTCAGGTGTTAGCCAAGGAATAGAATCTTCATAGCAAATCCAAGCTGATATTTAATTTGTCATACACTTGGCTTCAACCTGCACTTAATTGCTTTGAAATTGCCTCTGAAGAGGTCATTTGAAAGACAGTCTTGTGGTTATGTCTCTTCCACCTCCTAGAAAGAGGAGAAAGGCAGGCATAGAAATCAGCACGACACATTAAAATAGTGAATGACGCAGCCTGGCTGTCTTGGAATTTGTGGGCATTTCCAAGAGTTCCCTGCCATATAAAGATTCTTCTTAATGGCCCCTCAGAAGGCGGTTGCATATAAGCTGCTATAACTGGGAGGTGCTGACTTCAGAAAAGCCACTTGCTCCACAGCCACAGAGCTAAAGTGGGTACTTCATGGAGTAAGGACTCAGACCCTCAAACACAGCCATGAGTGTCACATCGCTTACTTCACTGACACTTCCACATGAGACCCATTCCCTGGCCTTTCTGCCTGGTATCTCAGGGCCCTCCTTGGTACCAGTCAGGTAGCGCTGTCAGCTAATTTTCCCCACAGCACATGATGCAGCATTTGAGGAGTGCCTACTATGTGCTCAGCACTTGTGAGATGCTCTAAGGGAATGGAATAGAAGCATCAATTAGCCCCAAAGGAAACATCCCTCAGGGCTGGCTTTCTTTATTGGCCCTGGTGGCTCAACCCAGAAGCAGACCATGTGGTAGCTTCTACATGACCACCTAGTTCAGGGAGGGTTGTTAGATGTGTGAGTGTGCTAAAATTCACAAAACATAAAATTTGCCCCTTGAAAACATTTTCCAGGGTACAGTTCAGTGCGGGCTACCAATACAGGGCACCCAGTAAAATTTGAATCCCACCTAAATGAGAAAAAAAAACAGAATAAGTATGTCCCCATACAATATTGGGGACATACTATACTCTAAAAAAATAATAATTTTTCCTGAAATTGAAATGTAACTGGGTATCCTGTTACCAGGATGTGGCAAGCCTAATCAGGGGGTCAGGAGGGAAAAACCATCAACCACCCAACCCAACCAGCCAAAAATGTAGGTAAGTACAATACAGTGATACCAACTCTCAGAAACTGTATGGAAACAGCCAGCTCCCACCTCCGGCACCCCACCAAGACTGCTGTTCCCAGTATGTCCACTGCCCCTCAGCCACATCCAGTGGACACCATCACGGCCACGTGTGACCAGCCTCCCAGCAGCCCTCCACCCCAGAGGCCTTGCTCCTTCTTAAAATGCTACTGCTTTGGGCCTCCGTGACACCACACTCTCCAGATCTTCCTCTGCTCTCTCTAGTTGGGCCTTTTGGAATCTCCTCTGCAGACTCCTCTTTCTTAAAAATTCCCAAATATTGGACATTTCTGGAGTGCCTTCCTGGACCCCTCTTTTCTCTATATTCTCTCCCTGAGTAATCTCTTACAGGGTCAGGGTTTAAAATGCCAGCCGCTTGCTGATGACTCCCAGATCTTTATGTCCAGGGAAGCAGCTGGTAGAAACCAGCAGGAGACAACTCGGGGATGTGGGTGCAAAAGCCGCAGAAGCTGCAGGCATGCTGTGTCCTGAGGCTCTGACCCGGGTGCTAAGCAGAGCCAACCCTGGAGGTAAGCAGAGTCCCTGACGCTGAATAAAGGGGATCTCTGCCGGCCTGCTCAAGTTACAGGGGTACGGATGCTTGACTGACCACAGGATCACTGTGGCATCAGGACACCTGCAACCAGGATGGGAACCAAGTGTTTAATGAAGACAATCTCAAGTCATCCTCACAGACTGCACAGAGGGCCGTGTAGCCACGTACGTATGCGGAGGAGAGCGAGGGCCTCAAAACGTTCAAGGCCGAGGCCCAGGCCTTGGTGCTGTAACTGGAGAAGCCACTCACCCAGTGGGTGGGGTGGAAACTGGGGACAGGAAAGAGAAAAATTTGGAAGGCCATGGCTCCCTGGACTGTGGGGTGAGGAGGGACTTTGTTTCTTCCAAGAATAAACTTCAGCTCTCAATAGGAAAATGTGCCCTGACTTCCAGCTTCATATACCCAGTTACCAACTGTTCAGTTTCATGGGACATCGCATTCACGTCTCCAGCTTAGCAAGTCCAGACGGTACTTGCTGCTGACTCAGCCACAAAGGAAGGCTTCTCTCCCAGGATGGTACTGACGTCCACCCAGTCTGCTCAAGCCAAACCCGCCAGACCCTGAGAGGCAGCCTCACTTCCCTCTCCCTGCTCCTCCCCTTCTGCCCCATAGTTCTGTCATTTTTACCTCCAAACCAGACCTATAAGTGACCCCTGCCCTCCTCCTCCCAGCCCCTGCCACAGGCCCACCTACCATCCTCCTGCTGGACTTCAGCCACAGCCTCCTCACGGGGCACCCCAGCCCCAGGCTCACCCCCTGCCCATTCTCCACACAGGAGTCAGAAAAACACTTTCAAAACATTAATCACATCACTTCCCTCTCTTGCAGACCTTCAGGGCTCCCACCACGGATTCCGGATAAACTGGAAACCCCTGCTGTGGCTTCCACAGCCTGGTAACAGGAGTCCCTGCCCGCTGCTCTCATTCACATCACCACAACCCTCCCCACCCTCTGTATCCCAGCCCTCCTTCCGTTTACCGGGGTCTTGTTCTGTCCCACAAAGCTCTATCCCACTCTTCCCATGGCTGGCCCCCACCTAGCCTCGGGGACTCCATTTCAATGTTGTCACCTTAGAGAGATCTTCCTGACCACCCTAAGTAGCCCCTCCCAATTTTCATACCTCAGCAGGTACAATGAAGGTAGTTACATCATTTGCTGGTTTACTACTGATTAGACACCTTCCTCAGCTCCTGCCCCACTAGACTCTGAGGGCAGAGACCTTGCTCAGTTGTTCAGTCGTACATACCTAGTGCCTCGCATGGCATCTGGCTCCTAGCAGGCACTCAACAAATACTTTTGAACAAATAGGTGAAACCAAAGAAGATTTTTATTGTATAATAATTACAATACTATGCAAGAAAACCAATATAATTTTTTTTTAACCTAAACAGGGTCTTGGATATTAGCTTGTCTAACTCCCTTACAGAGTAGGTCTAAGTAACTTACCCAAGGCAAATGCTAGGACCAGGATCCAAGCCCAGTATCCATGGACTAACTCTAAAGTCCATGCTCCATCAAGACAAGCTGCTGCCTTCATGTTCCATTGCAAGAAATCCTCTGAAAAAGCAGCTCAAAGCAGAGTTCTGTATCCATTAGAAAATTCAAATTGAATTTCTCAGTTTGGTACTAGTAAATCCTTCCATAATCCCAAATCTCAATCTTCACCATTCAGGACTGTGTTTAGCCCAGTGGGAGCAGAGAGCAAAAGCTGAGGGATGGAAGACTGCTACTTTCCAGGCATAGCCCAGCGCGAATCAGCGAGCAGCCGCCATTAGTCACCGACGTGAAGGTGAACTACATCTCTCCCCAGGATCTTCCATTTAAGCACTGTTGCACACTGTCTCAAAACAATCCCTTTTTTATTCCTAGGCACTCACTAAAGATTCCCAAAAAAATGTCCTAAACTGAGAGCACTGAAGGTACAGAAAGGCAATAGAAATAGCAGCATGCAATACATCTGATTCTCACTGCCTTAAAGCATGGCCTCAAGCCCTCCCATGCTTAAGAATCTACAGAACTGTCATCCATGACCTCCTGGCAGGACAGCTGCAATGCACAACTCCAGGAGATACTATTCACAGTTGTGCAGTATACAACCTGCCCAACTGTACATGGCAACCCTACCCATAAGGCCAGCCTCAGCTCTGTTCAAGCTTATCATCTTCCTACAGTTTGGATGTGAATGGGAAATGTTCTGTGCCAGAAAATCACATTCCCTTTTATCACAATTGAATAATTGCTGGATGCATTAACCAAACTGTAGTCTTCTGAAGAAAAAGTGATTATCACTCCTTAAGGTTCTTTTTTTAATCACTTTGCATCAGGAAAACAACATGAGAAAAAGAAACTGAGAACAAAGATCACAATATGATGACTCTTTGGGGGACATATTTACATACTAAATCAGCCAGGATAATCTAACAGATATAAAATCAAAATCAGAGTGAACTTTTAACAGTGGAATAAGCTCTCTCTCCCTTTCCTATGACTTTTGGTTTTATAGATTTGTGCCTTCATGAGTACTTCAAAGGTTATTTTCTACAGCAGATGGTAATACAGATTTTGCCAGCAGAAAAGACATTAGCTAGTGACTGAGATCTTGAGCCCAAAGTCAGAATAATGACAGTGATATTGCTTACAGACTGAGTCTTTAAACTAAAAATATCCAAGTGCAATCTAGAATAGATCACAGGTGTCAAACTTGTAGCAGAAAACCCTTCCACTTCAAGGAAAAGTTTTGTTCTTGAAGTTTGAACATTAAGTGAAAGTCAATTGAATTGGATAAAATTCAAACTTGAGGTGATTACAGATACAGATATAGATATAAAATTCCATTTGAAACAAGGAGTCAGTCAGGAAAACATAACAGATATAAGATCAAAATCAAACAGAACTTCCCTTCAAATGGAAGTATTTTGTTCTAAAAGTTTGAATATTAAGTGGACGGTCAATTGAATTGAGAAAAATTCAAACTTTAAGTAGAAATTACATATGCAGAGATATGGATGTAAAATTCTATTTGAAGTTGATTCATTTTCTTTGCTGTGTATTTGATTGTAGTAATATTGTTTTCCAATCCATGAACATAAAATGTCCTCCCATTTTTTAGATCTTTTTAATTTCTTTCAGTGATGTTCTATAATGTACAAGCTGTATGCTTTTGTTAATTTTAGTCCTAAGGATATTATGCTCAGTGAAATAAGCCAGGCAAAGAAGGACAAATACCAAATGATTTCCCTCATTTGTGGAGTATAGCAATGAAGCAAAACTGAAGGAACAAAACAGCGGCAGACTCACAGACTCCAAGAAGGGACTAGCAGTTACCAAAGGGCGAGGGGTAGGGAAGGGCAGGTGGGGAGGGAGGGAGAAGGGGATTGAGGGGTATTATGATTGGCACACACGGTAGGAGGATCATGGGGAACACAGTATAGCACAGAAAAGGCAAATAGGACTCTGTGGCATCTTACTACACTGATGGACCATAACTGCAATGGTGGGGACTCGATAATATGGGTGAATGTAGTAACCGCATTGTTTTTCATGTGAAATCTTCATAAAAGTGTATATCAATACCTTAATTTAAAATAATAAATAAATAAGTAAAAATAAGTTTAGTCCTAAAAAAACAAAAACAAACAAACAAAATTCTATTTGAAAGAAGGATTTTGTTCTAAAATTCTGACCCCCCCTCTGAGCTATTCCAGACTGCTCTTGGATATTGTATATTGTGATATACTACAAACATAATATATTACATATTGAATATGTATTAATATATTATATTACATGTTATGTGTAAGACATGAGAATAGAATAGAATAGGTCTCACAGCAGGCTGCATGGTTAGAATTTAGAGGACTAAAGTCTTAAGAGATTGGCCTCTCCCCTCCTCTGCATTGAGTCCCAAGACCTCCTTGAGACTCGGAAGATTCATGGAACACAGCGGGAAGCCATCAGTCTGGAGGAAAGAACACCAAGGAGAATATCCAGAGCTTGGGCTCTAGTCCCAGCTTTGCACCAACTACACTGTCACCTCCAGCACACACCACGGGAGCAGAAGCCTGGGTACAAATGCCGCCTGTGTCACTTAACCTCCGTCCTACTCTCTCCCTCTTCTATAAAATGGACGCCATAAAGGATTCTCCCTCACTGGATTACACTGTAAATTAAATGATTCATACTCATATGGTGCTTAGTGTATTGAATGGCTGTAGTAAGTTTTTAATTGCTAGTTGTAGTAATAACAAATTAATAGATAATGTCTATAAAATGGAAAATGTGTTGAGTGTAATGCTAACTGAACACGTTTGTGTTCAACTCATTTTGTGTCTTGTTTTGGCTGGTTTCATTGCACCCACCATTACGGACTGTCACTGGCCTTCCTCCTCTCCAGAGACTAGTTCATAGAAAGCCAACTGTGCTCATCTTCACCTTTAGTTTGTTGGCTTCTCGCTGGTGTCTCGATTTGCCCCCATAGCAATTAGCACAGTGACTTGCACAGAGTCATTATCCCACCAGTGTTTCCTAAATGAATGAATGCTCACCAGTCCTAATGAGTCAACCTTTGAATTTCAGTACAACTTAGGTCACAAGCAGTCAAGTCCTTTAATAAATAAAAGAGACCCTGATTTCAGAACACGTCCAAAAGTTACAAGTGTATGGACTCTTTGAAGCCAATTAGCCTCATAATTGGCCTCCTGGTTAAGCCTCAAAGCAGACTGCAATTTTCCAAACCTGGCCACATCTCCCACCCCTCATGGTCTTCTCACTATGTGACTTTGATATTCCTCCCATGAGAAGATGGAATCTATGCTCCTCCTTAAATCTGGACAGGCTTGTGACTAAGGCGAAGTGACACTATACATGATCTCCAAAGCTGTCATAAAAGACCATACCACTTCTTCTTGGTTCCCTTGGGACACTCACTCTTGGAACCCCACTGCCATGCTATGAGGAAGCCCCAACTAAGCCATATGGAGAGGTCACATATGGAGTTGTCCTGTGTAGGTGCCCCAGCCAACAGTCCCACTGAGATCCCAGCTGCCAGTCAGCATCAGCTGCCAGTCATATAACAAGATGCCTCCAGTTGATCCCAGCTCCCCGGCCCCCAGTCACCATGGACACCCAGAGCCTTCAAGCCTCCCAGGTGAGGTCCCAGACATCATGGAGCAGAGATAAGACATCCCTACTGAGTCCTGCCTGATTTCCTAAGCACAGAATCCAGAGCACAGTAAAATGCCTGTCTTACACCAGTGAGTTGGGGTGGTTTGCTAAACAGCAACAAGAGCAGAAACAGATTTTAATATACATTATAGCAGAGAAATTGTTCATAAAATTGAATCTTGGCCAAAACCAGGGAAAGAACTCAAGCATCTAATACGTTGACTAATAAGCAATCTGAGACAAGATCCTAAAATAATGTTCTCTTATAAAACACATTACTTTTCTATCTGTTGAAGTGCTCCATACAAAGATAAATATGATGGTAACATTTAAGATGTTACTGAGTGCTTATTATGCACCAAGCATTACTCCAGGTACTTTAAATGGATTGACTTACTTAAATATCAAAATAACTCTATGAAGTAGCTGCTAGTATGACCCCATTTTGCAGATGAGCAAACAAAGCACAGAAGGACTAAACTAACTTGCCCAAGTATAGACCCCTAGTAGGGAAAGAGGCAGGGCTGAGATTTGAATTGGGCAATTGCAATCTAGCTCCAGTGGGTTATCTTAGGCTGTGCCCTAGGGATGCTTCTCGAGCCTTATGCTCTGAAAAATAATATATGTGAAGCAGCTAGCGCAGTGTGTGGCATACGGTCAACACTCAGTGAACGTTGCTTCCTTCCTTCCCAACACTGACGTAATTTAGATCCCACATTTTCTAAAGCAATAATGATGCCCTTCTAAAGCCAGAGGTACACCACCTTCATTGTTTCACTCCGTGTTCCCCAATTAATGATGATTAATTCATCCCCAGCCCTGACCTCTTTTCAGAACTTGTAGATTTAAGGAGCTCAGTCAAAAAGCCCAGAGGCAATCAGGGGTCCACTCTTCCCCGGCCACATCAGCCAACCCTCCAAATATATCCTGATGTGCACCACTCTCGCCACTCACCCCCACCCCAATCAGAGCCGCCTGACTGCCAGCCTCTCCCATCCCGCCCCAGCTCCCACCCACTCATCACACAGCAGCTGGGGTGACTTCTTTCTGACATGTAAATTCAACCCCGCCATTGCCTTGCCTAAAACTCTCGGGAGGATCGCTATTACCATCTAAACCCCCTCCCTTAGTTCTCCACGTTTTGGCCACCGCCCACCTCTCCAAGTTCATCTACCCACTCAACACCAGCAGCCATATTGGTCTTCTAGTTTTTCCAAGGTAGCTCCAATCCCTGGACCTCACATCGGCCATTCCCTCGACATGGAACATTCTCGCCCAGATCCTTGCAGGACAGCTTCTACTCAGTGCTCCGGAGTCTGCTCAATGTCACCTCCTCAGAGAGCTCTTCGTGCTACACCACTCCATTGTAGAAAGACCCATCTCCTCTCCAGTCTCACCCCAGCCTGTTGCCTGACTTTATTTTCTTCACAGTTGAAACAGTATCACAAGCTGAAACTACATTCTGTACTTATTTGCCTGTTTATTGTGTGCCTCCCCCATTGGAATCTAAACTTTTCATCGATAATAGAAGATTTGATCTGTTTGTTCATTGCTGCTGCCTGGCTCCTAGACTAGAGACTGCCACATCATAGATGCTTCATAAACATCTGTTGGACAAAATGGATGAATCTCTTTACTCAACTATAAATGCCTGGCAGTCAGGGACTAGGAATTATTCATCTTTGTATCCCAAATTCTGAGACCAGAGTTTATCCTGCAGTAGGTATTGAAGAAAGACAGAGATGGAAGTAGAGAGGGAGATAGGGGAAAGAGAGAGAGAGAGAGAAATGGACAAAGAAAAGATAGCCACGAAACACCATTAAACTTTTCTGATTTGCAGATTTTAAAGATATAAAGTCTTACACATATCCAAAATTCAATCCCATTTAGTATGTGTTGAATCAGTCATCATCATTGAAAAATAATTACTCAAAATAGAGTGTCTTAAAAAGTCAGACTGTATGGATGTCCTTACTATATACCATAATTTAACAAGCATGAGGTAATCTGTGAATATGTCTAAAATGTAATGTCTTCTGAGCTGAGGGGTAAAGCCAAAGGGATGGAGAGAGAGAAGCTGTCCTTGAAGAAAATGAGAAGGGTAAAAATCCAAACCATACACCAAACAGCCTGTCCTACCAGCAAGAAAGAACCCAGGAAATACTCACATGTGGTTCGGCCTCTGCTCAAAGCAGGAGGTCTCAGCACTTTCTACTTTCACCTCATCAGCCCCCCAGGCTTGGGCAGGCCCTCTGTAACCTTCTCCCTCTCTCCCGGTCCTGCCAGCACCTAGCATGGCCTGGGAGAGCTGATGCTGCACATCCTAGTGCCCAGCAGCTGCGTTAGCCTCTCATAACACCACTCAACCTAGGGACCAATCTCCTCTTTGCCCTCTTTGTAAATGTTCCATTTCCGCTGAAGGAAATTCTGATGAAGATCAAGAATAACATGGCCTTTGGTATTCCAATGCTTCCCTTTTCAGATTCACCTGAATGTACACTCTTTTTGCCCTTTAAAACCACCAGGTGGTCTCTTCATTAATCACTGAAGAGGAATTTCACTGGGCGCTTCTATTCACACGCTGCCTTGGGTTGAAGTGGAACCCCATTAGCATGATGATAAATAATCTTAGAAAGAAACCAGTTCAGAGGGATTATTAACACATGCTACTAGATTCTCTTTGAGACAGGCAACATTTGCCCAAGGGGCAGGGCCATGAACTTGCAGCTTTGGACCATGGTAGGGATGGGAGAGATGTAACATTTGCCTCCCCTGGGAGTTGTGCACACTGGCCCTAATCACAGCCACTTGTGTGACCTTCTCTACTGAAGCTGGTCAATCTTTATTTACATGCACTGTTAGGAAAAGAGCCAGAGGTATGCCCATCATCCTCCCAGGGGAGGGATACCATGCAGTAATTAATTGCATAATCTTAGAATTCGAGACCTAGGCTTGTGTCATTAGCTATGTGGCTTTTGGTAAAAATTCTTAAACTCTCTAAGCCTTAATGTTCTTATCTTTAAGATGGGAATAATACCCTTCCCTTAATGCTCTAATGAGACTTCAGCAAGATAATTCACTTAAGTTGCCTAGCACACCTGGCATTATAGTAAATATTCAATAAATGTCAACTACTATGATTATCACTAATATCATCATAATTTATCTACTTTGGCATAAGCATTGTATCTTATTCATTTTTTTATGCCCAGCACTAAGCAGAGAGTCTGGCACACTGTAGATTCTTAAAAGAGAATTTTAAAAATAACCAGGGTGGTAGGCAGAAAAATGGCTCCCTGAAGATGTTCACGCCCTAATTCCTGGAGCCTGTGAATATATTACCTTATGTGACAAAGGGATTCTGCAGATGTGATTAAGTTAAAGATATTGATATGGAGAGAGTACTCTGGAATATCTGAATGGACCCAATGTAATCACCAGGGTCCTTATAAGAGGGAGATAGGAGGGCCAGAGGCAGAGAAGGGAATGGAGGGATGGAAGCAAAGGTCGGAGTGACGCAGCCATGAGCCAAGGTATGTGGGCAGCCTCCAGGAAAGACTGGAAAAGGCAAGGAAAGGATTCGGCCCTACAGTCTCCAGAGGAATTCAGCCTTCCCAACACATTGATGTTAGCCCATAAATGCCCTTCGGATGTCTGACTTGCACAACAATAGGTAATAAATTTGTGTTGTCTGAGCCATCCAGCTTGTGGTAATTTGTTACATCAGCAATAGGAAACTAGTACAATCAGAGACATATCCAGGGTGCTTGCTCTGTGCCCGGCACGGTGTAGGTTTCAGGCACACTTTCAAGCCTCACAGCAGCCCAGGATGGAGGCTCTACTCTTGCCCCAGTTTCACAGATGGGGAAACTGAGGCCCAGGGAAATTAGGCAATTTGTCCAACATCTGGAATAACAGGCGGAGTGGAACTGACCTCCGAAGCACTCTACATGTGCAAAGCAGAAAACCTTTACAAAAAAAACCTTAATAGAAAATACTTGCTGATTTTCCTATGAAGAACAAAGGCCTAAGCTCCAGGGACAGAGGAAAATGACAAAATCATTTCTGCAAGTTGTGCAGTTGCTATTTTCAGAGCCAGAGGCAGACCTAATTCACCAAAGAAAAAAAGGCAGCCCCCCAGCAAGTTTGCGCCAGGCTTGTAGGTCAGTGTCAGGAGCCCAGGAAGCAGGTGACCTGGCAGAACTGTGCAGAGAAGGAGGCATTATTGGAGCCCAATGGGCAGTTGTCTGCTATGGAATGGTCAACACCAGGACTATTTCCATCACCATGTGACTTGCACAGACTGTCATTTTCACCAAAAAGTCATGAACACGTCAAACACAGCAGAACTGTAAAGAGGGGACAGCTGTCCTTGTTATGGACACCATGGCTGCTTTCCCAGGCTCAATGGTTTTCAAACCATGCCCAGGAGCCAGCCTTGGGCACCTGCCCTCCTTCCCCACAGTCCACCATGTGGCACCAGGTCTGCCTGCTCTCTACATTGGACTTCCCTGGGAGGTTTCATTGAAGAAAGGGTTCTCTGCCACCATGCAATGTGAAGTGGGGCTTTCCTGTTATCTCAGGGCTTATGTTGAGGCCCCCGAGCTAAAGCCTGAGCATTTATTTGTGCAGATATTGCTAAACTGAGGCCAGACCAGTCCAGGAAGCATCTGCTACCTCCAACCCATATAAGAGAATTCATTGGAGAAAAGGCATTTCTTAGAAAAACACAGCACTGGAGAGCAGTGCAGCAAAGAGACAGTAAGAGAAGGGCTCAGAGAGATAAGGCTGTCAGAAGAGGGCCCCAGCATCCTGGCCCCAGCTGGGTGCGTGCCGAGCTGCAAACTTCATAGGTCTACCTTGCACTGTTCCAGATAAGAGTATGAGACATCATTAGAACTCAGGGCTGCTACAGTGGTCCAACTCCAGAATACAGGCAAATGGTGCCCCCTAGAGGTGTGCGATAAAGTAGCCCTGGGAAAATCAGACCTGGGTTCCTAGACTTGGCCTGCAACGGCTGGGTGACAGAGGGAGACAAAGGAGTGGCTTGCTCTTCCCAGGCCTGGCAGCACCAAGAGGTACAATGGTTTATCACGGGCCAAACAGGCACAGGGATGGGATGGAGGGTCACTAGGTTGGAGCCTTCAGAAAAGGCCTTCCCCAAGAAGCCTGGCTACTTGTAAAAAAAAGGCCCAGGGTGTACTCCAGGCAGACACTGAGGGGCATCATGAGAGAGCAGCCAGGGAGGGCACCACACATGTGGCAGGGGGTCTGCACAGATGGTCGCCAAGAACTCACCAAAGCTCTTGAAAGCCTGCGTGCCGGAGAGCCCCACACAGGGCACCAGCTCAGCACGGCACTGTGCTGTCTCATCATCTCCCTGCCACCTGACCCTGGAGGAGCTGCAAGCAGCAAAGCAGGCAGGGGAGGAGTTTGGACAAGGAGAGGAAGGGAACGAGGGAAGCCTCCCGTTTTGTGGCTGGGCTGTGTACCTCAGGGTGAGATTGATGTGTGGTTTATACTGAACTGGACTTCAAATACCTGAAAATACTGATTCTTCTCTCCATTTTTATTTCATTTTAAAAGTACCTGGAAAAGCTGGGGGTTATTTCTGGGATATCATGAAAGTAGTTGAAGAGAAAGAATGCCTTCTTCTGTTTGTACTCCTAAAGTTTGGCCCATTTAATAAACCAAATACATGGCTTTAAAAAAAAATGCTGCAGTTATCGCCAGACTCCTGCCTCCAACTGCCCAGCTGAAATTTCCACTCAGAAATCTGACAGGCTTCTCAAAACCCACAGAGCCAGAATAAGCACAATTGACTAAAAAAATAAGAACAAAGGAAGACAAAAGCCCTCTAGTCTTCCTGTATCAAAAAAAATGGTACCAAGGTTTTCCCAACTTTCTCTGTCCACAAACTTAGTAGACATTTTCATTCTTTTTCTTACTCCCCTCGGCATGCATTCCATCAGCAAACCCTGTGGATTCATCTCCGATCTGTCCACCCCTCTCCCTCGTGATAGCCACTCTCCTTTGTCCAAACCACCACAATTTCTTGCCTAGACTTCAATAACCTCCCAACCAGCACCCCTGCTTCTTTTCCCTTCTGTCCTCTCTCCCCACCCCAACCACCATCTCAGCATCCATGACGGCTCAAGCTGTTGTCCACAGCACCCTGATTTTGTGGAAGGAAACCACTCCAGCCCAGCTCTCAGCCCTTGCACTGGGCTTCTCTGGCCTGAACGGGGAGGCCCCAGGAGTGAAGCATTACGAGCCAGGCTAAGCCAATCAGCACATTCGATCCCCACCCCCTGTCTTAATGGGTTAATGGATGAGTATTTGATCCTGGACAGGCAAATAAGGACCAAAAAAATTCAACTGCAAGACTTTTGTTTGAGCTTTAGAGAAGTTAGCTTTCTTTCTCCTGAAGCATGAAACCCTGGAGCCACTGGCAATCATCTTAGAACCACCAAGAAGGACCTTGTCTAAGAACAGAGCAATGCAAAATAGGCAAATTAAGGAGTGAAGAAACAGACAGTCCTGGGCGTCTGCTGAGCCCTAAACTGAGCTTTGCTAGACTGTCAGTGATGAGAATCAATAATCCCCTTTCGGGCTGGATCCCACTTGGACTGGGTTTTCTGTCATCTGCAATAGATGGATACATTGGATACATCTGCCAGTGGATACACTGGCTGATCTGGTGGCTGTTTTTAGGCCCAAGAGGCTTCAGACTGCTTCATGGGCGCAGGCCCACAAGTTCTGATTGGTCTGCGGAGCACCAATTCCAACAGCCCAGCATTGCTGTTAGGATCAATTCCTGACCCAAAAAATCACCAGCTTTCTCTTTCTCCTCCTCAACTTAACATGCAGCTTCAAGGAAACTGTCCGAAACTTCCCCTTAAATATAGTTGCTCATGACCCTTACACAGGTTATAAATTTCTCACTCTGCATTCATTAATATTCTCACTCAATGTATTTCTTCTATGTATTTATAAGAATTTCTTATGTATTGTGACCACATGCATTTAAGATCCTCTTCGATGCGTTTTTTAGACGTGTTTCCTCACCCATTTGTTCTTATATTGGAAACCCTAATAAGCAGGAAACAAGCCTCTTTGCAGGACACCTCATGCAAGGCAAAGAGTAGTTAGGTACTTAATAAATGTTTATTGATGACAGGGACAGTGGGGATAAGAGTAATAGCTGTTGTACTGCATGCATCATTAGAAAGATGATCGTTCTAACCATTCAGTGGAGCTATTTCCTCTAAATTAATAAAAAGCTAATGTTCTGTCACCTTGTGAGAATAAACTAGAAATAGGCTTAGGTGAACAACTTGGAATCCTTCCTTGCCCCCAGATTTTGGCATTTGAAAGCTTAGACTCTCTTATAATAAGTCAGATTCTTCTTGGCTGTTTAATTGCCCTACACAAAATAACAGTGATTATAGAGTCCCAAACATTTTCAATGTCTTTGAGATCTACATGGGATCAAAATCTAAAAGGAATCCATTGATGGCAGAATATCCCCACAAATATTAGAAACATAATTAAAAATATTCATCAGCTCCCTACTGTGCACTGTGGACTCATCCCTACAGCAAGCTTCCCTGGGGATCCTGGGCTTTATTAAAATACCCATCACTGAGTTCTGGAACCCTACCTTCAGCACTTCTGCTCTTTGGGGGTCTGATTAGAGTAAAGTAACAAATTCTTGAACCTCAGCACTTAACTCACCGGGCTACCATGTACTTCCCTGGGTCTGCTGAGCACCTGCTCCCTCCCAATCTGGTCCAGTCCAGGCACCTGGGCTACTGCACACAGGAAAATTACTTAAGACATCAGTGGAATTCTGCTCAGTGGACCCAATTTTGGATTCTGATGTTATAATTCTGATATATAATTGTCTGTGGACTGCTCTGACCCTGGTTGGCTTCCAGGACTTCTCATGACTGGACATAAAGTCACTGTGTCTTCTGAGACTTTGGGATGCAGTGCAGGATGTTGGAAATGGAGTGAACTTTGATGCTTCATACACCAAAGCCTGAATCCTAGTTACTAGCTCTTACTAACTGCATGATGCTGGGCAAGTCACTTACCATCTCTGAAAGCCAGGTTCAACATGAAACAGGGCTAATAACAATGCTCAATGAACATCAATCTTGCAGGGTTATTATTTTATTTTTAAAATAGTGTCTTTGATTCAAAACTACAAGGAGATACACTTCACACTGTTAAGATGTCTATTATTAAAAAGACAAGCAATAACAAATGCTGGTGAGGATGTGGAGAAAAGGGAACCTTTGTGCCCTGTTGGTGGGAATGTAAACTGGTGCAGACACCAGAAAACAGCATAGAGGTTCCTCAGGAAAGTAAAAATAGAACTACCATATGACTGAGCGATTCCACTTCTGGGTATATATCCAAAGGAAATGAAATTGCTATCTTAAAGAAATAATCTGTACTTCCATGTTCACTAGAGGTTTATTCACAATAGCCAAGGTATCGAAACAACCAAGGGTCAACCAATGGATAAATAAAGAAAATGTGAGATATATATATGGAATGGGATACTATTCAGCCTCAAAAAAGGATAGTTTGCCATTTGCAACAACATGGATGAAACTGGAGATTATTGTACTAAGCGGAAAAAGCCAGACAAGGACAAATACTTCATGGTATCATTTACATGTGGAATGTAAAAAAGAAGAAAAGTCAAAACTGAGTATACTGGCGATTGCCAGAGGCTAGAGGAAATTGTGCAAATATCTCCTATAAAATCTGATACACCAAGTACAAATTACATCACTATCTTATGTACTTCTAAAAAATTAATATTGCCAGTAAATGATTACATATCACTGGTAGTATGACACACTCTGACTTCAGAGATGTTATATAATGAAAATAATGCATCTAAAATAAATATAATAGAACATTTGTTTTGGAGAACCATTTGAAAGTACAAAACATGTTTCTTATCCTTATTTTCTAGAGTATTGCACAAACCCTGGCAGATAGTAAATAAATATATGTTAAGTGAATAAATACATGTGTGAAAGAATGCATTTCCTAACAACTGCATTACAGTGAGGTTTAGCATTTATAAAGACAGTTTACTGCAACAGGAAAATTATGTTAAAAATTGAAGTTAAATACCTCATTTCACCAAATTTCCACTTAAATTCATTTAAAAAATAAACTTCACTTCAAACCATTTGTTGCTTCTTCAGCAAAATGGAGACCTGGATACAGTAGCAGATACCAAAAGTTTAGTGTTTACCTAACCGCCAGTCTTAAGTAGACACTATTTTTATGTGTGCAGAATCTGGGGCCATAAAAGGTAAGATGCCTATTCAGAAACACCTGGCAGCATCCTCGGGGCGCACTTCGGGTTCCTATTAGCTGGGAGTACAGATCTGTCTAGCAGTGCCTTCTCCTTTCTCTTGTACCACTAACTTGGCTGGGGATGAAAGTGAGTGAGTCACGGTCCCCAAAGTAGTTCCCATTAGAAGAATTTACCTCTGCTTCTTGCCCAGAGCAACTCCCAAGAGTTGCTTTGCCCTATTCTTTGCAATTAAAATCAGTGCATTTCATCCCAGGTACTAGAGAGACAGGCATTATATAAAATAGATAAAAGAATAAGAACTACAGAAGCAAAGACTAAATGGAAATAAATGGATTTTACAGGTTCATAAATTTAGAAGGATCTCTGGGAAAATTTCCAGTGACAGGTGCCACAGTAACAGAGGACTTTGCAGGGGAATGTCGAATTCCAGACCCTGCTCTTTTTAAGCCTTTGTCTGCTATTTATTTCAACGTATTCACATTAGATTCTTCTCTGTGTTGTGGCAGAAGTGCATTCACAGCCACTGGACATCAGATCCTTTTCAGATGGAAAACAGGGAGTTGAAATAGAAGAATTCCATCATATAAGTGCCCCTCAATATTAGGAAATTGCAGGAGAAATGACTATTTTATGAGCAAAAAGAGTCATTCAAATGATTTCAATACTGTGGGCCTATTTCCAAATACCTGTTACCCTTGTACAAGTCAAGAGTAATAATGTCCATTTTCATTACTTCACTATAATGTCCATTTTCATTATTTTATAATTTCATAATAATGTCCATATTCATTATGCAACCTAAATGCCACTCAAGCATGCAAATTCACACAGAAATTATACTGCTATTTATCCTTGCATATACTTGAAGACAAAATTAAAGGTCTGGACTTCTTTCACAGCAAAGACCTCTCTGTAGGATGGCTTCTCCTCCTCCTCACCTATATGTATTAGAGCTACAGTCGCTATCTTCTTTCCTCTACATGCAGTCAAGGCCCCCCAGTATCCCAACTTATAGATGACACCACCTCCCTCCTTGTAATTTAAGAGAAAGGACTGACTCCACTGTGCTGGCAGCTGGTCAATCCCCAGACCTCTGCACTGACCCTCTTTTTAGACCCTCTTCTTCACCCCCCCATTGGCCCCTCTGGCCCAGACCTCTGGCAAGGCGACCATTCAGGATTTCATTATTTCTCACCCAGAGTAATACAGTTTATTCCTAATAGTCTCCCGCTGGCAGTTATTCCTCCTTCCAATTCATATCCATTTCACTGTTTCAAAAAGAGAAGCTTGTCCATGTCATAGCCTTCAATGGCTCCCGATCACCCAGAAAAATGAACCCATCCTTCAATGGTTTCATCCTGATGCTCACTCAGCCTAGCACTAGATGCCCACAAGACTACCAACCCTCTGGTCTACCTTCATCCCCCCGTATTTCCACAAAACAACTGGAGACTTGCTCTTCTCCCAAACAAGCACCTCAGCTTCCCTCCCTGGAGCCTTGTTGATGCCCTTCCCTCTTCCAGATCCCCTCCATAACTGCCTTTTACATCATTTCATCCTTCAAAGGCCCTCTGAAATGCCATGTCTTCCAGAAAGCCTTTCCTGGCCCCAGAACTGGCTATGAACTCTTCTCCCCTAAGCCCTGAGTGTATCCTCACTGAATCTCTAAATGCCCTTACCCACTGTGCCTCCTACTTCTGAAACACTGTGCTTTCCTTCATATTTGCAAAAGCGTAGTATCTGGCAAGTACTTGCCAAAGTGAACTGGATTTGAGGAGCACTTACCCAGCTCTGGTTCCATAGGGGGCAGTCACTCCACCACCCAGCTGATAGAGCTGATTCAGATGGCACAGTTCAAAGCTATTCCAGAAGGCTGGGATGGGGATCTCAGAAAGCCTAGATGTCACCTTCTTATTGGTGTGCCATTCTCTCGCTGCGTTGCTCCAAATCCATTGACAGCAAAGACTGCATATAATTCCTATTTTCATCTCCTCCAGCACAGTGGTTTGTATGCATAGTAAGTATCTGTTAATCGTAGGCTGAACCCATTTATTTAATTCCATCATGTCACAACTGGAGAGCTAGAACAGTGCTATGAGTATTCCCAAAAATGTACTATGTGACCCATTGGTGTTACACAAGATGGCATCACGTAACACAGAGATAAAACCTTTTATAACAGCCATGTGTTTATTTTAGTGCACACTACGTAAAATAAAACTAGTGTAAATATCTGTGACTTCATGGGTACTACTGCTTGGGGTAAGGTTAAATTGATTTAAGGTTTTTAATTGGGTGTCAATTTAAGGAAAAATATTCATTCAACAATGATAGACATTGCTTAAGGCAAAGCTAAATTTATTTAAGTTTTTAAAAAGTGAAATGAAGTTAAAGAAAAAAAATTAAGGTACAGATGATAGTTAACATGGCCAAAAGTTTTTAAGTGAAAGTGGCATAGGAAAAACTGAAGTTAAGAAAACTTGTCCTAACTAGTATTTCCAGTCTGAATCTGTTTTTGCTCCAAAATGTCCCACAGCCACTGCAAGATATATCCCTTACAAACATTGTTTCATGTTCCATCAGGTCTCAGAAACTCTGAAGTAAATCCTCACAACCAGCCACATCCTCTACTCACTGTTCCCATTTCTCTAACCCTCTTTTCCAAACTCCCCTCTGTTTCCTGTGAAGAGAAACCCCACCCTTTCTGAGCCTTGGGCACATCTTGCACTTGGGAAATCTTGCAAATGTGCACTGTCTGGCCTGGGTTTAGGCCATTCTCTCTCCCCTTTCCTTTCTACCAATCGATGAACATTCGTCCCTCCGAATGATGGAAATTCAAAACCATCTGTGTCCCCCATCCGGTACTGCACATCCTTCATCCATCACGTGAACAGTCTGGACTTGGGACTCTGCATTCACCCACAGGTGTGTCTCATCACCCCAATTAAACTGTAACTGGCCGAGGGCAAAGACTACGTCCTTAATGTTGTGTGACAGCTCAGTCAGCCTACAGGAGTGCCGAGCACACCACAGGTACAAAGCCTATGTCTCACAATAGAACAAACTAAAAACAAGCGCATCCAGAAAACGCCTCACTCCAGGTGCTCTACTTGTCAAAGGTGAACTTGGGTTAGGATGTGCTCGCCCACAGCACCATCCAAGTGGGATTCTTGCTGCATTCGTCCCACAGACCAAGTGTTAACAGTTCCCTGCACAACATACATCCATTGACCATTGGACTGCATCCTCCAGGTATTTTAATAAGGAAATCACTCCATCTGGGTTCATTCCTAACATGTTTACAGAACTCAAATATCCCTTCAAAAGAGTTGCTGGAGTCCACAATTCTGAAAGTTTGAGTCTGAAAATTAATTTGATTTATTATGGTTTTAAGATAAAATAAGAAATCATCTATCCTATATTATACTTTTATTTCTCAATCTGTTAAAAGGTATTTCAGTATTTCAACCTTCATCTGAGGAAATATAGTTCACTGGTTATAAACATGGATTTGGTTTCATCAGACCTAGGTTAGACATGTGACTTTACCATTTGCTAGCTCAGGACCTTGGTCAGATTCATTTACTCACACAGCAAACATTAATTGAAAAAGATTGTGCCAGATACTGTGTCTGACCTCCCTAAGTCTTAATGTTCCCCTCTGTAAAATGGGAATAACATCCCTGACTACAGAGACATTGTGGGGACTAAATAAGATAATGTATGCAAAATGCCTGGCACTCTGCTAGTTCAGTGTTAGTGAGTAGTATCAACAAATGGTAGTTTTCAGTCATTCTCATAATCATCATTTTCTTCAGTGTTTGTAGAGCATTTAATGTTGCTAATTAAGTTCCCCTTCCTAAAACTCTCTCCTTCCTTGACTTCATGGAGATATCATTTTAGTGTTTTTAGTTTATTTATTAATTTATCTTTAGCTTACTAAATAAATAAACAGGAAAAAAATTTTCAGTGAGTGATAGGCATAATGCAGAGAATTACCACAGTGTGCAATGTCCGAGGGTCACCTGCACAAGTGGGTGGTTAGAAAAGCATCGCTGAGGAGGTAACATTGGGGCTGGGATTTTGGAGGTGAGGGGGAACCTGTCACAGGAAGATCAGGTGGAAGATAATTTCAGGAGAAAACAGAACTTACCAAAGCCCTTGGATAAGGAGGAGAGAATGATGTTTCCTGGCTTATTCAAGGAACAAAAATGAGTCTAGAGAGCATTAGACTCTAGATGAAGTTGGGAGAGGAAATAAGCCACCATTATCTGTACACAGAGCTTTGCAAGGCCCACATCAGAAGCTCGGCACTAATGCCAAGTGGAAAGGGTCACTATTAGAGAATTTTAAGCTCTGGGTATGAAGGATCAGAGTTACATTTTTAAAAGGTCATTTTCACTTGTTTTGTGGGACGTGAACTACAGAGAGCAGGAAGGAGCTAATAAAAAGGCAATGTCAGCCATCCCTTTGAGAGGATGCATCAAATCAGAGTGGTGTGAGCAGAACTAGGCAGAAACAAACAGATTCAAAATACATTTTAGACATCATAGTTGGCGCACCTATGGATGAATGGATGTGACATGGCAGGGGATGAGAAGAAAGGACTCATTCATCATTTTTGTTTGAACTGTATAGATAATGGTGTCATTTATGGAGATGAGAAATCTCAGGGAGGAGAAGGTTTGGGTTGGGAAGTCCACAGTATTTGGAGTTTGAGAAGGCCAGGAGACACTAGTGGAAACAAAAGGTTGGCAGGTGGATGTGCAAACCCAGAGATACACATGTGGGTAGTACGAGGCACTCCTGACATCCCCTTAGGAGAACCAGAGACAGAGACAAGGGGGACCTCACATTCAGGGGCTTGGGCATTCAGCCATACTTGGGACAGGATCCAAAACTGAGCCCACAGAAAACAGTCATGAAGACTGAAGGAAAACCCCGAGGAAATAATGTCACAAAGCAAGTGATGGAAGGGGAGTGCCTCCAAAGGAGGGAGAGGTTGACTGTCAAAACAGCTGCTAGGTGTCAAGGAAGACGCTGCATGGTGCTTTCACTTTAGCCTCTCCCTGTTCTCAGCCAACAGCCCCAATATTACTTACATGTTTGTTAAATGACAACATGTTCAAAGAAGCTGGGATCCAGTCACAGACTTAGAGGCTAAATCTTAATTGGTCCAAGCTAATAATGATAGTGCCATTCCTTTTTGACAGAGATTGGTCTAGAGGTTGATGTAAGAAGTCTGCTGTAGGATTCCTGATGGAGAAGAAATCCTCCATGATAAAAAAAGAAATATTAAAAAAAGAGCCACTTCACTTGTCTCCCTACATTAAGATGATATAATGCCTGCTGGAGCTTCTGCAGCTCTCTTAGCACTTTTGGGGATGTCTTTGCCAAAATGATGAAGGGAGGAAGGCCAGGAAGCTGGACAAATCTGGGTCCCTGGTGGCATTACAAAATAGCTGAGCCAATACCTAACAGCAAGAAGATGAAAGCTTTTCCCCTAAGATCGGAAGAAGACAAGGATGCTCACTCTACCCGCTTTTATTCAACATAGTACTGGAGGTCCTAGCCATGGCAATCAGACAACACAAAGAAATAAAAGGCATCCAGATTGGTAAGGAAGAAGTCAAACAGTCCCTGTTTGCAGATGACATGATATTGTACGTAAAAATCCTAAAGAATCCACTCCAAAACTACTAGAACTAATATCTGAATTCAGCAAAGTTGCAGGATACAAAATTAATACACAGAAATCTGTGGCTTTCCTACACACTAATGGTGAACTAGCAGAAAGAGAAATCAGGAAAACAATTCCATTCACAATTCCATCAAAAAGAATAAAATACCTAGGAATAAACCTAACCAAGGAAGTGAAAGACCTACACCCTGAAAACTACAAGACACTCTTAAGAGAAATTAAAAAGGACACTAACAAATGGAAACTCATCCCATGCTCTTGGCTAGGAAGAATTAATATCGTCAAAATGGCCATCCTGCCTAAAGCAACCTACAGACTCAATGCAATCCCTATCAAATTACCAACAGCATTCTTCAATGAACTGGAACAAATAGTTCTAAAATTCATATGGAACCACAAAAGACCCCGAATAGCCAAAGCAATCATGAGAAGGAAGAATAAAGCAGGGGGGATCTCACTTCCCAACTTCAAGCTCTACTAAAAGCCACAGTAATCAAGACAATTTGGTATTGGCACATGAACAGACCCATAGACCAGTGGAACAGAATAGAGAGTCCAGATATTAACCTAAGCATATATGGTCAATTAATATATGATAAAGGAGCCATGGATATACAATGGGGAAATGACAGCCTCTTCAACAGATGGTGTTGGCAAAACTGGACAGCTACATGTGAGAGAATGAAACTGGATTACTGTCTAACCCCATACATAAAAGTAAATTCGAAATGGATCAAACACCTGAATGTAAGTCATGAAACCATAAAACTCTTAGAAGAAAACATAGGCAAAACTCTCTTAAACATCAACACCTTCTTCATGAACATATCTCCACAGAAAAGGGAAACAAAAAGAAAATGAACAAGTGGGACTATATCAAACTAACAAGCTTCTGTACAGCAAAGGACACCATCAGTAGAACAAAAAGGCATCCTACAGTATGGGAGAATATATTCATATATCACATATCCAATAAGGGGTTGACATCCAAAATATACAATGAGCTCACACACCTCAACAAACAAAAAGCAAATAATCTAATTAAAAAATGGGCAGAGGATCTGAACAGACAGTTCTCCAAAGAAGAAATTCAGATGGCCAACAGACACATGAATACATGCTCCACATCGCTAATCATCAGAGAAGTGCAAATTAAAACCACATTGAGATATCACGTCACACCAGTTAGGATGGCCACCATCCAAAAGACAAACAACAACAAATGTTCGCGAGGATGTGGAGAAAGGGGAACCCTCCTACACTGCTGGTGGGAATTTAAAGTACTTTAACCATTGTGGAAAGCAGTATGGAGGTTCCTCAAAAAACTAAAAATAGAAATACTATTTGATCCAGGAATTCCACTCCTAGGAATTTACCCTAAGAAAACAGGATCACAGATTCAAAAAGACATATGCACCCCTATGTTCATTGCAGCACTATTTACAATAGCCAAGAAATGGAAGCAACCTAAGTGTCCATCAGTAGAAGAATGGATAAAGAAGGTGTGGTACATATACACAGTGGAATATTATTCAGCCATAAGAAGAAAACAAATCCTACTATTTGCAACAACATGGATGGAGCTAGAGGGTATTATGCTCAGTGAAATAAGCGAGGTGGAGAAAGACAAGTATCAAATGATTTCACTCATCTGTGGAGTATAACAACAAAGCAAAAACTGAAGGAACAAAACAGCAGCAGACTCACAGAACTCAAGAATGGACTAATAGTTACCAAAGGGAAAGGGACTGGGGAGAATGGGTGGGAAGGGAGGAATAAGGGGGAAAAGGGGCATTATGATTAGTGCACGTAATGTAGAGGGTGGGGCACGGGGAAGGCAGTATAGCACAGAGAAGACAAGTAGTGATTCTATAGCATTTTACTATGCTGATGGACAGTGACTGTAATGGGGTATGTGGTGGGGACTTGATAATGGGAGGAGTCTAGTAACCACAACGTAGCTCATGTAATTGTATATTAATGATACCAAAAAAAAATAGCTGAGCCAACCCTGGAACCCCCTCTTTCCCACTACTCCTTGTTCAGTGAGAAAATAACTCTCTTACAGTACACATCCTTCCTGCTTAAGCCTCTTTTAATTGGACATTGTGAAACATGCAGCTGAAAGCATCCTGATTGATACTTAAGATAAAAGCACAGAAAATTGATACTGGAGGCCTCAGGAAGAGCAGCTCCTAGGAGATGGTGGTGGGTTAGAAAGTAGGTGAGATGAGGTGGAGAGCACGACTCCAGACAACGATCTCCAGAAGTTTTTCTGTGAAGGGTGTAAAGGACTTGGGTGGTGGCTAGAGGGTATGTGGGGTCAAGGGGATGGTGAGAGATTCTGACACACATCTATTCACTAGTGGGAATGTTTAGTAGAGAGGAAGAGAGTGATGGCTCAGGAGAAAAGAGGAGAACCAAGGGTGGGGTCTCCAGCATAAATGGAGGGGCTGGACTCCAAGAGAAGAGACACACTTCATCCATGGAAGAATAGAGACAGGACGGTGCGTAAGGATGCAGGAAGCCTGGCCGGCTTTGATGGGAGGGGGAGGGCAGTAGAATGATGTTGTTCTGACCACTTGTTCCCAACTTTTTTCCAATGATGTATGAAATGCTCAAAATATCACTCAAGACCTATCTAAAACTCTCCTCGACTGTGAAGTCCATCCTGACTTGTACTCTCAATTCCTTCTTTCACATTCCCACACAAGTTTTAAGTCCCTATGCCACCAGAACGGAAACTCCTCAAGGGCAGGGTCTACTTAACATCTCAGAATCCATCACAGAGCCTGACACACATGTTTAATAAATATACTGAATGGAAATGAAGTCTTAATGTATTGGGGTAAAAAAAACTGTTGACCCTTATTATTCACAGATTCCACATTTGTAAATTCTCCCACTTAGTAAAATTTGTTTGTACCCCCAAAATCAATACTCACGGGACTTTCGCAGTCACTTGTGGACATGTACAGAGCAGCAAAAAATCTGAGTCATCAGAGTAGGGAGTAGATAAAAGAGACAGGGATCAGAAGTCAGCCAAGAAAACCAATAAAAGGTACAGTATCAAGCTGGCTACCCCTTTGGGAAAATGGAATTTTTCCCAGCGGGGTAATTAGGACCCTATGTACATATTCCTGAATTATCCCACCCAAGGCTGAGTGAACTGGGGTATTTATACTCCACCTCCTGTCAGTCATTGTTTGCGGGCTACTCCTGGGTGTGCTAATTCCCCTGCACTTTCTGCCTTCCATGAGAGCACAAAGGAGGCACAGCCAAGAAAAAGGCAAAAAATGCAAGAAATGGCAGTCAGAAGTCAGCCAGTTTGCACTCAAGTGCCAAGAGCAAAGGGACAGGATGGACACTGGCATGTGCTGCGCTGACACTGAAAGTCACACATAAACTGAGGCCAGGAATGACCACTTCTATGAGAAATCTACAAAGCAAGCACATAACTGCTACCTAAGTCCTGGAGTTATCATGTCTTTTCAGCTAATTAGCTAATTCAAAGACCAGTTCCCACTAGTTTTAAATTAAAATACGGTTTAGTGGTGTTGCTAAAGGAACCTGGTGGTGGCACATAAAGTTATTTCCCTTCTCCTCTGGTAGAAGCAAAATGGAAAGCTCACTTGCACTTTTAATAATCAAATGGGGTCTTTTCCCTAGAAGAGCATGTGAGAGAACAGCAGGACAGAAGCAGGTTTTGGAAAACTGGAGGAATCTAACTCTTCGTAGGATGTCTCACCTTCATAGACTAGGCAGGTTGCTGATGGACATACAACAAAATCACGTTTCCCTACCCAAGACACAGATCACTGCCCAGCTGATGCTAGACCCTTCCCTTCCTTGAACACCTGCACCCACCCTCCCCAGTGCTGTCAAAGCACCTTAGGAATCTCATGTCTCAGGAAAAGTCCTGGGGCTGGGAAAGGGGAGCCACCCTACACATTGTAATGTTCAATTCCAATCTACTATTAAAGATGCAGCAAGGCAGATGGCATTTCCTCTATCACATCAGGTGAGTGGCTTGTTTGGCTTTGAGTCCAAAAAGTATATTTTTCCCTTCATTTACCCTTCTATAGCTTTTCCAGTTCATGTCATGACCCTTGAGAAATGGACAAAAGAAGTATACTGGCCAGCGGAAGTTGCAGAAGCCACCTTGTGGGTATGCAGGCATGAAACCATATTCTCCCACATGAGGTGCGTGGACAACAGTAGAGCCTGTGGGGTCAGGGCTGGAGGGTACTCTGTGACCAGAGCAGGGAGAAGGGGCCGGGCCTGAGGCCCAGGGCATTCACATCTTGTAGGACACCCCCCTCCACCTAGACATGATGCTCAGCATGATGCAGAGTCCCTATCAGAGGCCAGCAATGGCCCTGGAGCCAAGACAGGCTGGGCTGCAAACCCCAGCTCAGTTTGGGAGGTCATGATCAGCTACACACTCTTAGCTTCCGTTTTCTTATCTTCAAAGTGAAGCTGTTACTACCTGTCTCAGGTGATTGTCCCTTTCTTCATTCAAAAATAGGTATGCATGCCACAACACAAGTGAACCTTAAAGGCACTGTGCTAAGTGAAAGAAGCCACTTCAAAAAAGCTGCATGCTATATGATTCCCTTGATATGAAATGTCCAGAATACACATATCCATGGAGACAGAAAGTAAATTAGTGGTTGCCTGGAGCTGGGAGAGAATGGGGGAAAATAAGGAGTCGCTGCTAAAGAGTATGAGATTTATTTTTGATGTGATGAAAATTTTCTAAAATCAGACAGTGGTAATGGTTGCACAACTCTGTGACTAGAGTAAAACCCACTGAATTGTACATTGTAGATGGGTAAATGTTAGATTATGTAAATTATATCTTAATAAAGCTGTTCTCTAAAAAAAGTAGATTTGGAACCCACACATGTACAGTTTCTTGGAAGCCATAAGCATCCGGTCGTTTGGCTCAACATTAGGATAGTAACTGGAAGAATAGGTCAAGTGACTCAGGTTGCTGTGAAGAATAAATTTTATCTCATGTGTTAAGCATGGAGTCCTGCATCCTGTGCACAGAAGACCCTCAGTAAATGGGTGTTACCAGGAATAAGACCATCACCATTTATGACACGCCTCCTTTGTGCCAGGCATTGTGCTCTGTTCTTTGTGCACATCATCTCATTAAGCCTCACGCCACCTCAGGGGTGGGCACTATCATCCTTTTAGACCTCAGGTGGGGAAGCTTAGGCATGGAGAGGTAAGTGAGCAGAGCTGGGGGCAGACGTGAGCTCCAGCACACCTTCTCACCAGACAACCTCACCTCCAGCAGCAGCAAGGACCACCAGGCTGGGTTCCATGATCATTAGAACCAGTTCAAAATAGAGCAGAAACTTCCAGTAGCTTCTGGCAGGATGGTGCCTACAGGTCTGTCCTAGCCACTCAGCTGAGAAGCAGTGGAGGTATGGCCTCACCCCAACCCTATGGCAAACTCCAGGTAACGCTGTCCTTCCAGGCCTGGAAGAGTGCCAGACACAGTCCCACATCCCCCTGGATTCAGAGTGGACACCCCAGCAAGTCCAAACAGCTGCTGCCTCCTTAAGCCCGAGTGACCCAGGTGACCCAGGCTGGCAGCCTTGACTGGATGGCCTTAGTTGGCCCCAACATCCCAGATGTAGCAAAGAGACTGCCAGGCTCATAACAAACAGAAGCCCCAATTTCCCCCTATTCAGAAGACATGCAAATTTAGACCCTTTGGAAATCATGTGTAGCAAAAAGTTCCCATCTGCCAGAGAGAGAATTTAAGTACCTAATATTTCAATTCCTCGGAGATCAATTTACATGTCCTCATAGGGGAGACTCAAACTCTCATCACGTCCCAGTGACATATGCACACACCCCACCATCCTAATTAACAAAGCTTCTTAAGAAAATTTCACTACAGATGAGGCAATTCTGAGGCCCTCTGTGAAATCAGTGAATTTTCTAACACAGCGTGGCTGCCTTCAGCAGGATCAACACTCGTTCCCTACGGAATCAGCAAACTAAACATTTTTTTTTTTCAGAGCAATGTACCATCAGAATAGCCTCGTTTTCATGCTTATTATAATATCTCTTAACCCCGTTCAGTTGTCAAATGTGTGCCTGAAAGAATGTCTAAAATGCAGAAGTTGGCCTGAGTGTCTGGAAGGGATGCTGAGGGCTCTGGTGAGTTTCAGGAGGGCAGGGACTTTGGGTCGTTCCTCGCTGCCCTTCCAGGCCTGGAAGAGTGCCAGACACAAAGAAGGCGTTCGGTAAATACTCCCAAGTGAGCAGATGTCTTCTCCAAGAGGCTGAATATACACTCACTTCTATGCTGGTTATAGACTTTCAGAGAATTTAGTATGGGGTCTCAGAACCAATATGTTCCAGACTCCAGCAGAATTATAGCTCTTCATTAATTCTTCCTCCCAAAGGAAGGGGAAGAGAAAAACAGGCCATGGCACCTGTTGGCATGACCATGAAAGGCAGCATTGAATAAGGGAGGTGAGCAAAGAGGCGCAGAGAGGTGCTCTCTCCCCTTGGCTTCTGGGCCAGGGCAAATCACTTGGCCTCTCTGGATGCCTCAGAGGGCCTTTGATGTCTCAAAAGCCCCTTCCAAATGCTGAAGTGAGTTCAGTATGAACCAGGCAACACTTGCACAAAATGAAAGGCTGCCTTCTGTGCTCTCCCCTGGCCTCCCCGAGCCCCTGCCCTCTGCCTGCATCAGAGGTGCCGCTGTCCCACCAGCCCATCACCCACCCCAAAGGAGCCCAGGGCCCTGGGTCAGCTCCCTACGTGCTCCTCCCCAAAGCCCCTCTTCTGTGGCCTCTCTGTTCCCCTCTCCACCTGGCTCCACAACGTCACACATTTCCATCCTGTGTTCCACTCCCTCTTGGACCAGCTCTCTCGCCAAAACTTGACTACCTTGGCTGTGCTAGGTAGTGGGTAACTGAGAGTTCGTACGTGATCTGGAGGAAATATATCTGTGTTTCAATGAGATGTGCTCTGGAGATGATATTTCAACCACCATTGCTACCAGCTCATTTATTGTGACATATCATTGTACTTTGCATAATACACTTACCTCAGCACCCAGACTAGGATTTTTCTGGGTATAAAGGCCCCAGCTCCTTTTCATCTTTCTGTGTCCGGTGCCTAGCCCTATTTCTGCAGCACTCACTCAATAAATATTTATGGATGATGAATAAAGTGATAGACCTCAGGCAGTCTGATGGTCAAGGGAGGGAGCAATGTGGCTCAGTTGTAGACAGCGACTTACAGGGCTCCTCAAATCCCACCCCCTGCAGCTGTCAGCTCCGCCTGCCTTTAGAATTGAGTCTGAATGCAGAGATTATTGCCTGAGATCAGGCATTCATACTGCTGTACAAGCTGTGTTCTCACCCTGCCAGAGCAAGGGACCCAGCACATGGGAGCTTCTCATTAATTCAGGCTTTGGGGAGGCCTTCCGAGCTGAGGCCACAAGGACTCAACTAGAGGGGGGTCCCATTATAATCAAAAGAGAAATACCCCAATGTTACACAATACCTCCAGGAACAAAGTGACAGTGGGTATGGAGGGAAAGCTGGCAATTTTGATTAGGCCCATTATGATGGACAGAGAGCCAAATGCTTCTGAAAGCATCTGAAGTACAACAAAACACAGGCCCGCTGTAGCTTTTGGTTTATTGTTTCACTGAGTCCAAATATGCAAATTATCACAGAAGTAAGGGCCACATGACAAAGCCAGTGAAAAGATTATTTTAACTAATAGAATGAAAATGCAGTGGACATTGTTTTAAGATACACCTCCCATTTGCAAACCAGGAAGTGTCAGGATTGGGTGTCATAAACCACAGATGCAAAGAAAAGCTTTTTTTCCTACCTAAGTGTTTTTCAGAAATGTCTGTGATGCCTATAAGCAGATGCACAGTCTCCCAGAGAGGTCCAGCACCCAGGACCATGCCTGATACATGGTAGGCATCCTCCAGAAATATTTGCCGAATCGATCATTCCATTTATGAGTGACTTAAATAATCTTTAAAATACGAATCTGACTGTGTCATCCCCTGACTTCAAACCATGAAGCAACTTGCCATGATTCTCAGAAAAGAAGCAAAGCTCTTTCATATGACCCACTATACCCTGCATAACCTGGCCACCACCCACCTCCCCACCTTCATGCCACCACGCATACCTCACTCTCGAGCCAGCACCAAAATCTAGGTCTCCTGACCTGAGACCAGGGCTCTCCTCATTGTGCCGCATCAGTTTTCTCTGTTTGTTTATAACACATCCAGAAATCTCAAGATCTGAACCAGACTATAAAAAGTGCAAGAGTGGTATTCAAAATACTGAGTGCCATGAGCCACTGTCATTATGACAGCCATAATTAAATCCAGAGTGGGTGCACTACCTGGTTTGTAACCAATTTTTCTGAGTAAAAGTGAGAACACTGAGGAACTGATATGCATGTGGCTCAGTCTGGGTCATAATAAACCAATTGCAGGTCCAGGAATTGAAAATGGGCCTCAGGAAATGAAGAATCGATCAGAAGTAAAAACCACCAGAGTAGATTAACCCTGAAAGTCAGGCACTTTGCAAGGGTGGGTAAAGGCAGTGGGTAGGGGTAGCTCCTGGATGAAGGATTAGAAGGTGGGTACACTGGCATATCCAGATCCCGAGAATTTTTCAGCCCGTGGTTACCATGGTTACCAGCGCCCTGAGAATGGGCTCTGGAATGCGACAGGGCCTCAGGCAGCCTCATTCAACCCACTCTCCCTGTCCTCGGGCCTCTTTGCCATTTTGAGCGGGAAGTGACATATCCAACAAAGCCCACGGTGGCCCTCAAAAGAAACTGTATTTACTCTCCTCGGTCCAGGATGCAAACGCTCCTAAAATTTCCTCAGAATATAACATCGCCTCAGGAATAAGCCAGGCGTGCAATGTTTGGAAACAGGGGAACCCCTAAGGCATCAATGTATCCTGCTGCCTGGAAATCATTTTCTCTTCAAGAATGTGCAGAAAAAACGAGAAGATAGCCCCAAAAAATGTTTACTCAAAATGTGACAGCGAGTGCTACCCATCCTCCAGGGTGGCTCTTTCCTTGAGCTGGGCGCATCACCCCGATACCATCCCTGCCAGTGGGACTACACTCTAACTTGTTTCCATCTCGCCATACAGACACAAGCTCTGCTGCAGGAACACACCAGACACCAATACCCTGACACTTCTCCTGCTCAGTCTGAAAGGTGTCCTATTCCAGTTTTATCCAAGGAGGCTGGGTTTTCAGGCACTGAATCTGTAAAGGAAGGGATCATCAGTGAAGGGAATCTTGTAAAAGAATGGGTCCATCAGTTGTCACATTCAACTTCGGGGTTCACAGAAGAAATAGAGTATGTTGTGTGGCCACTCCATGGTGACTGTTTTACCAATTTACACACAGCACAGTGCCCTCACAAGACAGGCTCAGTAGATGCTTTGTGTATTCGAATAATCTGCTTGGACTGGCAGGTATACTGGGATCTATTATAAGACCAGATGGTCATATTTTAGATAAATCATCCTCATACTCACTGTCTTTCTAAAATACTGTTTTGAGCAGCGAGCGACAGGAGGGGTAAATGGAGCTCAGTGAATCATTGTTCTGTGGGTAAGTGGGAAATGCAGGGTTAAACAAACTCAACCAGGCTTCAGTACTGCAGGGTTATCAGAGGGGACATGCAAGGCAGAGCTCCAGACTGCACGGCCCCAGTTCAAGTCACAGAGCTCTGAGGTTAACTTTGGGCACATTACTTAAGCTCTGCAGGGGTTAGCCTCCTCATTCAGAGAGCAGGGATAAAAATTTCACCTGCTTCTCTGGACTATAAAGAGAATGGTATGAGATAATGACTCTAAAGCACTTAGCACAGTGTCTGGCATTAGTATGTATTCAATAAATAATACGGGGAAATGTTGATGGTAATTTTAAAATATATCCTCAAATTCTATAACACTCCTGCCTTCCAAAGTGAGCTTAATCACTCCCCCAAGTGTAAACTGAACTTAGTAACTCACCTCTAATGAAAAGAATGTGGTGGTCATGTCAATATGTGATTTCTTAGGTGTGGTCGTAAGAGGTGTTGCCAGTCCCACCTTGTTGTCTCCTGAATGGCTTGCTCCGGAGGAAGCCAGCTACCATGTTCTGAGGACACTTACGCAGCCCATGGAGAGGTCCACACTGGCAGAAAATGAGGCCTCTCCCCCAAAAACCAGCAGCAATTTGTTAAGTCACATGAGCAAGCCAATTCAGTAGGAGATCTCTCCCAGTTCCAGGCAAGCTGCTGGATGAGAGCAGCTCACATCTAATCACAACTAGTCAACATCTAATCACAATCACTGAATGACTCCTAGTCAAGCCACCTAGCCATGCTGTTCCCAAATTCCTGATCCACAAAAACTCTGAGATAATCCACACTTATCACTGGTTTACACCACTAAAGCTTGGGGGTTTTGTTACAGCTGTATTGACTCTGTAGGAAGGAATAAGCATGCATGGTTCAGCAAACCCACTTGACCACGAAACCATCTCTTTTCCTCAGAGCATGTGATGAAACTGATTTGTGTCTCATGGAATGCACTTTGAGAAATGCTGATCTAGACCTTCAGTTTTATAAAGCTTCTTCACATTTATTATCTCATTTGATCATTTCAGTAACTGTGACGCAGGTGATGACTGTGATCTTTGTTTTATGCAGCAGAAATCTAAGACTCATGAAGGTTAGGTGACTTGCCCAAGTTCATATGTTAATAAAATTGGTAGAACAGTAACTTAGACTCAAGCATTATGATACCTATTTTTTCCCCTCTGGTTGGACCAGAACAGCCTAGGCTTCTTAAATCTAAGATAAGAATAGTGAGAATCTAAGACAGTCCCAGGGAGGGGGCCTGTGCAAGAAGCCACCCTCCCAGATGACTTGGAGAATGAAACAGATGGTCCTCAAGAGGCTGGAGCTGGACCTTCCCAGCTTCACAGAAAGGCACCCCTTCAATGATAACAACATAATCAGGTACCATTTATGGTCCTATAAGATGCCCCGGGATGCTTCTTAGAGTTTGCATATATCACTTCATTTAATCCACAAGAATAAATTAAGGAACTACAGGCTGTCATCATCTCTGCTTTACAGGTGAGGAGACCAAGTCACAGAGAAATGAAGCTACTTGCTCCAATCAGCCACTAGCAAGAGATAAAACTCAAACTGGGACACAGGGGATCTAAGACTGTCAGGGCCTGAAGGAACCTTAACAATCAACCTCTCACCTCTCTCCTTTTATAAGAGTGGCAGAGCCATCCCAGGAACCCAAATCCTCCCACCCTAAGCTCCCACATTGTATAGAGTGGCGTCTTGCGCAGAGACCAGATTAAATGAATATAACACACACATTTACTCCTATCAGGTTTTAAGGGTCTATATGCTGAGCCAGATCTACCATAACTACTTCCCATATGGCCTCAAATTCCATCAAAAGAAATGAATGTCTTTGGCTTAAAGCAACATTCTCAACCAGTAGAATTCCAGGCACTGACCCAGGTTGGTTCATGGTTAAAATGAGTAACAATAGATTATCCCAAATTTGCAGAGAAAAAAACAGTTAATGGATAGAATTTTTTCACCTCAGCTCCCCTCCCATTAATTTTTCTTAAACATTTGGTTGCCTGGTCTCTTGTCTCATATGACAAAAGAGAATGAATGTTCAACTGTCAAACACCACACCTGATACCAAGCATCTCTGTTCAGACTACCAAGCTCATATCATATTAAATTTGGTAAGTTATACTATTTATTTTTAATCCTGCTAACATATTTTATGTGTTATTATTTGGGGGACCTATGGATCTGCTTACATGTAAGAAACTCATTTTCCTGGTAGTAAAACTGCTGCATTACAAATATCAGCATCTGGGGCCACTCTTCAAAGGTGACCGTGATTCCCAGATTCCCCATCACTTGAGCAAATTCACACTGTCTCTTCAAGCATCTCTTTTTAAACTGCAAACACTATTCCATCCCCACACTGGTTAGTTGAATGAAAAAATTAGTGTCCTTCACATAAGAGATAGCAATTGAGATGAAAACACTGTAGGAATGGGTGGGGGGAGGTGATGGAAGGAAGGAAACAATGAAGGGAGGGAGGTGAAGTTCCCTATGATCATGTGGTTTATCTATGGCAATGGTTAAATCTCAGATGCTATGTTTTGTACCATTCCACTCTACTTCAAAGATCACTCCATGGCGAAGCGAAGTAATCGACCCAAACTTAGCAGTAATAGAGAAAAGGGAACCCTTTAAAAGCTACCTACCTGCCCTTCCACACCACTTCTTCTGCCCATCTTCCCCACCTCCCTGGCTCTGGGAAAGAAGAAGGAAGAGGATGAAATTACCCTCGTGACCACCCCTCCCTTGCTAATGGTTTTGGCCCACCTCCCCATCCCACCACCCTAAAGGGAGGGATTAGAAAGGCAGGTTTTATTTTCAATTCATACTACTCAGTCCCAGACATTCATGAGGGAGAAAAATATCTCAAACTGTATCTGCAAATGACAAATAAATGTCCTAGAAAGTAAATATGAGGCTTCTGTTCCTGCATTCAGGGTAACAGTAATGAAGCTGACATAGACAAACAGTAAAGTCTCCACTGAGAGTACCGTTAGGACAAGAGCCCATTAGTGGATGGTCCCTTCTGCCACCATGAGAAACCTGCCGGTAGCTGCAGCCAACGTGGTAGGGACACCACATTTAGGTAGACTCCGTAACCAGGTCACGCACAGCTGAGCCCCTAACCAACTCCAATCCTGTCTGGATCATCCTTAAGTGCCTTTTAGAACAGAATCCAAGTACAGCGAAAGATTGCCACTTACTCCCCTTGCTGCTTCAGCCATCGAAGCTGTCCAAACTGAAACCTCCTGACCAGCTGTCAGTGACATAACTTCATGCTGTTTCATCATCAAACTCTCTAATTCTCTACAGACTAAAAGTAAAAAGAATCCATTATCTCAAATACCCTATTTCTTGCCAGTAGCAGGCCCCTAGCTCCATGCCTACACTGGATACATTTCATACCATATCTCAGTTGTGGTTGAAGTTTTCCAATTTGGGGCAAGATGTGGATCATATTTTGAAATGCATCTGATTTAAGATGATGCCAATATAGAGATTGCTATGGACTAAATTGTGTCTCCCCTCCCCAAAATTCAGATGCTGAAACCTTAAGTCCTCCCCCCACCATGTGACTGTATTGGACATAGGATCTTTAGGGGGTAATTAAGGGTAAATAAAGTTAATTTTTTTAACTAATTCAATAGGGTCGGTGCCCTTGTAAGGGGAGGAAGAGGGAGCAGAGGACTCTCTCTCTCTCCGCCTTGTGAGGTACCACAATAAGGTGGCCATCTGTACCCAAGAGGAGACCTCACCAGACATCAACCCTGCTGGCACCTTGATCTTGGACTTCCAGTCTCCAGAAGTGAAAGGAAATAAATTTCTGTTTTAAGCCACCCAATCTAAGGTATTTTGTTAAGAGAGCCTGAGCAGTCTAATCCACCGCTAAGGCACAGATGTTTTGGAAACGGTAGAATAGCACAGCCTGGCCAGCCTTAATTCTACCCAGCAATCACTGGGATTGGCAAAAGGTTGATGAAGCTCCCTCAGACACTGCTGGAAAAGAACCCTGAACCAAATCTTGGCCCAGACAATCTCTGGAACATCTTTCCTCTTTACTTTCTAGGATAATTGTGGTGATTTGGGCACATTATTCATCCCATTTGGAATGCTGATCTCCTGAAAGTTGGATATTCAAGTCAAAATAGATGATTTTCTTTCCAGGAAATCTAAGCTATATAAATGTGTGTTTGGAAACACATTAATAAAGATAGCACTCAAGCGACCTCGCGAGTTGAGCCTGGTTCACATTCACAAGAGACTGAAATCTCTTTTTATCCGGGAGAGCAGAAATGTGACCCAAAGGTCTTCAACTGAACTCATGGGATAAAGTGCCAGCCCGTGCAAACACAACCTGAGAAAACAGCCCTCCACGAAGGACTCCCTGGGCAATTGAGAGCCTCTCTCCTCTAAATCTCTCAGAGAAACCTCTGAATATGCCCTGGAACAGGAGGGAATGTCACAGTGTAAAATGGATGAAGATGCTGAAAGGGAGGAGAGTTTGAGGGAAATTGCCCCAAATGAAAGCATCCAAGGGCCTGGGTCAGCCCCAGCTATGCCCTTTTGCAACCTTGGGCCCCCAAAGAAGTCATTTCCTCTTTCTTTTCCCATCAGTTCATCTAAGGCTCCAATATCAACAAAAATAGGGTTGTTTAAAGAACAAATGAGATAATTGTAAAAAGTGTTCTGTAAACTGAAAGGCACTCCACACATATGCTACAGGCCCCTCCAGAATTTTGCATTAAAGTATGCATTAAAAATGCAGCTTAAATAAACCCAGCTCCAGTTTTACACTTTGCTTCTTTCTTAAGCAGATTTAAATGCCGAAAATGAGTTATATACCAAAGGCCAATATGAGCCAAATTATTATCTATACAACAAATTGTATCTTTTTCAGGCTGCATCAGCTCCCCCACCTGCCCCACTTCACCCCCATTCAGCCTTTCTCACTCCTGCAAGTGGTGGAACAGAAAGAAGACAGTCTGCTGGAGGCTTTAGAGAGCTGGGAGCCTTCAAGGAAGGGAGAATATTGGTGCCTTTTCCAGATATCCTTTAATGATATTCTTCCTTTCACCTTACTTGTTCTTTCCCATTTGTAGCTTAGAGGTGTCCTGCAATTCCCACCACACAGGAAGCCATCAAGATCCTCTTCAGTCCATCCCAACATCCACCCATTCATTCAGCAAAAGGTTAAGGAGGGTCCACTATGTGCCAGGCACATCCCAGGGACATTAGGGATGTGAGAGTCAAGACAGGGAAAGTTCCTGCCCAAGGAACTCATGGACTAGTGTGAGGCCCCACATCAAATGGGACACATGAGGGAGTAAGACGGTCTCAGATCATGTCAAATGCCAAGCAGACAGTTGAACAGGTGTCATAATAGAAAGTGGCAGACTGGGGAACAAGAGAAGTCTTCAGATGGGGCAGGGAAGCCCTTGCTGAGGAGGTGACATTTGAGCTCAGATTCAAAGGCTGGAAAGGAGCCAGCCATGTGAACATGCATTCTACATAGCAGAAAGCACAAGTCCCTGAGACAGAAACAAGTTTGATCTATTTGAGGAATGAGGGGAAGCCAGGTGTCCCACAGGTCAGATGAAGGGGAGAAATTGAAGAGATACAGTCAAAGAGGCTATGTCAATGGCTGCCTTGCACAAGAGAGGAAAGAGAAGCCCAGAGAGGCTAAATGAGCAGCCTGAAGTCACACAGCTAATTATTGTTACAGCTCATTCTAGAGACTAATTATTTTGCCCCCAAATCCAGAGTTTTTATGCCATATTGATCTGCTTGCCTCAAGCCATGGGAACATTGTTTGCCAATCTTATTGGTTTTTAAAAGCCCTTAACATACATAAAAGCAGCAAGCCAATCCCAATTTTCAGCATAAAAATCAACAAGTGATCCCAGTGATTTAAAATGCACATAAATTTTACTATGAAAACCAAGACTTAGTGCCAGTCTACTTTTGTGTAGGTCCTACACAAAGAGTAAGTCTATTTGTTGCAGGCCTAGCTTTACAAATATGCAAGGAGGCCATAGCTCACCAGAGAATAATCATTTTATAGCTAAGTCTTAGTTTTTGCACCTAAACCTTGACAGTGCATTGCTTAATTCACCCGAGCGCAATTAAAACCGATCTATTCTCAATCCACCTTCATCTTGTGCTATTAAATTGTCAGGTAATGCAGCTGTAAGCAAAACATCGGAATTACAACTTCCTCCCACAATCTATGACTCTCCACCTCAAGATTCAGGTCTGTTAATACTCAAATCCTAAAACTCAAGTCCATGGAACCATCCCTCCCCTTTTCTATTAGAATGCTAGGTTCCTCTTCGTCTTTGCCTGCTGAACACACTTGGTCTGTGTAAACCCAAACCTCCAAAGGATAGACCCAAAGCCTGCCCAGTGGCCAGTTATTGGCCCACCAGAAGTAGAAGTAGAGCTGCTTTTCAGCTGATGGGTTAATGAAAAAAAAGAGTGAGTGGAAAAGGCTGATCCTCACTCTTCTCCCGCCTCCTTCTCTTCCTCTTTCAGCCTCTCCTCTTCCCCCTCCTGTTTCTTCTCTTTCTCCTGGCTGCAAGCTTCTCCAGTCCTTGAGCTCTGGGAGCCTCACCACATAGACTCAAAAGTGTATAAAGGTCCATATTTTAGTCCAACCCCACCATCTACTCATTGTGTGACCCTGAGCAAGTCACTCAACCTCTCTGTTCCTCAGTTCCCTCACCTGTAAAATTAGGACAGTATCTTCCTCCTAAGATTAAATAAATTAATCATAATTAATTAATAATTATTATTTATTTAATGTATGTCAAGCACTATACAGTGCCTGGCACATAGCTCTATACAGTGGAGACATGTCACCCTCGCTCCACACTCTCCTCCTGCCTCCACTCCCTGGCTAGGAAAGACTGCTGCCACCCCCACCTTCTGGAACAACTGAGCATGAAGTCAGAGCACCTTACTGGAAGGCATCTCAGTGGTATCCTGATGGCAATCAAGTATCAAATGGGAGTGATAACACTTACACCATCAGATGAGTATTATGAGAATAACTGTATGAAATAATGTACATAAAGCATTTGGCATGCAATGCTTGCTCATTAAATGTTATTTTTATTGGGGTCTTTTCATTTTTAGCACCATTGGTTGTGACTGTCGATGCTATTTGCGTGCTTCTTCACTGTGTCAGGCTGTAAAATGTGGGATCCATCTGTGTTTATCACTGTGATATTAATATACACAATGATGATCACATAGAAATGTACTTTAAAAGCAAAGGCAAGCTTTGTAAAATCAGCCCACAGCCCTCCCTCCCTACCAGAATTCCCTGACGATCCCAACCTAACTCTTTCAGACTACTGCCCACTTGGTACACCTCGTGGATGACCCGGGAACATCTCCCACTCAACAAGTTCTAGACTGAACTGCCAAGCTTTCCCTCAGAACTGCTCCTGCCCTGGCTGCCTTCCCAATGACTCCAGCTACAGCACCTCCACACTTTATTTTGTGTCCTCCATAGCCCCCTAACCCATCCACTTCTCCATCCCCAGCAGCCACCACCCTGGTCCATGCCACCATACTATCTGGTCCCTCAAACCCACAAGAGTCACACAGCGCTTGTTTTAAAACTGAGTTCAGATCATGTCACTCCCCAGCTTGAAACCTTCAGTGGCTTAAGGTAAAGACTATATTTCACCTCACCCAGCAACCTCACCATACCTGCAACAATACAGAGGCTCTGGCCTCTGACCCTATGGATACCCCAGCCACTCAAAACACACACTGCCTTGCTCTCTGCTCCAGTCATGGAAACTTCCTGTAAGTTCCTCAATTACACATGCTCCTTCTGCCTCAGGGCCTTTGCACTTGGTATTCCCTCTTCTGAAACAGTTCTCCTTCTCATTAGCTAACTAATCCCTATATAGCCTCCAGGTCTCCGTACAGGTAGGTGTCTGTCTGCTACCTTCCCTGGTTCTTGTCAATCTCTTTTATCAGATATTTTCTTAAAACCTGATGGAACATATATAAACTTATGGAACATATATAACATATAGTCCTTCATGAAACATATATAAACATAATTGTGCATTCCTCTGTGTCTTGATTTAGGTTTAGGTCTGTCCCCCTCACTATAAACTCCAAGGCAGAGCTTTTGTCTATACTATTTTAACTATATCTCCATTGCCAGTAGTAGATATTCAATAAATACGTTTTGCAGGCATCAAAAGAAAGAAAAAGTCAAAGCACCCTTCCATATTTCCAGAGTGCTAGAGACAGAATAGAAGGTTTTGGCTGTATTTAAGGTGTAACAGCTTCAGAGCTGAAAACAGGCACACCTCTTCACTCATTCTTCAGCAGCCAGTTAGTTCACATTTACTCAAGAAATGAATGGGTTTCCTGTTTCCCAGTCTGGAGAAAAGAATAAATGCACTCATAAAGAACACTGTATACATACACGCACATCAAATAAATTTCAACCTAATGCACAGAGAGGCATTACTAGCCTGACCCGGCTTCAGACCAGCGGAAATGCTAAAGAGCATTCTCGTCAAAACTGGATACTGGGTTTCAATTTGTTCTCCTTCCTTAAGGATCACGGAGGAGCCTTAACATCTGTGCACTAATTTCAGACACCGGGCCGATGCAAGGCGCACACTAATCTGTTTCAGTCACTCTTTTGCGCAGAAGGAGCATTGTCGAACATTCCAAAGAGCTTGTAACCACACTAGTGCTTGGGCGGGCACGCTGTGTGCCCCCTCCCAGCCTTTGCCAGCCCCACCCTTCTCGCAGACCTCTCTCCCCTCCCACTTCTATTCCAATGTGAGCCAAACTAGCTGCCTGGTTTGGTAATAAGATTGGGCGAAGCCTCGGAAGGCCCCATGGGCTCCATTACTCCGCCCGCCCTATGAGAAGGGCTACCTCCGGGGACCGTTGCTGCAGATCCAAGCCCCACTTGCTGCCAGGAAACCTTTCCACCGAGGACACCCTGGGCAGGCAGCGCAGCTCCAGGTCCAGGGGGAAACACCCCACCCATCTGCCAGAGAGACAAAGATCACCAGAAACAAAGGACACACACACACACTGGTACACACAAAGTCAATAGCAAATACTGATACTTCGTGCAATTTCAACCAAACAGAGGGCTGGGTGTATCTTTAAATAGATTTTGAAACAATCCAAGAGGGTCAATAATTATGTGATAATGACAGACACTAACTGGGTTTGGAACCCACGCTGCCTCCGCCCTCCCTCCACCCGCGCTGCAGTTCCCAGGCGCTTTCTCCAGTCTCAGGACACACGCTGCCAGGAGCAAGAGTGTTTCCACTCATGGAAGCGCGCACACGCAGGAGATGCAGGCAGGGTGAGGGCGAGGGCGGCCAAAAGTAGGAAATACCAACCTTTAGGATCCCAGTTCACCTGTTTTCTTGGAGTCTCGATTGGAAATTTCATTGCTCCGTTGCCCAGAGGGGAGGAAATGAAAAGAAGGAAAATAATAGTAAAGTCCTCAAGCTTTACACGCCTCGGTACAGCAGTCCAACAAAACAATTTCCAAGGATGGGGAAGCCTTGGACTGGCTCGTGGAGGAACCAGAGAAAGACAAGTGGAAAATACTGGCTTAGGAGAGAACTGGAAACAGCTTAGGGGTTTGCACCGAGTGAGGGGTGGCGGCAGCCCCTGGGAAATAGGAAAAGTAAGATCGGCGAGGGATACGGTGGTTAGGGAGGCTCGGGAGGATGCAAGCGCCAAGCAGCTTCCCAGATGCGGTAGGTTGGGGACTGAGCAGCCGGAGGGCCGGCGCAAGGGAGAAGCCCACGGCAGTGTCACTCCAGCCCCTGAAGGCGTGTGCGCACACACTCCCGCGCACACACACTCGCACACGCAAGCCCGGGCACGCGCTCAGCCGGGCACGCCAGCCTCGCTTGGCCGCGCAGAGCGCGCACGCCCCACCCCGGCCGCGGCTCCTCGCCCCTGGGCGACGCCCCCCGCTCCCCACCCCGCGAAAGCCATTGGACGTAGGGGTGGTGCGGCACCCGAGGAGCGCGCGGTAGGCGCCGCGCCTCGGAAGGAGAGCGCGAAGCGGGTGGAGGCGCCCGCGCCCGGCCTGGGGCAGCGGCAGGCTGCGGACTTGCCCGTGGGGCGGCGCGGGGCGGCAGCGGGGTGGCCGGGAGGACGCCGTGGGCCGGGCAGCGGGCGGCGGGCGCGCCGCTACTTACTGGCTCGGCCGGCCGGCGGGCGGGCAGGCGTGGAGGCGGCCGCGGCGCGCGGTGGAGTTGCAGCCGGAGACACGCTTGGCTGCCTGGAAGGCGCTGCGGGAGGCGGAGGAAGGGCCGCGGCGGCGCTGCCGCAGACCACTGCCCGGGGTGGGAGGGGGGGTGAACCTCTTGTCACCGCTCCCACCAGGGCACACCCCCCCTTCTTTTCTCAGTTCATTTTTTTTACTCCCGCGCCTGGTTGTCCCGCCTGCGCCCCGAACCCACGGCCTCAGCGCCCTGCGAGCAGGCGGGTGCCAGCCATGAGCCTTTTGTTCTGGGACCGCTCGGAGTCGTCCGCGCTCTCCCCGCCCGGGAAAGCTCGCTCCCCAGGCGCAGCCCGGTCGCTCCTCCTGCAGCCCGGCGGGGGCCTCCGCTTGGAGGCCTGGGAGGGAGCTGGAGAGAGGCGCCGCAGCCCCGGAGGAAAACGGTATTGCCAAGACCTGGCGGCTCTGGCGAGCGGCAGCCCAAGGGGCCCGCAGGTCTAGCAGCGGCAGGTGCGAAGGGGTCCCAGACACGTTCCCGGAGAGAGGTTACACCTGGCACATTCCCCAACCCCCACCTTCGCTGTCCCGCCCGAAGCCGCACAGTGACTTGCTGTGGGGCCTCAACCTCCACAAGAGCCAGGTGGTGCTGAGATGCTCTTGAATGGGCTACTGGAAATACCAATGTGAATGATGCTTACAAATTACTTCGGACGTCTAGGAATGGAGCCTTTCACGCAGTAAATGCTCAAGAAATACTTGCTAAATGAAGGCATGAGTTGCATGAAGCAGTGTTCAACATAAAGTCGTTTCAGTTGCTGTCCATTCACTGTCCAGGGGACATATATCTTGAACACCTACATCACTGTGCTGGCAATATGGCAAAGAACAAGACAGAGATGGACCTTGTTGTCTTGGGGCTTACTGTCTAGTGATGTGAGGTCGAGTAAGATTCTCTGCTGCCTTTACTTAGGAAAGAGGAAGTGACTCTCCAGCTCACGGCCCTAAGGGCTACCCTAGCAGTTGTTCTCTGAATGCATGCCACTCTAGGGCACCTTGAGGGTTCTGGAGAGCCCTGCTAGAGCAGCATCTTTTTCATGACCCATCCGAGTTGTCACATACAGGCTTCTGAGTCCCGGAGCAGGATCCACAGATATCCTCTGTGGTCTGTGGAAAGGATTGGTGTTTTGTTAGCGACCCTACAGACTGTGGGGGCTAGAACCTTGAGTTCTCTGCAGTCCCTGTTCAGCAACATTGGCACCAATCTGATGGCACTGCTCTGACTCTTCAGCCCCTTGATCCAGCTCTGGTTCCCCAGTGCTTCAAAGCCATCTTCTCTGGGCCCCCATTTGCCACACTTTGCTTCCCTCTACTAGAAAGAAGGCCAAGAGGACGGATGAGACATGGAAATGAGACAGACAAGGAGTTTCTGTGCCTCCAGCCATGCCCCAGAGACACCAATATGTATGGAAATTCTGTTCCAGCACCCAAAGGGAGCTGCTTCTATACTGCTGAGAACCTGCAGTGCCTCACTCTGCCCTCTCCTTACCTGCTCCTGGGCAGGAGGGCTGCAGCCCAGTAGAGGTGTCCACAAAGATAGATACCCTCTCTTCTGAAGCCACTGAGGACGGGGAAGTGAGACTAACATACATCAAATGGTCTGTCACTATCTCCTACTTCTCTCCATTCTTCTTCCCTACATCACTCTGAAGAAGCTCTAACTTGGCCTCATTTACAGATGAGAAGATCAAGGCTTTGAAAGGTAAACAGATTCTCTGATGCCCAAGGTCACAACACAGACTCAAACACAAGTGAGCTCGTCTTGTACCTAACTGGACCCATGGATCTGACCCTGAAGCTGCCATTTGCAATCTTCTGGGTAACAAAGATCTACATACTATATTATCTAAGACTTCATACCCTCCTCCTTTGCAAAATAAAGTGGGCTATCCTGCTGCCCTGGGGTCTACACCAGGGAATCAGCTAACTGTCTGAGGCAAATTCCCATGGCACAAAATGCAGCCTTACAGGCATCATTCAGCCAATCAATAAACATTCATTGAGCATCTCTTCTGAACAGGATTGGTTGCAGGTTTTCTTCAGAAGTTATTATGGGCCCTGGAAAACCTTCCCAGAAAAACATCAGAGGACTGATCATTTGGGGACTGGGGATGTCTGTGATGACCCTACTGAGATGAGGGGGCAGGATCAGGGGTCTAGAGTGTCTGATGTGGGGTTCAGACTTGGAGTAGTCCTTGACCGTTAGGATCATCTCCCCTAACTCAGTCGTACCCACCCACCCACCCCCCAAAAAATTTCGTGGCTTTCTCTCACTTTTACTTTTATTCTCCCTTCTCAGAATACAGACAAAAACAAGTTTGGGGGGGGTGTCTTCCCAAAATTAATTAATTCCAGCACACATACACCCCCAACATGCCTAAAATCAAGTCCAACTCCTGAACTGCGTATTTGGGATGGACTGCAAGGAGGGTGGTGGGGGTGGAGGAGTGGGACATAGGGAGATACCCCTCAAGAAAGGCAACTTAAGCATAGTAACCGTTCGTACTACTGCAATCCCCTTCCATCACCTTCTATTAGACCCTTTCCTTATCACAGACTAGAGTCCACTTACCCCAGGAAGGAGGAAAGAAGTGGCCTGTGTAGAGAAAAAGCATCCAAAAAAGGCGCCGCGCCAAGCGGTTCCCTGTCGGTCTGCGCTGCCGCCACTTCCATCGCTATTGCTGCGGGCGGGTTAAGTCTGGTGGAGAGAGACCGCCTCGGGTTTCTGAGGCAGGAAAACAAAGCATCGTGGCGCAAAGTCTCTGAGCTCGCCGTGCCCGCCCCCAGGCCCGCGCCGGCCGCGGTCCCGGGCACATTAGGGGGCACGGGGAGCTGTTTGTCTCCGAGAAGCGTCGCTGCGGGGCGCCCGGGTCTCTGCAGCTCAGAACCTGCAATCGCTGCGGCACCACTTTAATGAATGCCCCGTGGCCGGGCGTGGGAGGGCTGGGGAAGCCCGAAGACCCCAGTCATCTCCCAGGAGGAAGTTTTCAGCAAGTAGGGGGCTCCTTTACCTCCTCCCACGCTGCACCCCGTGTTGGGGATGAGGTGGGCGCCCTGCCCGCCGCTTGGGGAGTCCGTCTCTCCGAGTGGCTGGCCAAGCAGCGCTCAGCCAGGGAAGAGTGAAACACGGATTGCGGGGTGAGGCAGGAAAATGTCCTGGACAGAGAATGGCAGGGAGTGATTAAGCAGCTTGGGGAATCCTGCTTAGTGCTGGTTTGGCAATCAGTAGCAGGAGGGCAGATCTGATGAGAATCTACTTTGAATTCACGAATAGCAGAACGGATTCAGTTAATCTACCTTGGATGGATTCCCTTTGCTTTCATCATTTCTCCCTGAAGTGCGCAAGAAATCCCAGTCTTCCAAGATGATCCGCCGCCAAGACACCTCCACATCCTCTAAAGACCTGCAGAGAGGTTTCCATGTCATTTTGTGGAGATATCCCCACACACACCCTGTGTATACCATCTCAGTGGTTAAACTGATAGGGTTATGCATTCAAGTGAAACTTCTCCCAGAAATGTTTTCTTTCCCCAGTGAAGTTTCCATTTTGTTCCCAACATTTAATCACTCCTACATTTGTCTTCATGTCCCAACCAGTATCTGCAAAAACACACCCTTAAATATATGTTGCTGTAATCTTGGGCTCTGCTTTTGGCTTGGAAAAGCTGGAGATGCATCAGCAGCTAAAGGGCAGAGGGTGTCATATATCACACTCCTCAATAGCAAACTGTGTGTATAAATCCTGCAGATTTATTTTGGTGACTCAAACTTCTGATTAGGGATTGATGGAAACAACATACTGTGAACTCCAAAAAAGTTGTAATTAAAGAATCAGGCTGATGAACGTATTTTATAACTAGGAACTGCATGCTCTTCCCTTATAAGTTTCTCTATTTTAAATTTTAGCCCTTAAGAAAGTACTTAAGCTTCCCTAAGGCATTGTGCCAAATATTTTACCAAAAATGTACAGAGGTATAATCCTGCTTCTTATAAAACAAGTCTTAAGGTGATTCCTTCTCTCCGAGTTACCACCAAAAAAACATAATCCCGTGTAATCTTTTAAAGAGATGGAGCTGGATTTTTTTGTTTTGTTTTCCCCTCAACTTTTTATTTTGAAAATTTTCAAAAGTGCAGAAAAGTTATAATTGTTTGGTAAAAACAGGGATGCAATCAACGATTACATTTGTTTGTTATGTTTATGTAGCATATTTTATTCTAGAAAAGTCCCTCCTTTTTCATGACATTGACTTTTTTTTAAAGAATCCAAATTCATTTGCTTTCTGGTAGTTTAATGTCATTATGTAGCTAAAGATAAGTTGAGTCAAATGGGGTAAAAAACGATTTCCTGGCCACAGAAGGTCATTAAAAGAACTCAATACCTTTTATAAATCCAGTGTCCATGCCAATATCTATAGACTAGAAGGCAGTTGTAAAGCTGCTCACTTAAGTGTCTCCCCTGGACTTAATCCTAGCCTTAGTTAAAGAAGTTATCTTTGTTTCTTATCTTCCTTTTATTGCAGGGATGAATGAGCATTTTCACACATACACACCAAGTTAACAGGCACATATGGTATTTTTGCTGAATTTAAAAACAACAACTCAGCAAGGTTACACACCATAGTGAATGAGCTCTGATGTTCAAGTCATTCTAGTAAGGTTTTCATTTGAACCAAAATTTTAAGTCATGTAGAAAGCACAGCATATGTGTTTTCAACAACCTGTTTATTTATGTACAAGTCTTATTCCTGGAGTCTTTTGCTTGGCAAAGTGTTGAAAATCCTTTAGCAATACCTACTGTCCTTGCATACTGATAAATGCTTCTCCCAGGCAGCCAATGAAAGGCTTGGGATAGTCTGACTACAGAAAAGGTTTTGCTCAGTAGGGTGTGGGACATAGTCTCAGTGTCCAGTGGAATGTTTAAAATATATTCATTTCACTTTTGCTGCTTTTAAAGCAAATATTTGTTTAGTTGAAAATGATTAGAACAAATGTAATGTTAGAACTTTCCTTTCCTACCACTAAATCATCTAAATATCTGCTGAATCATAGAACCAGATGGAAGGGGTCATTTCAAGAGCCATTTCAAAATTGGTTCAATTTTCCTCTGAATAGAATTCCAATTTATATGACCATCCAAGATTGCTAAATATATCTGGTGAGAGAGATTCCATGGGTTTTTTCCAAATGTGATAGGCTTTTCCAAAATTTAAGAAACTTTGCAAGGTCAAAGCTTTTCTTACTTCCAGTCTAAATCTCTTCCTTCCTTAAATTTTCCAATACTTAAATGAAGATGAACACCAGCAAGACCCTTACAATAGTTTTTTTTCTATTGGAGATTAAATTATCCAGTATGTTCTTCCTTGTGTCAAGTAACTTTTTATCCCTTTATCAATATGTACAAAAATTTGGCCAACTCATACTTTTCCTGAAAGCATGTTTTTTTACTACAAGCTTCAGAAAACAAAATCAAAATTTCTCTAAGCCTTGCCAAGATTCTCCACTGATTAAAATGGGAATAATTAATAAATATGAAGCATTTGGCCAACTAAGCACATTTTAGCTGGCCACCCTCTTCAGTAGGAAGTACAACCAAGAAAGTGAATTGTGCCAACCTTCGTTTGGGTTCTTCATCTATAAAACAGGGTACTATCTGGCTAGTTCCAACACAGGATTCCATAAGGAGGTAAGAGATGTGAAGGTGCTCTGTAAACTGTGCAGGATTTACAAATTTAAGGGACCATTTGTATGATTATTTGCTCCATAAGATTTTTCTTACTCTGTGCCACGCACACAATAAGCACTGTTTAAGACTACCCCCATTTATTTATTGTACAATCCTAGAAGATGGGTACTGTAATCATCATGATTTTATTTTTTTTAAATGTCTGAAATGTATTAGACACTTAAATATTTGTTGAGGAGAAAATTGGAGCTTGGAGAAACTAGAGTTTTGTCCAAGTAAACATGGCTAGTAGGGATGGAAGTAGAAATCAGACCAGACCTACACTCATCTCTAAGCCAGATTACCATTTCTTAGGCAAAGTCAATTACAGAAAATTATTTTGATCTCTGGAGTAAAGTCAGTCCCACTCAGAATTGCACCTGAAACTGTCTCTACCCTTTTTCCATCTCATTGGCACCTCCCCCCATTCTGGGGTCCCTTGTATTCTTCTCCCTATCAAAGCGTGCTTGCTGGTCTCTGTGAACTGATGCCTAGTGAATGTTCTTCCCATCCCAGTGTTTGCATTTTAACAGCAGGAGAACCTTTAAGCCAAAGTAGTGAATATGAATCTTAGATCATCAGGCATCATCAAACAAATACAAGTATTGGGGAAAGATAAGAAGCAAGGGAGGTGGGAAAGGCTTTGCTGAATCCCTGAAATCACATCAGATTTGTGGTCATCTTGAAGTATATCATCAGATAAACAGTCGTGTTGGAATTTGATTTTTCCAGATCTTCCCAGTTCTCTACAACCATACTATGCTGCGGGCCTACTTTATTCTTTCAGTGGTTGGTTAATAATGCTGATTATAGGAGGATCTTCTTCCAGTCCTTTTATGTAATACTCCTATATTTAGATTCTGATACTGTGGTTTTAAAAGTAGCCATCTAATGTTACTGAAACACATTAATATATTGATCCACTCAGATCTGCAAAATATTTAGCAATCTGTACCACTCTTTGAACCATGAATCAAAGTTAAGCTGGAAACTTTAATTTTCAGGAGTCTTATTGTTTCTTTTATGGGAGATAATTCTTGTGTTTCTTTACAAATGTTGGGCATTATTTTTCAAGAAGTTTCCAAACAGCCATATCCTTGGGTTCCAGAAAATTTTAAGAGCCCACAACCTTCACCTGGAAAGATTCCAATATTTTTAGAAAACCATCAGTTATTACCCACTATCTATTGCACCATACTAAAATCTTGGCTCATCAGAACTCAGCGAATTTTAAATCTGCCCCCAGAAACATGTTGGAAATGTCAAATACTGTATTTGCTGGTATATCGATGAGGTCACTGCAAGTCTGGATTGCCACTGCTATCCTGTATGATAATTAGCCATATAAGGCCCCAGATAGCCTATATGCCCATCAAATAAAGGCACTCCCTCCAGTGGGAAAAGCAGCATGGCATGAGCTTGATTTGAAGACCGTTCC